>NC_064622.1:265740502-266365502 GCF_023898315.1 Schistocerca nitens
AGCTTTTCCTCTCAAAACATACTTGATGCGACCATATCCTGGCAGGATCTTAACAAATGACAAGACTATATTTAATTATCGTTTGAGTCGGGCAAGAAGAATATCCGAAAGTGCATTCGGTATATTGCAACAGAAATTTCGAATATTTAGAAGAATCCTTCAGGGAGATCCTAATAACCTTACAATGATTGTGACGGCTGCGTGTGTACTGTACAACTTTATTCGAAAAATGGATGGTTATAGGGTGCCCGAACAGAGGATGGATCAAAAGGAAACTGCTGAGGGATTCGGAAGATCATCAAATCTTCGAAACCTACATCGAATTCGTGGGAGATCAACAGATGCTGCATTTGCTGTACGAGAACAACTAAAAAAATTCCTGATTTCTCCACAAGGGACTGTGGAATGGCAAGAACATGTCGCCTTGGCGATATAACGATGACATAAACCAAACATCTGTTTGTAAAATAAAAAGTAAATAAATATCTTTCGGGTATCAAAACTTGTATAGTTTTTATCTTACCTTTGGCTTGTAGATCTGCTGCAGTTGTCTTCCAAACTCTGTCTTTGTACTCGATATTACTGTATTTTTCACTTCCCTGATCGTAAAGAACAGGAAACTTACGAACTTCTAATAATCGTTCCACATCCATGTTTTGTACACAGAACAGTCTTGCGCAGTTGCACAGCTCACAAGACAGTTTTACCTTCACGTGAAAAATTAAACACGGCGAATCCCGCCCGGCCCGGCGCCGGCCCGTTGACGTTCCCCGTCCACGGCCCGGTCAAGTGGGGCCCGCTACATTTGTTTTAATGATGTATTTCGTTGTCCGGGTGACGGACGATACTCCGACGTGTCTCGGCACGGACACGGTCCGGACATGTGTGTCCCGACCTTAATTCTTAACTTCGCGTTTAAATGCAAACAAACTCCTGATAACACAAGACAAAGTTAAGACCTTTAGGGGTACCATTTCACTGACAAACTGACTTCCCGTGGGCACTGAACGGAGCTGAGAGATCGCGAAGTATGGCGGACAAGGCGCCTACTGTGATGTCACCACTTCACTGAAGGGCCCGTATTCCTCTTGGGCCCCGTCACTGCAAACACTGACGTACACGCCCTTTCCGAGTTATGCTTTTTGCGTTACTCATTACGTACGCTATACAGGGTGGTCCATTCATAGTGACCGGGCCAAATATCTCACGAAATAAGCATCAAACGAAAAAAACTACAAAGAACGAAACTCGTCTAGCTTGAAGGGGCAAACCAGATGGCGCTATGATTGGCCCACTAGATGGCGCTGCCATAGGTCAAACCGATATCAACTGCGTTTTTTTTAAATAGGAACCCCCATTTTTAATTACATATTTGTGTAGTACGTAAAGAAATATTAAAGTTTTAGTTGGACCACTTTTTTCACTTTGTGATGGATGGCGCTGTAATAGTCACAAACGTGTAAGTACGTGGTATCACGTAACATTCCGCCAGTGCGGACGGTATTTGCTTCGTGATACATTACCCGTGTGAAAATGCACCGTTTACCAATTGCGGAAAAGGTCGATATCGTGTTGATGTATGGCTATTGTGATCATAATGCCCAACCAGCGTGTGCTATGTATGCTGCTCGGTATCCTGGACGACATCATCCAAGTGTCTGGACCGTTCGCCGGATAGTTAGGTTATTTAAAGAAACAGGAAGTGTTCAGCCACATGTTAAACGTCATCCACGACCTTCAACAAATGATGATGCCCAAGTAGGGGTTTTTAGCTGTGTCGCGGCTAATCCGCACATCAGTAGCATCAGTAGACTTGCGCTATTGGGTGGGGAATTGTAGGACGCCTCTAGATAGGTCAGGGGTGCACTACACAAAGGAAGCGGCTACTCGGTAGCAGAGTACTTGTGGCGTGCACATGGGTTTTTTTTAGGCTAGGCAGTAGTGCGAGGTGTCCTGATGAACACTCACCAGTCGACGTACAGGCAGGGAAATCAGGACGCGCTCAGTGTAAAAACACTTCAGCTATCAAGATATTAGCGGTAAATTTTCAGAGTGTTCGGAATAAAGTTCCTGAATTTCTGTCCTCGAGGAAGCGTGTGGCGCGCAAATTATTCTCGGGACTGAGACCTGGCTGAACCCTGAGATAGGAATTTCTGAAATATGTATCGGAAAGACAGATTAGTCACCGTAGGAGGTGGTGTCTTCATTGCAGTTCACAAAAATATTGTGTCTACTGAGGTCGAAGTAGACTGTGAATGTGAAGTTATCTGGACACGTTTAACAGAGCTAGGGGAAATAAAGTTAATTGTGGGGTGTTATTACCGGCCACCAGGTTCCACCGTGACAGTTCTAGAATCATTCAAAGGGAGTCTACATTCTGTATCGCAGAAGTACCCGGATCATGCTATATTAGTCGGAGGCGACTTCAACCTACCTCGTATAGACTGGGATGTCTATGGATTCATCACAGGTGGTACAGACAAGCCGTCGTGTGAATTACTTCTGAACACATTATCCGAAAATTGTCTTGAGCAGCTAAATCGACAGCCAACGCGTAATGTAAATATTTTATGTGTGATAGCCACGAACAGACCAGACGTCATAGACGGTGTCAGTGTTGAGGGATTAGTGATCATGAAGATGTCATTACGACTATGGTTACGAAAGTTAAAAAGTCGGTCAAGAAGGCTAGGAGAGTATTCTTACTAGAAAGAGTAGATAAGCAGTTGTTAGCATCCCACTTAGTAAATGAATCGACTTCATTTACTTCCGGTACGATGGTCGTGGAAGAATTATGGGCAAATTTTAAACACATTGTAAATCACGCATTGGACAAGTATGTGCCGAAAAAGTGGGTTACGGACGGAAAAGACCCACCTTGGTTTAACAGCGCAATTCGGAGAATGCTCAGTAAGCAAAGGCAGTTGCACTCGCGGTACAAGAAAGATAGGGAGAATGAGGACAGGCAAAAGTTAGTAGAGATTCGTGCTGCTGTAAAAAGAGCGATGCGCGAAGCATACAACCACTACCACCGTCATACCTTAGCAAAAGATCTTGCTGAAAACCCAAGGAATTCAGTCACGTCGATTAAATATTTGGGCGTAACATTGCAGAGCGATATGAAGTGGGGACAAGCATGTAATGGCAGTTGTGGGGAAGGCGAATTGTCGTCTTCGGTTCATTGGTAGAATTTTGGGAAGATGTGGTTCATCTGTAAAGGAGACATCTTATAAAACACTAATACGACCTATTCTTGAGTACTGGTCGAGCGTTTGGGATCCCTGTCAGGTCGGATTGAGGGAGGACATAGAAGCAATTCAGAGGCGGGCTGCTAGATTTGTTATTGGTAGGCTTGATCATCACCCGAGTGCTACGGAAATGCTTCAGGAACTCGGGTGGGAGTCTCTAGAGGAAAGGAGGCGTTCTTTCCGTGAATCGCTACTGAGGAAATTTAGAGAACCAGCATTTGAGGCTGACTGCAGTACAATTTTACTGCCGCCAACTTATATTTCGCGGAAAGACCACAAAGATAAGATAAGAGAGATTAGGGCTCGTACAGAGGCATATAGGCAGTCATTTTTCCCTCGTTCTGTTTGGGAGTGGAACAGGGAGAGAAGATGCTAGTTGTGGTACGAGGTACCCTCCGCCACGCACCGTATGCGGATTGCGGAGTATGTATGTAGATGCAGTTGTAGAATCTCAAAAACGTCGGTGTTGAGAATTCTAAATCAACATCGATTACACCCGTACTATATTTCTGTGCACCAGGAATTACATGGTGACGACTTTGAACGTCGTGTACAGTTCTGCCACGGGGCACAAGAGAAATTACGGGACGATGACAGATTTTTTGCACGCGTTGTAATTAGCGACGAAGCATCATTCACCAACAGCGGTAACGTTAACCGGCATAATATGCACTATTGGGCAACGGAAAATCCACGATGGCTGCGACAAGTGGAACATCAGCGACCTTGTCGGGTTAATGTATGGTGCGGCATTATGGGAGGAAGGATAATTGACCCCCATTTTATCGATGGCAATCTAATTTCCTACGTAGGTCTAATGTTCTGCCGATGTTACTACAAGATGTTCCACTGCATGACAGAATGGCGATGTACTTCCAACATGACGGATGTCCGGCACATAGCTCGCGTGCGGTTGAAGCTGTACTGAATAGCATATTTCATGAGATTGATCGTCGAAGCACCATACCATGGCCCCCGCACGTTCACCGGATCTGACGTCCCCGGATTTCTTTCTGTGGGGAAAGTTGAAGGATATTTGCTATCGTGATCCACCGACAACACCTGACAACATGCGCATTGTCAATGCATGTGCGAACATTACGGAAGGCGAACTACTCGCTGTTGAGAGGAATGTCGTTACACGTATTGCCAAAAGCATTGAGATTGACGGACATCATTTTGAGCATTTATTGCATTGATGTGGTATTTACAGGTAATCACGCTGTAACAGCATGCGTTCTCAGAAATGATGCGTTCACAAAAAAAAAAAGAACAACCGAAATAAGATGTTCAAACGTACCTACGTTCTGTATTTTAATTTAAAAAACCTACCTGTTACCAACTGTTCGTCTAGAATTGTGAGCCATATGTTTGTGACCATTACAGCGCCATCTATCACAAAGCGAAAAAAGTGATCCAACTAAAACATTCATATTTCTTTACGTACTACACGAATATGTAATAAAAATGGGCGTTTCTATTTTAAAAAAACGCTGTTGATATCTGTTTGACCTATGGCAGCGCCATCTAGCGGGCAAACCACAGCGCCATGTTGTTTCCCCCTTCAAGCTAGACAAGTTTCGTTCTTTGTAGTTTTTTCGTTTGACGTTTATTTCGTGAGATATTTGGTCTGGTCACGATCAATGGACCACCCTGTATACACGAACGAATCCGCTCTGCCTAACTCAAATGGAACATCAGTTTTCCGAAATCTCTACTTGGGTCTCGTTGCAACGCCTGTTTGGGGGCTACAAACTTCCTGTCTACCGGTGCAAAAGCGTCGCTCGCTGCGACATCATCCTCGGGCGTCCGCCCATGGTAGCTGAGTGGTCAGCGCGACGGCCTGTCATGCCTAACGGCCCGGAATCTTTTCCCGGCTGGGTCGGAGATTTTCTCCGCTCAGGGACTGGGCGTTGTGTTGTCCTTATCATCATCATTTCATCCCCATCGACACGCAAGTCGCCAAAGTGGCGTCAACTCGAAAAACTTGCACCAGGCGAACGGAATTTCCATTTTCCATCCTCGGGCTCACCGACGCTTCGAACAGCAAGATATCGACACATACGGAAAAAAAAGGTCAGAGCTCAAAAATTAGTGTGAGGTGTAGGATGAGTCAGTGATGTCACATTGGCAAGTCATTTCACTACAATTCCCCCAATGCCGCCGTGGACATGTTACACGGTGGGAAGTTCACATCCTCTCTAACCCACATTTCACCCCATCCTTTGTCTCCTTCACAATAGTGGTCAGAACCGCGACACCCAGCGTTGAAATCAAGCTGTTGGCTTATAGGTGGCCAAAGAAAAATTCAGACACGTCTCCGCTCAGAATCGTCACGGAATGGCCTTGAGGGGGTGGCATAAAGGGCGCCAATGAAACCATCCCATCACTTGGTGGGTTGATTCACACACATTTCGCGTCCGCAGCTCGTGGTCTAGTGGCTAGCGCTGCTGACTCTGGATCATGGGGTCCCGGATTCGATTCCCGGCCGGGTTGGGAATTTTCGCTTCCTGGGGATTTAGTGTTTCTGTTGTCCTCACTATCATTATCATTCGTGACAGTGGCTAATTGGACTGTGTAAAAAATTTCGACTGTGTAAAAATTTGACTTTGTGCAGGTACTGATGAACGCGCTATTGAGCGCATGACAAACCAATAATCATCATCATCAAACATTTCGCGGTCGTAAAGGACAGTTCACGGGGTGATAAGCAAGAGGACGACGTTCTTGATAACCTTTGACTCTGCTGACACATCACGGATGATCGGTTCCTTCTCTAAGGACATCTTGTGTCACCAACCCCACTGAACGTTATCGCATCCCTGTAGAGTGTTATGCGACCGCAATTTATACTCTGGAGCACAGTCTGGTGCCATTATGGACCGTTCAAAACCATTCGACGAAATGTGAACTCGATACGAAGCAGCAATGGATGTTTACGCTTTTCCAGCGCTCTTTCCTGGCGTCCTCCTATGGCGTGATCACGGCCGGGTGCGACATTGACACCTGTCCGAATAAAACAACAAAGGTTATCTGTAAGCCCCCCCTCCTTCCCAATTTGGCTACACCCCCTCGATGACAACGGCCCTTCTTTGTTGAGCACTTTGAGTTACTAACCACCTTCCACACAAAGCACGTCCGTATCTCACCACTGACTTCTAGTATCAGCCGCACATAGTTGACGTCAACAAGTGTACGGGTCTGAAGATGATGTTGTTACAACGTTGAAACTAGTTGCAAATATAAAATCGACACGTTAAATACAGCCGGAGGAATTTCTTCATTTTTGATATAAACTTTTCAAAATGTGCAGCCGGCCGCGGTGGTCTCACGGTTCTAGGCGCGCAGTCCGGAACCGTGCGACTGCTACGGTCGCAGGTTCAAATCCTGCCTCGGGCATGGATGTGTGTGATGTCCTTAGGTTAGTTAGGTTTAAGTAGTTCTAAGTTCTAGGGGACTAATGACCACAGCAGTTGAGTCCCAATAGTGCTCACAAGGGAACCTCCCCATCGCACCCCCCTCAGATTTAGTTATAAGTTGGCACAGTGGATAGGGCTTCAAAAACTGAACACAGATCAATCGAGAAAACAGGAAGAAGTTGTGTGGAACTATGGAAAAATAAGCAAAATATACTACCTGAGTAGTCCATGCGCAACATAGGTAACATCAAGGAGACATTGATCACAGGAGCGTCGTGGTCCCGTGGTTAGCGTGAGCAGCTGCGGAACGGAAGGTCCGTAGTTCAAGTCTCCCCTCGAGTGAAAAATTTTTTTTCTTTATTTTCGCAAAGTTATGATCAGTCAGTTTGTTCATTGACGTCTCTGTTCACTGTAATAAGTTTAGTGTCTGTGTTTTGCGACCGCACCGCAAAACCGTGCGATTAGTAGACGAAAGGACGTGCCTCTCCAATGGGAACTGAAAACATTTGATCGCAAGGTCATAGGTCAACCGATTCCTCCACAGGAAAACATGTCTGATATATTTTATACGACACTGGTGACGGCATGTGCGTGACATGACAGGAATATGTTGTCGACCCACCTAACTTGTACACTTGGCGAATGGGTAAAAAGATTCTTCTAACTTGCCCTATTTAGGTTTTCTTGTGGATGTGATAATCACTCCCAAAAAGTGATGAAAACATAAGAGTTTGTGACATAAACTGAAAATAAAAAAATTAAATTTTTCACTCGAGAGAAGCCTTGAACCAAGGACCTCTCGCTCCGCAGCTGCTCACGCTAACCACGGGACCACGGCACTGCTGAGCTGATATTGTCCTTGATGTTGCAGATCTTCCACATGGACTACTCAGTTTGTATATTTTGCTTATTTTTTCATAGTTCCACACAACTTCTTCCTGTTTTCTCGATTGATCTGTGTTCAGTTTTTCAAGGCCTATCCACTGTGCCAACTTATAACTAAATCTGAGGGGGGTGCGATGGGGAGGTTCCCTTGTCAGAGCCATTTGAATCATTTGAACCATCAAAATGTGCAGGGTGGCAGTTATTGAACTATTTGAAATAAAATCGTCGTAAGTTCTGAACGTTTTGCGTTAGGACTTTCAAACTACACGGTTGGCGGAGGGCATGATGGGAATTACTATGGTTTGGTTTAACGTCGAAGCCCACTTTCATTTGAATGGGTTCGTCAATAAGCAAAACTGGCGCATTTGGGGGACTGAGAATCCGCATTTCGCGATCGAGAAGTCTCTTCGCCCTAAGCGGGTGACTCTGTGGTGTGCAATGTCCAGTCACGGAATAATCAGTGCGATATTCCTTGATGGCACGGTGACTATCGAATGGTCTGTGAAGGTTTTGGAAGATTATTTCATTCCCATTATCCAAAGTGACCCTGATTTTGACGAGATGTGGTTCATGCAAGACGGAGCTCGACCCCATCGAAGCACGAGAGTGTTTGATGTCCTGGAGGAGCACTTTGGGGCAGCATTCTGGCTCTGCGGTACCCAGAGGCCACTGGCACGGGCCTCGATTGGCCGCCATATTCTCCGGATCTCAACACATGCGTCTACTTTTTGTTGGGTTATATTAATGACAAAGTGTACAGCAGTAACCCCAAAACAGGCACAAGAGCAGCAGGGTAGCCTGCCTACGACCCTTGTCATGGGTTGTTGCCGAACTGGCTGATGTAAGAGGGACACCTGCTGTTCCATTCACGCATGTGTCGCGCCGGTCTGTGATCACGACAGAGACGGGCTGAAACAGGAGAACTGAAGAGGCATAAACACCATTTGCTCCTTCGGATCACGTTCAGATTTCGTCGAACGGTTTTGAACGGTACCTAGTGGTTCCACATTGTACACCAGAGTAAAAATTAAGTCGCACCACCCGATATGTTCAACGCACATGATTTCCTTAGAGATGGGTTGAATCGTCCGTGGGGCGTCCGCAGTGTCAAACGTGGTCAAGAACGCCGTCCTCATCCTCATTATACTGCGACCTTATGCGTCGCAGAGGGAAAGATTTACAGGGTTTCGAAAACTAAATCTTTTAATTGTGTTATACAGTGTAATTTGCACTTTTGAGGACAATAAGTTGCGTGACTCATTCTCTTCATGTGCCCACGGACGTGGGCCTTCGCAAAATGTCCTCTAGCAATGTACAGATAGTCCATAAAACATACTATTTTTCAAGGTTTGCGACTGTCCGCTCAATGTTTTAAAGGTAAGATTACTTTCGTATCCAAAAGGTAAGCACGTTTCAATATAGCCGCGCGGAGTGGCCGCACGGTTTGAGGCACCATGACACGGATTGCGCGGCCCTTCCCGCCGGAGGTTCGAGTCCTCCCTCAGACATGTGTGTGCGTGTTGTTCTTAGCATAAGTTAGTTTAAGTAGTGTGTAAGTCTAGGGACCGATGACCTCAGTAGTTTTGTCCCTTAGGAATTCACACGTATCATTATACGCAGCGATGTACATTTTTAATATGATTAAATACCACGAGCTACGAAATAAAGCTCGAACATATTCGCAAAGCTATATTCCTAAGCAATAAAAAAGCATTATACCTATTGAAGAAATTCTGTTTGACAAAAGCAAAAAGAGCCAGCAAAAAATACGCTTGCATAACACATCTCTAAGTGGGGAAACCGGAAATTAACTCGTATGACAAGGCTTATTCCACTTTGGTACCATCTTTCCTTCCCTAAAATACTTCACATCAGATGATCCTAATGGATTTATTTCTTTATTTTCATGACTTTTATTTCTTAATGTTGATTATCATAGTAGGAGTTCAACAAAATTTATTTTGAAAGCTATAATATTTTGGTTTGTCTGAGTAAAATGTTACCCAGGGCCAGCATTCGACAACATATAGGGTGACAGTTATTGAAGTATATGAGAAAAAAGTAAATTAGTTACACACTACGGCGTGCACACACTTGATTCAACATCTAAACGTCACTAAGATATTCGGATTTAGGTTATGACATGTTCGATATGCCTGCCATCATTGGCGATGATGTGGTACAGACGAATAGCGAAATTCTACATGACCCGCTGAAGAGTCGGAACATCGATGCTGTCGATGAGCTCCTGAATGGCTGTTTTCAGCTCAGCAATGGTTTTGGGGCTATTGCTGTACACCATGTATTTAATATAGCCCCACAAAAAGGAGTCGCATGTGTTCAGATCCGGAGAATATGGCGGCCAATCGAGTCCCCTGCCAGTGGCCTCTGGGTACCCCAGAGCCAGAATGCGGTCCCCGAAGTCCTCGTCCAGGACACCAAATACTCTCCTGCTTCGATGGGGTCGAGCTGTGACCCTGGATAATTGGGATGAACTCATCTTCCAAAACTTTCACGTACCGTTCGGTAATCATCGTGCCATCAAGGAATATCGCACCGATTATTCCGTGACTGGACATTGCACACCAAACAGTCACCTACTGAGGGTAAAGAGACATCTCGATCACGAAATGCTGATTCTCAGTCCCCCAAACGCGCCAATATTACTTATTTACGAAACCATCCAAATGAAAGTAGGCTTCGTCGCTAATCCAAACTATTGTAATTCCCATCATGCCTCACGGCCAACCGTGCAGTTTAAACGTCCTAACACAAACCACTCAGAAGTTATGACGATTTATTTCATATAGTTCAATAATTGTCACCCTGAAGCTGTAGGAAAGAACCCTAAAACTGACCTATAGAACTGACTCATAACGACGTAAGACTGAACCAGTACATCCTCGTCAGTTGAAGTTGATACGTTGTTGTGCAGTCATATCGAATGTACTGCACAAGTGGTAACACGATGCCTGCTCTTCGCACTGAGTTGAAATACTTCAGATTATAATTTCGACAAAGTTATCTTAAGTTCCGCGTCCACCATGACTGAAGGACAGCTTCCGAACAACTGCCTCGCTAAGGAAGGGGTATAATTTACCGTAAACATCCTGAAAACCAAAGCCTAATTATATAGTGCTTGCTGAAGGCACAGTGTTCCCGGCATTCTACATCTGCGGCTCACAAGGGAACCTCCCCATCGCACCCCCCTCAGATTTAGTTATAAGTTGGCACAGTGGATAGGCCTTGAAAAACTGAACACAGATCAATCGAGAAAACAAGAAGAAGTTCTGTGGAACCGTGAAAAAAATTAGTAAAATATTCAAACTGAGTAGTCCATATGTAGGATAGGTATGCAACATCAAGGAGCACGCGAGCGCAGCAGCGCCGTGGTCCCGTGGTTAGCGTGAGTAGCTGCAAAACGAAAGGTCCTTGGTTCAAGTCTTCCCTCGACTGAAAATTTTACTTTCTTTATTTTTGCAAAGTTATGATCTGTTCGTTCGTTCATTGACGTTTCTGTTTACTGCAATAATTTTAGTGTCTGTGTTTTGCGACCGCACCGCAAAACCGTGCGATTAGTAGACGAAAGGACGTGCCTCTCCACTGGGAACTGAAAACATTTGATCGCAAGGTCATAGGTCAACCGATTCCTCCACGGGAAAACACGTCTGATATATTCTATACGACACTGGCGACGGCATGTGCGTCACATGACAGGAATATGTTGTCGACCCACCTAACTTGTACACTTAGCGAATGGGTAAAAAGATTCTTCTACCTTGCCCGATTTAGGTTTTCTTGTAGATGTGATAATCACTCCCAAAATAGTGATGAAAACATAAGAGTTTGTCACATAAACTGAAAATAAGAAATTAAAATTTTCAGTCGAAGGATGACTTGAACCTAGAACCTCTCGTTCCGTAGCTGCTCTCGCTAACCACAGGACCACGGCGCACCTAAGCTCCCACTCTCCTTAATGTTGCATATCTTCGCATGGACTACTAAGTTTGTATATTTTCTAATTTTTTTCATAGTTCCACACAACTTCTTCCTGTTTTCTCGATTGATCTGTGTTCAGTTTCTCAAGGTCTATCCAATGTGCCAACTTATAACTAAATCTGAGGGGGGTGCGATGTGGAGGTTCCCTTGTCAGTAGCGTCGTAGACGATCAATTCTTGAAAAGTTTAAAACCCTACAATGAATAAGAAGCCCGTAATCCAGCTTCCAAGACGGGACAGGTGCCGTTCCTAGAAGAAGCCTATACCCACGCACACAGCTAGAAGTTATTCGAAAATGGACTATAGTTGTCAAGCGAAGGTATCGGCTTGTAGTTAAAGGCTCAGAGTTGGAGCTGCCCTAATTATGTGTTACAATGTCTTTTTCCATATCATTTTACAACATTTGTATTATAAGGTTAAATTTAGAAATTAGAGGGTCATATCGTCGAGTGCTTTTTCTGGATCGCTTTGACAGTGTCAGTACCAGCAAATCCACATTTCGTCGCATAGGTCTTCCCATGGTTCTGTTAACCACTCCATCCTCCGATCCGTCGACTAGTTCATAGCATCGAAGAAAGCTGTTGTTACGCAAGCAGACGCAGTACGTATATCCCGTTAAACGTGTGTTTCGTAATACTTTCCTTCCGTACGTGTTTCTCTCTCTCCGATGTCGGCTTCGACCGACGCAGGAGACTCCGGAATAATCATATGAGGTCCGGTCATCCAACTCTTACATAAACAGAGCTGTGGAAAAATTTGAAAGCGTGCGCAGCTAACTCATTCTGCACTCAGAGATGATTGTTATTGTTGATGCGTATTTTTTGTGAGAAAACGCCGTGTTTAGAAACAGTGCAGACGTAGAAAATGAATCTTTTACGTGGGTTATACATTAGCACCCTCCATTTCATTGCTCTCTCTCTCTCTCTCTCTCTCTCTCTCTCTCACTCACACACACACACACACACACACACACACACACACACACACACACACACCGCGCGGCGTGCATTCAGGTGTCCTTCCTTTCTTCCCAGTTTATGTTTAGTGTGGTTTCATGACACCATTTGGAAGGAATTCCACAGCTCGTGTGAACATGGCCACATAGCAATTTCTATTCTACCCTTGTCGAATCCAAGCTTACAATTCGTATTTAATGTTACAGACGTCGACGTACCGTTAAACTCGGCTTTTGTTTTTTTTCCTCCCGCACAGGTCTCAAAAACTTCTCCATCTGCGGGTGACACAAGGTTTATTGTGGAAGACGTAAAACGTAATGCAAATGTAGTAGCTAACAGGGCAGACGGTACCTCACCACGTGACTTTCACAGATAAGATAACAATTAACTAAATGTACAAATGTGTGTGAATTCCTAAGAGACCAAACTGCTGAAGTTATCAGTCCCTAGACTTGCACACTACTTAAACTAACTTAAACTAATTTACGTTAAGGACAACACATACACCCATGCCCGAGGGAGGACTCCGCGTGGCTAACGCTTAACTGCAGCAAAACACTGTGCGTAGAGTTTCTGACTCGAAACTGGTGTAAAAGCGAAATTTTGTTGTCCCGAGGTCAGGCAAGTCAATCAGAGAAGTCAGCCATTTTAAATTCATAGTCATGAAGGTATATGGAAAGCTTCTTGGAAGTATCACGTTCTAGTCCATGTGCAGAGTCTGAATGCTGTTCTCTTCACGGTCTCTTACAGGCAAAAGTGAAGGCTTCTTTGCCTTCTCTTCATTCTGTTGTTACCGAGCGAGGTGGCGCAGTGGTTAGCACACTGGACTCACATTCGGGAGGACGACGGTTCAAACCCGCGTCTGGCCATCCTGGTTTAGGTTTTCCGTGATTTCCCTAAATCGCTTCAGGCAAATGCCGGGATGGTTCCTTCCCCACCCTTCCCTTCTCCGATGGGACTGGTGACCTCGCTGTTTGGCCCCTCCCGCAAATCAACCATTCGACCAACCACTCTGTTGTCACGTATGCTGTTATATTTTGGCCCAACTCCGTGCTGTCACCAAGTAAATTCTCAGTCTGAGTTCTGAATTCTATTACCATGAGACGATACGTACATTCACTGAAATATTAAATGACTGCATGCTGTTCAAAGTGCCTAACTATATTTGCTTGTCTGTACGAAGCATATTGTGGATTAATCGTATCTGTAGTTGGCAGTTATTTGCCGAAACCAGTAATGTGAATATTTTTGCTATGTCCAAGTGATTGTTGGCGTAATACATTATTATACAAATCTGCAAGTCGTACAAATCAGGAATATGGTTTCCTAATTTCTACCAGTGGGTGCGTAAATTGTACGACCTTTATATGTCTCTGAACTATGTATTAGTTTAAGCTTAAGGAACGATCCATATTTTAGTAATTAAATCACTATTTGCAAGCATAGCAATACATGAATCCACATTTTGCATATCATGCATCTGATCGTTTTCTTCCATTAGATCTTCCTCGCACGACTCCTAATAGACTTTTTATCCGTGAGTTACTTTTCATATCACAAGTTGCAAGAACCCCCCACTCATACTAAAAGTCCAGAAATGTCTCAGTTTAGCCGGTGAGTACGGCTAAACTGAGACATGCCATTACGATGCCTTTTTTAAAGAAATACCATAAAATGAACTTGTTCACATTCATTATAAGCTAACTATTAACAGTACGAGAGCATGGCCTACTGCATTACTAAATCGAGAGGCATCGTATCGACGACTGCTGACTACAGTACACAGTCTGTAACTTGAGGGTACAGCCGATATTTTTCGTATAAGTTCGTACCTCTTTGGTTATTCAAAAATTGTTCATTTATTTATTAATATCAACGTTTCATGGCATTGTAAAATTACTGAAAAATAGTATTTATGATATGTGGACTCTTCCTAACGTCTGAGTGGCAAAAGGCAGCTTTTGTCAGCAAATGTTTGTTAATAACAATTACTTGATTTGTGCCAGAATAAATGTACTTTCCTTAAGTATCTCCCTGCCGACGTTACGAGCGATTTCTGCATCAGCACCTTACCTCATTGGCTCTGAAAGCGGCAGATGGCCACCGCCTCTGCTGGCCAACGTGGGAAACTACCGCTAGTTCCTTACTCCGTATGTACTACAGCGCTGATATATTCACTTTACGTATGTGAAACTGCAAAACTGTAAATAAAGTAAAATGTGCTCTTATCTGCAAATAAGGGGTACCTAACAAGGTCCCTTCGCTAGGCCTTGATTTTTTTTTTTTTTTTAGAGCTGTCGTCATTGTTCTGGATTCGACGATATTTCTCGGATGGATACTTTTAGCCCATTTTTTGCCTACTGTGGCTGCACCTGTACTGAAATTTTGGAGCAGTCCGTTTCGTCTACATTACTGAACGCAAATTTTCTTGTTTCAGACATGCTTAAACTGAACATCATCTTTTCAAAGGGAAGACTGTGATGTTACTATTCGTTTTCAACCTGGATAACATTTTAATGTGACCAAAAATATTAATATCCTCTTTTACATTTTTCAATTTATATACAGCATGCTTATTAATTGTTGGCACCGACACAGTTTATATCCTCCCAGATTTGTTCAGTTCACTTACATTGTGCGGCCCCTCACACCGGAGGATAGAGTCCTCCCTCGGACATGGGTGTGTGTGTTGTTCTTAGCATAAGTTATTTTAAGTAGTGTGTAAGTCTAGGGACCGATGACCTCAGCAGGTTGGTCCCTTAGGAATTCACACACATTTCAACATTTCACTTAAATATACTGTTACAGCTAAATGTAATTCATCCGCGCTCCACTTCTCATTACGTCTTCCTATAGCCTTACTGCAACATATAATAATTATTTAACTAACGACTTAGGATAAAGAACGCATCACCCGTACATGTCTGCCTAAAAACTAAGGTTATTTCATGTGTATTCGCCCATAAATAAAACATTATGCTAGTTACCTTATAACATTAATTCTCTTCGCCATATACACAGAATGCTAGACGAAATGTGCAGCAAAATCAATGCTGTCCTCAGACTATATGTTCCTCAACACACACAGCTCATAGCTGGCGTAGTTCCCGCTGACTTCACTAAATATCGGTGAGCATGAGGTGAACGAATTTTATAGTAGTGGAGCAAATAGTTACCAGTACAATATAGGCAAATCACCCCTAAGAAAAACAAAGCCAACGGCGAAAAAGAAAAAACAAAACAAAGCTCCGAGACCGCCAACCAGCTCTGGAATTTGAAGATCTAACGCGCCAATCGGACAGAATTTGGC
This sequence comes from Schistocerca nitens, assembly GCF_023898315.1. Taxonomy (NCBI): domain Eukaryota; kingdom Metazoa; phylum Arthropoda; class Insecta; order Orthoptera; family Acrididae; genus Schistocerca; species Schistocerca nitens. The sequence goes on from NC_064622.1 coordinate 265,756,319, forward strand.
AATATATTCCTCAAGAGAACGTTCAACAACTCTGTCAATCAATTTCAAGCCGAATAACAGTATGTATATGGATCAGAGTTGGAATAGTGCGTTATCGATTTGCTGACTTTGTGAAGCTCTTTACCTTGAATAAATCATTCAGTTTTCTGAAATCGTAATCTTCTGTTTGTCAACTACACCACATCTAGCGATTCCCGTCCTATTCGGATAGTTCCTCAGGGGTGCACCTTACAGTGTATATCTCAATACCGCGCGCAAAACCAACGGCAGAAATGGGCAAAGGTCCAGGGTCAAGCTTGTCACTAACATGCGCCCTCATAACGCAACCAGAGAATTCCGCATACAATACCGCATACACGCTCATCGAGAAACGTGGCAACCGCTCACCGAGTTAACTCTTATCGATACTCTGTGTACCTGAAATAGGACAGTTGTCCTTTTATTGGAAAATATAATTCAATGCAACTACATGCGAATGTTATCAATCATGAGTAATTTATACCAAATTGTTTGTCTCGACTTCTCCTGCATCACTGCGGTACCTAAAGAATTACCGTTTACACCCTCTGTATGTTGATGTACACTACTGGCCGTTAAAATTGCTACACTAAGAAGATGACGTGCTAGAGACGCGAAATTTAAGCGACAGGAAGAAGATGCTGTGATTTGCAAATTATTAGCGTTTCAGAGCCTTCACACAAGGTTGGCCCCGGTGGCCACACCTATGACGTGCTGACATGAGGAAAGTTTCCAACCGATTTCTCATACACAAACAGCAGTTGACCGGCGTTGCCTGGTGAAACGTTGTTGTGATGCCTCGTGTAAAGAGGAGAAATGCGTACCATCACGTTTCCGACTTTAATAAAGGGCGGATTGTAGCCTGTCGCGATTGCTGTTTATCGTATCGCGACATTGCTGCTCGCGTTGGTCGTGATCCAATGACTGTTAGCAGAATATGGAATCGGTGGGTTCAGGAGGGTAATTCGGAACACCGTGCTGAATCCCAACGGCCTCGTATCACTAGCAGCCGAGATGACAGGCATCTTATCCGCATCGCTGTAACGGATCGTGCAGCCACGTCTCGATCCCTGAGTCAACAGATGGGGACGTTTACAAGACAACAACCATCTGCACGAACAGTTCGACGACGTTTGCAGCAGCATGGACTATCAGTTCGGACACCATGGAAGCGGTTACCCTTGACGCTACATCACAGACAGGAGCGCCTGCGATGGTGTACTCAACGACGAACCTGGGTGCACGGATGAATCCAGGTTCTGTTTACAGCATCATGATGGTCGCATCCGTGTTTGGCGACATCGCGGTGAACGCACATTGGCAGCGTGTATTAGTCATCGCCATACTGACGTATCACCCGGCGTGATGGTATGGGGTGCCATTGGTTACACGTCTCGGTCAGCTCTTGTTCGCATTGACGGCACTTTGATCAGTGGACGTTACATTTCAGATGTGTTACGACCCGTGGCTCCACCCTTCATTCGATCCCTGCGAAACCTTACAGTTCAGTAGGATAATGCACGACCGCATGTTGCAGGTCCTGTACGGGCCTTTCTGGATACAGAAAATGTTCGACTGCTTCCCTGGCCAGCACAATCTCCAGATCTCTCACCAATTGAAATCGTCTGGTCAATAGTGGCCGAGCAACTGGCTCTTCACAATACGCCAGTCACTACTTTCGATGAACTGTGGTATCGTGTTGAAGCTACATGGGCAGCTGTACCTGTACACGCCATCCAAGCTCTGTTTGACTCAATGCCCAGGCGTATCAAGGCCGTTATTACGGCCAGAGGCGGTTGTTCTGGGTACTGATTTCTCAGGATCTATGCACCCAGACTGCGTGAAAATGTAATCACATGTCACTTCTAGTATAATATATTTGTCCAATGAATACCCGTTTATCATCTGCATTTCTTCTTGGTGTAGCAATTTTAATGGCCATTAGTGTAGTTACGGACGCCGGGTGTAATAATAGAAATGCCATTATGCTAGTAAGCCTCGTGCGTAGGAATTCTCTGCAATAACGCGTTCAATTTTTCTCCCGCTAACACACTGCCCTGCGGCGTCCCTCGGGTCAAAACGTGCTGGGAGCGCCTGGTGTGACGGCGTGGGACAGACGGCAAATGCACGCAGACCGACCACGCCGCGACGCATTCGAAACGTCATTAACCGTGTTTGTTTGCTTTTAATAACATTCCGGCTCGGCAGAGCAAACACGGCGCCACTGCAGTTATGTTTAGTATAATTATTACGGGCGATATTTAATTAATATTTTAATTTGCGCGTCGCCGCCGGCCGTCGGAGTTGACCGCCGCATCGTCGCCGCTGCCTGCACTCCACCTGCGTGCGAACGCGTGTGCGTGTAATGTACACATATGTGTGCCATATAGCCGGCGGCCGATCAATACTCGTCGACCGAGCAGCTAACATTGCCAGACGCCCTTCCGTCTACCGCACTTGCTTCGACTCGTGTGCAGTTGTTTTTGCGCACAGCACGTTCAGCACAAGTCTCGCGGTCGGTCCGTACTGACGTCACGAGATGGAACGTCTAAACATTCCAACTTGCATTTCGGATAGTGGCGCGCGCGCCCGCACACACACACACACACACACACACACACACACACACACACACACACACATTTCGATGTTTATCTTAACAGCGGTGGGTTGCATTATTTGCTACCACAAGAAGTTAACCTATTCTCACCGTCATCTACAGGAGAGGATTTTGTACCGGGTGATCAAAAAGTCAGTATAAATTTGAAAACTGAATAAATCACGGAATAATATAGATAGAGAGGTACAAACTGACACACATGCTTGGAATGACATGGGGTTTTATTAGAACCAAAAAACATACAAACGTTCAAAAAACGTCCGACAGATGGCGCTTCATCTGATCAGCAGAGCAATAATTAGCATAACAAAGTAAGACAAAGCAAAGACGTTGTTCTTTACAGGAAATGCTGAATATGTCCACCATCATTCGTTAACAACAGCTGTAGTCGAGGAATAATGTTGTGAACAGCACTGTAAAGCATGTCCGGAGTTATAGTGAGCCATTGGCATCGGATGTTGTCTTTCAGCATCAAAAAAATGGCTCTGAGCACTATGGGACTCAACTGCTGTGGTCATAAGTCCCCTAGAACTTAGAACTACTTAAACCTAACTAACCTAAGGACAGCAGACAACACCCAGCCATCACGAGGCAGAGAAAATCCCTGACCCCGCCGGGAATCGAACCCGGGAACCCGGGCGTGGGAAGCGAGAACGCTACCGCACGACCACGAGATGCGGGCAGTCTTTCAGCATCCCTAGAGATGTCGGTCGATCACGATACACTTGCGACTTCAGGTAACCCCAAAGTCAATAATCGTACGGACTGAGGTCTTGGGACCTGGGAGGCCATGCATGACGAAAGTGGCGGCTGAGCACACGATCATCACCAAACGACGCGCGCAACGCACGTCTATCAATATGGGGTGGAGCGCCATCCTGCATAAACATCGTACGTTCCAGCAGGTGTTTATCAGCCAGGTTGGGGATAATGCGATTCTGTAACATATCGGCGTACCTCTCACCCGTCACGGTAGCAGTTTTGCTGTCCAGTGCCATCTGTCGGACATTTTGTGAACTTTTTTTTGTCTAATAAAACCCCATCCCATGTCATTCAAAGCATGTGTGTCAATTTTTACCTCTCTATCTACATTATTCCGTGGTTTATTAAGTTTTCAAATTTATACTGACTTTTTGATCACCCTGTACTTCCGTATCTTCTAAATCTACTCTGAAGCGCCAAAAAAACTGGTATAGCCATGCGTATTCAAATACACAGATATGTAAACAGGCAAAATACTGCGCTGCGGTCGGCAACGCCTATACAAGACAAGTGTCTGGCGTAGTTGTTAGATCGGTTACTGCTGCTACAATGGCAGGTTATCAAGATTTAAATGAGTTTGAACGTGGTGCTATAGTCGGCGCACACAGAATCTCCCAGGTAGCGATGAAGTGGGGAATTTCACCTACAGCCGGTTCACCAGAGTACAGTGAATATCAGCAGCCCTGTAAAACATCAAATCTTCGACATCGCTGCGGCCAGAAAAAGTTCCTGCAAGAATGAGACCAACGACTTCTGAAGAGAATCGTTCAACGTGACAGAACTGCAACCCTTCCGCAAACTGCTGCAGATTTCAGTGCTGGGCCGTCAACAAGTGTGAGCGTGCGAAATCTTCAACGAAACGTCATCGACATGGGCTTTCGAAGCCAAAGGCCCACTTCTATAACCTTGATGACTGCACGACACAAAGGTTTACGCCTCGTCTGGGCCCGTCAACAGCAACATTGGACTGTTGATGACTGGAAACGCGTTTCTGATCGGACGAGTCGTATCGAGAGGATGGACACATGTACGCGTGTGGAGATAACCTCATGAGTCCATGGACCCTACATGTCAGCACGTCAAGTTAGTGGGAACATTGTAATGATGTGCGGCGTGTGCAGTTGGAATGACATGGGATCCCTGATATGTCTAGTTACGACTCTGACAGTTGACACGTACGGAAGTATCCTGTCTGATCACCTGCATCCATTCATGCCCATTGCGCAATTCGACGGACTTGAGCAATTCCAGCAGGACAATGCGACACCCCATACGCCCAGAATTGCTACAGAGTAGCTCCAGGAACACTCTTCCGAATTTAAACACTTCCGCTGGCCACCAAACTCCCCAGACATGAACATTATTGAGCTTATCTGGGATGCCTTGCAACGTGCTGTTCAGAAGAGATCTCCACCCCTCGCACTCTTATGAATTTATGGACAGCCGTGCAGGATTCATGGCGTCAATTCCCTCCAGCACTGCTTCAGATAGTAGTCGAGTTCATGCCACGTCGTGTTGCGGCACTTCTACGTGCTCGCGGGAGCCCTAAACGATATTAAGCAGACGTACCAGTTTCTTTGGCTCATCATTGTGTATTTGGCATTAAAGTTCAGGGGGAAGGAATACGAAAATCGAAGATTTCCGATAATACTGTAATTTTGTCAGATATGGCATTGGATTTACAGGAGCAATTGAACGGAATGGATAGCGTCTTGAAAAGAAGTTTTACAAATAACATCAACCAAATTAAACAAGAATATTTTTTTTTTTTTCATCAGTCTTCTGACTGGTTTGACGCGGCCCGCCACGAATTCCTCTCCTGTGCTAACCTCTTCATCTCAGAGTAGCACTTGCAACCTACGTCCTCAATTATTTGCAGGATTTATTCCAATCTTTGTCTTCTTCTACAGTTTTTGCCCTCTACAGCTCCCTCTAGTACCATGAAAGTCACCCCCTCATGTCTTAACAGATGTCCTATCATCCTGTCCCTTCTCCTTATCAGTGTTTTCTACATATTCCTTTCCTCTACGATTCTGCGCAGAACCTGCTCATTCCTTACCTTATAGTCAACCTAATTTTCAACATTCGTCTGTAGCATCACATCTTCTGTTCCGGTTTTCCCACAGTCCGTGTTTCACTACCATACAATGCTGTACTCCAGACGTACATTCTCAGAAATTTCTTTCTCAAATTAAAAACGATATTTGATACTAGTAGACTTCTCTTGACCATTAATGCCCTTTTTGCCATTGGTAGTCTGTTTATGATGTCCTCCTTGCTCCGTCCGTCATTGGTTATTTCACTGCCTGGGTAGCAGAATTCCTTAACTTCATCTACTTTGTGACCATCAATCCTGATGTTAAGTTTCTCGCTGTTCTCATTTCTACTACTTCTCGTTACCTTAGTAGTTCTTCGATTTACTCTCAAGCCATAGTCTGTACTCATTAGACTGTTCATTCCGTTCAGCAGATCATGTAATTCTTCTTAACTTTCACCCAGGATAGCAATGTCATCAGCGAGTCGTATCATTGATATCCTTTCACCTTGAATTTTAATTCCACTCCTGAACCTTTCTTTTATTTCCTTCATTGCTTCCTCGATGTACAGATTGAACAGTAGGGGCGAAGGGCTACATACCTGTCTTATGCCTCTTTTAATACGAGCACTTCGTTCTTGGTCGTCTGCTCTTATTAGTCCCTCTTGGTTGTTGCACATATTGTATATGACCCGTCTCTCCCTATGGCTTACCCCTACTTTTCTCAGAATTTCGAACATCTTGCACCATGTTACATTGTCGAATGCTGTTTCCACGTCGACAAATCTTATGAACGACTCTTGATATTTCTTTAGTCTTACTTCCATTATTAACCTCAACGTCAGAATTGCCTCTCTCGTGTCTTTACCGTTCCTAAAGCCAAACTGGTCGTCATTTAGCGCATCCTTAATTTTCTTTTCCATTCTTTTGTATATTATTCTTGTAAGCAACTTTGATGCATGAGCTGTTAAGCTGATTGTGCGGTAATTCTCGCACTTGTCAGCTCTTGCCGTCTTCGGAATTGTGTGGATAATGCTTTTCTGAAGTCAGATGGTATGTCGCCAGACTCATACATTCTACACACCAACATGAATAGTCGTTTTGTCGCCACTTCCCCCAATGATTTTAGAAATTCTGATGGAATATCTATCCCTTCTGCTTTATTTGATCTCAAGTCCTCCAAAGCTCTTTTAAATTCTGTTTCTAACACTGGATGCCCTATCTCTTCCAAATCGACTTCTGTTTCTTCTTCTATCACATCAGACATATTTTCCCCCTGATAGAGGCTTTCAATGTATTCTTTCCACCTATCCGCTCTCTCTTTTGCATTTAACAGTGAAATTCCCGTTGCACTCTTAATGTTATCACCCTTGCTTTTAATTTCACCGAAGGTTTTTTTGACTTTCCTGTATGGTGGGTCTGTCCTTCCGACAATCATTTCTTTTTCGATCTCTTCACATTTTTCCTGCAGCCATTTCGTCTTAGCTTCCCTGCACTTCCTGTTTATTTCATTCCTCAGTGACTTGTATTTCTCTATTCCTGAGTTTCCTGGAACATTTTTGTACTCCCTCCTTTCATCGATCAATTGAAGTATTTCTTCTGTTAGCCATAGTTTCTTCGCAGATACTTTCTTTGTACCTATTTTTTAGTTCCCAACTTCTGTGATTGCCCTTTTTAGAAATGTCCGTTCCTCTTCTACTGTACCGCCTTGTGAGCTATTCCTTATTACTGTATCTATAGCCTTAGAGAACTTCAAAAGTATCTCGTCATTCCTTAGTACTTCCGTATCCCACTGCTTTGCGCATTGCTTCTTCGTGACTAATGTCTTAAACTTCAGCCTACTCTTCATCACTGTGATCATTGTGATCTGAATCTATGTCTGCATCTTGGTACGCCTTACGGTCCAGTATCTCTCTTTTCGGAATCTCTGTCTGACCATGATGTAATCTAACTTGAAATCTTCCCGTATTACCCGACCTTTTCTAAATATACCTCCTCCTCTTGTAATTCATGAACAGAGTATTCGCTATTACTGGCTGAAATTTATTGCAGAACTCAATTAGTCTTTCTCCTCTCTCATTCCTTGTCCCAAGCCCATATTCTCCTGTAACCTTTTCTTCTACTCCTTCCCCAAAACTGCATTCCAGTCCCCCATGACTATTAGATTTTCATCCCCCTTTACATACTGTATTACCCTTTCAATATCCTCATACAATTTCTCTATCCATTCATCTTCACCTTGCGACGTCGGCATGTATACGAGAACTATGGTTGTCGGTGTTGGTTTCCTGTCGATTCTGATAAGAACAACCCGGTCACTGAACTGTTCTCAGTAACACACTCTCTGCCCTGCCTTCCTATTCATAACGAATCCTACTCCCGTTATACCATTTTCTGCTGCTGTTGATATTACCCTATACTCATCTAACCAGAAGTCGTTGTCGTCTTTCCACTTCAATGACTCCTACTATTATCTCGACTGGGCCTTTGCATTTCCCTTTTCAGATTTTCTAGTTTCCCTACCATGTCCAAGCTTCTGACATTCCACGCCCCAACTCGTAGAACGTTATCCTTCTGTTGATTATTCAATCTTTTTCTCATGGTAACCTCCCCTTGGCAGTCCCCTACCCGAAATCCGAATGGGAGACTATTCCGGAATCTTTTGCCAATGGAGAGATCATTATGACACTTCTTCAATTACAGGCCACATGTTCTGTGGATACATGTTACGTGTCTTTAATGCACAGGTTTCCATTGCGTTCCGCATCCTCGTGCCGTTGATCATTGCTTATTCTTCTACCTTTAGGAGCAGTTTCCCATCTCTAGGACAAGAGAGTGCCCTGAACCTCTGTCCACTCCTCCGCCCTCTTTGACAAGGCCGTTGGCAGAATGAGGGGTGACTTCTTATGCTGGAAATCTTCGGCCGCCTATGCTGATTATTAATCAAAATTTAAGTAGTGGCGGGATTCGAACCCAGGACCGAAGACGTTTTGATTATGAATGAAAGACGCTATCCTTTTTTTTTTAGAAGAACCGGTGTATTCAATATTTTTTTTAATAAAGAGTGGAGTGGTCAGTTCTGAGCTGGTGGTGACAGGGTAGGTAGGGGTTGAAAACTCAAGGCCTGGCCCTTCGCATCACTGAATCACCCCCTTCTAGTTTTCTTTTTTTTTTTTTTTACCGGGAACAGGGTAAGGAAAACAAAACATCTTTACTTGTACAAACATAAATACAACAGAAATGCCATTCCTCCGGCGGAATCAACAAGGTACTTTTACATTCGAACAAGGCGAGCAAAAATCTTTATTAACAAGGTGTCGGAAAAAATTAATAGCAGTAATACTGAAGTAAAAAATGGTTCAAATGCCTCTGAGCACTATGCGACTTAACTTCTCAGGTTATCAGTCGCCTAGAACTTAGAACTAATTAAACCTAACTAACCTAAGGACATCACACACATACATACCCGAGGCAGGATTCGAACCTGCGGCCGTAGCGGTCGCTCGGCTCCGGACTGTAGCGCCTAGAACCGCACGGCCACTCCGACCGGCAATACTGAGGTAAGCTAAGAGGTGTGAGGCAATAGACAAAAAGGAAAGAAGGTATGATAAGACTTGCAGGCAGCTGCCCGGCAGATGGAGCGTGGAGGCAGAGTGGGCAGGGGTCAACATGCGAGGCCTGGCCACTGTATCCCCGGCACCACTATCGGGAAGAAGCGCCCGAAAGGAGGGTAGAAGTCAAAGAGAAGAAGCCAGTAGAGTTGGGGGAATGACCAGCGTTCTCTGGTATAGTGCATAAAAGAAAGGAGGCGCGTGTCCATGCGCCTCCTCCAATGTGGGTTACGATACAAAAAGTAGCGTGGAGAGTCTCAGATGTCAGCAGGGGATTTGGGGGGGGGGGGGGGGGGCGGGAGTGTCGTCCGCGAGTGGCACCATGCAGATGAGCGGGGGTGACGTAAGGATCGCGTGTAGGTAATTAGAGACGAAGGCGCGGTAGCGCGGTCGGTGCTCGACTTCACTGTGGGAGGTTTGTAGGTACTACCAGAAGTCAAGGCGTGATTTGCCGCCATCATTATACATGTAGGTGATCGTCCACCTCTGGACCCATACAATCCCATGATTTTTAGTGGCGGGGAAATAAGTATCCTGAGGATGGATAAAAGTCCATGGGTCAATCGAATCCGTCGGAACGCGGAGGCAACAGGCAACGAAATGTCGGCCAAGTTTCCAGACGTCGCTGGTGGCAGCACAAATCAGGTGCAAGTTGAACAAAGCGGAGAGTCTGTCAGTCCGATGGCGCGAAGACGTTGATTTGCGGCGAATTTCCCACATGCAACGTGGTACCAGGTTGACCGGACATTGGAGGGAAGGAAAAGCTGGTGGATATAACGCCAAACCGTGGGCCACCGCGTCAATGGATGACTGAGTTCGACGTTGTTGCTGGATTTGTAACGAAGCAACGGGGAGTAAAAATCTTTAGGTCGAGGAGAACGCGTGTTCGGTAAGTGTGAATGAGCATAACTGAAGTAGACGATGAAATCAGAAATGTGCGTAAGATGGTGCTTGATGTGCCCCACTGATACTGGTGGGGTTATGATCGCGGTCATAAGAATTTACAGCAACCTGCGACGAAGGGAGGGGCTCCCGTTCCACTTCTTGTGCATGTTGGACATGCACAAGGACGCCACTCAGAATTACACATTGACAAGGCCGAGGCCTCCCGCTTGCGGGGGGAGGGTGAGCGTTTCGTAACGGATCTTAAAGAGCGTACCGGCAGTAAGCAAGTATCCGAAAGCAGCCTGGAGGCTGCGTCCAATAGTTGATGGCAACGGGAGTACCTGTGCGGTGTGGACCATTCTGGACGCCACATGTCGATTGAGGTATTGGACCCGTTGTAAAGAATCGAGTCGGAGGAGGAGATTTTGTCGCATCGCTGTGCGGATAATTTGGAGTGTTCGTCGAAAGTCGATGGCAGCGGAGCGGCGCACGGTGGAGGTGAAAATGATACCAAGGTATTGTAGTTGCTGTACACACGGGAGAGGTGCCAAGTCGTCGTGTGAGACCACATCCAATGGACATCGCCGTGAATTTTGCCCCAGTCATCTACTGCCCGCTGCAGTTCCGTACGTTGATATCAAATCAAGCACCGTTTGTGTTTCATTCTGTGAGCGGACCATGAGGAGGAGGTCTTCCGGGTACGCACGACACCGAAAACTGTGCTATCGCAAAGTGAGACCAGAAAGGTGGCTCGTCAGACTCCCGATGAGTGGCTCCAGGCTTATGGCATAGAGTAGGGTCGAAAGAGGGCAACCATGCCTTACGGAAAGCCGGATCGTCAATGGTCCCGCCACTCCGCCATTGACCTGAATCAGCGATTCGGAGATGCCGTACAGGAGCCGGATGACATCGATAAAGGCCGGTGGAAAACCCACTCGGCGCTTTACTGAGAACAGAAATCGATGCCGCACCTTGTCGAATGCGCTGTCAAAATCAACGGCAACCACCGCGGCCCGGAGTCTGCACGTCGCTGTCAGTGCAATTAAATCACGACATTCTCCTGTGGCCGTTTGTATTAACTGAGCCACCCGGAGTTGTCTGTTCCGGAGATAGAATGCTAGGCAGGATCTTTCGGCATCGCGTCGCCAGGAGTCAACTAAAAGTTCTAGAGCCTGCGTTAAGCAGAGTCAGGGGACGGAAATGTGCTGTCGTCATTCCCGGTGTCGGTTTGTGGATGGGTAAAATAATTCCCGCTACAAAAGACGGCGGTACGGCGTTCCCCGTCGTATCAGTTCATGAAACATTGTCGCCCACCAAGACATTAGCGCGAGGAAAGCGCGATAAAATTCTATCCACAAACCGTCGACACCAGGTGACTTATTCAGAGCACCTTTCTTGATTACATTGTGGACTTCGTCGCTGATAATTGGCTCAATCACCCCGTCTGCTTCGTCACTGGCGAGGGGGCGAGTTACGTGTGGTAACGCAAACTCTCCAGCGCCGTTGTTGGCAGTCTCCTCGTGGTACATTATGCGGTAGTGGTCTACAAAGGCATTGATGATTTCGGCCTGGGAAATGACTTGCTTGGCGCGGCAGGTGTAGATCTCCGTGATAAGTCGTTGTCGTCGGTGTTTCCTACCGGAGGTGATATGATGCATGGTAGGGTATTCCTATTGCGCCAAATCTTGACGTCTGATCCGCACCACCGCCCCCTGCAGTCTCCGGCGTGTCAACGTTACAATTTGTGCCTTAATCCTGTTTCGTTCCCTCTGCGTTTCAGGGGTGGGCGGCTGGGCGTCCAGGCCGCGGAGAACGGCGTAGAAATAGTCGGTAGTGTGCCGGCACCACGCAGCTACTTCCTTGCCGTACTGAATCAAGGTACGCAAATGGCAGGTTTGGCACATTGCAGCCACCAAGTCAAGGTTGTACAGTACTTAGGTAAGCGACGTTCACAGGTGGTCCATGTCTCGGTAACATGTTGAAGAAATTTAGGATCGTGAAGATGGGAGGTGTTTAACTTCCACGATGCACGACTGCGCCAGACCACTTGTTTCGGGAGGAGAGATGTAGGCAAAGTAGTCCGAAAAGGCCAAAGGCCAAAGTTCTGCACCTTGTACTGCAGGTGTTAGTTCCAGAGAGACGTAAATACTATAAAGGCGGCTTACGGAGTGACTCGTCTGGTAAGTATGTCCAGGTGCGTTGCCGTGCCGAACTTCCGAAGTGTCGCGGGGCAACAGAACGCGGACGACAAGGCGCAGATCTTGAAGGTGTTGTAGTGGGGCATTTGATCCCTAGGGTGCAGCACACAATTAAAATCACCCCCAAGCAAATAATGTTTACAGCGTCCAAGAAACAAAGGGGCGATAGAAGTGTGCCCTGTCGCGTCTGCTGATGGAGCCTGACGGAGCGTAAATGTTGAAATTACGCGTCCCCATGACGGTGATGGCCATGCCTTTGATGGATGGAAGGTACGTGATATCAGCAATCGGCATGCCTTCTCGGGCGTAGATGGCTACGCCAAGTACCAGGCGGTCACCAGGGGAAGGATAAGTGTTATATCCCGCGACGTCTGGAAACGTGGCCAAATTTGCTTCCTGTAGTAGTGCGATGTCGACGTCCGATGCCCATATCATCTTCCACAGCAGTTGAATTTTGACGGGAGAGCTAATGGTGTTAGTGTTGATCGTCGTTACCCGGTAGGTTTGGAGTCGTACCCCGCCGTGGAGGGGAACTCCATCAGCCCGAGGGTGAAGAGCGGCGAGGCAACGGCGAGTCTGCCGTACGCCACCTGACGGCGTTATCGGCGGCGTAACTTGGCTTCCCTCTGGAGTAACTCCGTCCCCAGCGTGTGGTTCGGGCGTTCGTCAACGTCGTCACTCCACGCCATTGAAGGCGCTGTCGCTGTGATGTTCTTACGTTCCACTTCGTTCGTAGGAGCGGAGGACGTCGCAACGGTGGAGTCCATTGGTTCAAGTGGACCTGGGCCAGCCAGCAGAGTAGGCACCGGCACAGCCACAGCTGGCGTCATGTTGTCGTCATTCGTGTCGTCGTGCACGTTCTCCGAGGCCTCGTCGGTCCGGACGGCCTCTGGAGCCTCAGGGGGAGGTGATCCGTCTCGCTCCGAGACCGTATGGCGCCTCCTCTTGCGTCTTTTAGGTGAACGTTGCTTGCGTGTTCGTCCCTCTGTGTCGGAAGACGGGAGGGAGTCACGGCGGTATGGAGGAAGGCCGTCGCGGGAACGATAAGTGAGGGAGCGCCCATATCATCGGCACGGTGGGGATCGGAAGTCGTCGCTGTTGGTAGAGGCGACGGAATAGCGTCAGGTTGTGAGCGCGACGCGTCGATCCTGGCGGTATCAGTAGCAGCAGGAAGGGTCACCGGCACATGGTCCGACGGGCGGCGGCCGGTGGTAGGAGAAAAGAGAGCCGATGTGTAGGTGATCGGTAAAACCGTCGTCGAAGTCGGAGGCGCCACGGTAGCGGTGGCAATTGGGTGATTCGTCGCTGAAGACACTCAGACCTGAGGTGGCCTTCTTTGCAGCACTAGGAACAGGTGTTGTGTTGGCCGTCGTATATGATGACCGCTCGGCACCCGCTGATTTGCGGGTAAGATGGCACGTGGCGATGGACATCGATGGTGATCTGCCGTACACCGTTAAGAAGGGGGTATGTTTGGAACTGCGCCCAGCGTTCAGCTGTGTGGCCATGTACAGTGCCATAGGGTCGGAACGTCAAGATAACGGGAGTTCAAAAACTCGTACGGTGCGCATTCCCAAGCCTACGTGGTCGACAGTGACCGCACCGACATTTCCGTCGGGGTGGCAAAAGCGTAGTCCGTGTTGGGTGTCACGAAGTGTTCTTTCGCACACCGCGAAATTGACGTACACCGTATTGCTTAATATGGACAAATGGATGGCCAAGATGTCGCAAGCTGGGATCTTAGTTAGCAACGTCGCGTAGGAAGCGTTCCACTTCCGAGGCCTTTGGTCGTGTGTATTCGTTGCAGAAGCTGAACCGTAGTGTTGATTTTCTAAAGCGGTTGGCCATGGTTCTACTACACGTAAGCGACGGCCGCTGAAAAGTAAACATCAGCGAGCGTGCGCTCCCCGCAGGCGGAAACAAACAGCACTTTCCCACTGCGCGGCTGCGAAAGCCAGACCAACCCCTAGATCACAGAATGTAGTATAATTAAATCAGGTGATGCAAAGAAAATGAGATTAAGAAACGAGGCTAGTAGATGAGTTTTGTTATTTGAGCAGGAAAGTAATTGATGATGACGAAGTAGCAATGATACAAAATGCCTTAATTAAGGATGTGTCCTGCCTTTTTACAAGTACGAAATTATTGTGCCGGCCGATGTGGCCGAGCGGTTCTAGGCGCTTCAGTCTGGAACCGCGCGACCGCTACGGTCGCAGGTTCGAATCCTGCCTCGTTAGGTTTAAGTAGTTCTAGGTTCTAGGGGACTGATGACCTCAGATGTTAAGTCCCATAGTGCTCAGAGTCATTTGAACCATTTTTTTTGAATTATTGTTTTTCTTAAATACTTTGACGTGTTTCACCTGAGTTGTGGCATCCTCAGGGTGTTTTCTTATCTTATTTATCTGAAATACATACATTACGTTTAGGTTAGGAAGTATGATACATCTAAATTTGTTGCTTAAATTGCTTATATACTTTATCATTCCGCGTCTTGTGGTCTGCCAATCGAAATCAGCCACATGTCTAAATTAGGAAATTTTGGAAATTTGTGTTAAGAGCTTATAGGACCAAACTGCTGAGGTCATCGGTCCCTAAGCTTACACACTACTTAACCTAACTTATGATAAGGATAACACACACACACCCATGGCTGAGGGAGGACTCGAACCTCTGATATGGGAAGCCGCGCGAACCGTGACAAGACGCCTGTAACTGCGCGGCTACCCCGCGCGGCCCTAAATTAGTATACCGTGTAATCAGCAAACATGAAGGATATTAGGATATCGCCTGAATTGAATTTTTGTGTATGATCTCTCCTTTAAAATTCCTATACATATGCTACGACTTTTTTTCGGAGTATACATTTCTTGTGTAAATACGTATAAACGGTCCAACTTGATGAGCTTGTGAGTTCTATTAGAATCTTATAGCCTTTGATGATTTCTTCAGCATTAGCAGAAGAAACATCGGTCACAGAAACACATCGCAGATCACGACCTGACAACCATAAAACGAAAATGTTTGTCTATGCGTAACCGGCTTGGTGAGTTTGTCTTACTTTGAAACTATTGTCAGCAGACTTACAGCCTGCGGTGATGCCTCCACAAGGAGACGGGGCATGGCTTAAACCGCCGCCTGATGCTAATATAGAAAAAAATCGCCACTGTTGCGCTACTCTTCCTGCTGGAGGACGATAAACGCGCACGCGGTGCGTGCGAATAGGCGAGACGTGGAGGCTTCCGACCAAACAGTTTCCTCTAATTCGGCGCCTACACGCGAGCTCCAACAGGTACCCGACAGCGCCGAGAAACCGTACAGCTGTGAAATCCGATTTCGCGCACGATGTAAAATTCCCCGCCGCCTTTTGTCATTAGCAGCTTTGTTTCGGGACAGCCCAGGGGATTTTCCTGTTCCGCAGCGGTTAAAATACGGTCCGCGCAGGAGAAAGACACCCGCAGAAGAGGAGAGACCGGAGCTCGTGCTGGTCGTGACGTGGTATAAAAGCCCCCGGCCAGGCGTGCCAACCTCGCAACGCTGCACGTGCCCGGCTTCACAAGGGATTCCGCGGAGCTCACTCCCCCGGGGGTAATTGCGAATTCATGAAGCAAATTTACCTCTCTCTCTCTCTTTCTTTTTTTTTTAGCGGCTGCACGCACTGTTTGCACGCAACCAGTGAACACGCCCTGCTTGTTTCCTGTGTTGCCGGTTAAGTAAACGGAATCTTGACTCGCTAAACAAGAGAGTGTTATCTTGTATCCATTTCAACTACCTTATTTGTTTGTTTGCTCCTTCTCCTGTGATTATCGGAAGTTCGACGTCCAGGGTTCCTTCTGCGTACCGCTGCCGCTGAGCCGCCGTAGCGTTTGGACGTCTTATTCTTTGACATTCAGCAGGGAAGGATGTAGCTCACTAGGCTTCTTTCTCTCACAAAGCCGATTCAGAATGTCAAAGATTCTACCGATGCTGTTTTTATGAAGTGCGAAAATGAACTTTCGGGTAATGTGCTACTTCAAAGACGTTTTGATCGATTTCATAACAATATTTGACGCTTCGTCGAAGGAAACTCATATGTCACTTTGAAGTTTGTTCGTGGGAAGGGTCTTTGTATTATTTAATTGTGCCACGACTTTTTTTTACATCTATTAAGCTAGGACAAGTAAACGCAGGTATGTTGTCTCTCATTGTTAATACAGCCAGGCGCGAATCCAAGGGGGCGGGGCGTTTGTGCGTAGGCGGTGGGGGCCGGGGGGGAGGGGGGGGAGCATGTGGCTCATCATGACGATCATAATCCTTCCCCTCCAAAAAAAGAACATTTCGTGACCGGAATCGCAATTAGTAAAGGATACAGAAATCATTCGCAAAAATTTTTTATTGAATATCCAGATTTATGTCACTGTGTGACCATTTTCGGTGCAGTAGAAGTATGTTAAAGCATTAAAATCACTTTTATATGCACGTAGTCCTAACAGGACTAATCATGACAACTCAGCCTTTGCCATGAATATTTCACTTGCGACAGTGTGCAAATGTAAGTGGTTTTAATGTTTTAACTTACATTTTCTGCACCGAAGATGGCCACACAGTGACCGAAACTGGATATGCATTATTCGCGACTGATTGCTGTATCCATTATTATGACTCAATGCTTTACATCACTGACTTCGATCCAGAAGGATCCGGGTTCGATTTCCAGACCTGTTTGTGTTTTTCTAATGCAGGGAGGTCTGGAAAGTCGTCCACATAGCTTCGTGAGGCGAAATGACGAGATGCTTGAATATGAAAGCAACGACATCATCAAGATTCATCTGCTGGCAATAACAGTCATAGATCATTCCTCTAACTGCCTTGTAGTCGACAATTGGCCAATCGGGACAGGCCCCGGGTTCGATTCCCGGTGGGGTCAGGGATTTTCACCTGCCTCTAGATGACTGGGTGTTTGTGTTGTCCTCATCATTTCATCATCATTCATGAAAGTGGCGAGATTGGACTGAGCAATTGTTGGGAATTTGTACGGGCGCTGATAACCGCGCAGTTGAGCGCCCCACAAACCAAACATCGTCATCGTCATCATAGGGACAGGCGTAAGGCATAATCTGTGAGTGAATTTCCATATTTCTCTACTAGTTTTCGTAGAGTAAAGTAGTAGGGGTCTCGAAACTGGCGGTGAATTCTAGAAATTACAAGGAGTGCATGGCAGAAGATTCTTTGCAGCTGTTCGCTTGACGGCCAGCTCAAGTGGATGACCTTGCTGCCCGACCCGTAACATTGACGGCAAGTAAAGGCACACGTTCACAGGCTAGCGGTAGCTGTCGTCAGCAACAAGTCTCACACGGTTAGTGACTTCACAGGCATTATCGGCGAGGCTGTGAACTTTGCGATCCGTGACGTCATCGCGGTGTTTTCGACCGCAATCCGTATATTTTCCCGTTGTTTTACTAATAACATCATACCTTCACATTTTATCCAGGTTCTTGAGTGACTACGCAAATAGTACATAAGCATGTGTTAATATTTGATTATTTATTTTTACCTTTTTTTCTTTCTACAACGTTACTGCAGGAAATGATCAAACTTTTTGTCCTATTTTATAAATTTTTATTTTCTCACTCATTTTTTTTAAACTAAATATTTAAAACGTATTAAATCTGCCGAGTTTTAGATATTCTTTTAGTGTTTTTTAAACGTTAGTCGAGATGTATGAATCTTTTTCTTTTCCCTTGAATAGGCAAGCTAATTTACTATTCTTTTAAATTTCAGACGTAGCGTTTACTGTTTCCTCCTTCACTTTATTTACCAAAAAGTATACGTTTGGGTCTTTTCGAAGTAGTTTAGTTCCGTACGTCAACCCTCCACAGCATTCATGATCCCATGCCGCTGCTTCAAAACATTCCACATTTCCTTTGGTATACTACGATTTCAAATATGTTATCTGACCGTATATAGGGTGTTTATTTTATCTTCAGACAACTAAATAACTCAAAAACGACGCTTGTATAGTAAGAGCCGCATCTGTCATTGTTACAACTGGCCACCTCCCAACCACCCCACCAGCGTGGGCGGGGTCAACTTTGTATTATCTAATGGGAACTCCAATTTTCATTGCATATTCGGATTCTACGTCTACATGTATACTCTGTAAATCACATTTAAGTGCCTGGCAGAGGGTTCATCGAACCATCTTCACAGTAATTCTCTATTATTCCAATCTCGTACAGGGCGCGGAAAAAACGAATACCTGTATCTTTCCTTGTGAGCTCTGATTTCCCTTATTTTATTATGAAGATCGTTCATCCCTATGTAAGTCGGCGTCAACAAAATATTTTCACATTCGAAGCAGAAGATTGGTGATTGAAATTTCGTGGGAAGATTCTGCCGCAACGAAAAACGCCTTTGTTTCGATGATGTCCATCCCAAATCCTGTATCATTTCAGTGTCACTCTATCCCCTATTTCGCGATAATACATGCTGCCTTTCTTTGAACTTTCTCGATGTACTCCGTCAATCCTATCCGACAAGGATCCCACACCGCACAGCAATATTCTAAAAAAAGCACGGACAAGCGTAATGTAGGCAGTCTCTTTAGTAAATCTGTACATTTTCTAAGTGTCCTGCCAATAAAACGCAGTCTTTGGTTAGCCTTCCCCACAACATTTTCTACGACAAAAATATGTAACATTTACTCTCAGCATTATTTTCCATTCTTGCTAGATAGCGCTCAATCGACAGATATCAAGTGTGCCTGTTTTTGCCATTAAGTACCGACGATTTATTCACATGTCAGTAAAAATTTGATTAGCTGCCCTTTCTAAATTTATATTTGATTTACTATTTATTGCAATGTTTGTATATCTGCAAATAAGACAAACTTGGCATCTGGTAATGTAACAGATGACAGGTCATTAATATTGTAACCTTCCCACAAAATTTTGTAAATGACAATAATTAAATGTAAATAGGAATAGAGCCAAGTGTAACCTGCCCACAGATGTTATTAATGACAATAATTTTTCCGCAAATAATGTAAATGACTATAATTGAATGTTAATCGAAATAGAGGCAAATGTTGTTGAGCTCCCACAAAACATCGTTAAATTGAAATAAAAACAACTGTACCTTCGCTACAAAAATATTGAAAAATAATGGCCCAATTTAAACTCAACACAAAAATTGAGAAATGAACATTAATCATTAAACCCACAATAATAGGGCAGCATCGCTGACCTTAGGCCCTGTGCAATAATTAACCTGATAAATTGATTCTGGGAGGAAAAGCATAGGAAATATTGTTTCAATTGGAAGGATTCTTTTCTTAAAAAAGATTGCTTTGAAAACAAAATTATTATTGGGGCATTTCTTGAACAAATTAATTACTATTAACATACATTTCATTATCAGATGTGCGCAATGCTACTTCATTACCTTATTTAACAATATACCTCGTCCCGAACCTTGACCAGAGACCCATGTCGACGCCCGCCGACTCCTCACACACACAACTTCCGACTGAGTCCAACTCGCAACTGAATCCAACTCGCAACTGTTCCTGCCGACTCGCTACACGCAACTTCCTACTCGCAACTGAATTCTCGCGCAGTCAAGCGCAGACTAGCAACGATAAACAACTCTCTGGTCAGAGATTATGTCATGCCTCGCCATCGCTGGTACTGAATACATACGCGTTTCAATATGCACAAGAAACAGTAGTGGACCTAGTATGTAACCTTGCGGAACACCACATGTAATTTCTTCCCAGTCAGATGATGTCTGACTGCCTACTGCTGAAGTGTTAAGTAATGACACCCTATGTTTTCTATTAGTAAGATATGACTGAAACCTTGTGTTCTAACCGTAGATGTTTATGTACTTCAGTGTTGCAAATTTGATTGTACACTACAGTTCGATTAGCCGTTTCAGTGTCAGGTCAGAAACTACGTCTAGCGCTAACCAGCAACAACGACGTGGATGTAATTGTTTTCTGTTCCCATAGAGATGCTTGATATCGATGAGTCCCCTTGCCTCTCAGCATTGGCAGTGCTTGAGTTCGGCGAGTATCCATGGCAGGTGTGTCTTTCACTATCACTTAATGGACATTTTACCTCAGTACAAGGGATGTGGTTTGTATTCCGCCGTTAATCACCTAGCGGCCAGCGTGAGAGTTAACAGGGGTTAGATGGAAACACACACCGAAATCGGTCATAAGATTTTTGAAATTTTTGAAAACATATTCAGCGATCCTAAAAGTGGTTAAAATTAAAATTTAAAACAGTCTTGATCGCAATCTTGTTAAAATATTTTTTTATTGGAATGAGTGACCGGTTTCGATTCCGTGAAAGAGTCATCTACAAACTCTCTAAAGATATATTGCCAAAATAGTATAGACGTTATAATAAGCATATGAAAAAATATAAAAAATAAGATAAATAGTAATAAATTATACCCGGAGCGGTGGATGGACACTGCTAGATGAGTTCCGTCGACCCTCGACGCTCGTGTAACTGCTGACTGTGCACGGAGGGAACGGGTATTAATAGGGCTGGACATACCTACCATTCTGAGTATGACATCGTAAGTAGCCAATCAGAAAACACTGTCATGATTAGATAACTTAATATATAACTACGAAGGAACAGTTACAGTTGGAAGACATCGTAATGTCAATTAATGACCATTATTCGTCAATCAATATAAATTATACAATTCAAATGGTTCATTGGTATGAAATAAGGCTTAGAGTATGCTGCCCTCTAAACTCAGAACTACAAAATCTGCACCAAAGATTGTCGTTGCCCCAGCGTTTACGTGGATAATCGAGGAAATGACGCCGGCCGTTGTGGTCTCGTGGTTCTAGGCGCGCAGTCCGGAACCGCGCGACTGCTACGGTCGCAGGTTCGAATCCTGCCTCGGGCATGGATGTGTGTGATGTCCTTAGGTTAGTTAGGTTTAACTAGCTCTAAGTTCTAGGGGACTGATGACCTCAGATGTTAAGTCCCATAGTGTTCAGAGCCATTTGAACCATTTGAGGAAACGACGTCCTGTTCCGCTGTAGAAGTTAGTGGTGCTGTCAAAGATTGTACTAGGGGGAGATACGTCGTATGTTACGGTTATGTGATGCCACAGAAATGCGGTTAATTTCGCTCTCTTCTGATGTCAGAGCCATGGAAAATAACTGTCCTTTGGCGGAATCATACCAACATTTCTGTAATAACAGCGGAACGGTATTACTAAAGTGCATCGATAGTTGCCGTGGAAACGGGGTCCTAGCCCGGTGAGGCAGGCATCAGATGATCGTAGATTATTGTGTACTGCGAAAAATATCTCAAGGGTTGACAATTCGACCTCGAAAACAGTGTTTGCATAGATATGTCGGCGGTTGCCAAGGAAATAGCGTCTTATTCTCACTGCGACAATCTGTGGTGCTGTAATAAGTTGTAATTGGTGGAATTTGACGCCTTTGTCAATATTAGCATAGTATACGTCATTATGACAAAATTATGGCGGGTTTCGAGGGTGGCCACGAAATCAAGCATTCCGATAATTTTGGGACTCACCACAACCAATCCCGTAGGGAACAGTAAACAACGTTACCATAGAAGTAGTTTATTTGCTAGAGATGTCAGTGACTACCCATATTATTTGTACTCCTCCCTTGTTCCTGAAATCCTTCGTTAATCCCAGTTCTTGTATTTTCTTCCACAGACATTGGTTATAATGAATACTGCGAACGGAAAGGAATGTTTCGAGAAACTCTATTTTCGTCGCTTTAGTTTGGAAGCTTAACTCTGTAGCTCTCAGTGAGCACCCAGAAAAAGTCTTTCATATGTATTTTGACTTTGGTCCTGGGGCAAAGCAAATAAAACAGGAAATATCTTCTCCTATTATATGCTCCCTATGTCGACATATGCAGTGTACAGTTTTTTGAATTGTTTCGAAGAGCTGTCGGATGTCCTATCTATAAGAACAATCCCATTTCCGCCCAGGATTTTCTTCGCTTTTTCTCCACCGAACACCAGGCTTCTTTGTCAGCAACAGCCTCAGAAGCAGTTTTCATAAAACTGTTACATACAGTTAATTCCAAAATGTCTTCGCTCAGCTGAACCTCCGAACCAGAGCCACGGTTCTGAGTAAACCTTAAAACTCCTCTTCTTGTTCTACATAATTACCTACAAAGGTTCCACAGTTAGTCAAAATTAGGAGTTCGAGACAATAAGAAGCCTATCAACTTTGCAAAATATTACTTCTTCGTGACAATTTCATTCGCTATTCGATGATCGTAGGTTACCTAATTTTGAATGCGTTCTCATTTCACAGATCACAATGCTCAGGTGTTATGATACGTCAGTAGCCTAAAACCTGGTTGAGAGAGAGCAGAATAAGTCGAGCCGATTCTTCGTACGACGCAACCAGTAGCATCCAGCTGTGTTTAAGTTTGAAGGGAAAATGGCAATCATAACGAACAAAATGCTCTGTCGTCAGTTACTTTACGGGAGGGAATCTATTTTCTCGCGCATTAGTCACATTTACAACTTGTCGATGTGTCACCTGACTATATACAACTTCCACACTGGTAGTTCGGCAGTGAAGCTTTATTGAGAAGAACCTAATTCTGAAACAAGGGCTGAGAAAGTACATACCAAAATTGAAAACTTTGTATGAACAACGGAGATAACTGTAAAATCGTGTAGATTTTCGGAGGTCTATAATCGAAAAAACACCTTGTGTTCAAAACCTGGAGGACATTCGTGACATGCACTTTTCGTACTCCTATTGATGTCGCACGGTTTGTTGCCGACGAGGCTCCTGCTTCTATATCCACGTTAATGTTACGCAAGACACTGTACACTCCATGATGGAACGGGGATCGTTTCAACATCATGCATTTCCTATCCAGTTTATTTCGTTTACTCAGCAGGGAATGAATGATCCCTCATATGCCCATGTAAAGGCCCTCATCTCCTTTTATTTTCACGATCCGTTCGCGAGATATACGAGGGCAGCAGTACACTATTTGATCAAACGTATCCGGACACTGATTAATGCACATTAACATGGAGCGAGTCCGCTCTCCACCTTTATGAAGGCTTGAACCCTGCTGGAGACCCTTTCAATAACGTGCCTGAGTATATGTGGAGGAATGGCAGACCACCCTTCCTCATGAGCCGAGATCTGAGACGGTAGTGATGTTACACCTTAGGGTCTGGAGTGAAGTCGACATTCTAAAGGTGTTCCATTGGGATGAGGATCAGATTGGGCCACCTAATCCTTTTAACGAATGTTATTGTCCAAAAAACATCTTCTCACCGATACTTCTTTATGAAAGGATGCATTGTCGTGCTGATACAATCATCGTCCCCGTACTGTTCCTCTGCTGTTCACCGCAGTAAGCATTTTCTTAAAAGCAGTAAGAGGTCCAGACCCTAACCATAATAAATATCCCCCCCGCCCTCCTCCCATACAGCAACAACACTTCGTCCTTACTCCACTGCTGGCATTGCAATTAACGGTAGGTAACGTTCTCCAGGCATCGCGGATCCCAAAATAATTAGTTATCGGTGTTGGGAGCGTTGGTATTAAAGGCTACCGATAGCATTTAACTTGATTTAAGTACGACGGTTGTCCAGAAAGTAACGCACCGCATTTTTTTCTTCGACAACTGTTTATTGAACTTACTGAGAATTACACACACGAAAGAATGGTTTTTATCTACACACCCTATTTTCACCTGTAATCTCCACCCCATTCTATGACCTCCCTCCAGCGCGAAACAAGGGCGAGTATGCCCTGTCGGTAGCAACCTTTGTCCTGGTGGCGGGGCCAGTGCTTCAATGTGTGAATCACCTCCTCATCTTCCACAAATGGCATACTTTAATGGCCCAAACAAGTGGAAGTCCGAGAGGGCTAGGTCAGGTGTGTCAGGTGTGACAGCCGTGGATGGTCTTCCGGACCGCTGCAAAATTTGGAGCTCCGCCGAACCGCCTTCTGATGAACTAACCCTCTGTGACCAGCGACTAACTGTACATCTGTCGACAGCACATGCTCCATAGGCTTTGCATAAGCGTTTGGGAATATTCTACATAGTTTCTTTCTCTGCAGTGAGAAATTCAATGAAGGCACGTTGCTTGTAACGTACGTCACCTACAGACGCCATTTTGAAACTGTCCTGCAGCTACGCTATCTGTCGGAAGTGACGGAAACTTCGCGCGCTCACTCAGGAGACTTCAAATAATACATACGAAACGTTTCGCATTCGTTGCACTGTTTTCGGCTGAGAAAAAAAAATGCCGTGTATTACTTTCTGGGCATCCCTCGTAGTATGGTTAAGAGAGAGTACAGTGTAGTGTCTCTGCAGTCTTATTCGGTCGTTGCTGCACTACAGTGTCACATAGCCTCTGACCTTATCTTCGTCGAAGTCATTCTTTCACGGTGCTGCCGATCCCACAATCGTTGGGTTATAAACGAACAAGTCAGGAATGTAAGCATTGGGTACGAACTTGCTACGTGAGGGTACCACGAAGAACATCACAGGCTCAGCATGCTGCACACATATTTTCATAACATTCTGCATTAATTCGTCGTCGTTACCGTCCACTCCAGTGTCTCGGCCGTATGCGTGCCACTCTGGGATTAAATTCTGCTAGAAGCTTTTCCAGTACCATGTATATCTTCCGTTTAGGCACTCACTATACAGCGAAGTTCTTGATTCTGGCGAGCTTTCCTTGCAGCCCAGCACTCTCGTCCTGGCGCTATGGGTGTTTTTCTGTGCTTTAGTACATTTCACTTCTGTTCCCGGACGCAGTTTTATCGCTCTACACTCAGCGGTAAGTCAGTGGAAAAAATTACATTTGCCGTCTTAAGCCAGTTTCTTGTAAGTAACGTTCATGCGGGGAGCAGGTTAGCGGAGAGCGTCTTCAAGGTGGGCGACCGTTAATCTTGAGAGATACTGGCTCTTCAAAAAATTCATTTTTAAAAATGGATTAAATAAATGACTGTAGCTTCGTCAAGAGTTACTTTAGAAAATATCTTTCTTACTTCTTGATGGTGACTACTTTAGTACGCCTTTTCAAACCATTCGTAATCGCATGTGTGGCAGCGAAAGCCTTTGTACAAAAACTGCCCCTGTAGTGACGATCAAAGCAGCATTTAGGCCTGTTCAACAGTAAATAGACCACATACGACAGACAATGGGGAACCCAAGTTTCACGAACATATGTGGAGCCAAGCATAATAGCCAGGTAAATCGCTAATTTTTTGCAGCTTACTTATTTTTCTGGGAAATGTTCACTCCAAAATTCTTCGCGGAATGCGGTTTTATACGTTTGCAAGGAAATGTCTTTCTTCAAGTCCATTATCTCCATTTGGAGGAAATGCTCTGAATGGCAGAACAACTTCCCAGCCGCGTCAGTCCATTCTTCCACTGAAGAAACTTCAAACGGCGATTTTAAGAATTGCGACAATTTCTTTACCTCTGCGAAGTCTTGGAATCTTGCTGCAAATTCCTTCTTAAGACCAGACGCAAAATTTAAAATACTGTTCCAGAATTATTTTTATATTCGAGAATTCTTGGAAAGTGAATGTATTATTGAATTGCACTTCTTTTTCAAAGATATCCAGCTTGCGAAGAACAGAAGGTATGCCTTGTAACAGATCGCTTATTAATTTCCCATTTCCGTGAGGCTCGGTACTGAACACATTCGAATGTTTCGGAATGTCTTTCAGGAAAGCCACAGATAGAATATTGCGTTCGTTTGCTAGGATCCCCAGATACGTCCTAGCTTCTTGTCTACAAAAGAGGTTAATTCTTCTTTTGTCGGTCAAACACGTTCAATCACTTGATCTTTACTTAGACAACGAACCTTGTTGTGCTACATTGAGTAGAATGCGACGAATCACACTCGGATAGAAACCCTTTGTGCTGTCTGTGGTGAAGAGGAGAACGAGACCTCATAAAATTAATCAACGTGATCAAGCTATCTATTTCTTCAGCTTCAGTCCGGAACCACGCTACTGCTACGGTCGCATGTTCGAATCCTGCCTCGGGCATGGATGTCCTTAGGTTAGTTAGGTTTAAGTAGTTCTAAGTCTAGGGGACTGATGATCTCAGATGTTAAGTCCCATAGTGCTTAGAGCCATTTGAATCATTTGAACTTACATCAGAGTGGTACTAAGTTTTCCACAAAGGGCTGCCTGGTGAATTATGCGCTGATATGATAGCAGCCCAGCATTTTTAAGCACGATTCTCTTTACTATACCCTTTTCTTTGCTGATCATCTTTGGGGTCCCATCGACTGAAACAGACATCATTTTATCATAACTAATGGTTGATTTTTTTTTTTTCATGTTGTTGTTGTTGTGGTCTTCAGTCCTGAGACTGGTTTGATGCAGCTCTCCATGTTACTCTGTCCTGCAACCTACATCCTTCTGAATCTGCTTGGTGTATTCATCTTTTGGTCTCCCTCTACGATTTTTACCCTCCACGCTGCCCTCCAATGCTAAACTGGTGATCCCTTGATGCCTCAGAACATGTCCTACCAATCGATCCCTTCTTCTAGTGAAGTTGTGCCACAAACTTCTCTTCTCCCCAAACCTATTCTATACCTCCTCATTAGTTATGTGATCTACCCACCTAATCTTCAGCATTCTTCTGTAGCACCACATTTCGAAAGCTTCTATTCTATTCTTGTCCAAACTATTTATCGTCCATGTTTCACTTCCATACATGGCTACACTCCATACAAACACTTTCAGAAATGACTTCCTGACACTTAAATCTATACTCGATGTTAGCAAATTTCTCTTCTTCAGAAACGCTTTCCTTGCCATTGCCAGTCTACATTTTATATCCGCTCTGCTTCGACCATCATCAGTTATTTTGCTCCCCAAATAGCAAAACTCCTTTACTACTTTAAGTGTCTCATTTCCTAATCTAATAGCCTCAGCATCTCCCAACTTAATTCGACTACATTCCATTATCCTCGTTTTGCTTTTGTTGTTGTTCACCTTATATCCTCCTTTCAAGACGCTATCCATTCCGTTCAACTGCTCTTCCAAGTCCTTTGCTGTCTCTGACAGAATTACAATGTCATCGGCGAACCTCAAGGTTTTTATATCTTCTCCATGGATTATAATACCTACTCCGAATTGTCTTTTGTTTCCTTCACTGCTTTTTCAATACACAGATTGAATAACATTGGGGAGAGGCTACAACCCTGTCTTACTCCCTTCCCAACCACTGCTTCCCTTTCATGTCCCTCGACTCTTATAACTGCCATCTGGTTTCTGTACAAATTGTAAATAGCCTTTCGCTCCCTGTATTTTACCCCTGCCACCTTCAGAATTTGAAAGAGAGTATTCCAGTTAACGTTGTCAAAAGCTTTCTCTAAGTCTACAAATGCTAGAAATGTAGGTTTGCCTTTTCTTAATCTTTCTTCTAAGATAAGTCATAAGGTTAGTATTGCCTCACGTGTTCCAACATGTCTACAGAATCCAAACTGATCTTCCCCGAGGTCCGCTTCTACCAGTTTTTCCATTCGTCTGTAAAGAATTCGCGTTAGTATTTTGCAGCCGTGACATGAAACTGATAGTTCGGTAATTTTCACATCTGTCAACACCTGCTTTCTTTGGGATTGGAATAATTATATTCTTCTTGAAGTCTGAGGGTATTTCGCCTGTCTCATTCATCTTGCTCACCAGATGGTAGAGTTTTGTCAGGACTGGCTCTCCCAAGGCTGTCAGTAGTTCTAATGGAATGTTTTTTTTTTCATATAGTTACGAAAAGTCTTGAATAAATCTTCTCCAGGATCCTTGTCTTTAAACGGCAATACTGCTGGCAATTCTTTCCTACATGGTTTACTTTTAATATCCAAAAATCGCACGCAAATGGACATCTGTTCTTCACTAAAAATGTTACATGATCAAGTGCTATGGTGTGGTGAGGCGTCTTATGCAGGAGTCCGAGCAAATTACTTTTACTGTCAGCAACCAGAATTTCGGATCTTCTTGTACTGCTTGTTGTTGACAATGAATATCATGAACTGCGGCAACAACGTCTTTCTTCTCGTCAAAAAATCATCCACTTCCTACATAATGTTTTTTCTATCTCAGAGTCTGAAAATGGCTTGTGCTTTTTATTAAGCGCCCAACACATGCGCAACACTTTTTCGGCAGATTTTGCTTACTCACTCACAGAGCGATTTTGTAAGGTGGTACTTTTTTGGCACGAAGGTAGATATGCCTAGAGACTTTTTTAACGAGATTCACCACCCAAAGGAAAATTTTTGCGGAACTGTTGATGAGATGCTCAGTAGCGCCGCTTTAAATCGGCACGTTTAACAGAAGCGACAGTTCTGTTGCATTTCGAGCGAACTGCAACAGCTCCAGGCCTATCACGCAGCGTAAAAAGAAATATTGTTCAGTCCACACGGTTAAAAACTTCGTATGTTCATTATCATCTTTGCGAATTTTAAAACGCATATCGATGCAGAAAACATTATAAGTTTCTTGTTATTACAAGACAAATTAATGACAGCTCCGTACGAGGTCGCAACAGCTCCCGCCGAAGTGACGATAAAATTTGTCAGTTTTATTTAGATTCGTTCTTTATAAAGATATCGCCGTCTGGCACAAAGCGCGTGCCGACGCATCGTAAAGGAGCCGCTACCATGTCGCAGGTTGCCGCCGTCGTATACACCAGCCCCAAAGATAAAAATTGTCGTTTCATATCAAAGTTATATAAAGCGGCGTTAAGCTTTCGTTCGAGTTACGAATACAAAAATTGTGTTAAAATGAATATACCTGCTCCGATTAAGAGACGCTTCATAGGTTGCCAGAGTCAGACGTCGACTTATAGAATTTCCTGTTTCCTTAAATACACTCCTGGAAATTGAAATAAGAACACCGTGAATTCATTGTCCCAGGAAGGGGAAACTTTAGTGACACATTCCTGGGGTCAGATACATCACATGATCACACTGACAGAACCACAGGCACATAGACACAGGCAACAGAGCATGCACAATGTCGGCACTAGTACAGTGTATATCCACCTTTCGCAGCAATGCAGGCTGCTATTCTTCCATGGAGACGATCGTAGAGATGCTGGATGTAGTCCTGTGGAACGGCTTGCCATGCCATTTCCACCTGGCGCCTCAGTTGGACCAGCGTTCGTGCTGGACGTGCAGACCGCGTGAGACGACGCTTCATCCAGTCCCAAACATGCTCAAGGGGGGACAGATCCGGAGATCTTGCTGGCCAGGGTAGTTGACTTACACCTTCTAGAGCACGTTGGGTGGCACGGGATACATGCGGACGTGCATTGTCCTGTTGGAACAGCAAGTTCCCTTGCCGGTCTAGGAATGGTAGAACGATGGGTTCGATGACGGTTTGGATGTACCGTGCACTATTCAGTGTCCCCTCGACGATCACCAGTGGTGTACGGCCAGTGTAGGAGATCGCTCCCCACACCATGATGCCGGGTGTTGGCCCTGTGTGCCTCGGTCGTATGCAGTCCTGATTGTGGCGCTCACCTGCACGGCGCCAAACACGCATACGACCATCATTGGCACCAACGCAGAAGCGACTCTCATCGCTGAAGACGACACGTCTCCATTCGTCCCTCCATTCACGCCTGTCGCGACACCACTGGAGGCGGGCTGCACGATGTTGGGGCGTGAGCGGAAGACGGCCTAACGGTGTGCGGGACCGTAGCCCAGCTTCATGGAGACGGTTGCGAATGGTCCTCGCCGATACGCCAGGAGCAACAGTGTCCCTAATTTGCTGGGAAGTGGCGGTGCGGTCCCCTACGGCACTGCGTAGGATCCTACGGTCTTGGCGTGCATCCGTGCGTCGCTGCGGTCCGGTCCCAGGTCGACGGGCACTTGCACCTTCCGCCGACCACTGGCGACAACATCGATGTACTGTGGAGACCTCACGCCCCACGTGTTGAGCAATTCGGCGGTACGTCCACCCGGCCTCCCGCATGCCCACTATACGCCCTCGCTCAAAGTCCGTCAACTGCACATACGGTTCACGTCCACGCTGTCGCGGCATGCTACCAGTGTTAAAGACTGCGATGGAGCTCCGTATGCCACGGCAAACTGGCTGACACTGACGGCGGCGGTGCACAAATGCTGCGCAGCTAGCGCCATTCGACGGCCAACACCGCGGTTCCTGGTGTGTCCGCTGTGCCGTGCGTGTGATCATTGCTTGTACAGCCCTTTCGCAGTGTCCGGAGCAAGTATGGTGGGTCTGACACACCGGTGTCAATGTGTTCTTTTTTCCATTTCCAGGAGTGTAGAATTCTTGTGTTGCCTTCGGGCGTGCAGAGTTTTTGTTTGGATCAACACAACACGTTGTGCCGGCCGGCCAGCTTGTACCCCTGTGCCTCTTTCCTCCAGCGCACTCTCCTGCGATACACAGCTTAGTGACTGTGTATTTAATCTACCTACTAACCATTAAGAACTCTAGTGAGTGACACACTTACTTGTAAAATAGTAGTAAAAGTGGTAAGGGTGGTGTAGAGCCTTGCACGGTAAGGAAGCAAGGGAGAGCGATGTTGTTATGAGTGGCCAGTATCCTCTATCTACAACACAAATGCAAACGCGGATTCATACAGTTCCTTATTTACAGGAAACTTAACTTGAATAGAGTCCATGTGTTGTGGTACTTGCTATTACAACTTTAGTCTCACTGCTGGTGAAGTACAAGTCCCACTATAGTCACAAATCTGCTCGCTATGTACTACCGTAGCCTGTGATGAACTAAGCCCACTCTGCGAGTACTGACAGACGCCAACTGGAGGAGTGAGTCAGTGAGCCGAGCGATTGAGTGAGCGAGTGCGGCCGTCCAGTCAGCGGCGTCGACGTAAATATATGCTGTCGAGAGGGCGTTGGTGGCCTGTTGCTTGTGGGTGTGTCTCTGGTCTCTCTCGTCATAGGCTCGCTTGATCCACCTCCTACTAATCTGTCTCCACACTTCATTTTTGGCGCCGGCCGAAGTGGCCGTGCGGTTAAAGGCGCTGCAGTCTGGAGCCGCAAGACCGCTACGATCGCAGGTTCGAATCCTGCCTCGGGCATGGATGTTTGTGATGTCCTTAGGTTAGTTAGGTTTAACTAGTTCTAGGTTCTAGGGGACTGATGACCTCAGCAGTTGAGTCCCATAGTGCTCAGAGCCATTTGAACCATTTTTTTCATTTTTGGCGACCATTGTGTTGGCGACGGTTTACGGCAGCACAGGTGGCACTCAGACGTATTGTTATCTGCAGAAAAATAATTTTTAAAATAATTATCTTGAATATATTTTCAGAATATTTTTAACGGTCCAGTTTTTTACTTTCATCTGTCCGGATCTGAAGCACAGTCCGCCAGTTGCCGACCGGTGCTCTAGAGTCTAGAGAGAATGCTGAAGATGTCATTCTCCAGTTGTCCATCCGAATTCCATGACATTAGAAGACTAGTTTCCTCTTTTCCATTGATGCTGTATTGTACTCTGTCTAATTCTGTGTACAACTGTCTTCCTTTATAAAAATAATGATATTTTTTAGAATATTTCTATCCTTCCACTGTCCTGTGTTGTCCTTATCTGCCGGCCGTGGTGGTCTCGCGGTTCTAGGCGCGCAGTCCAGAACCGTGTGACTGCTACGGTCGCAGGTTCGAATCCTGCCTCGGGCATGGATGTTTGTGATGTCCTTCGGTTAGTTAGGTTTAAGTAGTTCTACGTTCTAGGGGACTAATGACCACAGCAGTTGAGTCCCATAGTGCTCAGAGCCATTTGAACCATTTTGTCCTTATCTGGCAGTGCTCAGGCACTCTGAGATATACAGTGCAAATTGTCACACTGCACTAGCGTAGCGTTGTTGTTTGAGGGAAAGGGACTAAGTACTGTAAATGTTCTTACAGAGACGGTAAGCTTTCTCCAATTTGGTGCATCTATTGTTTATGGCCAGATCCTCATTTACATTCGGGCTTATTCCTTCTCCAAGGTATTAGAAGCAGTTAGTCTTCTGTATTAACGTGTTACCCACTGAGATCGGATGCATCTCTGATGGCTGGCCACATTGTCGTATCCTGCCACAGTTTCCCTACACCAATTTTTTTTCCTTTTGCCTATGGTGTTATCTGCTTGGCTTGATGACAATATGGGTTTAGTTAGCTTGTTTTTCAATCTTTATAGGAGAGGTGAAAGGGAGGAGCTCTCTTGGGTTGGGATGACTGTTCGTTTGCAAAAAGTTGGTAATTCTCATGGAACTGGCAGGATTGATCTGCTGAAGTAGCAAGTTATTAAATTCATTTATTGTTCTAAGCAACATATTTGGTTATTGAGGTATCAGACCAAAAGCTCTCAACAGAATGTCAGATGCATTCAGTTATCGCTAGGAAGGGCCTTTATCAGAAACGAGTGCTTTCATTGCCACTCTGTCTGCTAACTATTGCCCAATTGGCCTAACTCATAAATCTTCAACACTCTGAAACAATTCACTATCAGTCAAAGATCACTTGCCCTCCAACAGTACAAGAGACAACTACCAATCAGTAACTCGTTCCTGCTGTTCGCTGAAGTTCATCCAACTTAGTTCTTTGAGACAGAGACTGGCAGTCTCTGTTTAGTGCTGTTCCAAAGAATACTGACAGTTGCTACTTAGCTTGCAGTTGCCGGGTATCCACAACAATCTACCTGAGTCGTGGCTTGCTGGCGCCAGTCTTATGTTGTTCGTGTATCGTTGAGTTCGATTGTAGTTGAGGTAAGCTCTCTTTGCTTTTCGCGTGTCTTATCTTGCGGCTTCGCAGGCGAAGCGAGTTGGTCGTTAGCCTTCGACGGGTAACCCTCGAGATCTCGTGTCATTCCCGGAGGAGACGAGTGTCGACGGCTGCAGAACGGGTGTGATGACCGTTACACGTTGTGGTGTGAAATTGGTTGGGCGTTTTGCCGACATGGGCAGCTTGGAGATACAAGTTCTGTGACTTCGCTGCGAACAAAATTTGAAGGGAAGCGGTGAAGCTGTGGAACCCGCTCCCTCGTATTGTGTACCTGGTATGGAGTAAAAGGTCGTAATTGTTTGTTCACCGACGCTCTCAGAGATTTTAAACTTCATTATTATTATTATTATTATGAGAGAATTACTTGCCCTAGTTAAATGGTGAACGTTATTTGAAAATTTTCTCAGAAGTTTTTTTGTGTCTCTTGCAATTAAATGATTTTATGTTGCACTCTATTAATACAGTTGTCCATGTGTAAGTGAGTCAAAGGTTCTGCCCAGTGCTTCTACGTTTCAAAGTAATTGGAATGTCTTTGTGATTCGGGCCACTACCGGAGTTGATCACATATCCCTTTCGAAAGTTTAGTATTTATCTTCCTTCCGTCAAGGCGGGTTAAGATGGTAAATGTACATTTTGTATGTAACCTGTTTGTATATGAACTTGTTTTCTTAAATATTGTGGACTGGCAACTGGCTAAACCTTATACTGCATAGCATCTGCTGAGTTCCTTGTGCAGCTTTACCTAGTAATTTTTTTTTATTAACACGTCTGAGTACGTAGACATTTATTTTTAAAAACTCAGTGTCTCTGTTGTTTTCTTAATTAATTTATTCTATCATGTTATGTAATGGCATCTTAGTTTGGCACTAGTGAACAAGTGTTATTAAGTCACCCTTTACATGTAATTCTGTCATTATATCTATTTTGATGGAAGTCCTATTTCTTAATTTGGAATTGTTTGTTAGAGTACTGAGTACGTTGGGTTCCTAATTGCATTTGCAAAGATTTATCTAGTGGCTCGCCCACAATTTGTAATTCTCAAATTAGTTTTTTAAAGGTGTGATGCCAATAAACTGTCTTAATTATAAAGTGTGATACAAACCATGATTCCATCCCGCTTCCTCTTTTATGGTATTCAAGATATGCTGCGCAACTGTGGTAAGACTAAGGAATCACGTATCACTATCCATGTCTTCTAGTAGATGAAGAGTCTATTTCTCCATTAGGCGCTGCCGAGGAGTGTCATTGCACTCCAGATGCTTTGATTACGCGCTGAATCTCTGCTCTTCTTTTAATCTTCCACTCTCTTAGCTTTTATTCCGTTCTACATTGACTCTGCACACGCCATCTACAATATCTGTTGGGAATATTCCCTTGGAAGCTTCCCTCAACATGTGATCGCCTTAACGTTTGCACCTTCTGACCTGACATGTAATTAAAATTATTAAAATTTTCTATAGTCATAACAACGCGGTCAGAGATTTTTATTGTTGACTATCTCACTTTTTTGTGCCACACACTACGCCTGAGTCAAGAAAGGGTAAGTCACATGTCTGCAATCTTATTCACTTGTTGCTGGTACAGTGTTTCATGTATCCCCTTCAGTTTAGATCAGTCCTTGTCTTTCTTTCTGGCTGGTGACGTTTTCACAGCCATTGGGTTATGAACGAACTTGTCAACAATGTGGGCATTAGGTATGACCGTGTTATGAGAGTGTAGTCTACATCTACATCCATACTCCGCAAGATACCTGACGGTGTGTGGCGGAGGGTACCTTCAGTACCTCTATCGGTTCTCCCTTCTATTCCAGTCTCGTATTGTTCGTGGAAAGAAGGATTGTCGGTATGCCTCTGTGTGGGCTCTAATCTCTCTGATTTTATCCTCATGGTCTCTTCGCGAGATATACGTAGGACTCCTCGGCGAAGGTATGTTCTCGAAACTTCAACAAAAGCCCATACCGAGCTACTGAGCGTCTCTCCTGCAGAGTCTTCCACTGGAGTTTATCTATCATCTCCGTAACGCTTTCGCAATTACTAAATGATCCTGTAACGAAGCGCGCTGCTTTCCGTTGGATCTTCTCTATCTCTTCTATCAACCCGCGATTACTAAATGATCCTGTAACGAAGCGCGCTACTTTCCGTTGGATCTTTTCTATGTCTTCTAACAATCCTATCTGGTACGGATCCCACACTGCTGAGCAGTATTCAAGCAGTGGGCGAACAAGCGTACTGCAACCTACTTCCTTTGTTTTCGGATTGCATTTCCTTAGGATTCTTCCAATGAATCTCAGTCTGGTATCTGCCTTACCGACGATCAACTTTATATGATCATTCCATTTTAAATCGCTCCTAATGCGTACTCCCAGATAATTTATGGAATTAACTGCTTCCAGTTGCTGACGTGCTATATTGTAGCTAAATGATAAGGGATCTTTCTTTCTACGTATTCGCAGCTCATTACACTTGTCTACATTGAGATTCAATTGTCATTCCCTCCGCAATGCTTCAATTCGCTGCAGATCCTCCTGCATTTCAGTACAATTTTCCATTGTTACAACCTCTCGATATACCACAGCATCATCCGCAAAAAGCCTCAGTGAACTTCCGATGTCATCCACAAGGTCATTTATGTATAATGTGAATAGCTGCGGCACCCCTGAAATCACTCTTACTTCATAAGATTTCTCTCCATTAAGAATGACATGCTGCGTTCTGTTATCTAGGAACTCTTCAATCCAATCACACAATTGGTATGATAGTCCATATGCTCTTACTCTGTTGATTAAACGACTGTGAGGAACCGTATCAAACGGCTTGCGGAAATCAAGAAACACGGCATCTACCTGGGAACCCGTGTCTATGGCCCCCTGAGTCTCGTGGACGAATAGCGCGAGATGCGTTTCACACGATCGTCTTTTTATTTTTATTTATTTATTTATTTATTTATTTATTTATTTAACCTGGCAAGATTAGGGCCATCAGGCCCTCTCTTACATCTAACCAGGCATTCTACTTA
Source organism: Schistocerca nitens (assembly GCF_023898315.1). Classification (NCBI taxonomy): domain Eukaryota; kingdom Metazoa; phylum Arthropoda; class Insecta; order Orthoptera; family Acrididae; genus Schistocerca; species Schistocerca nitens. Next base: position 265,792,210 of record NC_064622.1, read on the forward strand.
TTTTACATTCATATGTTTTAGTAGGCATGTTAAACTACATCTAGTACAAAAAGTGAAATAAACAATTTGAAAGGTACACCTGGAAAAATACATACATATAGAGTTTATATTCTTAGATCACAAGTACTGTTATAATTAGACATTATTGAACAGACAGATTTGAGATAGGAGTGCTGGCAGCAGGGAGTATGAGGGAGACTCATGGTGAAGGGAGGAGAAGAATAGAGAGACATGATGAAACATAATTAAGGAAATATAAAGGAAAAGAATATTGCGTGGCTAATAGAGATAGATGAAGAGGAAGGCATCTCAGGAGCAACATAGGAGACGCTAGCTTTGCTATTTGACAGATGAGGGGATTGTCCTTGTACATTAATTTTGTGGAGAACTTTATGAGGATGATAGTAGGAAATGCTTCAACTTCTTCTTAAAGGCAGCAGGAGATTGAATTTTGCGCAAGGTAAGGGGCAGTTTGTTCCAGAGGCGGACAGCGGCAACTGAGAAGGAGTTTGCAAAAGTTTTTGTTTTGTGAGTGGGCACAGTTAGGATACCAAATAAGAGTGACCTCGTGTTTCGATTATGATGACATGACAGGTTTTTAATCTCTGAAGCAAGGTACTGGGGTGTTTGCGCCTCGAGGAGTCGGTGGAGTAGACATAGAGTGTGGTAGTCGCGCAATTTGTCCGGCCGCAGCCACCCTAGCTGGGAGTATGAAGCACTAACATGATCGTATCGGCGAATGTTGCAGGTGTAACGCACACAGGCATTCATGGTTAGCTCTAGCCGTCTTTTGTTTTCACTGCTCATGCCTTGTTGAATCACATCACAATAGTGGAGGTTCGGTAGAACGAGTGCTTGCACGAGCTGGCGTTTCAAGTCCTGTGGAAATATGTTCCGAAACTTTTTGAGAGCATAGAGACAAGCAGACGTCTTTCGGCACACTGCGACTGTATTCTCCGCCCAGTTGAGATGCTCATCCAAAGTTACACCCAAGTTCTTCACTGTTTTCTGATATGGTATTGGAGTACCGTCGAGCAGAATAGGAGGTAGCCGTTCGCGGAAATCTGAACTTATTAATTTCTGATGGGCTATTAAGATTACTTGCGTCTTTTTTGCATTTAGTTTAAGCCCCAGGTTTTTCGCCCATGTCACTACTGAAGACAGATCATCATTCATCTGAGCGATTGCAGTGTTTACATCTTCAGGTCTGACGCTTAGGTAGAGCTGGAGGTCGTCGGCATAGAAATGATATTTACAGGAGGACAGAACCGATGAAATATCATTGACATATAAAGAAAACAAAAGTGGTCCTAAGACTGATCCTTGTGGCACTCCCGAGGAAACATGTTTCCAGGAAGATTTTTCATTTACGCAGACAACACATTGCTGTCTGTCTTTTAAGTAGCTTTCAAACCATCTCATTGCACTTTCAGAGAAATTAAGCTGTTGCATTTTTCTGAGCATTATGTCAAAGTTAACAGTGTCAAAAGCTTTGCTGAAGTCCAGTAGCGTCAATATTGTTGCCTTTCGATTGTCGATGGCATATTTCAGGTCATCAGTTACTTTAATTAGAGCAGTGTTTGTGCTGTGATGTTTACGGAAACCGGATTGAAATTTGTCATATAGGCTGAATTCATGCAAGTGTTCAGTGATTTGGTCATGAACAATATATTCAAGTGCTTTGGAAACAGCAGGCAGTATGCTAATTGGTCGGTAATCACTAGGCAGTTGCGGGTTTTCGATCTTAGGGATGGGTCGAATTAGGCTTCTTTTCCATGCAGTGGGATATATTCCGTTCACGAGGGAAAAATTAAATATGTCAGTTAAGACAGGCACTAAGATATCGGCAACATTCTTAATCATGGTTATACCGATACTGTCGTTGCCTATTGCATCAGAAGAGATTCTCATTATTGCTTTTCTTGCCGTATTTGTTGTTACATGTTTTAGATGGAAGGTATCGTTGTTAGTTATCCTGTTTAGGGATTCTTGTGGACGGTAATTCTCAGCTGTGCTGGTATTCAGAGGTGCAGAGAAGAATTCATTTAATTCGTTAGCTGACACATGAAAAGTGGTTTCCGATTTTGCCTTTCCGACCCCCAAGCTACGGAGATTCTTCCATAGAGTCGTGGGCGTCAGATCGCTGCATACAAGGGAGCGAGCGTGCCTGATTTTAGCATTGCGAATGCATTGTTTCACTCTGTTCCGTAGCTTTCTATATTCTTCGAAACGCTCGGGTTTCGGATCTGCCTTGAAACGCCTGTGGGCAGCATCCCTATTAGTCATCATTTGACGTAATTCAGCTGTCAGCCATGGAGCAGGAGATTTTCTTACACGGATTGTGCGCACAGGTGCATGTTTGTCATAGAGGGCAGTGAGTTTATCACCAAGTTCATTAATTTTGCCGTCGATTGTGGGTTTTCTGATTATTTGATGCCATGAGATTTCTGAGCAATCGGCTGTTAGAGCGTCAAGGTCAATACGTTTCATGTTCCTACAAGTTATGTAACGCGATTTGATCCTTGGGGGCTGCACAGAGTAGGCCAGGAATATTACATCATGTGCTGAGAGGCCAGGGGCCGATGTTTGACCAACGTCTCTTACTTTGTCAGTCTGTTTCGTTGCGATTACGTCTATAAGAGTATGACTGTGCGCCGTATGGTGTGTAGGTTGTAATGGAAGAATGTTCATGCTATTGCAACTAAACAGTCTTCTTAGGTTTATTGCGGAGGGAGTGTCTCTTAGCAGGTCTATGTTCAAGTCACCCATTACGATGACATGTTCGTATTGACACTGAAGTGAATGTAATTCCGACTGGAAGGAACTCATTGAGCTTATTTTTGGCGGCTTGTGCACGACGCCAGTCAAGAATTTCCGACTTTGTATATTTATTTCAATGAACATGAATTCAGCCTCTTTTTCTTCAGCAGGATTTGACGTACATAAGACTTTCGCTTTGAGATCTGTTCGTATATACGCGCCGACGCCGCCACCTCGCTTTTTTGATCTGTCTGCCCTAAGAAATGTGTACCCTGGGAGATGAATAGATGCAGAGGATATGTGTGGTTTCAACCACGTTTCGGATAAGAGGATTACGTGGTAGTTTAGTTGGTTGAAGAGGAGGCTAAGTTCTTCGTAATGTGCAGGTAAAGACTGGATGTTGCAGTGAGCTGCTAAAAGCTCTGACGCGTTCCGCTGAGCAGCCTGAAGTAGGGTGGCAGACTGGTTTGTCCCTTTGTTAGGCACTACCTGCCGCGAGGGGCACTGGCCGCTGCTTCCGCCAAGTGACATAACACAGGGGTGTCCGAGATTTTGCGCGCCCTGTGTGTGACACCGCGAGTGCCGAAAGAAAGGCGACTGCTAGAGATTTCCTGAGGTTGCGGGAGTATAGAAAATGGATTAGTGGTATTCGGTGCAAGGAGAATATGACCAAAACAGTGACGGCTGTGTGTCACTGCGTATCCTCTGTCGTACGAGGAGAAATGTAATTAGCGTATTTGAAACAGCTTAGGGTGGAAATAAGGGAAAAGGGAGTGATTTAAGAGGCCGATGCTGCCAGCAGAGAGAAGTAAGCTTAATAATTAATAGATTATCGTAGGAAGCTAGAATTAAATTGAAATTTACTAAAGTGATGCTGGTAGTGATTATCGTAGGAAGCTACAATTAGATTGAAATTTGCTAAAGTGATACTGATAGTGATTTTTGTTATGAACAATTTAAACCGAAGAGATGGGTGATTAATGAACTAAAGGAGAGACTAATAATTGCAATAGAACTAATTCAGAACGGAAGAGAATAAACTGAGAAAATGAAAAAAGTATTAGCAGTAACTAAAATTAAGTAATGGTTAGAGCTACAGACACAAAAAAATAGTGAAAAGTTAATACAGTTACAAAAACAATTAGTTGAAGGTACAAATATGGGTATAATTAAAAAATTAATAAAATTACAAGACTATATCTGAGTATAGGGCTGTTACAATTTGCAAATGGTGTTAAGTTTGCACTTTTGGCTCGAGTAGCTTCACTTAATACTATTCAGTTCTGTCATGTTTGTGACTGTCTTCTTTCCAGCTGCTGTCTTAATGATTACTCTGCCATCCTGAGTCCACACATTCTGAAGACCGAAATGGGATATGGCACTGTTTAAAATCTTTAGCCGTTCGTGTGTCAGATCTTCCCTTATTGTAAGCCCTGTCCTTGCTAACTTCTTCTTCTGGGTAAAGATCTCTGCCCTTTTTCGGTACGAGATAAATTTAATTATTATTGGACGAGGTTTGGTGGCACCTGGTAGTTTTCGTCCCACCCGATGGCTCCTGTCAATGTCTGCCTTGGTCACTTCTACGCCTAATTTTTCACGCGCAACCTGTATAAGCAGGTTGTCCGTGTCTTCTTCTTTATTTTCTACTACTCCAAACAGTCGTAGACTATTTCGCCTTTGGTACTGTTCTAGTTCGTCAGTTGCGGCAGATAGTTTCACTTCCAACTCTCGTGCCTTTTTCTCGTATTCAGACACAGACTTTTTTAGTGCTGTAATTTCGGCAGTATTGGCCTCAACAGTTTCACGCATTTTGGCCAATACTGCTGCCGTTACAGTATCTGATATAGTGCCTGCTATCAGATCGAGATTGTTTTTATCGCGAAGCGCAGCGTTTACCTCAGAGCGGACCAGCTCCGCTATGCCGGGAGCCGCGGCCGCACCTTCCGCCAAGAGCGGGCCCGCCGCACCTGCTGCTTCCCCGCTGCTGGACGCGCTGTTGTTGACTCTTCTGTTTACCATTTTCTCGAAGATATTGGCGGAGCACAGAAAAAAAATAGCACTACTGCACAGAACACTATTGTTTACACGATTTCCACTTGTACTAGACAACACCACCTGCGAGAACACCTTCGAATTCGACTAAATTTCGCGAGCCGAACTTAACACGTGTTACACTGCAGCCGCCATGACACTTTTTGTAGTAGTATGAAGAATAACATTGGCTCAGCATGCCGCACACAGATTTTCATAACATTTTGCATTAATTCGCCGTCGCTCCCATCCACGGCAGATGTGTGTCACTCTGGGATTAAATTCTGCGAGAATCTTTTCAAGTAACGTGAGAACTCGTCGAGAGTTGGCCGCGCAAAACTAGAGAAAGTAGCCTTGGAGTCTTTTCTGTCCCACTGAGCCGCCCACTCCACCTTGTGGCGCATAAGGTTTTCTCTTCGTAATGGCACGGCCCACCAAAAGGAGATTTTTATTTTTTTGTGGCCCCGCGAGAGCATACAGAAAATTGCAAAAAGAAAGAAGCGAGCAGCAAGCTGGCTGGCGCGTGCCTGCGTACACACACACACACACACACACACACACACACACACACATACACACTCACACACACACACACACACACACACACACACTGCATTTAAGACTCAAGCGAAGAAAGGGGCGACGGCGAGGGCTCGAACTGAAGAATACGAGGTGCACAGTCTGTGTGTCAGGTCAAAGGCTTTTCGACAGGCAGGTAACTCTCTACACGGCGCTCTTAATGAAGCAAAGCTCCTCACGGAGGGGGAAGAGGAAAGACGTAGTCGAGGTAGGAGTGATGTGACTGGGTGGGGGTTGATTGCGATCTTGTGCTCCTCCTCCCCCCCCTCCCCCGCCCTCTCCTTCACCCTACACCGGTCACAGATGCCGCTCTTGTGCCCCGAAGCCATTCAGTAGACTTAATTACTGTCTGTTTTAATTAACCTCCGGCGAAACCCGATTTTTTTCCTCAGTCCGCTGGTCCCCTAACAGTTTTTTTTGTTCGCGGGAATTTTAATAACGCTTAATGATTCTTTATAGTAGCACGTGCGTACGAGTTGGCGTGTCTTCGGTCTGTCAAAGGCGGCAGTCTCGTTTAGGACACTGGAATTCCTTTTTCTGCTCCGGAATATTAAATTGGGGAGATGGATGAATGCAGCTGGGAGAGGAGAAGCCAGGTGAAAGTGAACGGAAAATTTTGTCCCTGGTCCCTACATGTAATCGGCACTTTCCCCTACGCTTTCATATAGAAGCCTGTAATTTCATAAATTAGTCAATTCTTGCTGCACCCAAAGACCTATCTTTCGACCACCAACAAGACTCTAACTTTTTCATGCTGCTGTATGAAATTTTCCATACAATCGCGTGAATTACCAGTCAATTATCAAGCAATGAATGACTTCACGGCCCCAATAAGTTGCTCGACGTTACCAGAGGTTGTCGTAAGTTTTACCTATCATTTAGAAAAAAATAAAGTTATGTCATTAATTTCTGATTTGCTTGAAAGTACAGTGTATAACAAACCTACGTCAAATACAGTTTTCGAAACCATGGTCGGTTTACCAAAAACTGCGATCCTTTTTTCCGGCAATGTTCGTTCCAACTGCAGTTACAAAATAGAGAACTCAATTTTAGTGGACTAACACGTTATAATAAAGTATTTACAAAAATTCTATACTTTTCCAAATTATCATTCGCAACGTGCTGGAACATAATTTGTATCTTTCCACGTAAAAGTTTTCTCCCATAATAATTAGTTATCCTATAGATTTCGGTTTACATCAGTTATAACAAATGCCATACGGTCAGAATATTTGTCCAAATGTAACAAACGTAAGATTTCCTGGAAATTTATTGTTCACTATACAGAAAACTGCTATTACGGTCTAAAATACACTTAACTTTCTAGTAAGTAATTCAATAATTTGTAAAGCTAAAAAAATACTGTCCGCATTTTAAAACCCCCAAAATTTCTATTTTGCAACTTTATAAAATAACTTTCACCATTATTTTATTCGTTTGATTTTGGTAAGAATGAAAATTGATAAGTTTACATAAATTTGTTAATGATACAAAAATTGAATGTCATTACAATCATAAATTTGAACAATACAGCCTCTAGAACACATCAGAAGTTCATGTTTGAATTTACAGAACTGAATAAACGTCAAACTATGAGCCAGGCAGTGTGCAATCTTTGTTTTAGTGGTCCTGTAGCATATCTTTTATATTACAAAGCCGCAGGTAAAACGCTCTCTTCAGTGCTAAAACGCCGAAAAGTGTATTTTCATTGTTGAATCAAGATGTGAAATGAAATGTACAGTGTGATATCGTGAAGAAGTGTCTTCACTTTCTCAGTAGAAAGCCCTAGTAAAACGACGAGCACTTTATGAAACATAAACAAAAAGATAAGTACATCTTTTTTTCATAGGATGTAGGGGTATAAGTGCAGATATTTTTATGGTGAGACGATAGTGTACTGAACAAAGTTACATCAGCACATACTTTATTAGAAGACTGATAATTATAGCTATTAGTAGTAGTATGTTTTCAGGACAGTTAATACCTTCAAGTGCGTGAGGCAAGAGCAAGCCATTAATGCTTATTTTCTCCTGGGCAGAAGATAAGGCTTTCAAGTTTGGACGCGTGAACGCAAAACAGTACTCTCTGTTGACTTAGTGCTGCAGCTTCAACTGAGCAGGAAACATCCGGTAGTAGATTATGTGTTTGCGGGAAGGCTGTTAGATGCAGAGAGAAAACAACCAACACACTGAAGTGGGTACATGTTAAACTATCAATGGTCACAATATACCCCTGACATCCTGTGTATTTACTACCGTAGCTCCCACTGCTTTGCCCGTGTACACTGGTATGGCCTGCACAGATTTTTTTTTTTTCCTTGAGTCGAATTTGTGTTGTTATTCGTATTGCTCATATGTATACCAACATAATATAAAAGAGTTCGTGATCCTTTACATAGCTACCAGTCTTTACACATTTAAAATGTTCCAGTGGGTCTAATTTAATTTCACATAGCGAGTTAAAAAAAGGGACAAACCAGTTAAATGGTTCTAGTTACAGGGCCATCCTGATACCCACTACTGACTGCTCTCATCTCAGACAGATATTCCTGTACATGGTACTCCATTTGAACATTGTATCTATTTTCTTACCAGTAATGATTAGTTTGCATAGTAATTACTACAAAAATAATTTTATAAACATATATTAGGCATACTGAAAAATTAATATATTAAAAACCGTTTCTTTTGTATGAATTTCTGGGAAGGCTAATTTGTCATGGTGACTGTTAAATGGCTTTCTTTGATTTAGTTCACAAATTGCGGCACTTCCAACCTTAAGCGGTAATTGAGGCCATATAACGTACTTCTGGCCAAAATGCGATTCTGCCTTCATAATGAAATGTTATCGTAACTTTTTTCATCCTCTACGTCACTCCCTCAGTTTTTGAGTTGAATTTCCAAAAACACTGAAACAAGTAATTTTTTAAAAAATTTCTAACCATGAAATCGAACACAGTTTTTATAGATGTATCTTTAATAATGTTTTACTACATTTTTAATAACGATTTATTTTCAAAAGAAAACTTTCACCCACTTAGGGCTGAATTTCCAAACGTGTTGACACTACTTTCACTATTATAAAGCTACAATAAAACCCTTAACCAGTTAGTTGACTTGTAGTAATACGGTTAGTTCTGTAGAATCAGTTCTGTTTTTGTTCATTTATTTGGGCGCATTTTGTTTACGCTAAACGTCGTCAACAGCCATTGTGTGCTGGATTCCCTCATCATAGAGCAGCACGTCAGCAAAGTTTCGACTATAAAAATCTATTCTACAATAACCGTAATGTCTTAGAATTCACAATACCGCGATCACTCACACCAACGCAATGTAAATTCTTGAAAAGCCATTTCATCATTGGTCGTGGACCTCAGTTGTCTTGTCTCCATCTGTCGAGTATGTTGTCGCGGTTGAATGTCTCATGAAGTATCCTTGTCCTTCCTGCATTCCGCGGCTGCAGTATCATCCTTTATACAGATCGTAATTGGAGTGTCCAAAACAACACGATCGAGATTAGTATACATGCAGGCGAGACCCACGGACAAACCTTATGCTACCCAACACAGCTCCTCGGAAAGTATGCTAAACGCGTTGCAGGAAAAAAGGGAAGACGTACCTCCAGAATTTTTCAGCGCAGGCGCCATGGTTGATCCAACATGCACAAAGGAAAACTTCGAAAGGAGACACGTGATCACCAGAATGGCAGGTCATGGCTTCCACCACTTTATTTGCAACGCCACATCAAAATCATGAACCAAACACGACGTGTAAGTGTAAACTGTATCATAAAATATGCAAACGTTACCATACAGAACTCTGTGCAAAAAGGGACGCGGTCAATAAGTGACTATGCAAAGCACAATATGTAAAATGTCTAATTTTATGTATTATTATCACTGTACTCTGAACTTGTATGGCTATTTGGCTGCAGTAAACTTATTGATAATATTCTTCTCGGGTGTGCAGCCGGATCATAACGTCACCTTGACACAATATTTCAGTCGTCCAACTGGCCGCCATCTTCAGGTGAGAGTGCTGGTACACGATCTCGCCGGAACTGACTTCTCAGCGCAAGCGGCGGCCCCTATATAGGCCGCAGAAGGCCCACAACGCGTGCCCGAGAAGGTGCCGTAACTGCCCTCTGGCGCAAGTAAACATACAGCGCCGCCAGTGGTGGAAACAGGCGAAATCGAGATATCGCTATCAAAAATTATAAATTATTCCTACGATCGAAACACAGACCGTTGTTTTCTAATTTCTGATAACACCGGGTTCCAAGTTTTACTTAAAAGGTAACCCTTGTCTCTATTAATAAGATTATCAGCTACACGAATCTTTATGGATTCTTTTAAAGCACGGTCACAATATCGAGATGCAGGGACAACCATTTGTGTCTCGTCATACAGCATTCTACGTCCCTCGGTGAGACGGCGCTCCGCCACTGCAGATTTCTCAGCCTGAAGCAACCGTGTGTGCCGCTGGTGCTCAACATATTGGTCCAAAATGGTCCAGATTGTCTGACCAATATAAGCGTTCCCACATTGGCAAGGGATCTTGTACACACCGGGCTTCCTCAAACCCAAATCATCCTTAAAAGAGCCAAGAAGCGAACTAATCTTGGCTGGCGGACGAAAATACTTTTGATATGATATCTTTTTAGAATTCTTCCTATCTTAGAGGAAGGTAGAAAAGCCACCGATTTGCAGGTATCTTCTGGTGGTTCAGGCGAAGGTCCAAACTGGAAAGTACGACGGATCTGTTTATCTGTATAGTCTTTTCTGCTTGAACACAACCTTGAGATAGTCCAATTTTTCTGTCAAGCTTTCTCCGTCTGAAATGGCATAAGCTCTTCCCGCCAACGTCCGCAGGACCCCCGTATGCCGGAACGATGGATGACAGCTAGAAGCATACAGGTAACGGTCCGTGTGTGGGCTTTCGATAAACACTGTGTCGAGGGTCCCATCATCCTTTCTGTACAACAGAACATCCAGAAACGGAATCTTTCCATCACTTTCCACCTCCATGGTAATCTTGATGCTAGGATGCAGGGAATTAAAAATGATCTAGGAGGCGGTCAAGAGTTTCTCTCCCATGAGGCCACACCATAAACGTATCGTCGACGTACCTTCAGAAACAGCTTGGTTTTAAAGACGCCGTCTTCAGCGCCATGTCCTCAAAATCCTCCATAAAAAGATTGGCGACTATTGGGGACAATGTGATCCCCTTAGCCACTCCGCCAGTCTGTTCAAAATATTTGTCATTGAATAAAAAGCTTGGTTTTAAAGACGCCGTCTTCAGCGCCATGTCCTCAAAATCCTCCATAAAAAGATTGGCGACTATTGGGGACAATGTGATCCCCTTAGCCACTCCGCCAGTCTGTTCAAAATATTTGTCATTGAATAAAAAGTACGTCGACGTCAGCACATGGCGACAAAGCTTGGTTGTTTCCTCATCCATTTTCTCACCAATTAACTGCAAGGATTCTTCCAGAGGAACCCGGGTAAAAAGCGACACGACACCAAAACTCACAAGCCAATCCCAGGTACTAAGAGACAAGGACTTCAATCTCTGAATAAACACCATAGAATTGGGAATGTGATTTTCACACTTACCGACGTGAGGGCCAAGAACAGATGCTAAATACTTGGCTACATTGTAGGTAGGACCACCCAAATTACTCACGATCCGACGAAGCGGGACTCCTTGCTTGTGAATCTAACCTCATTGTTACATCTTGATACCCAATGCAATTCTTGCCACATTCTGTATTCGCCGCGGGACCTCAGACGTAGGAATTTCGATCTGAGCGTGATGTCTGCACCGGGAGACAGCAGTAATTCTGATCGCAGCTGATTCGTGGCTAGCTTTGAGAAGGATCCGGCTCCCTTCCGCCGTACTGTCCTCGGCTTGCTTCGGCTTTTCTCGGCTAGGCGCTACTAGGCGCACAACTGCGAAACTCAATCAGAGCCACCGCGCCCTCCGCAGCCGATGCGGTCGGCACACTTCTCCAGACGTGGCCAGCATGCTGCATCCGAAGTCGGCGGATAGTACCTCCAGGGCAGTATCCGCTGGAGAGCGTACTGTCCACTGCCGCAAGTGCGAGTACGCTGGAAACGTGGCGCCGGGCGTGCTCAAATCCGCCACTCTCCTCCCTTCTAAGTCGTGATAAAAGCACAGAGCCGTCTCTGCTTACTTCGGGATTGTGGCATAAGTGTGTCTGTTCCACCGGCCGTTGTGGCCGAGCGGTTCTAGGCGCTTCAGTCCGGAACCGCGCTACTGCTACGGTCGCAGGTTCGAATCCTGCCTGGGGCATGGATGTGTGTGATGTCCTTAGGTTAGTTAGGTTTAAGTAGTTCTAAGTCTCGAGGACTGGCGCCCTCAGATGCTTAGTCCCTAGTGCTCAGAGCCACTTGAACTTGCTTTTCCGCCAAAAACTATGATCCTGCCCCCGAAGCTGTCATCACTTAAGAGAAAACTGCTGCCGTCATTCATGGTTAGGAACTCTGCTTGAAGATCAGCTTCTTGACGTGTTTCTGGCTCTTTCTGATTGCCGTGTGTTTTGACCCAGTGCATGTATAAAACCCTCTTCATTGCTTGGTGTTCTGGCATTTCGGTAACAAAATCATACCGTCGATTGGGCAGGTCACCTAACTCTTCGATATATATTTCAGAAATCTAAGTCTCGTGGTCTCTTCTTCGCCTGATTCAACCTCTTTTTTTACTTATAAGCGAGAGTCATCCGGTGCCCCACACTGATGCTCTTTTGAACTAAGCGCGATACAATCTTTGGTCTTAAGCATTCCTTGGCAGTACGTTGTTCTATGTTTCGAACAACGCCATATCACAGTCTCATCTGCTTTGGTTCTCTTTATGATGTACGAGTAAGTATCATAGTGGGCACATGGTTTACCATGAGTGGTTGTTGACAGTTCCATATCGAAGGTATAAGCACACAGAGAAGGTGGCGCAGTGGTAAGACACTGGACTCGCATTCGGGAGGACGACGGTTCAATCTCGCGTCCGGCCATCCTGATTTAGGTTTTCCGTGATTTCCCTAAATCACTCCAGGCAAATGCCGGGATGGTTCCTCTGAAAGGGCACGGCCGACTTCCCCATCCTTCCGTAATCTGATGAGACCGATGACCACGCTGTCTGGTCTCCTTCCCCAAAACCAACCAACCAACCACACAGAGACACAAGGCGAACGAGCTGATCACTCTGAAAGTTAGACTCACACTGACAGTGACTAACCAAGTGCTCAGTCACTTGAGTGGACGAGGACTTCCCGAGTGCAGGTAGGCCGTGCCGTACAGGGGTCGTTTCCGGCGGATGACAACTCCCGGAGGCGCATGTAGGCTCTGCCCTTGAGCAGGTAGCTTCCAGTAAAACTGGGCGCGAATTTCACAAATTTCTGGCTGGGGGCGATTTTCACTGGGCGCGATTTTCACGTATCCAGGAAGGCAGCTCTGGATGCGAGAAACCCTTTATTGCTGTTTATTTACATTGCCTTTGATGCTCCATACTTAACAATCATATACAACCTTTCGCTCGGCGAAAGATCTGTACCCAAAGACTGGAAAGCTGCACAGGTCACACCAACATCCAAGAAAGGCAGTAGGAGTAATCCACCAAATTACAGGCCCATACTGTTAACGACGATATGCAGCAGGATTTTGGAAATATATTGTGTTCAAACATTATGAATTACATGGAAGAAGTCGATTGACATACAGTCAGCATGGGTTTAGAAAGCATCGCTCCTGTGAAACACAATTAACTCTTTATTCACATGAAGTGTTGAGTGCTATTGACAAGGGATTTCAGATCGATTCCGTATTTCTGGATTTGTGGAAGGCTTTTGACACTGTCCCACACAAGCGGCTCGTAGTGAAATTGCATGCTTATGGATTATCGTCTCAGTTTTGAGACTGGATTTGTGATTTCTCGTCAGAGATGTCACAGTTCGTAGTAATCGACGGAAAGTCGTCGAGTAAAACAGAAGTGATTTCTGGCGTTCCCCAAGGTAGTGTCATAGACCCTTTGCTGTATATATATATATACGATTTGGGAGACAATCTGAGCAGCCGTCTTAGGTTGTTTGCAGATGACGCTGTCGTTTATCGACTAATAATGTCATCAGAAGATTTAAAAAAATGCTAAACGATTTATAAAAGATATATGAATGGCGCGAAAACTGGCAGTCGACCCTAAATAACAAAATGTGTGAGGTCATCCACATGAGTGCTAAAAGGAATTCGTTAAACTTTGGATACACGATAAATGAGTCTAATCTAAAAGACGTAAATTCAACTAAATACCTAGGTATTACAATTACGAACAAGTTAAATTGGAAGGAACACACAGAAAATGTTGTGGGGAAGGCTAACCAAAGGCTGCGTTTTATTAGCAGGACACTTAGAAAATGTAACAGATCTACTAACGAGACAGCCTACACTACGCTTCTCCGTCCTCTTTTAGAATACTGCTGCGCAGTGTGAGATCCTTACCAGATCGGACTGACTGAGTACATCGAAAAAGTTCAAAGAACGGGAGCACGTTTTGTATTATCCCGAAATATGGGAGAGAGTTTCACAGAAATGGTACAAGATTTGGGCTGGACATCATTAAAAGAAAGACGTTTTCCGTTGCGACGGAATCTTCTCACGAAATTCCAATCACCAACTTTCTCCTACGAATGCAAAAATATTTTGTTGACACCGACACACATAGGGAAAAACTATCACCGTGATAGAAGAAGGGAAATCAGAGCTCGTACGGAAAGATATAGGTGTTCGTTCTTTCCGCGCGCTATACGAGAGTGGAATAATAGAGAACTGCCGGCCGGAGTGGCCGTGCGGTTCTAGGCGCTACAGTCTGGAGCCGAGCTACCGCTACGGTCGCAGGTTCGAATCCTACCTCGGGCATGAATGCGTGTGATGTCCTTAGGTTAGTTATGTTTAATTAGTTGTAAGTTCTAGGCGACTGATGACCTCAGAAGTTAAGTCGCATAGTGAATAAAAAAAATAAAAAAAATAAAAATAGAGAATTGTGAAGGTGGTTCGATGAACCCTCTGCCAGGCACTTAAATGTGATTTGCAGAGTGTCGATGTAGATGTAGATGTAATGTTGATCCCTGAAGAGTGCGGCAAATACAAAGACATGACATCTGCCGGAGTGTTGACCTCCCACCTCGCCTTATCTGTGGTAGCGCAGACCGTGCGCCGCCACTGCTGCTGCTGCTGCTGCTGCTGCCAGGAGAATTCTCGGCCAGTAGCTGGACGGTCAGGCCTCGGCTATGATCAGCGACAATACAGCAGACTGCGACTCGCGCCAGTAGCACAGGGCGAAGGAGGCCTCGGTTTGAACCTGTCTCAGCAGCTGCGAAGATGGCTGGGCCCCAGTATCATTGACCCGTGAAGGTGGCAGGGGGCTGAGCTGCTCAGCTGGTCCCCAAGCGGTGGAAAGTTCGGGGCCCGGCGGGAGTGGCGACGGCCACATCAGCCGTGCAGCGTTGTCTGGCACAGACCGGACGTCACCGTTCAGGCCAGCTGTTCCACGATGACAGGCTGGTCTTGAGGGGTTTAAATAGAGCTGTCTGAGACTGACTTTGTGGAAGTCGTCGCGTTTCTTTAGCTAGCAGGGACGCCTTCAATAGAGGCCAGTGTCCCGGGCACTGGCTGTCGTCATGCAGAAGGAGGCTGGAATGGATGCTGGCACATGGCGGAGGGCTGTCGCGTCAGCAAGTCACTGGCAACAATTGTAGGAGATGGCTGCTAGTGACCTAGTTATGACACTGGGCCGTGGTTGTGGCTCGTGGCGTTACAAAACTGAAGCGCCAAAGAAACTGGTATAGGCATGAGTATTTAAATAGACATACGCAAACAGGTTGAATGCGGCCTTGCGGTCGGCAACGCCTATATAAGACAAGTGTCTGGTGCAGTTGTTAGATCAGTTACTGCTGCTACAATGGCACGTTATCAAGATTTAAGTGAGTTTGAAAGTGGTGTTATAATAAGCGCAAGAACGATGCGACATAGCGTCTCTGACTTAGCGATGAAGTGGGAATGTTTCCGTACGACCATTTCACGAGCGTACCGTTACCATCAGGAATCCGGTAAAACATCAAATCTCCGAAATCGCAACGGCCAGAAAAAGTTGCTGCAAGAACGGGACCGACGACGACTTAAAAGTGTTGTGTTGGCAGAAGCGCCAACACCGTGTTACGATTGGAGGCCGAAATGCACGCGTTTTAGCTCACGCAGGCTGGTGTGAGGAGGGAAGGACTATACTGACGTGAGGTCTGGAACATGCCAAGGAATTAGAATTCAGAAAGCGGACGTAATTAGTTTGATACGTAACTTTAATCCATTAATGATGAACGTCGCTCTTGACGGTACATGATTCGCAATATTATCTGTTCCGAAGACATATAGTAACTGAATATGGCGCCTTGCTAGGTCGTAGCAAATGACGTAGCTGAAGGCTATGCTAAACTGTCGTCTCTGCAAATGGAAGCGTATGTAATCAGTGAACCATCACTAGCAAAGTCGGCTGTACAACTGGGGCGAGTGCTAGGGAGTCTAGACTAGACCTGCCGTGTGGCAGCGCTCGGTCTGTAATCACTGATGGTGGCGACACGCGGGTCCGACGTATACTAACGGACCGCGGCCGATTTAAAGGCTACCACCAAGCAAGTGTGGTGTCTGGTGGTGACTCCACAAAAAGAATCGTTCAACGTGGTAGAAGTACAACCCTTCCTCAAACTTGCTGCAGTTACAATGCTGGGCCATCAACAAGTGTCAGCGTGCGAACCGTTCAACGAAACATCATCGATACGGCCTTTCGGAGCCGAAGGCCCACTCGTGTACTCTTGTTAATTGCACGACGCGAAGCTTTACGCCTCGCCAGGGCCCGTCAACACCGATGTTGGCTTGTTGATGACTGGAAACATGTTGCCTGATCGGATGAGTCTCGTCTCAGATTGTATCGAGCGGACGGACGTGTACGGGTATGGTGACAACCTCATGAATCCATGGACCCTGCACGTCAGCAGGGGACTGTTGAAGCTGGTGGGCCGGCCGCTGTGGCCGAGCGGTTCTAAGCGCTTCAGTCCGGAACTGCGCTGCTGCTACGGTCGCAGGTTCGAATCCTGCCTCAGGCATGGATATGTGTGATGTCCTTAAGTTACTTAGGTTTAAGTAGTTCTAAGTCTAGGGGCCTGATGACCTCAGATGTTGAGTCCCACAGTGCTTAGAGCCATTTAAACCATTTGAAGCTGGTGGAGGCTCTATAATGGTGGGGCTTGTGCAGTTGGAGTGATATGTGACCTTTGATGCGTCTAGATATGACTGTGACAGGTGACAAGTACATAAGCGTCATGTCTGATCTCCAGCATCCATTCATGTCCATTGGACAATTCAAACGGGACAATGCAACACCACAAACGTCCAGAATTGCTACAGAGTGGCTCCAGGAACACTCTTCTGAGTTTAAACCCCTCCGATGGCCACCAAACTTCCCAGAGATGAACATTATTGAGCGTATCATGGATGCCTTGCAACGTGCTGTCCAGAAGAGAACTCCACCCCCTCGTACTCTTACGGATTTATGGACAGCCCTGTAGGATTCATGGTGTCAGTTCCCTCCGGCACTACTTCAGACAGTCGAGTCCATGCCACGTCGTGCTGCGGCCCTTCCGCGCCGCCGTACCCGATATTAGGCAGGTGTACCAGTTTCTTTGGCTCTTCAGTACGTTAGAATGAGCTTCTGGAAGTTTAGCTCTGTGGGATTTAGATCAAGAATCTCACTCGTCAATGTATGCGTCTTATGTCTTAGACAAAAGCTGATCGAACAGACCAACTCGATGTGAATGGGAGTTATTTTACATGAAGCGTGTAAACAATTCTAGAAAGTCGTATATGTTGCAGCAGTGTCTTTATATTTCTTTCTTTGGGCATTAATTGCTACTACTAACGCCTTCACCAAAGTTTCATAGTCGTAGCTTAATTTTTTTGAGATGGAAACTAAACCATTATGTTTACGGACGTATAGTTTCCTGGTCACCAGTTTACAAGTGGGACATTACACGCAACTACTGACTAGCAGAATTAAATACAATTTGAATCACTAAAAACTTGTGGAAGTAAGTAGTAATAACTTATTACCCTTACAATTACTTCAAGCCGCTCGATCATCACTTTCCCGCCAACTTTGTGGTGATTTCCTTGTAACAAATGAGAAATTAGTTGACCTCTGAGCTTTCAGCCTAAATCCTTTCATGTTTTGTGTGCTCTAGGCACATGCGTATGTCCTCCATGTAAGAGACACACGTTTCCACGGCTTACATTACTCTCTTCTAAAATGGTATTAAGAACTGATAAAGGACGGTCGCATTTCTCTTACATCTTTCTGGCTGTCTCTCTTTATTTTATGATCCGCAATATTTTTAAGAGAATATTAATTCTGTCTTTCACATACAACTGCTCATTTGACTACAGTAACACCGGTAGTTGCATTTTATGTCAAGCTTTCAGATGTATATGAAACTAAAGAAAATAGATATCAATTTTATGGTAATGTAGAGCATAAAACTAATTTTAATTATCTCGTGCAGGCAACACCATTTCCGCTGCTCCACCGAATGCGAAAGAGCACAATTAGTCTGGAAGTCTCTTTCTTCTAATTACTATGAACATTCACTTTACATTTTCCGTGACGGGAAAAAATTTAAACCGACAGTTAAATCAACTTTCAATTTTTTCATCGGCGAGCTTATTTTCATTACCTCTGGCGGTCATCCACCATCTGGTTTCCTCCACAGAAAAACATAAATACTGCTTTTTCGTATGAATCTGGGACATGAAAAAATCTAATTATTTTTAATGAAATTAGCGCAATGGCAGCAGATACGTTTAATTTATAGAATAAATTGTTGCGACCTGTTTCTGTAGCACGCTCACCGTAAGGTGCATCATCTAGAGCGCAGTACCACATTAAGTATTGCCATGACAAGGATCTCGGTTCTGACCACGAATATGATATGTGACTACGTAATTTCTTTCATGGCTGATACATATACAACATGCTGTTCACTATAGCGAAACATTGTTTGTCGTAATGATGTATACTTTTTCACTGGAAGACAGTTTGCTAAGGAACGAATGACACTTGTTACGAAACAACTGCCATTCGCTAACGATCAACCGATAATTGCTATGGAACGCCGGACCAATGATAGTAACAAAGGTTGTTGTGGAACCAATTAGTGCGATATTCCGTAGTGTGGCAACACGTCTGCAAGACATCATTTGAGTCGACGAGGAGTTTGACAGCTGGAAGACCGACAAAGCGTCACTGATATCGCCATAGTAATGGGCGTGTCCAAAAGTACCATCTCACGATTTAAAAATGCCGCTGAAGTTGAAAATACAATGCGAAAGCATGCCGGCGGGGTAGACGGACCACCGTACTGCAAGAGGATCGGGACGTAGCCTTACTGGAAAAGAGGAACAGACATCTCGCTCCTAGGCAGATCGCTGCAGACTTTGCAACCGCTACCGGTATACGTGTCTCTGCCAGGACCATGCTGCGCAGGGTAAATCAGGCTGGTTCGTATGTTCGGAACCCCTTAAATACATCCCACTTCAACCACGACATCATCGGGGGAGAGTTCGTTGGTGTACAGAGCGTACTGGTTGGGATCAGCGACAATGGTCCAGAGTGATTTACTCCGACGAATGCCGCTTCACTATAGCAAGTGCTTATGGCCATCTAGTATGAAGAGAGAAGTCATTCATTTCTTTTCCGTGTCGGGTTAGCAATTCCAGAAGGTAGCAACTCCGATGGCCTTGTTTCCCTCGATCAGGTCCTGTGTTGTGCAGGGTTGTTCAAGTTGAGGACAAATTAGCAGGTGGGCCGGGTCTTGTGTTGTCCCACACTAGCAGGATGTATCTCCATCAGCTGGAAGAATGCCCCATTTTTGCATGTTGGTCTTGCAAAGAGGAACGCTCACCCTAAGACGATTGAGCGATCTCCAAATAGGGTAGGGCAAGTCATTTCCTAGAGCTAGCTCTTCCTTTACAGGGATATCAGGTGGTAGCTTGCTCTTCCACCTGGTGATGCGGTTAGACTCTGGTGCTCCCTCTAGGGTCTGAGTCCTGGGGATGAAGCTCTATCTCGACTTCAGTCGTCGGATTACAGCCTAATGATCACGCAGTGGATGTCGGGGATCATAAGTTTGCTTAGCCCTCTCTACACCAACAGCAACAGCCCTTCCAATAGTGTGTGTGTGGGGGGGGGGGGGGTGCTGCTCCAACAATCGGGTAGATTTTATCGACTGGAGTTGGCTTCGTACATCCCGACAAGATTCGGACGGTCTCATTGATTGCAATATCAACCTACAGGTGAAGCATACTCTGCAGCGGACACACACAAAGCAAGAGCCGAAATTCTCAGGATGGGAGGACTTGCTCCCCAGGCAATGGATGTGAGCTTCCTCTATATGTTATTCCGTGAACTGACGTTCAGCCTGGTGTCATGGCAGTGTTTCTTGAAGGACAGAGTTCGCTCAAGAGTAACACCCAGATACACTGAACAATGCTCCAGTCGTTTGCCTTGTCATGTAACGGACAGTTCATGCTGAGCTTCTCTATTCTTCAAGTGAAATGCCCACACCTGAGTCTTGTTGGGATTTGGCTTTAGATGATTGGCTTCGTAGTAGGAGCCAAGAATATCTAGCGCAGAAGTCAACTTTTTCTTCAAACGTCAGTCCTTGAGCAGCCACTGCAGTATCGTCAGCACAGATGAAAAGCCTGATATTTTCCGTTATGGGCTGGTCATTAGTGTAAACACTGAAGAGCACAGGGGCGAGCACACTGCCTTGAGGTAAGTCATTCTTTTGTGTGCGCCGTCTGCTCTTATTACCATGGAGAGAGACTTGGAATCTTCTGTTCTGCAGGAGAGTACCAATAAGGGATGTTAGTTGGTAATCCTTGGTTCAAAATGGTTCAAATGGCTCTGAGCACTATGGGACTTAACATCTGAGGTCATCGGTCCCCTAGAACTTAGAACTACTTAAATCTAATTAACCTAAGGACATCACACACATCCATGCCCGAGGCAGGATTCGAACCTGCGACCGTAGCGGTCGCGCGGTTCCAGACTGAAGCGCCTAGAACCACTCTGCCACACCAGCTGGCAGTAATCCTTGGTGAGTTGATAAATTTTCCTCAGCAATTTCCTGTGGTTGATAGTGTCGTATGCAGCTGTTAGGTCGACAAAGGCAACTCCTGTTATCTTACCCTGTTCGAAACCATCTTCAATGTGTCGAGTGAGGTTCGGTATCTGACTGCAGCACGACTTTCCAGTTCGAAAGCTAGCTTGTCGGGGGATGATCTTTTCTTCGAGGATGCCTCTAATTCGGTTAAGATGCTCGAAGGCCTTGAAACAGTGACATAACAGTGATGCTGGGCGAAAGTTTTTAGGGTCGTTTAGTTCCTTACCAGGCGTTAGTAGTGCAACCACACGAGCTTTCCTCCATAGCTTGGGAATATATAACCTTGATACACATTCATTAAACATTCTAAGCAGCCATTGCAGAGAGGTACGGCCGAACTTCTTGTTCTGTTCTTCTTTGATATCATCGATGCCAGCAGCTTTGTTCAATTTCAAGGTGGAGATGGCAGAGTCTAGTTCATCCAAGGTGAATGGTTCTCGGAGGTTATGGCTGCCGGATCCTGGGTTTCGTTCCAGTTGCTCCCGTGTACTGCGACCTTTAGTCGTCCCGTTCATTAGTAACTGTGTTGCAATCTGGTCCGCTGTTATTGCGGTGACGTTTCTAGATTTCGTTGGGTCACCTGTCAGGTTTTTCAGTAGATTCCAAGCCTGCCTACTATTTAATTTCATGTCAAGAGAGAGATGTGAACACGTTACACACCACAGAATCATCATGAATGTCATCGGTGTTACGTCGGCATTATGGTGTCGGTAGGCTGTATCCACAATAGCCGAACACCGTTTTGCATAAGGTATCGTTACAGCACGGCGGTATTGCAGAGAGATTATTCTGGATCATGTTCGTCTATTTAGGGGTGCGGTAGGTCCAGAATTTCTGTTTATGGACGACAATGCCCGCCACGTAAGACAGCTGAGATGTCAGACACACTGTAAAGTGAAGGTATTGAAGATATATAATAGTGTGCGTACTCCCCGCACCTAAACCCTACTCAGCATACCTAGCATGCTCTCAGCAGACGTGCTTCTCAACGAAAACCTCCTCCCCGAACCGTGCAAGAGCTGAAAATTGCATTGAGAGAGGAGTGGGACAATATCCCACAAAGACTCTCGAACAGTGTGGTAGACAACTTGAATAACAGGTGAAAAATGTGCATTTGTGCCCGAGGACGACGTATTCCTTACTGAGAGTCTGATATCGACTTTCATGTTGTGGGTCTAACCTGTGTCAAACATTGACGTTTATTCACGTCTGTTATCGTGCTTTCCTATGCGGTGAAGTCCGTGACATTTTTCGTACAAGTATACCACTCCACCTCTGTAACATATGGACTGTGTTTATTATCGTCCGTCATTGCCTTTTACCATTCCTGTCCAGCAACGGCTGCTCCTTAGCAACTGTCAAGCAGTATACGCCAGCACATGAGTTCCTTTCAATTTTTGTCTGTTCCTCATTTTACATTGTCCTGGAAAGGCTGAAAAAGTTTCTGCTATCGCAGGATAAATCGAATGTTACTACTTCCCATTCCTCATTACCTCCTTCGTTGTATACTTATCGAACATACGCTAGACAAGTTAGGACTTGAACATAGCTTCTCTAATTGTATAATACACGTGCTAAATGTTTTCGCAAGTAGAATACTAATAACTGATTATCCATTGTAACCAACAAAATTATTCTCTGGAGAGTCTTGCTTAATTATTTGCTTCTGAAAAAGATCATCGCTATAAAACATACTGGTCGTTAATCTCGCTTCCTGGTTAACTGTGAAGAGGAAGATAGGTGTTTCAGTTGTCGCTAATAAAACACAGAACAATTGTGGGAGATGTAAGAGACACAGCTGACTGCGTCCAGACGAATATTTCTGTGTGTCGACAGCAGTAGGAGCTGTAGTTCAACCAGTCGATCTCTGCCACAAAATTTCTTCTAAACATATTTCATTTGTCTTTTTGATTTTAAAACATCGACCATGCCGTGTAATAGCTGCAGTAACGTCTTTTCATGTGATGTACGCTGTCAAGGTGGCAAAAGCCGCATAAGTGTTGCGATTTTTTTTTTCAGTTTACACAGGGACGTCATATCTGAGATTTCTGGACGATACCTACTGTGACGGTTCGCCCATGACGACTTCAAGTGCGTAATTTTAATCCTCGAGCACACCGTGAAAAGAAGTGCATTTATAAAACGATATTGCTAAGCAGCCAAGCGAAACTGCAAATGGATAATGCATTTGTGTTAATGATGGTGAAAATACGTTGCAGAATTCTGTTCATTGTAACGAGCACACAGTAACCAGAGGGCTGGGAAAGACGAAATTATCTGCGAGACTTACTCATGTATTCGTAATCGATTGACGTAATGCTATATTTTGCGCCAAGCAGGCTTTTGTTGAACTGATATCGGATTATTTTAGTTAGGGAAGAAGTAAAATACGGAGTATTTAATGTATCTGTGTTTTTTTTTCAGAATGCATGAAAGAATTCGTTATAGCATTTATAATCTTGTGATTCGTAGTATGAAATTTGTTGAAGTAATATAACTCTGTCGTGATTGCTGGTTTTGAAGTTTAATAGGCTGAACAGATTTATTTCAATTCAAAATAATGCGAACAGTGCCAAATAATTCCTTCTGAGGGGACAAACTTTGATTTTACACAGTCATACGCGGATTATTAGTCAGCGCCGTCATTTCAGTTAACCACTGCGGATGATCTCACCTAGACCGGAAGTAAGAATCTGTGCGTGTCCAGTATCAGGATTGTGTGAAGACAGAAAGTACAAGAACATTCAATAGATCACCTGCAAATAAGTACAGCGCCACAGTAATATGGTAATGGGAAACCACTCCTAAGCACGCCATCACATATTGCTTCTTCCACATGGATGTGCGGAAGATATCATGCTGTCTATATTAAAATCTTTACTTTTATGTAGCTTCATAATGCCCAAGGAGGAGGGGAAGAGTATTAGCAAATCGCTAAATTATGAAATTTATTTATAAATAAAACAATTGGAAACGCAGGAGAATGGCTTCCCTAAAGAAATTAACTGTTCGCATTTGAATGTGGAACTTCAAAGCTATCGGCCACTGGCTGCCTTTCAATGATTCTATGAATACTCTAGCTGTTTTCTCTGATGGCTAAAAATTTCGATTATTATATGGAGTAAAAATTGGTGAGCCAACGGCTTTGCCGCTGTGGTAACACCGGTTTCCGTCAGATCACCGAAATTAAGCGCTGTCGGGCTGGGCTAGCACTCGGATAGGTGACCATCCGGTCAACCGAGCACCGTTGGCAAGAGGGGTGCACTCAGCCCTTGTGAGGCCAATTGAGGAGCTACTTGATTGGGAAATAGTGATTCCGGTAACAAAAAATGACATGGGCCGGCAGAGCGTTATGCTGTCCATATCCACATCCAGTGACGCCTGTGGGTGAGGATGACGTGGCGGTCGGTCGGAACCGTTCAGCCTTCATGGCCTGTTCGGACGGAGCTAAGTTTTTAAATATTGGAGGCCTGGCCTTGTCCTTATAACTCTTAACAGGGTGTAATTTCTACCTTATTAGACTCATCCTGTTTCTTTCTTATGATAAATATACCATCTCCTGATAAATACAACCGAAAAACTGTGTCAGTTGGGGACAGGACGTCCATAAACTATTTTTTTCAAATGTTTGATGTGTCTGTTTTCGTACAGATGAATCACACAATTTATTTTACTATTCAGTTTATGAACAATGTACGTCAGGACTACATAGTTTCGTCGTCAGGTAACGTACATGCCTCGACAGTCGAGATAAAGGGCGTTCAAAAAGTTTTGCACAGTCGTCTGTAATTTTTTTTTTTTTTTTTGTATTTTGCAGGAGGAGAATGAAATTTTTTGTGAACATACTTGGAACATTTGGCTATACACTGGGCCTACTCAATGTAGCCTCCATCAGCTGTGACGCATAAGGCCCAACGTTATTTCCATGATGTAAACGCACTTTGGTAAAATTCTGCGGACTGACTTTTACACCATCGCTTGACATAGAAAATAAGGTCTTTCTCACTATGTTTTGCCGCGCAGGTGGGCCTTCGGACGAACAAAGAGGTAAAAATCAGACGGAGCCAACCAAGTCCAGACTGTAGGGAGGATGAGGAACAATTTTCCAACTCATTTTCCTGATCTTCTCCTGCGTCATAAGGTCTGGATGGGGTTTGGCGTTGTCATTATGTAGTCTGATGAGCTGACCCTGAAGCTGTGGTCTGTGGGTCTTGATGGCACGTCGCTGCTTGTCCAGTAGCAAACAGTAACGGTCCCGGTTAATTGTGGAGCCAGGTTCCAAAAAGTCACCTTATTCACATCACTCACTGCCGTCGATGGCCTACCGCATCGTGGATGTCCAGTAGAGGGGAAATCACCTTCTTTAAACCTCTGCAACCACCGATGGATATTGCTGCGATCCACTTCCTCCTCCCTATAAACAGGGAGCAACTTCCTGTGAATCGCTGTGGCAGAGTCATCGCCGGTCTTGAAGAGGAACTCCATCACCGACTGTTGTCGCAACCTGACGTCTATTTCAAGGTCCATTATGGCTCACCTGTAAATAAAAGAAAATACTTTTATATACCAACTTGAGACCTGAAAGTCAAGGGGAGACAGGATTCGGTTACTATTGTGGACAGGGCCGTAATCAGTCACTATTGGTTGCCTTTTTACACTTACACACAATTTACTTTAAACTAGTAATTCCAGACTCAACAATAAATAAAATACCACACGTTATTAATGAAGCAACTGTGCAAATAATAGTGTTTTCAGTGAGCTAAAATTTAGCAAATCACCATTAAATACAACAGATCATGGTTTAAAAATAAGCCACTGTGATCTGGGCAGGAATGGCAATAAATTAAGAATTGTGTAAAACTCGCTGCAACTTACAAATTACAGGTATTGAAATATTAAAGGCAAGTCGCCACAAACACAGCAGAAGGCATCAGACGCCAGGAATGGCAGTAAATAAGATTTTAAAGGCTTACTGCGTAAATAAAAATACCAAATTAGAATTTTAAGACAAATGACCACAATCACGGCTGAAAGCCTTACACACCAGGGACGGCAATGATATAAAATAAGATAATGGTAAACTTCCCAACACAAGGGGCCACAGACGGTGTTCCAGGAATCGACCACTGAGAAGGTCCGACAACAACACTTTCGCGAGCGATGAGATAGGCAGCCAAGAGTTTCATTCACTTCCCAAGATGGTAACTCAGACTAGTGGCAGTCTAACGAATGACTAATGAAAATCTTGCTGAAGCTACCTGACGTCTGATAAACCAAATGCAACAATGGAACAATAAGCCAAAGCCGGAACCGGCGGTCTGCACTGCGTCCCCAGAATACTGTGTTTAGAACGCCCGGAACGAGAGAGGAACCACTACCACCTGAGTAGAAAGCACTCCACTCGCTGCTCTTCGCCTCGGCGACACTACGAGCAGCAACACGAACCCAAGTCACTGGAGAATCGTGAGATATCACAGTGGTGGAGGTTTCTCTACTCGGATTGAAATGTACTCATCTTAAGGCTTGCTGCATCCGGATTACGACGAGGACGTGCACCCTGGTGACCACAGTCCTTCCGTCCGGCAGTCCATGCGTGCCGCCAGCGGTCCCAGAGATGGGGCAACAGTTACTACATATCGATAACCGCCGTTGCTGCCACTAGCGGACAGGCAACGCTTGCGAAACCGAGTGGCGCCAGTCAACACGAGAAGAAGATAAACAACCGCAACCATGCCAACTAAACGATGCCGTCTGGCCTTCAACAGAGGGCAGAAACCTACAAACCGCACCAACGCGAGCCGCAGCATGGCTCACAACTTACAGCTAAATGTTCCAAGTATGTTCACAAAAAACTTCATTCTCCTCCTGCAAAAAAAAAAAAAAAAAAAAAAAAAAAACGGCCTTCATGTATAAGTACTAAGAGCATTCATCCAGAGCACGTGGATGCCATAAGGAACTGAGCTAAAGTGTAACGTTAAGCGAGTAGTAAGTGCTGTTGTGGCGAAGCTGATTGTCTGTGCTTGTGAGCATCTAAACAAAGTGGTCGAAGGATGGCGATACCACTAGCAGACGACAAGGTGTTGGAGCTACATGCCTCGAATTATGTGGACCCACCGACAGCGTCAACTCCGATTTCAGCGGCCACAGCACCATCGAGAATGGGCCTTGGATCAGTGTAACCTTTGCACCCAGTCGGATGAACCACATTTCCTGTTACACCACGTCGATGGCCGCGCCCACGAAGTCATCCTGACGAACGGTTGCTCAAAAAATGCGCCGCACCAGGGCGCCGGCTGGTGAGTGGTAGCATCAAGCTGTGAAAGACATACACCTTTTCTTCCACGGGACATGTGGTAGTAATCGAAGGCACTAAGGCAACTGTGGACTTCGTGGACAATATTGCGGACCACCTTCACGCTTCATGTCTTCACAAGGACCGAGCGAGGTGGCGCAGTGGTTAGCAAACGGGACGCGCGTTCGGAAGGACGACGCTTCAAACCAGCGTCCGCCCATCCTGATTTAGTTTCCCGTGATTCCTCTAAATCGCTTCAGGCAAATGCCGGAATGGTCCCTTCCCTATTCTTCCCCACCCTTCCCTCCTCCCATGGCACCGATGAGATCGCTGTTTGGCCCCGCCCCCAAATCAGCCAACCGACCAACCACTCAGTTGTCATGTATGCTGTCAGATGGTTCCTTTGAAAGGGCACGGCCGATTTCCCTTCCCGTCCATCCCTAATCCGAGCTAGTGCTCTGTCTCTAATAACCTCGTTGTCGACGGGACGTTAAACACTAATCTCCTCCTCTTTGAGAAGGATAATTGAACCTGTTCCAAAGCCAGAATCGTACTACAGTGGTTTGAGGACGATAATAGTGAGCTACGTTTATGTCGTCGCCATAAAGGCCAGGTGGACTGATACGCTGTTAAACTTGCGAGTATAAAGTTTCGGCTCATCGCTGTATTTTTAACAGCGTCCATTGGTTACCTTGACCGTTGTGTTTGAATAAGGGCCCCGAACGGACAGAGGGGAGCTCGTTACATACCCGTGGCAAAAACACGCGCTATTCACCTCTCATACATAAAAATTCTGTCACTGCAGACATTGCCCTTCGCTGGGCCTCTTTGTGGTTCCCAGGACAAACTTGTTTAATCAGTTGAACACTTCTCATCCGGTTCACTGTTACATCCGACACACAAAAGGAAAAAAAGGTATATAAAGGCCGTATGAGTGGTTCAAATGGCTCCGAGCACTATGGGACTTAACTTCTAAGGTCAGCAATCCCCTAAAACTTAGAACTACTTAAACCTAACTAACCTAAGGACATCACACACATCCATGCCCGAGGCAGGATTCGAACCTGCGACTGTAGCGGTCGCGCGGTTCCAGATTGTAGCGCCTAGAACCGCTCGGCCACCCCGGTCGGCGCCGTATGAGTGGTTGTTGTTTTGATTCAGCTCTTACTGCAAAAAAGAGACAAGCACTCTGGATGGAAATATAGCTGTTAACTGTAGGCTTACTAATTCTCACATATCCAGGCGAACAAACAAGCATCAACAGAGAAAACAGTGAATGATGTTTTTGTGAAAGTTACTGAATGGTTTTGCACAAATGAGATGACATAAAACTTCGAAAAAAAATGCAGTTTACCCAGTTCACAAAAATACTCTAAGTCCTGGTAATGTGTGCAAAGGACCGGCCGTTGTTGTCGAGCGGTTCTAGGCCCTTAAGTCCGGAACCGCGCTGCTGCTTCGGTCGCAGGTTCGAATCCTGCCTCGACCATGGATGTGCGTGATGTCCTTAGGTTATTTAGGTTTAAGTAGTTCTAAGTCTACGGGACTGATGACCTCAGATGTTAAGTCCCTCAGTGCCCAGAGCCATTTTTTTTTATCAAGAAGAAATAATAAACAGGTTCGAAAATAGTAATTTCTTAGGTGTGCTATAACTTAAGATGAAAAACAATATAGTAGAACTGAAAAACGTAGAGGTTCTGCTATTTTTGTCATAAGATTAACTGTCAACTTTGGCGATATAGATGTCAGCAAGTTAACATATTTCACATAGATATTTCCTCGTTTAACCAAAAAGAATTCGATGCACAAGAGAAAGGAATCAGGATTACGTGTGGAGCTCACACACTTACGTGTTGCAGGTATCTCTTTAAGCAGGAGTGAACATTAACCACAGCCTCACAGTACGTTTATTCGCTTATTAAATTTGTTATCAACAATTCATCTAGGTTTGAGAGTAATAGAGATATTCACAAGATCAACATTGGAAGGAAAAATGAACTGCATTTAATGAATCTAAATATGGCGCACAAAGAGGTGAAATACCCATGTAATTCTCTGACAATCTACCCATGGAAATACAAATATCAGCAATGTATTGAAATGTAGATTAAAGATTCTTCTCCTTATCAACTCTATACCAAAGAGGAATTATTCGGTAGAGATATTAGTTATTTAAAAATATTTGTAGATGGCCACCATGCAACAATATAAATATTATTTTTTTTATTTTTTCATGTAGTTATACGGGGCTATTACAAATGATTGAAGCGATTTCATAAATTCACTGTAGCTCCATTCATTGACATATGGTCACGACACACTACAGATACGTAGAAACACTCATAAAGTTTTGTTCGGCTGAAGCCGCACTTCAGGTTTCTGCCGCCAGAGCGCTCGAGAGCGCAGTGAGACAAAATGGCGACAGGAGCCGAGAAAGCGTATGTCGTGCTTGAAATGCACTCACATCAGTCAGTCATAACAGTGCAACGACACTTCAGGACGAAGTTCAACAAAGATCCACCAACTGCTAACTCCATTCGGCGATGGTATGCGCAGTTTAAAGCTTCTGGATGCCTCTGTAAGGGGAAATTAACGGGTCGGCCTGCAGTGAGCGAAGAAACGGTTGAACGCGTGCGGGCAAGTTTCACGCGTAGCCCGCGGAAGTCGACGAATAAAGCAAGCAGGGAGCTAAACGTACCACAGCCGACGGTTTGGAAAATCATACGGAAAAGGCTAAAGCAGAAGCCTTACCGTTTACAATTGCTACAAGCCCTCACACCCGATTACAAAGTCAAACGCTTTGAATTTTCGGCGCCGTTGCAACAGCTCACGGAAGAGGATGCGTTCAGTGCGAAACTTGTTTTCAGTGATGAAGCAATATTTTTTCTTAATGGTGAAGTGAACAGACACAATGTGCGAATCTGGGCGGTAGAGAATCCTCACGCATTCGTGCAGCAAATTCGCAATTCACCAAAAGTTAACGTGTTTTGTGCAATCTCACGGTTTAAAGTTTACGGCCCCTTTTTCTTCTGCGAAAAAAACGTTACAGGACACGTGTATCTGGACATGCTGGAAAATTGGCTCATGCCACAACTGGAGACCGACAGCGCCGACTTCATCTTTCAACAGGATGGTGCTCCACCGCACTTCCATCATGATGTTCGGCATTTCTTAAACAGGGGATTGGAAAACCGATGGATCGGTCGTGGTGGAGATCATGATCAGCAATTCATGTCACGGCCTCCACGCTCTCCCGACTTAACCCCATGCGATTTATTTCTGTGGGGTTATGTGAAAGATTCAGTGTTTAAACCTCCTCTACCAAGAAACGTGCCAGAACTGCGAGCTCGCATCAACGATGCTTTCGAACTCATTGATGGGGACATTCTGCACCGAGTTTGGGAGGAATTTGATTATCGGCTTGATGTCTGCCGAATCACTAAAGGGGCACATATCGAACATTTGTGAATGCCTAAAAAAAACATTTGAGTTTTTGTATGTGTGTGCAAAGCATTGTGAAAATATCTCAAATAATAAAGTTATTGTAGAGCTGTGAAATCGCTTCAATCATTTGTAATAACCCTGTATATCCTTTGAGGTGACGAAAGTCATGGACAGCGATATGCTTGGACCTACCTGCATTGTTCGTCGTCGCCGGCGAATGCTTATTTACAAATCACTTGTCAATGTGGACGGCACTCTAGGTGCTTCGACATCTTCTGCGAAGGGTAAAAAGAATGAAACTAGAGGAGTTGGTAAAACTACTCAGTTTGTTCTTCTTAATGGACCTACTTTATTTTGTGGTGCGAGGTTAAATTTTTCTTTAATGAAAGTATCTTCTTCCTCTAGTTTGGGTAACGGATGGCTGACTGTAGCTTTCGTTGCTTGTAACAATGCAGGTAGAGCAGGTTTGGAATCCTTTGAAACTAGGGAAATCTTAGCATACCGTACTATACCTGTTTCTGAGATTATTATTGCTAGTGAGGGTTCCTACCTACTTCCGCACGGGAGTTTGTCTTGTCGTAGACGTTGTAAGAAATGAACACGGTGCGTACAGAGGCTATAAAAGGGCAGTGCATTGGCTGAGCTGTCATTTGTACTCAAGTGGTTCACGTGGAAAAGTTTCCAACGTGATTACGGCCGCATGACGGGAATTTAAAGACTGCGAACGCGGAATGATAGTTGGAGCCAGACGCACGGGAAATCCATTTCGGGAATCGTTAGGGAATTCAGTATTCTGAGATCCACCGTATCAAGAGTCTTCCGAGAACACTAAATTACAGGCATTATCTCTCACCACAGACAACGCAGCGGCCGACAGCCTTCATTTAACGACCGAGAGAAGACGCGTTCGCGTAAAGTTGACAGCGCCAACAGGCAAGCAACACTGCGTGGAATAACCGCAGGAATCAATGTGGGACGTACGACGAACGTGTCCGTTAGGACTATGCGGCAAAATTTGGCGTTAACGGGTTACGGCAGCAGACGACCTACGTGAGTACCTTCACTGACAGCACACATTACCTGCTGCTCCTAAACTGGGCTCGTGATCATATCGGCTGGACCCTACACGACTGGAAAACTGTGGTCTGGTCATATGACTCACTGTTCCAGTTGGTAGAGCTGATGGTAGGTTCCGAGTGTGTCGCACACTCCACGGGGGTCATTGACCCAAGTTGTCAACAAGGCACCGTGCAAGCTGGTGGTGGCTCCATAATGGTGTGGGCTGGGATTATGTGGGTTGGACTGGGTACTCTGGTCCAATTTAACCGATCAGTGACTGGGAATGGTTA
This sequence comes from Schistocerca nitens, assembly GCF_023898315.1. Lineage (NCBI taxonomy): Eukaryota > Metazoa > Arthropoda > Insecta > Orthoptera > Acrididae > Schistocerca > Schistocerca nitens. The sequence goes on from NC_064622.1 coordinate 265,823,941, forward strand.
TGTTCGGCTATTTGAAGACCATTTACAGCCATTCATGGGCTTCATGTTCCCAAACAACGACGCCCCGCCACTGGTTTTAAGAACATTCTGGACAATTCGAGCGAATGATTAGGCCGCTCAGATCGCCCGACACAAATCCGTGGTACGTTTATGCGATGTAATAGAGAGGTCAGTTAGTGCACAAAGACTTGCACCGCCAACACTTCCACAGTAATGGGCGGCTACAGAGGCAGCATGGCTAAATATTTCTGCAGGTGACTTCCAAAGACTTGTTGAGTCCATTCCACGTCGAGTTGCTGCACTTGCGCCGGGCAAAACGATGTCCGACTCAATATTAGGTGGTGTCCCATGATTTCCTTCACCTTAGTATAAGTGTTCTTGGGGTCGCTGCCCCGACCAATACGATTAGTAGAATGAGAACGCAGTCAGTTAAGGAAATTGATGTAGACATCTCCGCTAAAGTAGGTAGTGAATGAATTTATCAAGGAATCATAGCAATATGAAGCTTTTTTTAAAAATACTCGGATTTTCGATTTTTGCTCACAGGGACACCTTCCCTAATTTCCATATACGAGGGGCGTTTGAAAATTCCGTGCAAAATAAAAACTACCTTTTTTTTATTTTTCCACATAGTCTCCTTTTATACTTATACACTTCGTCCAACGCTGTTCTAATTTGTTGATCCCTTCCGAATAATAGGAATTGTCCAAGTCTGCAAAATAGCTATTAGTTCCTGCAATCACCTCCTTGTTTGAATAAAATCTTTGTCCCGCCAGCCATTTCTTCAAATTGGGGAACAAATAGTAGTCCAAGGGAGCCAAGTCTGGAATCCTATTTCCATTAATTTTGCGACCACAGCTGCTGAGGTGTGTGCTGGTGCATTGTCGTAATGGAAAAGGGCTGTTTTGCCGTCTAAACGCCGGCGTTTTTCTTCTAGCTCGGTTTTCAAACGGTCCAATAACGATGAATAATATGTACCTGTAATAGTTTTATCCTTTTCCAGATATCGATGAGGATTATCCCTTGCGAATCCCAAAAGACAGTCGCCATAACCTTACTGGCCGAAGGGTTGGTCTTTGCCTCTTTTGGTGTAGATTCTCCCTTGATAACCCATTGCTTAGAGTGTTGTTTGGGCTCAGGAGTATAGTAATGTATCCATGTTTCATCCACAGTGACGAAAAGACGCTTTAAGTCCTGAGAATTCTTCCTGAACAGCTGCAAATCATCCTTGCAACACTTCACACAATTCCGTTTTTGGTCAAGCGTGAGCAATCGCGGAACCCATCTTGCGGATAGCTTTCTCATGTCCAAATGTTTATGCAAAATATTATCGACCCGTTCATTCGAGATGCCCACAGCACTAAAAATCTCACGCACCGTAACTCGTCTGTTATCCATCGCCATATCATGGATTTTATCAATGATTTCTGGAGTCGTAACCTCCACAGGGCGTCCAGAACGTTCAGCATCACTTGTGCCCATATGCCCACTCCGAAAATTTTGGAACCAGTTATAAACTGTTCTAATCGAAGGTGCAGAGTCACCGTAATGTTTATCAAGCTTCTCTTTAGTCTCCTGAGGTGTTTTTCCTTTAATAAAGCAATGTTTAATCGTTGTTGTTGTGGTCTTCAGTCCTGCGACTGGTTTGATGCAGCCCTCCATGCTACTCTATCCTGTGCAAGCTTCTTCATCTCCCAGTACTTACTGCAACCTACATCATTTTGAATCTGCTTAGTGTATTCATCTTTTGGTCTCACTCTACGATTTTTACCCTCCACGCTGCCCTCCAATGCTAAATGTGTGATCCCTTGATGCCTCAGAACATGCCCTACCAACCGGTCCCTTCTTCTTGTCAAGTTGTGCCACAAACTCCTCTTCTCTCCTATTCTATTCAATACCTCCTCATTAGTTACGTGATCTACCCATCTAATCTTCAGCATTCTTCTGTAGCACCACATTTCCAAAACTTCTCTTCTTGTCCAAACTATTTATCGTCCATGTTTCACATCCATACATGGCTACACTCCATACAAAAACTTTCAGAAACGACTTCCTGACACTTAAATCTGCACTCGATGTTAACAAATTTCTCTTCTTCAGAAACGCTTTCCTTCCCATTGCCAGTCTACATTTTATATCCTCTCTACTTCGACCATCATCAGTTATTTTGCTCCCCAAATAGCAAAACTCCTTTACTACTTGACGTGTCTCATTTCCTAATCTAATTCCCTCAGCATCACCCGTCTTAATTCGACTACATTCCATGATCCTCGTTTTGCTTTTGTTGTTGTTCACCTTATATCCTCCTTTAATCACAGCACGAAATTCTTTTTCGTCCATTTTTTGACGATCACTCGACTTCCTTGATGCCAAACGAATGCCAAACACAAAAAACAGACCAATATGGCTGAAACTTGGTGTGCGTTCTTTCCAAAGATGCTACTAACTAAACATGACCTCGATACACGCCGGTGGTGCTATCTCTCGGACTCTCCACGGACTTTTCAAACGCCCCTCGTATGGACATTTGAGTCACGTTGTATGAATGTTCATAGCATCTGAGGAATTGCTAAGGCATCAGTATGGCAGATAATGCTTTATGTGCTATTGTTATGTATTTATTTATTAAAAAGTCCCACGTATCTGCAGGCGTCGTGCTGAAGGAAAACTAGTTGCGTGACAAATTTCGCACACATCGTTTTTACATAAAATGTTATCAAACGGGGATGCAGCCCAAGAAAATTTACCGATAATGTAAAAAAGCCCCAACCTAATCAGCATGCTGACCTGGTCCACTGTGTGACAGCACCTCGCTGCAGCGCTCGACTCCCCGTGGCGCGCTATCACGCGCTCAGATCGTTTTTAAAATATTAAACTCACGTCAGTGTCGCCTACCCCTGCCCCTCCCAGCCGCATAATCGCCCTATAAACACGCCCCGCGTGTCAGACACGTCACGATAGCGTGTTAATCCCCACATTATGAGGTGCATCGCTGCCAACTCTGTTTATCTCTCTCTCACTTTTTTTCCTTTTTTTTATAAATTGGTCGATGCTCCATTCGCCCTTCCCCCACTCTTCGACTGCGCTCGCTGATTGACGAGTGCGCCGGCCTAGCGGGTATTCAGTTATTACTTCTGCATCTCGCCGTATTTGTTTCCACACGCGACGTCCGCTGACTCTAACTACCCCCTGTCGCTATTTTTGACGTGCCTGCCGCATGGACATCAGTCAGAGCCACGATATCGGTGTGGCCATCATAATTACTCCCCTCCAAGCAACCCCCTCCACTCTCCCCTCCCCCCACCCGAAACCCTCCTCCTCTCAATCCTCAATCCATTCTAGCCTCCTATGTGTTTCACCAACGCTGGAGAATACAATTTCGGAAGCAGAGGAGTAAGTAAATAATTCGCGAGGGAAATAAAAAAGTAAACGCCAATAACAGGCAAATGACTTTGCAGTCTGATGGCCAGGTGACGTTCTGGGTGTGTGTGCAGGGACGCGATCGCGACTAATGAGAGTCCGGAATTGGGAATTTATCTGCGACTTGATACGCCGACGCGTTATCTGGCTCGGCACAGGCTTCGCTAACGAGCAATCAGATTTGCCGGTCAGCGCGCTGTTCCGATGGGCAGTTCCACACCCGCGCGAGCTATCAGTGTGGCCAGACTCGCTGGAAAACGGCTGGAGACCCACTCGACTGGTCTCAGCTACGAACGTGAATTGACTTTTGTGAGAAATACAACTTAGCGAGAGAAACATTACTCTTGAAAGCACTGAAATGTCCGCTTGTTGCTTCTGTTCCGAAAAGGGTTTTGTGGCACATAAGATTGCAGTACTTGAGCCGTGCGGTACTTAGATATGAAATCGAAAGCTTGATATAAATCTTTGGCAGTGTAGCCAAGCAATCGCCACCTATGCACCCTCCCCCCTCTGTTGTGACCGTAGAAAATTTTAATTTTTATTCTTGCTTTTGTGACCATAATAAGAGTCCAGGCTCCATAGGCAAACAGCCAGCCGACATTAAGAAATAGTCCACCAGGACGTAGGGACAAGATAAGAAGCAGAGGCCGTCAAGTATGGCTTGTTGATCAAATAACTTAGTGTTAGACTTCCTGCCGGAGGAAGCAGCATGAATCAAACTTGCGCAATGGAAGACGCAAACAAATGGTTCAAATGGCTCTGAGCATTATGGGACTTAACATCTATAGTCATCAGTCCCCTAGAACTTAGAACTACTTCAACCTAACTAACCTAAGGACAGCACACAACACCCAGTCATCACGAGGCAGAGAAAATCCCTGACCCCGCCGGGAATCGAACCCGGGAACCCGGGCGTGGGAAGCGAGGAAGACGCAAACACCAGGGCGATAATACAGCAAGAGAGAGTGTCAGTCACGTGCAGAAAAGACTCGTGTGGAACCAAATTAAGTTGTGTGCAGCTAGAAACGAGAGTGTGGTGTGGAATCAAAGGCATTCTTGCGCAAGCCGACCAATTAGAAACGTGAGTTTCGTGTGGAACCATAGGCATTCTTGTGCAGTCCGATCACTTAGAAATGAAAGGGTCGTGTGAAACAAGTTAACTCTTGTGCACCCAAGTACATGAGAAACGAAATAAAAAGGCCAGGCAGCGGAATAGCTAGAGGCAGAGATTGAGATGCGGATTCAGAGCCAGTGGCGGCAGTTTGGAGATTCCGCAGCAAAACGCCAGCGGCGCCGACTAGGCCCATAGCAGCCGATACAGCTGATAAAGTCTTCAACTACGAGAAGACGGCGATAGACTCTGGTGGATACTCAGGAACTGCAGATCAAGTAGGATTTTTAGAGTTTCATTGGGATAGTGTTGAACAGAGGCTGTCAGTCTTTGTCTCAATTACTTAGAGAGATTTCAGTGCTAACCAAGAACAAGTGATTGCTTTGTACTTGTTTCTTATATGTACCGGCAATTAGCTTTGAAGTGGCAAGTCCGAATAAATAGACTGAATCTTACTAAGGGGTTTATGGTCCAACACCTCACATAAGTATATGTGAGAATAAACGTGATAGAAACTAACCAATCTTTTCTGCCTATTGCAATTCTGTAATCTATTTTCAGGAAACCTATTTGCTCCAAACCAAGGAGATTCTCTCTCTCTCATCTCCGATATAAAGGTTGACAGCAATTTATAACCAACCCATTATCGTTAACGGCCCGAGTGCGCTACGCAGTTGGCACTTAATTCATTCTGGTATAGTGAGGCTGGGCCGGGAAGGGACAACTCTCCCCGCCCCTCCCAATGCCATCTCTCCATCTCGCCGACTTTGCTGGATGGCCATCCAAAGACAAGTAATGCGAGTCATGTGGGACACGCATTTGCCAATGTTGAGTACCACTTTCAAGGGGCTGTGTGATTTTCTGTTCTACCAATTTACAGGCCCGAGATGAAAGTCTCTCGTATTTTGCAGAAGACGGCTTTGGAATTTTCTGTCAACAGAATTCACGGGCAATGTGGGATTACTGAACCGTAGTCATCGGACTTGTCTGATAAACACATTAGTGTGTAGATTGTACGAACAGTAATACGGAGCCATCCGCTGTGCCGTGGGTTTCTTTATGCTGTGTGTTTTATATTATATTAGGTTTGTATTAACCTCGGTTTGACTTAAACAGTTTAATGGTTCCATCTTGCCTAACTTACATTGCTAAAATTGTTTATGCTTCAGTTTTCCAGCTATCGGCTTTGAGCCCTGTTTGTAATTTACGAATATTGCTTGTGCTGGTTGTGTGTAATTTACATGGCGCTCAGGATTAAGCTAATATCAATTTCACTATCGGCTGTTTTGGCTGAGTTCATGTGAGCGTTACACAAGCTCATAAACCAGGTACTGGCCGGATATTCATTTTGTCATTCTGAATTTTCTGTTACAAACAAAAACAAAACTTGAACTATGTTTGTAGTGTAATATTCCGAACAGTTTCTGTAAAGTGCTTGGCGTGTCTGTAAACGTCTCTATAGCAACGTCTCTTCATAGCCCTATAGATGGAGATTGTTTTAGCCTATAATCGTTTGCTCTACGCAGTTGAAATCTGCCACGTATCAGGGATTACCTGAAGTTGGTTCGATTATTGGAGTGTTTTACAAGCGAGTTGTACAGTAAGGCATGTCGAAACCTACCTTGAAATTCTTTTCACAAGAAGAAGACAACAATGCACTGTGAGAATTTTATCTGCTAAAAGGCACTGCAAGTATTAAAAAAATAGCTGAAAAGTTCCAAATTCGTGGTGCGGCAGGCGGAAGTAGAAATGTACACCCCTACTGGCGCTGTACCCCTCAGTGGTAATGAGAAGCCAGGGGAAAATGGCAGCCGACATACAAGGAAAATTTTGGACCAGTGCTAAGGAGAGACGGAGATGCAATTCCGTGTAAAATGCACGACCTCTTCTCATGTCTCGCTTCCATACAAATTGAGAGACTTATGTTCTTCCTTCCCTGCGCCATTTTGCATACTCCGTCAAGAACAGTGCGATCGTCATGCCAAGTAATCATCACTTAATAACACAGTTCCGCATTGTGGTTCTAACAATATGGAATTGTATCGTGTATGCCGAATATCAGCTGCAAAAACTAAAAACTAATAACACAGTGTTAACATGCAATGTACGCTACGTCGTGTTCTCTCCCGTTCCCTCTGGTGTAAACGATTCTATCCATATACAAGCGAATGGTAGTGAATTTTCTGCAAATGCTCATTCACACGTGTTCGCTTCCGTTCGCTCCATTGTAAACCAGGCTTTAGGTGCTTAAAATTGGTATCTGTGAACTCCGGATAATTGAATTCCGCTATGCGGCGCTGCGTGAGTCATTCGTCGAGTCGTGCGCCAGGCGCGCAGGGCTGTACAAACTGCTGTTACAAGCTGTTCTTCGCGCGGAAAAAATGTGTAACTTCAATATTTTTTACAAGATACTTGCAGTGCCTCTTAGCAGCTAAAATTTTGGCAGTGCATTTCTCTCGTTATCTTCTTCCTGTGTAAAAAATTTCAGGATTGGTTTCGACATGTCTTATGGGACCACACCCTTGTTAGTAGTAAACAATAAATATATCAAAACTTCAAGCATGATGCGGCATTTCTTCAGACATCTCAGTGTTTATGATATCACACCTATTGAACTATGTGTCGTACAATAATATGCTTTGCAAAATGTGTTGCGAATAGTAGCAAAGAAGTAATAAATTTAAATACAATGGGCAATGCGGCAACTTCTCACGCATCTCACTGTTTAGACGTCATATTTACATAACTATGTGTGGTACACTGATATAATTTTGTGGCTACATATGTGGATACTGTCTGCGAAATCGTGATTAGCCGAGCGGTCTAAGGCGCTGCAGTCATGGACTGTGCGGCTGGTCCCGGCGGAGATTCGAGTCCTCCCTCGGACATAGGTGTGTGTGTTTGTCGTTAGGATAATTTAGGTTAAGTAGTGTTTAAGCTTAGGGACTGATGACCTTAGCAGTTAAGTCCCAAAGATTTCACACACATTTGAACTTTTTTTTTTTTTTTTTTTTTGTCTGCGAAATTTATCGTGATTAGAGTTAGTTCCACAGAAGGAATAAATCTATATACGTTGGGGAAGGTTTTCAAGCATCTCATTGTTTATGGCGTGATATCTCCTGAATAATGTCTCTTACCCCGAGAGGGATTGTCGGCAGACAGAAAGGGATGTCTGCACCAAATCCTGCTGAAATTGGTCCATTTGTGTAGGAGGACATGTGGAACATCCACACACACAAATACATTTTTATAATATCTATGGGGTCATTGATAAACAAAATCGAGTTATCGCAACGTATGTTGGTATATCCTCTCTCGACTGAGATTTGCGTTCTGCTTAATACAATGTTTGGCTATTTTAATGATACAACCACTACCTGTTTATGAAACTTAAAATAGTATTCCTCTGATTTAAGTGAAAGTTATGCGTCGTACTGTTTTATTCTGGATCACTGCCTCTTTTGATCTGCTGTGGCTTCCCGCATCTCGTGGTCGTGCGGTAGCGTTCTCGCTTTCCACGCCCGGGTTCCCGGGTTCGATTCCCGGCGGGGTCAGGGATTTTCTCTGCCTCGTGATGGCTGGGTGTTGTGTGCTGTCCTTAGGTTAGTTAGGTTTAAGTAGTTCTAAGTTCTAGGGGACTGATGACCATAGATGTTAAGTCCCATAGTGCTCAGAGCCATTTTTTTGCTGTGGCTTCAGGTGTTAATTGAAGTGTTTACTAAATTTCTGTTGACGCTTGATGAGTTTTCTTAACATATGTTAACTGAAATGTTCTTGCATATGTTCTACTAGCACCTGAAATCGTAATGCGCTTTACTGAATTTATTTTGATGCAGCAGCTCTGTGCAGTGTCATGATTTCAAACCTCAACTGAAAATTATTCAAATTTTAAATACTAATTATTTATCGTTGATTTTCGTGCATGCATTAGAGTTGACAAATTTCACATGTTAAAAGAAATCGATAATAACTATTTTCTTGAATAAATATGTCTTTTCTGGGCGAAGTGTTGTTTTTATGGCCTTGCACCTACCACTCCCAGTTCTTCGAAGATATTCAATATTGTTCGCAGCCACAGAAATAATTTAAAATTAATAAAAAATCGAAATCACGAACTCACTCGGAGAATGATTGGGTCTATTCTTTTATGTCGTTGCCCCCACGCTATGAACTAATGACTGCTTGACATTTACATTAGGCTCTTGCCCGGAACAACTGAAACGATAACGAAGCAGATGTGACATAGCATGCGTTTGTATCTCATGACCAAGCAACAAGTTCTTCGCAGATATAAGATGGTCGTATGACCGTGTATTTCTGCTCAACGTTATTGAAAACTGAACCTTGTGAAAGCGAGAACGACCTCGTACTCTTTATTCATGTAACGTGTTATAAGCCCCTCCGGTTAGTCGTTCGGTCTAAAGCACTGCTTTCCGGGCTCAGACTTGTCTAACACATAAGGATTTTGTTGTTGGCTTAGAGAAGGATGCCTTTTAGGAATGGACAAGGATGTGGAAGATATCTCAGCAGCCGAAAGGAAGAAATTCTGCATAAGTACAGATGAGCATTCAGCCAAAAACGTGGTTTTTCTTGTAAAACAGTCTAGATTCCACGCCACAACCACTAGAGGCGTCGGGTTGTAACACCACTGTTACCCTTCGCATTTAGATTGGATGGAAGTTCAGACGTCTCCTTACTGCGAGGAACATCCACATGAGATCGCAGTCTTCAACCATGTTACACTAGGTTGTTTGCAACGTGAAACACAACAGTATAAGCTCCTAGGTGATTCTCCAACCTTGGTGCGTAACAGAAGTTTTCGAGAGTTGTTCACAGCGGATTATGTCAGTATTGCTACGTTCGCACTGGGAAGGCGTGCCGGACCCCGGTACGAATCCGCCCGGTGGATGGTTTTTAAGGCGGTTTTCCATCTGCCTCGGCGAATGCGGGCTGGTTCCCATTATTCCGCCTCAATTCCACTATGTCGGCCATTGTTGCGCAAACACGTTCTCCACGTACGCGTACACCATAATTACTCTACCACGCAAACGTTGGGGTTACACTCGTCTGGTGTGAGACGTTCCCGGGGGTCCACTGGGGGCCGAACCGCACACTAACCCTGGGTTCGGTGTGGGACGGCGGTGGGGTGACTGGACTGCTGTAGCCTGTTGGGGGTTCTGTTCCACTGAGTCTACAGCGGAAACGAAGCCTCTCCGTCGTTTCTAGGTCCCCAGTTTCATACAATACAATACAACGTATTGTAAAATAAATAATGATTGGTATAGTAGCGTCGCAGGCATAATGTCAATTAAGATATAATAATGAACGACACATACATTAGAAAGTTGTCAGGGTAGAGGCAGCTTGAAGAGGCAGTATTGTCTGCGGTATTACTTGCCGTCTACAAAGAATTTAAATAGTAATCTACTTATAAAACCTCACATAATCGGTGCAAAATGCTTTGAAAAGTTCTCCGCCAATTTCAAGAGCAGTGCTAGATTTCGCGATAATATTGAGTAATTCTTTTTATATATAAAAGAATAAGTGTATCCCAGAAGTCTTGAAATTACTTGTTTAAGATTTACGTCAGCATTAACAGCTCCTTTACCATAGTCTAAAACCAAAATACATTGTGTAACGGATGTAAGTGCAGATATTTCTGTTGGTGACAGAGAACGGTGTACTGAACATCATTACATTAGAATTTACATCATTTGCAGATTAATAATTATAGCTATTACAAGTCATATGTTTCTAGGTTGGTTAGTATCTCCTAGTACGTATGGAATGAACAAACTGTTAATGTTTATTTTCTGCTGGGCAGCAGATCAGACGTTAAAGTGTGGATGCAAGGTTGCAAAACGGTTAGTCTATACTGACAGATGTAGTCCATTTATTGGTGTAGTTACGACCATGCAGAAAACATCAAGTCGTAACGTTTGTGACTAGTTTGTGAGATGACTGTTCGATGCAGAGAACAAGCAACCAACGCACTGATGCATGTACATATGAACATACCTCATATAAAAGTATCTGCACGCATAGGTCTAATGAAATCACACGTCTGATTGTTTACGGTGGCGGTTACACTGTTTCGCCCTGCTATCTTACTACACAAAGTAAAAGGAATATCACGTAGAAAGCGTTATTTGGGAAGTGTTTTTAAAGCGAAAGCAACAGTAAATTTGCGATGTTCTTATCAGCCACCTGGTCAATAATTAAGCAGGGACTTCTGAAACCAAGTTACATATGTCGTCCCACGGTAATACTATTACGTAACAGGAGTGGCGCCTTGTCAGAAGAGAGTACGTGTCCTGGATGTGCCGCAGACAAGCTTCGCTAAGCTATGGATAGCAGGTCCACGACAGTGTGGGACTGTAATGGCACAGCAACTAGAAAACTACTCCAAACCAGAACATCCAAATCGTACACAGATTCGACTTGAAATTCTCGTGGTATACGGACCAGATGCCATGTTGCATCCAGCCTCAGTGAAATGGTGCCAACAATTGGAGCAAGACAGCACAGACGCGGGTGATGTGGATCGGGAAGGAAATCCATCGACATCGGCCACAGACGACAATGTCCAGGCAATCGAGGAACTGATACGTAACGCTACTGTCGTGCCATCGCGGACATTGCTCAGCAGATGCCCAACACAATAGGCAGTGCTCAGTCCATCGCCCGATATCGTCTGCAGCGTCAGAAATGGTGCTCACACTGGGTCCGACTACCGCTTGCTTCCGCACTCAAAGGCGCAAGGTTTGTGGCGTCTCTGGACTTCTTTCATTATTACTCCGTGAAACGCGATGAGTTCCTAAGCAGCATCGCTACAGGGGTTTAGACATGGGTCATCATTTCACACCTGCAACAAAAAGATCGTCTGCGAGATGGGGACACCCGCGGAAAAATTGCAAAGTTGTGATGTCAGCAGGGGAGGACGTGGCCACAGTTTTTTTCAACTGTCCACACAGTATATGGCAAAGGACCATTAATGCCGATTTGTACTGTGCAGCACTGACGTTGCAATATCCGTGGGAAGTTAATCATGACAATGTAACACCCAACATGGATGTAATAAATTTGAGGCACTACGTGGGGTCGACATACGCCGTTGCAATTCATCCTATACCCTTAAGAAGAATAAAATGACACGAGACATCTGCCACACACGATTAGAAGATTTCAATTGCTGCAGCCCGTGGATCGAAACTTTCTGGTTCTCCCTTATGTTTCCGTTTGAGGGTGTTTCTGTAGCGCATATGCAGTGCTGCCCCAAAACAGCAGGGAACCTCCACCTTGCTGCACTCGCTGAACAGTGTGCCTAAGGCGTTCAGCCTGACCGAGTTGCCTCCAAACACGTCTCCGACGATTGTCTGGTTGAAGGCATATACGATACTTATCGGTGAAGAGAACGTGATGCCAACCCTAAGCGGTCCATTCGGCATGTTGTTGGGCCCATCTGTTCCGCGCTGCATGGTGTCGTGGTTGCAAAGATGGACCTCGTCACGGATGTAGGGAGTGATGGTTCAAATGGTTCAAATGGCTCTGAGCACCATGGGACTCAACTGCTGAGGTCATTAGTCCCCTAGAACTTAGAACTAGTTAAACCTAACTAACCTAAGGACATCACAAACATCCATGCCCGAGGCAGGATTCGAACCTGCGACCGTAGCGTTCTTGCGGTTCCAGACTGCAGCGCCTTTAACCGCACGGCCACTTCGGCCGGCTGTAGGGAGTGAAGTTGCGCATCATGCAACAACCCCTTGCGCACAGTTTTAGTCGTAACGAGACATCCTGTGGCTGCACGAAAAGCATTATTCAACATGGTGGCGTTGCTGTCGGGGTTCCTCCGAGCCGTAATCCTTAGGTAACTGTCATCCACTGCAGTAGTAGCCCTAGGGTGGCATGAACGAGGCATGTCATCGAGAGTTCCTGTCTCTCTGTATCTCCTCCATGTCCGAACAACATCTCTTTGGTTCACTCCGAGACGCCAGGACACTTCCCTTGTTGATAGCCCATCCTGGTACAAAGTAAAAATACGGACGCGATCGAACCGCGGTAGCCGGTCTCAGTGGCCGAGCGGTTCTAGGAGCTACGGTCTGGAACCGAGCGACCGCTACGATCGCAGGTTCGAATCCTGCATCGGGCATGGATGTATGTGGTGTCCTTAGGTTAGTTAGGTTTAAGTAGTTCTAAGTTCTATGGGACTGATGACCATAGATGTTAAGTCCCATAGTGCTCAGAGCAATTTGAACCATTTTTTTTTCTTTTTTGAACCGCGGTATTGACCGTCAAGGCATGGTTAAACTACAGACAGCACGAGCCGTGTACCTCCTTCCTGGTGGAATGGCTGGAACTGATCGGCTGTCGGCCACCCCTCCGTCTAATAGGCGTTGCTCATGCATGGTTATTTACATCTTTGCGCGGGTTAAGTGACATCTCTGAACAGTCAACGGTACTGTGTCTGTGATACAATATCCACAGTCAGTCTATCTTCAGGAGTTCTGGGAACCGGGGTGATGCAAAACTTTTTTTGAAGTGTATATGTGGGGCAGCTTGTCTGTCGAAAACAACCGTTGTGGAATGGTGCGTCAAGCTCGAGATAACGCACGTCCCCACATCGCAAATGGCGTAATGCAGAAGTTACCACAACTCAGATACTACAGCACTGCCCTATAGTCCTAAGTTGTCCGCATGTGATTAACATGTCTTCGGTCCGTTAAAAGGTCTTGAAGGATCGACAGTTCCTATCTGACGAGGGTGTGCAAAAGGTAGTAACGGACTTCTTCTCGCAGCAGGACACGATGTTTTAAAAAAATGGGTATCTTCAATCCAGTGCGTCGGTGTGATGACTGCCTCAATTTGCCTGATTGACACATCGATTCTGGATTGTACGGCCGAACTGAAATTTTTTGATCGCCTCTTAAAAGTACCGGAAGATCATATCCCGAAGTCGGTAGTACTAGCTGCGAGTGTGTGGTGAGTGGCGTATGAATTGGCGCCGGATTTGTTGCCTTTCAACCTGCCTACTGCAGGCCCTGGGTCGGGAGATATAAGGGGGAATCAGAAAGTTTCCGTTTGAGGATGTTTTTGTAGTGCATATGCAATATAGTACGACTCCGATTCAGGTACATAAGCGTTGACATGTACGCGAGGGATTAGCGTGGCATTCGTGTCTTTCTGTAAAAGCAGAAAGTGAGCTATGTCGACGTTGTCACCAAGTGAGTCCAAATGGGACCAAGGTGCTTTATTCGAAGTCAGTCCCAGTCATCAAAGCGTTATTATCACCGGAGGTTGACTAACTGTGACGTTTTTCTGTGACTTGAAGTATCAACCGAACACTATTTACGTGATGGGACGTGAAAAAGCCCAGTGATGGAGAGTCCCATGCGTCTCGCATCCACAATTTGCCCTATCCGGTTCCTCGTCATGCCAACGGCCTGTACAGTGCCTGCTGGCATCTCAATAATGCGTCACCCTGAACTGCTCCATCTGCCTCGACGACAGGTGAGACTTTTCTCCAGCACAACTGCCATCTTTAATTCAATTACTGTTGAGTGTTAAGTACGTGCTGCGGAGGAAGTGTAATCAGTTCTCCACACACTGAATGATCTTGCCGTTGATCACGAAACGGCTCTCCGTAAAATCAGGGAACACCTGCTCCCTCGCAGCACAGGACGTGACAGTCCATTAGACCCCGGCGAGAAGCGGATGACCTCCATCCCCATTTTTTACCGTTGTCTGTAGGCTACAGTGCTAAACAAGCCGGGCCTTCAGTAATTAATTCCTAACCACGGACGCCTCCTGCCCGCCGCATCTACAAACGCCCAACGCCTCGGCTCTGGCATTAAATTCTTGAATAAGACTCTACATCTACATCTACGTCATTACTCTGCTATTCACAGTTAAGTGCCTGGCAGAGGGTTCAGTGGACCACCTTCAAGCTGTCTCTCTACCGTCCCACTCTCGATCTGCCCGCGGGAAAAACAAGCACCAAAGTTTTTCTGTGCGAGGCCTGATTTTTTCTTATTTTATCGTGATGATCATTTCTCCCTATGTAAGTTGCTGCCAACAGAATGTTTTCGCAATCGGAGGAGAAAACTGAAATTTCATGAAAAGATCCCGTCGCAACGAAAAGGCCTTTGCTTTAATGATTGCCACTCCAATTCACGTATCATGTATGTGGCACTATCTCGCCTACTTCGCGATAATACAAAACGACCTGCCCTTCTTTGTACTTTTTCTATATCCGTCAGTTCCATCTGATGCGGATCCCACACCGCACAGCAATACGCCAGAATAGGGCGGACAAGCGTGGTGTAAGCAGTCTCTTTAGTAGACCTGTTGCACCTTCTAAGTGTTCTGCCAATGAATCGCAGTCTTTGGTTTGCTCTACCCAAAACATTATCTTTGTGATCGTTCCAACTTAGCCAGCATCTCCAGATTTGAAGTCACATGTTCGAAAATATTCTTTGACCCACTAATTTATTTTATTATACAGTCGAACCTGGTGGTCTAATGCTAAAGAGCTTGTCAGGAAACCGAAAGTTCGCGGAATCGAACCTCGGTCGAATCATGGAACTTTTCCGGTCTACCTTTAACGTAGTCTTCCCCCTCAACGATGTGAAGATTCGACAAGAAGGACACATGATTCGGAATCAACGTTAAATTGTAAGTCACGTTTCCTAGGTAAGATTACTGGGCTAGGATACGGGCTTGCAAGTAGCCGAAGAGGCGTCCAATTAGATGATTTGCAGCAGCCCGTTCAGTCACACGAAACTATTATTATTTTATCACAAAGTGAACAGTAGAGGCACCACGCCTTTGCCAACTAAAATATGAAGGCGTTGCGTTATTTTCAGACTCCTGTATTATCATTCTTACGGATGATGTTTTGCGTTACCTGCTACTGTCATATATTTGTGAGATTGTGTTCTTCATGTCCTGATAGGTAGTTTGCTTCTGGAAACTTCCTGGTCGATTAAAACTATGTGCCGGATTGGGATTCGAATATGGGACCTTTTCCTTTTAGGGGCAAGGCCTCTACCGACTGAGGTATCCAAACACGACCCACGATTCGCCCTCATAGCTTTACTTCTTCGAGTACCTCATGCCGAACCTTTCAGACATTACAGAACTTCTACCACATATCCTGCAGAACTAGCGCGCCTGGAAGAACGGATACTGCGGAGACACAGCTTAGCCACAGACCGGGAGGCTGCTTCCACAATGAATTTTCGTGACTCGTGCTTGGACAGCTCAGTCGATAGAGTACTTGTCCACTAATGACAAAGGTCCCAGATTGGCGTCCTGGTTTGGCATACAGTTCTAGTCTGCGTGGAAGCTTCGAATTAAAGCACTCTTCACTCAGAGGGAAAATTCTTTCTAGAAGCTTGTTTCTCCTTCAGGACTCATAGGAGCTTTCGCAATAACTCCAAAGATGAAACAATTCATCGAATTAATTATGAAACCCTGGGGAACGTTCGGGGAAGAGGGGACACTTTCGCTTACAAGGATAGATGGACAAATTCGAAAAAAAAAATCCTCAACGTAATCTTCATTGAACTCAGTCATTTGAGTGAAAAAGATCTTATTTTCAGTTCTTCATGAACATGAATTAATATCCATCCAGCAGCACATGTGTTTAATACGAGGATAACGACGTCATTGGACACCAGTTTCCTTCCGCCCAGAAGTTCTTGAGTTTAGGAGACAGATAAAAAGTCGTGTAACACTGGGAGACACAGTGGATAGGGAACTACTTCGAGGTATAAACTCGTGAAAATTTGCCATCTCAGTAGCCGGTGTGTGAACATGGATATTGTTTTAGTGGAAAAGTGCATTTACATTGAGACAATAAAAGTCATAGGATACTTCCCAGTATCGTTTCGGGCCGCGTCCTGCCCAGCGTACTGCAGCAACTCGCTGTGACCCCCACTCAACGAGTCGTTGGAAGTCCCCAACAGAAATACTGAGCCATGCTGCCTCTATAGCCGTACGTAACTGTGCAACTGTTGCTAGTGCAGGATTTGGTGCAAGAAATGACTTCTAGATCATGTCCCACAGACGTTCGATGCAACTCATGTCGGGCGATCTGGGTGGCCAAATCATTCGCTCCACATGTCCAGAACGTTATTCAAACCAGTCGCGAACAACTGTGGCCCCTTGACATAGCCCACTGCGCATTGTCATCCATAAAAATTTATGGTTGCATGGGAACAAGAGATCTCCAAGTAGCCAAACATAACCATTTCCAGTCAATAATCGGATCAGTTGGACCAGAGGACCCAGTCCGTATCACGTTAACACAGCCCACACCATTGTGGAGCCACCTTCAGTTTGCACAGTGTCTTGTAGACAACTTGGGTTCATGGATCCGTGGTGTCTGCGCCAAGCTTCAACCCTGCCATCAACTCTTACCAACTGAAATAGTGGCTCGTCTGTCCAGGCCACAGTTTTCCGGTCGTCTAGCGCCCAACCGATACGGTCACGAGCCCAGGAGAGGCGCTGCAGGCGATGTCGTACTGTTAGCGAAGGCACTTGCGTTGGTCGTCTGCTCCATAGTCCAGTAACGCCAAAATTTGCCGCACTGACCTAACGGACACGTTCGTCGTACGGCCCACATTGATTCCTGCGGTTGTTTCACGTAGTGTTGCTTGTCTGTTAGCACTGACAGCTCTACGAAAATGCCGCTGCTCTCGGTCGTTAAGTGAAGGCCGTCGACCACTGTGTTGTCTGTGGTGAGAGACAGCGCCGATTTTTTGTATTATCAGCACATTCCTAACACTGTTGATTCGCAATCTTGAATTCCCTAACGATTTCCGGAATGGAGTGTCCCGTGTGTCTAGCTCAAACTTCCATTCAGCGCTCAGAATTTGTTAACTCCAGTTACGTGGCCGCTGTCACGTTGGGCACCTGTCCACATGAATCGCCTAAATACAAATGTCAACTCTGCCAATGTGCTGCCCTTTTATAATTTGTGTAAGCGATTCTATCGCAATCTGTACATGTTCATATTGCTATCCCATGACTTCAGTGACCTTCGTGTAATATTATCCAGCTACTAGTTTACCCTTTAGGAAATAGTGACCTTGGTCAGTAATCCATTTATATTGTAAACAAGTAAAATATGTAGCAGTCGCTTTACCCGCCAGAATACAAGTTTTACCTACTTTCGGCACGCTTTGAAAGTAACCACTGTGGTGTCACCGCCAGACACCACACTTGCTAGGTGGTAGCCTTTAAATCGGCCGCGGTCCGCTGGTATACGTCGGACCCGCGTGTCGCCACTGTCAGTGATTGCAGACCGAGCGCCACCACACGGCAGGTCTAGAGAGACGTCCTGGCACTCGCCCCAGTGGTGCAGCCGATGTTCATAGCAGTGGTTCACTGACAAAATACGCTCTCATTTGCCGAGACGATAGTTAGCATAGCCTTCAGCTACGTCATTTGCTACGACCTAGCAAGGCGCCATTGCCAGTTTATATTGAGCATATTAATGTACCGTCAAGAGCGATGTACTCCAATTATGGATTAAAGTTAAGTATTACAGCAACTGCGTCCGTTTTTCTAAGTTCTCATTTCTCTGACCTGTTCCAGACCTCACGCCAGTCTGCGTGTAATTAAACGCGTGCATTTCGGCCTCCTCTAGCAACACGGTGTTGGCTCTTCTGCCAACACAGCAACCACCTCATAATTTTGATTGAAGTTTAGTCTCTGCAGAGTAATCCCCCCAACTATGTTTCATCCACAGTTAGGTAACAACGCGTTGAGTTAGTTGGTTTTCATTTTATCCACCGTTTTGGCATGTACGGTACTTCTTCGACCATTTATGGTCTGGAATCAGTAAACGGGGCACGCATTGCACATGTACTCGTTCATACAAGATTAATACCGTCGCAGAGGGAAGAAGATAGGAATTTTTTTGTTGGCGTTTCATGAAGAACACATGCAACCAGTACCATAAAACAAAATCAGAACAGCTATAATTAAAGCAAATTTATGTAAGTATATATTGATCACACAGTAGGTGACACCATATGGATACATTATTTGTGGTTACACGACTGTGTTCTAAAAGGTAAAAATCAGGCTGTAGATAGGTATGGACGGCATCATTTTGTAACATACGATCTATTATAACATAAAGATCACGCAAATAGAGACTCAAATACCTACAAATGAGAAAATCTTAAAGAAGGACTATATCAACAGTTTGAAGGCACAGAAATAAAATTCTGTACCATACTTAACGTTAAATTAACTCATTTGCTGCTAAGTGCCTTGAAATATATATATTTAACTTTTTTATGGAAACCAAAAATTTTATTTCAAAGAAAATAATATATGTACTCTTTTCTAAGAAATTATTCAAGAGCCTTCAACAAAATTTTCTCTGTTTAATCTCTTTGCATATAGTAAGATTCTCTCATGAGGTTTTTTTTAATATATCGGGTAGGAGAATTTTAATAACTTTTCAATTATAATTCTGTAAGTGTAATATAAAATTCCTGCGAAGTTCCGAATACTTTGTCCCATATTTCAGCTTACACTCAGAATTTCAAAATTTGCTCTTCAGACAATATCTATTGGGTTTATAGAAGAAAGTGCACAAAATTTCATAATTCTAGTCTTCGTAGAGTCTGAGAAAAAGATACATAAACTCTAAAAAACTTAATTTTCAGGAAATACAATTTAAAATTCAACCTAATGTTTTTTTCTTGTATCACCTCTTCAGAAGGCCCCAGATTTGTGCTGAGGATCCTCTTTCCCTTCAACTCTTCCCTTCCCGTCTCTTGTTCTCTGCCCTTTCTTTTACCAGGTCCTCAACTGAGTTTTCAGCTGCGGGGATGCGCTATAAATCTTTTTTTTTTTTTTTTTTCAAGATCTGCCTTTCCAGCTGCAGAGAGGGCTGAAAATCTGTTTCTCTCGTCTTCAGTGAAATTTCCTGTCTTAAAGCCCGTTCTCTTTAATACCTTCAGAAATGCATCTTAAGTTGCAATTATGAGAAATGTAGCAGATGAAAATGATGTTTAGGACCTCGTTTCCGTACTAGTGTATTCAGAGACTCATTTCGATTCTGGGGTTTGCCAGAACACACGTTTGGATGTTCAGGATCAGTCAGAAGCCAAAGAGTATGTATCACAGCCTTCTTTCCCGCACAAGTTCGCTTGAAAGTAATCCACGGAATCGTTATTGTACACGAGTTCTACTAATAAATAACAAATAAACTGACAATTCACATTTTCGGCCAATTTCATGACCTTCCCCCGTTAAGAAGTCTGCGGTGACTTTATTAGCTGCTTCATTTTAAGATGCGAATGTCGCGATGGTATCAGTGGGAAATCAAAGATCATGCATAGCTAACGAGCTACGGCGGATTACAAAAGGTTAATTTCTGCAAATGCAGATGTGAAGCAGGTACTTGCGGATGCAGTGTTGATGCTGATAGCATCTTTCGTGTCTATTCATCCCTCTACGTATGATAATATCAGAGTGTAAGTATGTCCATAGTAAAAGTTGATTCGTAAGTACCTCAAGGTTTTCAGAAGATGATTGAGCGAAAATACAAGGCACACAAAAAATAGACACATATCAGTGGACAGAACACATCTCCAAGTTTTTAACTCATATTACAGATGCTCAACCGGCGCACAGTTCCCGAAGGGGCAAACATCAATTCATGGAATTCACTGACACAAATTGTATGGGAAGGTGCGACAGCTGCCTGAATTCGAAATTCATTTGTTGGGTTGCTTACGTGGAGGAGCGAACTAATTCGATGCGACAGTTCGAAGCTGGGATAATTTGTCTGCAAGTTATGACACACCTGCCCTCAGTTGCTGCACTCTACAACTACGCCGTGGCGCGTATTATGATTTGAAACTTGGTGAGGTGCACTATTAATTGGTGTGTGTCATTTTTAGGGTTTCTTGGCTCACTCGGTAGAAACGAAACCCTTATATGATCACTTCGTTGTCCGTCCGTCTGCATGCCTTTGTGTTAAGACCCATTTTTGTCAAGAACAGGTAGAGCCATCAAGCTGAAATTTTTGTCACTTACTAAGACTACGGTTCCTAGGCATCGTGAAAAATTTAAGTTCGTAAGTCAATGCAATAAAATGATAAGGGCATTATGTCACATATTTCGATACTCGCAAACTCACTCAGACCAGTTTGTTTGCGTGACCATCCTCTGCAGCAAGCACAGAAATGCTTGTTTTGTAAACACGAGTAAAACCGCCTTTTCTTGCTTTAACTTCTTTTTCGTAGGCGCGTTTCGCCTTTTTCTTCGTCTAAGGCATCTTCAGTGGGATCTATAACAAAATAGTTATGTTATTTTTAGGTTATCAAACAGTTCACGTAGCGTTTTTTATGTAAATAACTAATTACAGTTTGCTGGGATCTGTTTTTTCTTTCATCCGGTCTGGAGGTCGCACTACCATTTTATTTCCGAAAAATTAGCAAAATTTTGTATTCCTAACTTTTTCACACTGTTCACTTTGTTTCTTCTCTTTCTTTGTGGTGTACTATTATTCTTTTGCCATTAATTACTGCTATTTGTTCGAACACTGTGCTTTTAACAGCGTAAATATTGTAACTTCATTGTGTGTTTTCTTGTCCATGAACCACTCCACAGACCATTGAAACCAAAAGTCAAATCAGCTGATCACCAAAGCTTTTAGCCATTCTCTAACAGCTATTACATTCATACTGAACACTCTACCACTCAAACCACTAACCCCCCCCCCCCCACGCACACACACTAAATATATATATATATATATATATATATATATATATATATATATATATATATATATACACACTATTCAGCCCCCCCCCCCTCTCTCTCTCTCTCTCTCTCTCTCTCTCTCTCTCTCTCTCTCTCTGACACACACACCCACACACACACACACACCCCTGCACGTACACGTACACACACGCACAGATACAAACATCGTGAATAGAGGTTGGTTTTCAACATATACTTCGTTATAATGTTATCCATATTTCGCAGCTTCAAACATGACTGTACATTTTATTAAGTTCATTAATGTCATATAAACAATAATATTTTTGGCCGTTTGTGTCCGTCTGTCTGTCCATCTGTTAGGACCCCTTTATCTCAGGAAAGGGTAGACGTAACAAGTTGAAACCTACGTGAAATACTAAGGCCTACGATCTCTTATCGGAGAAAATAGTTTCAGTTCCTAAATTAAGACTCATTTTTCTCAAGAACGGATCATTTTACTCTAGTCTTCCCTCTCAATGATGTGAGGGGTTCCACGTTAAGCTGCAGGTCCACTTTCCCCGGTTGTATAACTGGGGTAGTTTAGGGACACGCAGGTCGCGTAAGTGGCGTTCAGTAGAAAGACTTGCACCAGGTCATTAAGCCGCACGAAATTATAATTGACTATGTACATAACTAAGTTTTCACGGCACCAACAGCGCTAGAGATCTATTCGTCCATGTCCGGTTTCTCTGTGTTACAGGTTTCGCACAGTCGCCTTCTGAAAACGCAGATCTGTTTATTAATAATCCTGCGGTATTTCACGAAAAAGGCCGCAATTCGTGACTGGGATGAGTGCCTCAGAAGTGCGACCACGGCTGACGTGTGGGAGCGACCCGTGTGTTACCGGAGTTGACCGACTTCCAGGCTAACCTTTCACGTGGTTCATCGCGTGCGGCGTGCTTTCCATTTAAATCACATGACGCCCGTATTGCGACGGTTCCTGCTACCCTACGGTAGCTTCCGCTACAAATCATACCGCATTATGCACCAACTTCCAAGGTGATCTTTAAACTCTTGTCCTCTTAACTGAAAGTCCCTAACTCCGAAATATCTGATACCTCGCCACCACGCGAGACGTCTAGGGTATTTTAACATACCACGGAAGTTATATAGCATCCGACTAAAAAGAGCAGAAGTGAAAAACCATAAATGTTTAGGAGTAATACTACACTGAAGAGCCAAAAAAACTGGTACACGTGGTGTCTCATATCGTGTAGGGCCCCTGCGAGCACGCAGAAGCGCCGCAACACGACGTGGCGTGGAATCACTAATTTCTGAAGTAGTGCTGGAGGGAACTGACACCATGAATCCTGCAGAGCTGTCCATAAATCAGTAAGAGTACGAGGGAGTGCAGATCTTTTCTGAACAGCACTTTGCAAGGCACCCCAGATACGCTCAGTAATATTCATGTCCGGGAGTTTGGTGGCTCAGAAGAGTGTTCCTGGAGCCGTACGAATGGGGTGTCGAATTGTCCTGCTGGAATTGCCCAAGTCCGACGGAATCCACAATAGACATGAATGGATGCAGATGGTTCAAAAATGGTTCAAATGGCTCTGAGCACTATGGGACTTCTGAGGTCATCAGTCCCCAAGAACTTAGAACTATTTAAACCTAACTGACCTAAGGACATCACACACACCCATGCCCGAGGCAGGATTCGAACCTGCGACCGTAGCGGTCGCGCGGTTCCTGACTGTAGCGCCTAGAACCGCTCGGCCACCCATGCCGGCGGATGCAGATGATCCGACAGGATGCTTACGTCACATGTCAGAGTCGTATCTAGACGTATCAGGGGTCCCGTATCACTCCAACTGCACACGCCCCACACCATTACAGAGCTTCCACGAGCTTGAACAGTCCCCTGCTGACATGCAGGGTCCATGGATTCTCGAGGTTGTCTCCATAGCTCCGTTAGATACAATTTGAAATGAGACTCGTCCGACCAGACAGCATGTTTCCAGTCATCAACAGTGCAATATCTGTATTGACGGGCCCGAGCGAGGCGTAAAGCTTTGCGTCGTGCAGTCATCAAGGGTACACGAGTGGGCCTTCGGCTCCGAAAGACCACATCTATGATGTTTCGTTGAATGGTTCGGACGCTGAAACTTGTTTATGGCCCACCATTGAAATCTGCAGCAATTTTCGGAAGGGTTGCGCTTCTGTCACGTCGAACGATTGTCTTCAGTCGTCGTTTGTCCCGTTCTTGCAGGATCTTTTTCCGGCCTTTGCAATGTCGGAGACTTCATGTTTTAACGGACTCCTGACATCCACGATACACTTGTCAAATGGTTACGGGAAAATCCCCATTTCACCGCTACCTCGGAGATGCTGTGTCCCATCGCTCGTGCGCCGACTACAACAGCACGTTCAAACTCACTAAAATCTTGAAAACCTGTCATTGTAGCAGCAGTAACCGATTTGACAATTGCGCCAGACAGTTGCTGTCTTATATAGGAGTTGCCGACCGCAGCGTCATATTCTGCCTGTTTATATATCTCTATATTTGAATAAGCATGCCTATACTAGTTTCGGTGGGCGCTTCAGTGTATATGATGAATCGACGTGATAGAAAATTGGTTGTAAACAGATTGCGGAGAAGTAATCATCTTGTGGTGCAGTTACAAAGAAGTAAGCCTATTTACTTCGCCAACAAAACAGGAAAACGTACCACAACTTCAAAACTGTAAGTTACAGAAAGAAAACGTGATACAGTGTTATTTCCGTTCGTAAATACTATACAAATAGAAAATAAATTACGTTTTGCTGTTTGCAAATGACATGTTGTATATTGTGTAGCATAACAGCTACCAAAACAAGAGGACAATAACATAATGTAAGGTATGTTACTTTTCGCAAATTAAGTTATAAATGCAACTTTTACATAATGTTGTAAACGACGCAAATGTTAATATGCTAACAAAAAATTTACAGTTAAAAATAAAAATAGAACCCACTGATGATAACACAAAAGTGCTGAAACATGTATGGGTGAAACAAAAGAAAAAAGGTGTCTTGCATAAGGCGGAACTTCTCATCCCATTGCGGAGAAGGTTATCGTTCACTATCTGAGCAAAACCACCCGGACACCTATTAGTGGAGTTAATATGGGAAGCGTTCGCCCTTGGCGTTTATGACTGTTTCCGTTGTGTTCGAGATACTTTCAGTGAGGTGTCTGAAAGCATATGGGAGAATGGCAGCCCGTTCTTCCTCAAGAACGAAGCCAGAAAGGTTGTGATGTAGGGCGCAATGAGGCTAGGGTCTGAAGCGAAGTGTACATTTTGACACTAAGCCATCCCGAAGGTGCTTCATTGGATCCAGGTCGGAAATCTGGGCAGGTCAGGCCATTTATTGAATTTTATTTTCCACAAACTATTGGCTCACAGATGCTGCTGTACGACAGGGTTCATTGTCATCCTGATACAAAGAAATATCCTCTCTGAACTGTCTCATTGCCCTATGCAGTACACAACACTATAAAATGTGTTGATATCATTCCGCATTTAGCGTTTTCTTATGCACAGTAAAGGGGCCACACACTAATCACGAAAAACACCCTCACACCATAACACCACTTCCTTTGTACTTCACTGTTGGCACTGCACATGATGGTAGCTAACCTTTCCCACGCATTCGCCCAAACCCTTCTATCGGATTGCCATAGCGTGTAGCGTTATTCCTCACTGCAAATTACTAGTTTACAATCATCCGCTGTCCACGTTTCTACACCACCTCATCCATCGTTTACCATTGCTCGACCATTGTACCCCATTGTTTTTAACTCCGCAAGCACAGTCATTGTGCTAGCTGGACTACTAGTAGCACTTTAGAACTCACGAGGGATTCTTTCCGCTGGTTTCATGTAATTAAATACAAGTGCCCTAGCCCCTCCCCCACCTCCCACCCCCACAATGCTCGACAGTCCTTGTCTGTCAGTACCAGAGGCCTGCCTTCTCTTTGTTTTGCTGTGGTTGTTCCTTGGCATTTCCACTTCACAGTCACGTCACCAACATATGACTTGGGCAGCTTTATACAGAGTGAAATGTTCATGAAGAATTTGTTAGTCAAGTGATATCAAATGACTTGTTCACGTTCGAAAACAATGAACTCTCCTAAACGACACATTCTGCTTTTACTTCTTCTCTCTAGTGACAAAACAATGCTCCCTGAACTTGTTTATAACGGTGGGTCCGCTTCTGGTGTCATCTAGCGGTCAACTCTGCATTGCATAGTGGTGTTTGGAAACTTTTTTTCGTATAGAGTAGTTGTTGTTGTGGTCTTCAATCCAGAGACTGGACTGGTTTGATACAGCTCTGCATGCTACTCTATCCTATGCGAGCCTCTTCATCTCCTAGTAACTACTGCAACCCACATCCTTCTGAATATGCTTAGTGTAATCATCTCTTGGTCCCCCTCTCCGATTTTTACCCTCCACGCTTCCTTCCAATACTAAATTGGTGATCCCTTGTGTCCTACCAACCGAACCCTTCTCCTAGTCAAGTTGTGCCACAAATTCCTCTTCTCCCCAATTCTATTCAGTACCTCATTAGTTACGTGATGTACCCATGTAATGTTCAGCATTCTTCTGTAGCATCACGTTTCTAAAGCTTCTATTTTCTTCATGTCTAAGCTGTTTGCGGCCATGTTTCACTTCCATACATGGCTACACTCCATACAATTACTTCCAGAAAGGACTTCGTGACACTTAAATCTATATTCGATGTTAACAAATTTCTCTTATTCAAAAACGCTTTCCTTGTCATAGCCAGTACATATGTTTTATCATCTCTACTTCGACCATCATCACATGTTTTGCTTCCCAGATAGCAAAACTCATCTACCACTTTAAGTGTATCATTTTCTAATCTAATTCCCTCATCGTCACCTTATTTAATTCGACTACATACCAGTATCCTCGTTTTGCTTTTGTTGATGTTCATCTCGTATCCTCCTTTCAAGACACTGTCCATTCCTTTCAACTGCTCTTCCAGGTCCTTTGCTGTCTCTGACAGAATTACAATGTCGTCGGCAAGCCTCAAAGTTTTCACTTCTTCTCCTTGGATATTAATTCCTACTCCAAATTTCTCTTCTGTTTCCTTTACTGCTTGCTCACTATACAGATTGAATAACATAGGGAATG
Source organism: Schistocerca nitens (assembly GCF_023898315.1). Taxonomy (NCBI): domain Eukaryota; kingdom Metazoa; phylum Arthropoda; class Insecta; order Orthoptera; family Acrididae; genus Schistocerca; species Schistocerca nitens. The sequence goes on from NC_064622.1 coordinate 265,850,406, forward strand.
GGCTACAAACCTGTCTTGTAACCTCCCCACAAAATTCATTCACATTTAGTGTAACCTCAAAACAGAAAAATTCCTAAACTTCTCAAAAGTAAAAATTATAATTATGTCGTTCACATTCAGTGTAACGTCCCAACAAAAAATAAATTCAGTAACCAGGTAATAATACAATGTAACTAACCTCTCAATTAAATTGTCGCTCACTTATAACTTTTCAATAATTGACTGTGAATTTAACCTGGTAAATTTTGGACGTCAGCAGTGCTGCGTCATGGCCCTGAAAGATCATTCTGAATAAAAAAAGAAAAATTCTTACTTCAGTGAAGTCACCGGATAACGCATATATATCTGCTCTTACAATAAATTTTTCTGGCACAGCCCTGTGCAATGCTGGCCGATAGATTTGTCATTTATGAAAGGAAACAACTGATTTTTCTTTTGCAGTAATCGGGATGATCATGGATTGGAGAAATTAGTAAATTCTTTAAATTGAAATGAATGGTTGTTAAAAGTTATTTTTTATGAGAAAGATTATTATTAGGAGATTTTTAAAACATTTACATGGGACTTGAGATAACAATACTACATATGCGCGAGGCTGCTTTTTACCTTATACAATAATGCTCAGGCTCCGGCATCGCTGCACCACGACCGACCCAGCCAACACGATACACCAGACCAGACTGCTCGCTAGCAACAACTTACTGCTACAGCTACACAGTTCCTACTGCAGTCAACACTGCTCTCTGGTCTGAGATTCTCTTATACCTTACATATCGCAGGCAGCGCGTGAGCAATACATCGAAATTACATCTGCTCGGACCTCTTACAGTCTCACTCCATTCTCAATCACTGCTTCCCTTTCATGCCCCTCGACTCTTATAACTGCAGTCTCGTTTATATACAAATTGTAAATAGCCTTTCGCTCCCTTTTTTTTACTCCCGCCGTCTTCAGAATTTGAAAGAGAGTATTCCACTCAACACTGTCAGAAGCTTTCTCTAAGTCTACAACTGCTAGAAACGTAGGTTTGCCTTTCCTTAACCTATCTTCTAAGATAAGTCGTTGGGCCAATATTGCCTCGCGTGTTCCACCATTTCCAGGGAATCCAAACTTATCTTCCCCAAGGTCGGCTTCTATCAGTTTTTCTATTCGTCTGTAAAGAATTCGTGCTAGTATTTTGCAGCAGTGACTTATTAAACTGATATTTGGGTAATTTTTACACCTGTCAAGACCGGCTTTCCTTGCGACTGGAATTATTATGTTCTTGAAGTCCGAGGGTGTTTCGCTTATCTCATGCCAACGTGCATTTCGCGTAAGGACCGCGGAGGCGAGATAAGAGTTTTTAGGGTTCATGCAGAGGCAATATTGGCAGTCGTGTTTCTTATTCTTCATTTGCAAACCAGTACACACCAGATGGAAGAGTTTTGTCATGACTGGCTCACCCAAGCTATCAGTAATTGTAATGGAATGTTGTCTACGCTCGGGACCTTGTTTTGACTTAGGTCTTTCAGTGCTCTCTCAGGTTCTTCACGCAGTATATCTCCCATCTCATCTTCGTCTACGTCCTCTTCCATTTCCATAATATTGCCCTCAAGTACATCGCCCTTGTATAGAATATACGCCTTCCACCTTTCTGCTTCCCCTTCTTTGCTTAGGACTGATTTTCCATCTGGGTTCTTGATATTCATACAGGTGATTCTCTATTCTCCAAAGGTCTCTTTAATTTTTCTGTAGGCAGTATCTATCTTAATCCTAGTGATATACGCTTCTACAACCTTACATTTTTCCTGTAGTCAACCTTGCTTAGCCATTTTTCACTTTCTGTCGATCTCTTTTTTGAGACGTTTGTATTCCTTTTCGCGTGCTTCATTTATTGCACTTTTATATTTTCTCCTTTCCTCACTTAAATTTAATATCTCTTCAGTTGCCCAAGGATTTCTACTAGCACTCATATCTTCACCTACTGGATCCTCTGCTGCCTTTACTGTTTCATCTCTCAGAGCCGTCCATTCTTCTTCTACTGTATTTCTTTCCCCTGTTCTTGTCAATCGTTTCCTAATGCCCTATCTGAAACTCTCTACAACCTCTGATTCTCTCAGTTTATCCAGATCCCCCCTTCTTAAATTCCTACCTTTTTGCAGTCATGTAGTGTAAACCGAAATTAATTTCATAGAGTAATAAATTGTCATCCGTCTCATTTCTGACTTCCTCACTGTACACGTATCACGCCTACCCGGAGTGAAGACAAATGTTTGACTTCGATTTACTGGAAGAATTCTAGGAAAGTGTGGATTATCTATAAAGGAGACTAAGTATATAACACTTGTGCGGCCCATTCTTGAGTAATGTTCGAGTGTTTTGGAACCCATCCAGGTCGGATTAAAGGAAGACACCGAAGCAGTTCAGAGCCGGGCTGTTAGATCTTTTTCCCGCAGGTCCCGTCAATCGCGAGTATTATTGAACCGCCCCGTGAACTCAAAAGGGAATCTCTGAAGGGCAGGCAATGCTCTTCTCGAGAAACACGATTGACGTTACTTAGAGAATCGGCATTTGCGGCTAGTTGCAGAGCGATTCTAGAGCCGCCAACGTGCATTTCGCGTAAGGTTCAAATGGTTCAAATGGCTCTGAGCACTATGCGACTCAACTTCTGAGGTCATTGGTCGCCTAGAACTAAGAACTAATTAAACCTAACTAACCTAAGGACATCACACACATCCATGCCCGAGGCAGGATTCGAACCTGCGACCGTAGCGGTCGCTCGGCTCCAGACTGTAGCGCCCAGAACCGCACGGCCACTCCGGCTGGCTTCGCGTAAGGACCGCGGAGGCGAGATAAGGGTTTTTAGGGTTCATTCAGAGGCAATATTGGCAGTGGTGTTTCTTATTCTTCATTTGCAAATGGAAGACGAAAGGGAGTTTTTTTTATTTATTTATTTAATCGTATGGCTAGGCCCCCCCTCCCCCCTCCCGTCGGGCAGGCCGTTCGCCGGGAGCCGGTCTTTCGATTTGACGCCACTTCGGCGACCTGCAGTCGATGAGGATGATATGATGATGATAAGGACAGCACAACACCCAGTTCCTGGGTAGAGAAAATTCCCCGTCCCAGCCGGGAATCGAACCCGGGCTCAGAGGATTGACAATCCATCACGCTGACCATTCAGCTACCGGGGGCGAACAGCGAAACGGAGTGTGTAGTAGTGATACAATGTTCCCTCTGCCATGCGTGCGTATGTTGATTTGCAGAGTATGTATGTAGACGTAGACGGAGCTGCTGCAGTACGTGAAATGCTTGTACGATGTTTGATCAGGTATCGTCTCAGCGTACCCCATTTGTTACCAATGTTTGCCAGGACAGCAGGCTACGGTCTGGGCAGCATGAATTCCATTGGCCTTTTCCCGTCGGTGACAGTGATGTATGTACCCGGTGGTACTCAATGAGAGACTGACGCGCTCGAAGATGACGTGTGGCGTGCGACGCTCCACGAAAGCTCCGCCTTCGAGTGGAAGCAGAGTGGTGGGGACTTGAGACCCGGAGATAGCCGGACAGCTGGTGTGGCGTGGCGTTGCTCGCCCCACCTCAGCGATAACCCGGTTTCCGCCCGCCGACGCGGCAGCTGATACCGGAGAAAAACGGCCCGGATCCCGGCTGCTGTTTACACACGGGCGCCGCTTCTTCTCACACACCCGTCGATAAAACGCGAGCTGAGGAATTATCCTTGCCCTCCTCTAGGGCCGACACTGGGTTTGGACTGCCCGCTTCCGAGATCTCGGAGAAACGTTGCCCATCTTGAAGTTATAAACATCCCTTCGAGTAATGAACCCTCACGGGTTTCTTGCCGTATAAGATTGCAGTGTGAACGCGACGTTTCGTAAATGCTATTCGTCTCGGGGCGAAGTGGCGGTGTGTCACAGTCCCTCTTCTCATATAGGCATCAGCGGCGGCCGTTTATACCTCAGAACGGCCGCTTCACTTAGGTAAATCTTGTTACCCACTGCCAGCCTATTATCTCCGTCTCGTTAATCCAGTGCTGGACATTTTAACTATAATTTGGCTCTGGTACAAATTCAAAAACTATTTTTCTTACTTATAATTATGGGATTCAGAAAAAAAATTATGTATTTGCCAAATCTCGATTTATTATTTTTACCGATTACTTGTTTCATTAAAGTTGTTAGCCAACTTCAGAACAGACGATGAAAATTTTTTCTGTGTACAGTCACCAATCGTGACTGTACAGTCACCTTCGTCAAAAATTTTGAGAAAGCTGCATAGCTCGATTTTATTATACAACTAGACGAAACAAAAATGTAAAATCACCCAAGATTAAGACATCGGCGCATCTGCTGTGCAATAACATTATATCACATAATCTCCAAAAGTGCAGACTAGGTCGCAATTTACACATTAGATTACTCTAGAGACATAACACTAGAAAACAATAATTACTTTTCACTTCGTTATGTGACGCTGTCGTATCCACCGTGCAAGTATTCTATTCCATGGACTCTAGAGGTGAAGCATGAACTCACATTTGATGGAATGAGGTACCCATGAGATGCAGCATGAGTGAACGACAAAAAAATTGACCGTATTGCAGGTGGGAGGCGGTCCGACGTGCAATGGGTAACTCATTCCAAAAACTGCGTTGTTCGCGCATTACATGCGGAGTCTATGTAATACAATACTTCACAGTGGATGCGACAGCCTCACATAACTAAGAAGTACGTGTTGTTTTCTAATGTTACGTCTCTAGAGTACCATAGTGTGTTAATTGTGATCTCGCTGTGCGCATGTGGAGATTATTTGACACGTATAATTTTATTACAAAGTGTATACCACGATCTCTTAATCTTGGGTGATTTTTACATTAATATATCATCGAGCTGTATAATGGTACTCAACTATGCAGCTTGCACAAAATTTATGATCATGTGTTGTAACGGTTGATGATTGTACACAGAATAAACAATTTAACCCCGTGATCTGAAGATGGCTAACAGCTTTAGCTGAAACAAGTACTCTATAAAAAGAATAAACTCGAATCTTGACCAATAAAGGTTTTTTTCTGTATGCAGTACCTGCAAACATATTACGGATCGTGTATCTCTAATTTTACCATGTCAAATAGCAACAAAAATATTTTTCTTACTTTTAAATAAAGCTTTTAATTGCTATTTAATAAATGTGAATTAAATTGTTCTTCTCTTAAGCCTCTCATCATCACATTACGTAAAATGATTGCTTTTGTCAGGTGAAAAGAAAATTTATTTTATTATTTAGTTTACAATTTACGAGTAAAAAGTGTGAGTTTAAGTATCTGCCTGAAACGAAAAGGAACAGTATTTTGCGAGAATGATTTAATATTTGAAATAGCTATTTTTTGTCTGGCATAGCTGGAAACACGGTTGCACACGAAACCGCACTTTGCATACACCATACTGAAAAGAAATATCTTTCCTTTGGGATACTTCTTGTTTTTCTTGCCTCTGTCTGAGAACACTCTATAAGTTTTCTGTGCATTTTTCTCTCCTAATTGCATTGGTACGCACTCCAAGAATTATTTCGGACCAACACTACTTGTTGGGAGGTAGTGTGTCAATACCACATGTCGTCGACAGATCTTCGCAAACAGAAACAATAAACTGGATGGTACTAACTTCCTTCTTCGTAAAAGAAATGTGCTAGACTACTGGCACTCTTCGAGTTCGCCGGCCGCTCTGGTCTAGCGGTTCTAGGCGCTTCAGTCTGGAACCGCGCTGCTGCTACGGTCGAATCCTGCCTCGGGCATGGATGCGTGTAATGTCCTTAGTTAGGTATAAGTCGTTCTAAGTCTAGGGGACTGATGACCTCAGATGCTAAGCGCCATTTGAATCTTCGAGTTCGTTTCCGTTTGTGTATTCCCCAGTACCACCAGTACACACTGGAATGGTGTTCTGGGTATCATCGCTGTCGTTGCAGTCGTCACTTTGCTCCCCTGACCTGAGTCTTGGCCTTTTCCCGCCGTTTGCCATTTGCTGCTTGCGAATGCCCCGCAAATTCTGAGGGTTCAGCGGCAGCTAGCGTCACATTTTCACTTTCCACCCAATATTCTGAAATAATATATAAATATCGAAAAAAAGTCGTATTATTTCATCAGATTCATTACGCTAGCGAAACATGTATACAAAATTTTAAAAAAACTTACAGAAACTTTCTTACCTGAATCAGTTAATCGTAAGTAGTATTTCTTCTATGTCATAATCATACCAACGATCGCTAAAATCGTCTTCATATTCTTCCAGGATGCGAAGAATCTCTGCATCATCATTAGACATAGTGCTTCGAGTACACTAGGTGCTAGCAATGACGTCTCGCACTCAACTGACTGCTTTGAATGTTTCTCTTACAGGGTGTTTCAAAAATGACCGGTATATTTGAAACGGCAATAAAAACTAAACGAGCAGCGATAGAAATACACCGTTTGATGCAATATGCTTGGGACAACAGTACATTTTCAGGCAGACAAACTTTCGAAATTACAGTAGTTACAATTTTCAACAACAGATGGCCCTGCGGTCTGGGAAACACTCTAGTACGATATTTTCCACATATCCACCATGAGTTGAGTTGAGTTGAGTTGTTTGGGGGAAGAGACCAAACAGCGAGGTCATCGGTCTCGTCGGATTAGGGAAGGACGGGGAAGGAAGTCGGCCGTGCCCTTTCAAAGGAACCATCCCGGCATTGGCCTCGAGCGATTTAGGGAAATCACGGAAAACCTAAATCAGGATGGCCGGACGCGGGATTGAACCGTCCTCCTCCCGAATGCGAGTCCAGTGTGCTAACCACTGTATCCACCATGCGTAGCAATAATATGGCGTAGTCTCTGAATGAAATTACCCGAAACCTTTGACAACGTGTCTGGCGGAATGGCTTCACATGCAGATGCGATGTACTGCTTCAGCTGTTCAATTGTTTCTGGATTCTGGCGGTACACCTGGACTTTCAAGTGTCCCCACAGAAAGAAGTCACAGGGGTTCATGTCTGGCGAATAGGGAGGCCAATCCACGCCGCCTCCTGTATGTTTCGGATAGCCCAAAGCAATCACACGATCATCGAAATATTCATTCAGGAAATTAAAGACGTCGGCCGTGCGATGTGGCCAGGCACCATCTTGCATAAACCACGAGGTGTTCGCAGTGTCGTCTAAGGCAGTTTGTACCGCCACAAATTCACGAAGAATGTCCAGATAGCGTGATGCAGTAATCGTTTCGGATCTGAAAAATGGGCCAATGATTCCTTTGGAAGACATGGCGGCCCAGACCAGTACTTTTTGAGGATGCAGGGACGATGCGCCAGTTCTGTTTATTGACGAAGCCGTCCAGGTAAAAATAAGCTTCGTCAGTAAACCAAATGCTGCCCACATGCATATCGCCGTTATCAATCCTGTGCACTATATCGTTAGCGAATGTCTCTCGTGCAGCAATGGTAGCGGCGCTGAGGGGTTGCCGCGTTTGAATTTTGTATGGATAGAGGTGTAAACTCTGGAACATGAGACGATACGTGGACGTTGGCGTCATTTGGACCGCAGCTGCAACACGGCGAACGGAAACCCGAGGCCGCTGTTGGATCACCTGCTGCACTAGCTGTGTGTTGCCCTCTTTGGTTGCCGTACGCGGTCGCCCTACCTTTCCAGCACGTTCATCCGTCACGTTCCCAGTCCGTTGAAATTTTTCAAACAGATCCTTTATTGTATCGCTTTTCGGTCCTTTGGTTACATTAAACCTCCGTTGAAAACTTCGTCTTGTTGCAACAACACTGTGTTCTAGGCGGTGGAATTCCAACACCAGAAAAATCCTCTGTTCTAAGGAATAAACCATGTTGTCTACAGCACACTTGCACGTTGTGAACAGCACACGCTTACAGCAGAAAGACGACGTACAGAATGGCGCACCCACAGACTGCGTTGTCTTCTATATCTTTCACATCACTTGCAGCGCCATCTGTTGTTGAAAATTGTTACTACTGTAATTTCGAAAGTTTGTCCGCCTGAAAATGTACTGTTGTCCCAAGCATATTGCAACAAACGGTGTATTTCCATCGCTGCTCGTTTAGTTTTTATTGCCGTTTCAAATATACCGGTCATTTTTGAAACACCCTGTATGAGGTTGCATTGTCGTGAACCAAACCGGCAGAAATGTGCACAAAAGCTATTTATGTATCTGCTGGGCGACTAATACGAGGGTTATCCCAAAAGTAAGGTGTCCTATTTTTTGTAAGTACGTAACGCTGTTTGTGTGGCAGTTGGTCACACTGTTATGAAGAGTGCTTCACGCGCTGTGTGTAAACATGCGCACGCCGCGCTGAGGCGCTGAGTCTTGGCTTGGCAGCCGTTGAGAATGGAGCTCCCGTTGGATGTTACCGCCAAGTGCGAATTGCGCGCAGTTATTCGGTTTTTGAACGCAAAGGGCACTGCGCCGTGAAATCTATCGTCAATTAACGGAAGTGTATGGTGAGTCGTGCATTGATGTCAAAAATGTTCGTAAGTGGTGTAGAGAGTTCGCAGCTGGTCGGACCGAAATTCACGACGAACAAAGGAGCGGGAGACGGTCAATTTCTGAGGAGACAGTGTTGAAGGTTGAGCAAAGCATGCGTGAAGATCGGCGGATCATCCTGGGTGATCTCTGCACGTTGGTTCCTGAGGTTTCCCGAAGCACCGCTCACATAATTTTAACGGAAACATTGAATTACCGGAAGGTGTGCGCAAGATGGGTGCCACGCATGTTGACTGAGGACCACATGCGGCAACGAGCTGATGCTTCCCGCGCACTTCTTCACAGCCTTGCAGCCGAACAGGACAACTTTCTGGACTGGTTAGAAGAACATTTGGCCGGAAAGCGATTCAGCTCCGACGACGAGGTGAAAGAAGACGTTCACAACTTTCTGAACAGCATGGCGGCGAGCTGGTATGACATGGGCATACAAAAACGGCCACAGCGCCTACAAAAATGCATCGACAGAAATGGTGATTATGTCGAAAAATAGCTAAATGTTCAAGCTGTAAACTGATGTAAACCATTGTAGTAACAAACAGGTCTATATACTTGTAAAAAATAGGAGACTTTACTGTTGGGATTACCCTCGTATTACTCATGAGAATTAACACTTGAATGGAGAGCACTACCTTTATGAGGTGTGGCTAGAAAAAAACCGGACTAGTACTGGTGAAACAATAAAACGAATGCAATAAGGCTGAAAGTCGCGTGGCCTGTCACGTGACTCTCGCTCCGCCTACTGCTCGAGTTTCATCTGCCTCCTGCACTCAGTCTGCCCGTGGCGTGTGTTTTAAGTAGTTGACGTTTTGTCTGTGCGTCGGAAAATGTTGAGTGTACAGAAAGAACAGCGTGTTAACATCAAATTTTGTTTCAAACTAGGAAAATCTGCAAGTGAAACGTTTGTAATGTTACAACAAGTGTACGGCGATGATTGTTTATCGCGAACACAAGTGTTTGAGTGGTTTAAACGATTTAAAGATGGCCGCGAAGACACCAGTGATGACACTCGCACTGGCAGACCATTGTCAGCAAAAACTGATGCAAACATTGAAAAAATCGGTAAACTTGTTCGACACTTTCCTTGTCAACTCCTGTTAACTCAGACACTGCTCTGATTGTTAAACGGCGATCTTGTCGAACAAGTTTACCGATTTTTTCAATGTTTGCTTCAGTTTTTGCTGACAATGGTCTGCCAGTGCGAGTGTCATCACTGGTGTCTTCGCGGCCATCTTGAAATCGTTTAAACCACTCAAACACTTGTGTTCGCGATAAACAACCATCGCCGTACACTTGTTGTAACATTACAAACGTTTCACTTGCAGATTTTCCTAGTTTGAAACAAAATTTGATGTTAACACGCTGTTCTTTCTGTACACTCAACATTTTCCGACGCACAGACAAAACGTCAACTACTTAAAACAGACGCTACGGGCAGACTGAGTGCAGGAGGCAGATGAAACTCGAGCAGTAGGCGGAGCGAGAGTCACGTGACAGGCCACGCGACTTTCAGCCTTATTGCATTCGTTTTGTTGTTTCACCGGTACTAGTCCGGTTTTTTTCTAGCCACACCTCGTATGAGCACGGCGGTCTTCGCTACGCCGTTGTGCCCGTAATATTACTGGCACGGGCTTCTTTCCAACACTAAAAACAACTTAATATTAGGCGCTTTTCACTCTTTAAGTGTCAACAGTAGTCCGAACGTATATTTACGCCGCCGTTCACAGTTGGCCTACGTGATGCACGTGGCTGCCTTTCCCGACTTATTGCTTCAAAGCCGAGCTGAGGGCAGGAGCCGTCTGTTCGAAGTCTCCTTCGTACACAGCTATACTTCCCCAGAATTCTTCCAATAAACCGAAGTCGATCGTTCACCTACATGCATGCTGTATCCTTCTAGCCACTCATTGACTACAGTATCTAGTACACTGCAGTGTCAACGGCAAACAGAGGCAGACTGTTCCTCACACTATCCGACAGATCGCTAGTGTATACAGTGCGTCCCAGCAGGAATTATAATATTCATGGATATGACAGGAACGATCATTCGAAGCAAAAATGTTTAGTACACATGGGCTCTAAAAGGCATCTCTTAAGAGCTTCGAGCACTTCTTCGTCTTCGACACTGTAAAACGAATCTCTTCTATAGCGACCTCTCTGCTTTCCATATTTTGAGAATGGTATGGACCACAACAAGAAATTGTCTAGCGAACGTTATTTCTAAAAGGCGTAGCTTAAGAGCTATGAGCACTTGTTAGGTAGGTGTGCCTCACACTAGCAAAGACGGACAAGTCCTCGTAGCCCTTGAAGTATGCATTTTAGACGCCCTCTTTAAAAGACTTTTTTTGCTTCAAATGATGGTTCTTGTCATATCCCTGAATAACGACTGTTCCTCCTCGGACACCCTGTTCAAATAAAAAGAGCGCACGTGTCACATTTCCTTAGGTCACTTTTGATACCTTTGTCTCTGATGAGCTCTCGTCGTCGAAGACAACGTGTGGATTCTGTTACTTAAGTCTTCAAACCTTTTCCGTAGGCCCGAAGCCCGAATCTTTGTTAACAGTCTTCAAAGATGCACTGTGTCAAATGCTTTCCGGAAATCTAGGAATATGGAATCTTCCTGATGTCATTCATCCATTGTTCGCGGTATATCGTACGGGAAAAGGGCAAGCTGAATTTCGCACGAGCGGTGCTTTCCAAATCTGTTCATGAAAAAGGGTGATTACGAGGCGCGAAACATTGGCAAAAATTAGATACAGTTATGAGAAAATTTTTTACACGAACTTAAATATGTCACTTAATAGTGAAAAACATATTAACTTATGAATACAAAGTAAATTTATTTCTTGAAGATGACATCTTGCAACTGAGTTTCATTTTTGTGCAACTTTCTCTGCTGTCTCTTTGAAAATGGCTCTGAGCACTGTGGGACTCAACTTCTGAGGTCATTAGTCCCCTAGAACTTAGAACTAGTTAAACCTAACTAACCTAAGGACATCACACACATCCATGCCCGAGGCAGGATTCGAACCTGCGACCGTAGCAGTCGCGCGGTTCCGGACTGAGCGCCTAGAACCGCTAGACCACCGCGGCCGGCTGCTGTCTCTTTGACAAAAATTTCAACCGCAATGTCGACAATTGCTTCTCGGATCTCACCTTTCAGTTCTCCTGTTTTGGTAGGCTAATGCCAATACACTTTGCTTTTGAGCAGACCGCACAAGAAGAAAGCACACGTTGATAAATCAGGGTAACTGGGACGCCATAGAAAGTCCCCATTTCTCGACATTATGCGATTGCCAAACAAATGACCCACGGCAGCCGTTGACAATCGTGCTGTGCGTTGCCGAAACCAGCCGTTGTTAATAATTTGTGAAAATGTCTTTGGCTTTGGAGCAATAAAAGTTTGTAACTTGTCAACGTAATGATTCGATGTCACTCTCCTCGCGGGCCTAATATATCCTATGCTGATACAGCAAACCACCTGGTAACTTTGTTCATGTAACTGAATAAGACCTTCTTGTGCCTAATAACGAAAATGTTGATTGTTAGCAAATCCATTAAGATGTAAATGGGGTCCACCCGCCATAGACAGGTTGCTAACTAACTCACAGTAGTCATTTATCTTTTTCAAAACTAATTCACTCAGCTGTCGTTGGATTAGGTGATATCTGCGTTTCAGATACTGGACGATCTGCAAACTGAATGGATTGTAATGTAAGTTCTGTATTAGTGTTCTTGTATGTTTTGATGGAATTTTTATCTTGGCGTCGTAAATTGAAGCGATGACGTGCTGTCTCCACATTGTCACTGTTTTTCTAAAAACATTTGATGGCAAAAGCAGTTAGTGCACTATTCCAAATGACAATGTTAATTACACCTCAAGGTGGCGTGAGCTGGTTTCTACAACGGCGTGCATCTACATCTTTATTCTTCATACAGGGTGACAATTATCGAACTATATGAAATAAAATCGTCATAACTTCTGAATGGTTTGTGTTATGACCTTCAAACTGCACGGTTGTCCACGGGGCATGGTGGGAATTAGTGTGCGTATGCGTACGGGCCTTGTTGTTCTTGGCCATTTGCACGTGAAAACGTCACGGTACAGCGTGCCTGAGCAGATAGTGCTTGTGAAGGCCTACCATGCGAACAATAACAGCCTAACTGCAGCTCAAAGGAAATTTGCAACCTAGTTCAAGCTGAAGGCAACTGGTCCAAGTGTGCTAACAATCAAGAATTTGACCGAGCGAGGTGGCATAGTGGTTAGACACTGGACTCGCATTCGGGAGGACGACGGTTCAATCCCGCGTCCGGCCATCCTGATTTAGGTTTTCCGTGATTTCCCTAAATCACTCCAGGCAAATGCCGGGATGGTTCCTCTGAAAGGGCACGGCCGACTTCCTTCCCCATCCTTCCCTAATCCGATGAGACCGATGACCACACTGTCTGGTCTCGTTCCCCAAAACAACCAACCAATCAAGAATTTGGATCGCCAGTTTGAGACAACAGGTAGTTTTCGTGATGACGGTGCTGGCAATGTCGGTCGTCTAAAAAGGGTGAAGACGCCTGAAAACATCGAGAAGGCACGCGCTGTGTTTCAAACCAGCCCACAAGAGATCGATCAGACGAGCTGCACAACAGGTGGGTATCAAAAAAATGGTTCAAATGGCTCTGAGCACTATGGGACTCAACATCTTAGGTCATAAGTCCCCTAGAACTTAGAACTACTTAAACCTAACTAACCTAAGGACATCACACACACCCAGGATTCGAACCTGCGACCGTAGCAGTCCCGCGGGGTGGGTATCATTTGGAAGACACTGCGACAAATTGTTGTTGAAGACCAACATCTCTTCCCATACAAAATTTAAACCCATCAGCCATTAAGCCCCAGGGCCATGGAACAGTGTTTGTGTTTCACCAACTCTATTTTCCACAGAACTGACGAACAGGACTTTAATGTGAATATGGTTTGGTTTAGCGATGAAGCCCGCTTTCCTTTAGATGGGTTCGTCAATAAGCAAAACTGGCGCATTTCGGAGACAGAATCCGCGTTTCGCGACCGAGAAGTCTCTTCACCCTCAACAGGAAACTGGTTGGTGCGCAGTGTCGAGTCACGCTATAATCGATAGGATATTCCTTGAAGGCATAGTGACTACCGAACAGTACCAGAAAGTTTAGGAGGATGATTTCATCCCCATTATAAAAAGTGACCCTTATTTCGACGAGATGTGGTTCATGCAAGACGGAGCTCAACCCAATCGAAGCAATAGAGTGTTTGATGTCTTGGAGGAGCACTTTGGGGACCGCATTCTGTCTCTGGGGTGCACATAGGCCACTGGCATGGACCTCGATTGGCCGCCATATTCTCCGGATCTGAATACATGCGACTCCTTTTTGTAGAGCTATATTAAATATAAGTTGTACAACAATAACCCCAAAAGCATTGCTGGGCTGAAAATAGCCATTCAGGAGGTCATCGACAGCATCGATATTCCGGTTCAAGAAAAATTTCACTGATCGACTGAGCCACATCATCGCCAGTGATCGCTGGCATATCGAATATGTCATAACCTAAATCCGAATATCTATAGTGACGTTTACATTTTGAATAAAGTGTGTGCACGCCGTAGTTTGTAACTAATTTACGTTTTTTTTTTTTTCATACAGTTCAATAATTGTCAGCCCTCTACCTAAATATGTATTTCTTAACATGGTCACCCTGGAGACGAACACATTTCTCCCATCGAGAGTGCCGTTTGTTGACAACGTGGAATGTCTGACTTTGTCGACGGAGCACAACCTCACCTCTGCTTGCTGCGCTTCATCGCTATCGAAGTGGCGTCCTCGAAGGTGAAGTTTTGGAAACGGATGGAAATCGGATGGGACCAAGTCGAGACTGTATGGAAGATGATCGGTGACAGTGAACACAAGGCGTCGGCATTGTTGCAAATGTCCCAGAGCTCGTGTGGGTGGTCTGACATTGTCAGGCTGAAAGATACGGTGCTCCATGTGTGAGCGAACTCAGCAAATTCGAGACTCGATTGCAGCACGCTGTTTCTCACGCACCGACATAGTTTCATTGCACACCACCATGTCACACGTTACAATTCTGAGCCGTCTAGCGGCAGAGGGCTGCAAATATGTAGGCACGAAGGATAAAGATGTACCATGTTGTTACAATTAAACTTTTACTATTTAACACGTTGTAACACGGAAACTAATTACCGTACGAGTACCAAACTTGGTAGCATTTATGTCCAGATTACAGGGTGCATGATGTCCATGCGTCACAGTGCCACAGTCCAGTTCCAGCTATAGCCACCAGGTGCCGTGATCAGTCATCGTGATTCATAGTGTCATACACCTGACGAGTCGCAATGCGCTTGTTAACGTTTCAGCATAAGCCTGGACAAAAGGAGCAGGGCATTATTGGTGAAGCTCTGTTATCAAAACAACAGTAACGCTACATCTACATCTACATTTATACTCCGCAAGCCACCCAACGATGTGTGGCGGAGGGCACTTTACGTGCCACTGTCATTACCTCCCTTTTCTGTTCCAGTCGCGTATGGTTCGCGGGAAGAACGACTGTCTGAAAGCCTCCGTGCGCGCTCGAATCTCTCTAATTTTACATTCGTGATCTCCTCGGGAGGTATAAGTAGGGGGAAGCAATATATTCGATACCTCATCCAGAAACGCACCCTCTCGAAACCTGGCGAGCAAGCTACACCGCGATGCAGAGCGCCTCTCTTGCAGAGTCTGCCACTTGAGTTTGCTAAACATCTCCGTAACGCTATCACGGTTACCAAATAACCCTGTGACGAAACGCGCCGCTCTTCTTTGGATCTTCTCTATCTCCTCCGTCAACCCGATCTGGTACGGATCCCACACTGTTGAGGCCGGCCGGAGTGGCCGAGCGGTTAAAGGCGCTACAGTCTGGAACCGCACGACCGCTACGGTCGCAGGTTCGAATCCTGCCTCGGGCATGGATGTGTGTGATGTCCTTAGGTTAGTTAGGTTTAAGTAGTTCTAAGTTCTAGGGGACTTATGACCACAGCAGTTGAGTCCCATAGTGCTCAGAGCCATTTGAACCATTTTTAACCACACTGTTGAGCAATACTCAAGTATAGGTCGAACGAGTGTTTTGTAAGCCACCTCCTTTGTTGATGGACTACATTTTCTAAGGACTCTCCCAATGAATCTCAACCTGGTACCCGCCTTACCAACAATTAATTTTATATGATCATTCAACTTCAAATCGTTCCGCACGCATACTCCCAAATATTTTACAGAAGTAACTGCTACCAGTGTTTGTTCTGCTATCATATAATCATACAATAAAGGACCCTTCTTTCTATGTATTCGCAATAGCTACAGCTCTACTTCGAGGATATCGCCGGCTGAAAGGATTACGGATGAGTGGTCTTTCACCACCTGCTGTGAGGCACACGATAAAGAAGTTCGAACGAACTGGAGAACTGAGCGTCGCTCCGGAAAGATACCGACGACCGGTTGCACCACACGTGATTGATGAAATCGCTGTTGCTATGGCAGACAACGCAGTGTGCAATTCCCTATCGTCAGGCAGTGCGCTTGCTGTGTCACGACAGTCGAACAACCCGTGGTCCACTGTACGGAAGTTGCTTCGAACCATTCTCAAATAGTACCTGTACATGACCCATATCGTACAGCAGTTTGCACCACAGGACGCACAACGACGTGTAGACTTCGCTCTCCACTTTCTCGCAGGGACTGAAGTTGTCGTCGGCTGGCCCTACACCGTCCTATGGACAGACGAAGCTCATTTTTCTCTGATGTGTGACGTGAACACACAAAATTTCCGAATGTGGGGCTCTTCAGCTCCAGTTACTATGGATGAAGTTCCTCTGTATGGTGAACGTGTCACCGTATGGTGTGGCTTCACGGCTACGTTCATCATTGGCCCATTCTTTTTTGAACAGGTTGGCGCTCAAGGACCAAAGACGTGCAGTGTGACTGGCCAGCGTTACTGCGATATGCTTCGCCAGCACGTTATATCTGCTCTACAGGAGAGAAACGCATTGGACTCAACTGTTTTCATACAAAATGGGGCCCCTCCGCACTTCGCTCGTGAAGATCACCTGCGTCACCGAAACTCATTTGGAAACGATCGAATTTTCAGCCGATCGTTTCCACATACACTCCTGGAAATTGAAATAAGAACACCGTGAATTCATTGTCCCAGGAAGGGGAAACTTTATTGACACATTCCTGGGGTCAGATACATCACATGATCACACTGACAGAACCACAGGCACATAGACACAGGCAACAGAGCATGCACAATGTCGGCACTAGTACAGTGTATATCCACATTTCGCAGCAATGCAGGTTGCTATTCTCCCATGGAGACGATCGTAGAGATGCTGGATGTAGTCCTGTGGAACGGCTTGCCATGCCATTTCCACCTGGCGCCTCAGTTGGACCAGCGTTCATGCTGGACGTGCAGACCGCGTGAGACGACGCTTCATCCAGTCCCAAACATGCTCAATGGGGGACAGATCCGGAGATCTTGCTGGTCAGGGTAGTTGACTTACACCTTCTAGAGCACGTTGGGTGGCACGGGATACATGCGGACGTGCATTGTCCTGTTGGAACAGCAAGTTCCCTTGCCGGTCTAGGAATGGTAGAACGATGGGTTCGATGACGGTTTGGATGTACCGTGCACTATTCAGTGTCCCCTCGATGATCACCAGTGGTGTACGGCCAGTGTAGGAGATCGCTCCCCACACCATGATGCCGGGTGTTGGCCCTGTGTGCCTCGGTCGTATGCAGTCCTGATTGTGGCGCTCACCTGCACGGCGCCAAACACGCATACGACCATCATTGGCACCAAGGCAGAAGCGACTCTCATCGCTGAAGACGACACGTCTCCATTCGTCCCTCCATTCACGCCTGTCGCGACACCACTGGAGGCGGGCTGCACGATGTTGGGGCGTGAGCGGAAGACGGCCTAACGGTGTGCGGGACCGTAGCCCAGCTTCATGGAGACGGTTGCGAATGGTCCTCGCCGATACCCCAGGAGCAACAGTGTCCCTAATTTGCTGGGAAGTGGCGGTGCGGTCCCCTACGGCACTGCGTAGGATCCTACGGTCTTGGCGTGCATCCGTGCGTCGCTGCGGTCCGGTCCCAGGTCGACGGGCACGTGCACCTTCCGCCGACCACTGGCGACAACATCGATGTACTGTGGAGACCTCACGCCCCACGTGTTGAGCAATTCGGCGGTACGTCCACCCGGCCTCCCGCATGCCCACTATACGCCCTCGCTCAAAGTCCGTCAACTGCACATACGGTTCACGTCCACGCTGTCGCGGCATGCTACCAGTGTTAAAGACTGCGATGGAGCTCCGTGTGCCACGGCAAACTGGCTGACACTGACGGCGGCGGTGCACAAATGCTGCGCAGCTAGCGCCATTCGACGGCCAACACCGCGGGTCCTGGTGTGTCCGCTGTGCCGTGCGTGTGATCATTGCTTGTACAGCCCTCTCGCAGTGTCCGGAGCAAGTATGGTGGGTCTGACACACCGGTGTCAATGTGTTCTTTTTTCCATTTCCAGGAGTGTATTTGGCCGGCACGATCGCCTGATCTCCCTCCCTATGATTTCTGGTTGTGGGGCTACCTGAAGGACAGGGTTTCCCAGGGGGACATTTACGCATGTGTTGATCTGAAGCATATCAAGAGAGGTAGCCAGCACACCTGCGGACATGTTTCGTTCTGCTATGCAGAAAGCAATCATGCACTTTCAGACTCTTCTGGACTCTGATGGGCGTCATATTGAGCCTCTTTTGTAGCAGTAATGCTACCGGTATTTAATGGTATGATGTACCGTTTGCATTATATGTTTTCTCCATGTCCTTGACACAAATGGTACCAAATTTGGTACTCGTAACATAATTAGTTTCCGTATTGTAACGTGTTAAATGGGGAAAGTTTAAATATAACCACCCGTTAGAATGTTAATAACTTTTGTTTTATTTAGAATGCTGTAAGAGTTCTCATATAAAAAAATTCGGAGGCATTGTAACAAAACTATTGTTACTTGGGGAGACAGTGAAATTTTCAACATCGTAAAGAGATTATTTGATTTAAACAAAAAACGTCAAAAATTTGTTATTATTCTTGTGTTCCATATACATCAAGAAACGTGTTATCATGAGGGTGTTTCTTACTGATCACATTGACCTCCACCACTCTTAAGAATTACTTTGAGACAAAAGCAAATGCTCACTGCTAGAACAGTTTCCAAAACATTACACTTTAGTAATTAGTTCTGCAGTGACACTTATATTGTTCAGTTGATTTCTTATACGTATCTTACTTAGGTGTAACTCGGAGTAATTTGCTTCCTGCTGCTGCTGCTGCTGAAGTAGTCGTTGCCTCGGTCCATTTCATCTGCTAACTGGATCAAGTTACGTAAATTCCATGAAATAAGCCAGGTACCAAGTTGTTTTATAGTGGTTTATTTATGACAAGCTGCAGCATTTCTTCTTAGTGGGAGCCCACTCCACATACAGGCTTCACAGTCGCAATACTGTATTACAGCAATTAGATTACTGCACAGACGTGCGACACAGTGGTTGCGTCTCAAAACTGTCTCCCACTGACCATTCTTGAGCCTTGTGCTCCTCCTATTTATACATTTTTTAGCAATCAAGTCAACAAAACTACACTGCAAACTTATTAAATTAACAATTAAAAGTTTAACACTTTTATGAGTAACTATCCACAAAACCTTGCTTATTTTATGCTGAAACTGGCGTATACAATAAAAAAGACTTTTACGTAGGATATACATCATATAAAGAAAGATAACAATGCTAATCTAAATTTTCTTAATTATGGCTTCATTTTTAAATGCAAAATATTGCGAACATATATTGGACAAGCATGACCTACTAGTAAACATATGGAATAATAAATTTTATGAGATTTAATGTATTACGCGAAATCACTTATTAGATACCACTGGAATTACGGAACTTTCAAAACAGGAATCTAAAACAAAAGGGTTGTTTTATTTCACATCCCGTTTTAGCACGCCTTCGTATAAGTTAGGGAGCGTTAACAACCGCCCAAAGCTACCAGCACAAATGTCCGAGTTCCCCATTCCTCTCAATCACCCTTTACTATTCATTATTTATTCTTCTTAGTTTTGTTTATCGTTTACCCAAATCCTGTGGTTTTCGTCCGGCAGAAGACATATTCTTTATGTGGACCTTAGCAATTTACTCTGTTAGACTTGCACTGACATTGCATTTCCGACTATTTATTTCATCTTCTTCAAGGCACCTTCGACGTATAAGTGACAACGGCGTTGAGCTGGAACCTTGCAGCAGTCGGGCGCGGTGCTAGAAATCTGCGGCCCGGACTGTCGCCTCCCCGCTTAAGCCGCCGCCTTTCTTACAGAGGACCCTGAAATGACAAATGGCTGTCGCGTGGCGTGCAGGATCCCGGCTGCTTATACGCTGTCGCCGAGCCAAGCAAACCGGAGGGATTGCTCTGCTTCCGGCGAGATACTCACACGTTCGTGTCCCGTAAACCGCACCCACTATAACTTGTAACACCATAGCTCTAATGCTGTACGGATTTATTTTGCTTTTTTGCTTTGGTTTAATGTTATAACATTGAGTATCTGTAAATGTGTTTGTTAAAACTTTGATGTCGTGGTTTGATTCTACGCAATGTAGTATATCTGTCATTTAAATTCTTTGTCCTATTTGGAGGGAACAAAACTTACTATACGTAACTGTAATTTCTGTGTGAATAATTTTTTGTAGAAATGTCAGTATGTGCAAATGTTCTATTTTATTTAATGTGTTTGGTTGCTGTTATGTAAACTGCTGACCCTCACTTAGGGTTCTTAGTTATTCTGTATGTAAAAGTTGTTGTGGTTCCCCTCGGGAACGGAACAGTGTAGCGCGCGCAAATTGTGGTTGGCCTAGGTAGAAAAGGTGGACCCAAGAGTCAGGCGGGGACGAGCTACCAAGCTGTGCACTGCCATGTAATGGTTGCAGATTGTGCTGGTTCCGAGAGAGGCTTTTTCTGCTACTTTCCAATGCCTCGGATGGATGGATAAATAGCTGGAACGATTCTGGAACTGGTATTCATCATCGCCACCAAGAAGGGCCAGAGCCCAGCAATTCTGTCTGTAAATCCGCCTACCAACATGCAGTTGCCACCACATTGCGCAATCACTGTAAAGGACTACTATAATAATGTACAGTGAAGGATCAGCTTATTGAGAGATTTAGTGTGCACAAATACAAGGTAAATTATAACTGAATTTATGTACCTACCTTGATTTCTTCCCTATTACAACACCTCTCAGGTTCCTCTCCATTTGAACTATGATTAGCGAGTGTCCTATTTTGTGGAAAAAATGAAAGCCTCAAAGTTAGACAGTTAATTACATAATGTTGTTTGATCTTTGATAAGAAGGGAATATTCAGATTTACTGTGGATTTAGTGAAATTGTGGGAGGCAGTAAATGTAGTTTTGTGAAGTTTCAAAGTCACCTATTTAATCATTTACTTGGAAGTGGAAGACTGTGGTAATAAAGACCATTTGCTGTTTCTCTTATAAATTAAAGTTCTTAAAATTGAGACTTATAAAGTTTTGCTTAGTTAATGATCATAGTGCTACCTGTAGTAAATTTTAAAAGGTGAGTCAGTTTCTTGCAAATTTGTCAACATTGTGTTTCACTGTAGTAAAAGTGGAAAACTGCAATAGTATAAAATTATATGTTCATGATTGCTAAGTGTTTGTCTCTCTTGTGTATTGGAAGTGCATATTAATAGTATAACAGGATCCACAGTTTGTCTATTGTGCTAATGCTAGGTAACAAGTAACGGGAAGACCACTATTTATGAAAACCATAATTTCTTTATTCAAAAGACAGTGAGAAGTAACCTGTTAGTGAATTCCATTTAACTTTCATTCTAAATAGAATAGTATTTAGTTGAGAGATATTTAACCTGTGACCAGTTCATAAAAATGCAGTGAACTGCATTTATAATTTTATGTCAGCTAGGACAATATTTGAACAATAATACTGAACCTATGTCCAATTAATGATTCTGCAGTGAATAGTAATAATAACGTTATAAAGATTATTCAGTTTGAATAAACACTGAAAGTAATAGTGTGTTTCGGTATCTGTTATATTTTTGCAAATAGTTTGTGCTGCTCTAGCTGTTAGCTTCAATCTTACCGTAAATATATGTATGTGTCAGAGTTCATTGCATTCGTGTGTGGCCAAGTCTAGGTTGTGTTTGTCCGTTAAAGTTACTCATACCTACTTTCTTAAACGAGAACGTTAATCTTTCTCTTGCCTAATTAGGCTGGCGACCGTTTTCCTTATTCTTTAAACAGCATAGCTGGGCAAAAATATTGTTTGTTACTGTTCAAATATTTACGTAATTCTGACTTTCACTTCCGATAAGCCACCTCCGTTAGGTACAACACGGTCAACCTAACAAAATTCCTCTCAGAGGGTAACACTGCTCTGTTGCTTTATACCATAATTGCTTCAACAAGCTAGTTTTATTTCAACTTTAAGGTTATGGTATAGCAGTAACAGAAGGTAGTGTAATAAACTCGCCCACAGAAAAGGCGAAAGAACGGTCCACTAATACCCATGTCCGAACCCCACAATTTGTCCGGCAGGTAGAAAAGCCTAGGCCCCTACAAGGTGTTTCATTACTGACGAAAACGACTGGAGATACTCGAACAAGAACTATAATATCAAAAGTTTTACATTACAAAGTGGCAATAATTTATTATATCTTCTGTCTGACGCAATCACAAAATTTTTTCTAACGACTAGATGTTCAGAAGGCACAATGGAAAACAAGTTACGTTTTATTCGAATTAGTCTTCCATCACCTAAAATATTTTCTGTTCCTCCTAACACATCCATACACTTAAAGATCGAAAAAACAGTTGCGCAGTAATACGCTACAACAAATAATTCTTTACAATTTTTTTTTTTCAAAGCCCTGTTGTACTTCATTTTAGGGAACTAACGCTGCTATGATTGAGTAGTGTAAAGAGCACAACACATTTATAATTATTATACTGTACAGCAAAGACATTGTGTAAACGCCAAGGTGATTTTCATTTTAATGTTCGTTTCCATTTTGAGAACATCTCGAAGTAATTTGTTACCAAACGATGTGAACATTTTTTCCAAACGTTAGGCCTTCGTTTTCACAAATACTTTATCCAGAAGAGACGAATATATCGTTGTAAGCTAGCGGTAAATACAGTTAACGGCAACAAGAAGTCAATTTTACTTCAGTTAAAAGCGGAACGGATTACGCGGACTGACACCGCACTTCAGGAAATTCCTTAGTACACATTGTTGTGCGTGCGACGCTTGTTGTTAACCGCTGGTGAGATCAGTTCACTCGGAAGTTTTTGTACTTCAGGAGAGAAAAACACAGGAGAAATTTAAGAAAGTAGGATTTCGAGACCAAGGTAAGTCAAGTAAAGTTTCCTCGATTCCTTTTTAATAGTGGGTTCCAACATAACGGGCCTGGTCGCTTATAACTCGTATTTAGATTGTGCAATAGAAACATTATATGTTACATGGATCCAGTAATGGTTTCTTTCGCTAACATCTTTGGTGAAAAGGGGGGGTGCGGCGTATGTCCCTATGAAGACGTACAGATGACACCCTTTACTGTGGGGCAGATGCCACTATGTTTGCAATGCTAACAGTAGTCCGTACGATTTTGTTTTACAGAAAATTGCCTAGAAAACGCAGCAGGAAAACAGACATCGGAAAATGGACTGCAGAAGATGTAATAGAGGCCATAAGTCTAGTCGAAGAAGAAGGTAATGCTAAAAGGAAAGCAGCCCGAATAAAAAATATATCAGAACGAACATTAAGGAGAAGACTTGCTACGCGCAATTTCAAGAAAACATAGTTTGGACCATCATCACACTTGGGTGAAGATGTAGAAAGGAAACTAGTTGCGCTTGTAAGGAAATTGAAAGCATGAGGTTTTGCTCCCAAAGCATCAGACCTCAGGCAAATAGCTTTCAATTTAGCAGATTGGATTGAAAAATAAAGAAACGTGCAGGAAGAATTGGCTTCCCGCGTTTTTAGAACGCAGTGCGGGCTTAAATCATCATGAAAGCTTTATGTTGCCAGAGCGATTGGAACGAACAGAGACAAAGTCAGTTCTTACTTTGATCTATTGACAAAAACGTTGATAGAAAACAAGCTTTTCTATTATAAACCAGGTAGTATCTACAACTTAGAGGAATCTGGTCCAAGTTAAACAATGAGCATGGAGAGGTAGGCGGCAAAAGGAAGTAGATATGTCCATGTCATTACTTCAGCTGAAAAGGGAGAGGCAGTAACAGTTATTGCCTGCTGTAAAGATGAGGGAAATTTCTTACCACCTTATTGAATTCATAAAAAGGTAAATAAAAAACAAGACACTGAAGACAACATGCCTCCAGGATCAGTTGTAATAAGAGAATCCGTTTATGTCAATTCTAATGTTTTCATGGATTCGTTCAAAAACCATTTCCTTCCTAGAAAGGCACCTAGCCCTGCTCTGCTTCTGCTAGATGGTCATGCCTCTCATATGAATTCTGTCACCTTTTTGGATTTAACTGTTGAAAACGAAGCGTCGGTAGTTTGTTTGCCTCATACGACATGCTTTTTACAGCCACTAGACCGATCATTTTTCAAGCCGCTAAAACCTTGCTTTAAATGGGCTTGTCATTCACGGATTGTAGTTAATCCAAGCAAAGACAGAAGAATTACAATTCAGCAGTTTAGAGATTTGCTCTTCAAAGCATGAACTCGTGCTGCAACTGTCCACAATTGTGTATCCGGATTTAGAGCTGCTGGAATTATCCCTCTTGATAGAGCAGTAATTCCTAACCATGCCTTTGTTTCGGACATTATTAACAATGAGACTGAACTCCCAAATGTTGAATACGCCTCTAATGATTTGACTCTAGATCAGCCATTAGCTCAACGTCTGAAACAATTTCGTGAACAGGGCATCCTTCTAGTCGCAAACATTGCACAAATTTGGCTACTGTTCGACCAACTGCACACGGCAATTGCAGTGTAAATAACAACTGAGTGATTTCACATGGAAAATCTTCATCAAAAATGCTGGAACAGATTTCACCTGTTCCTGCACTACCTCAGAGAAATCAATCCGAAGGAAACATCAGCAATGAATCTAACATGTGACGAGTTTATAGCAAAGGAAAGAGAGAAAATCACTGAAGGAAAGGAGACAGGAAAAGCCTGTGCACAAAAAAGTAGTACCTAAAAGAAATCAAATTCCCAAAACCAGAGAAAAGAAACCGCCAACGAAACGTCTGTTTGGAGACACAATTTCAGAAGAAGAAGAATATGATGATATTTCCCTACGCTATAGTTCCTTCGATGAACTAAATTTTGAAGAAAACGAATGTGTAGAGTGTCTTGAACGTTATTAAGAAACATCGTCTACTTCTGATTACATTCCATGTGTAGGGTGGTCTACATGGCTTCCTGAATCATGCACTCTCTATAAGAACATCTGTTGTCGTTTGTGTGGACTATTTAAAAGTATATGTGAAAAACAAAAATCAAAGTGAATGTCATTATCAGCGTCTTTTGCGATTGTCCATCTGTCACTCCCTTCTGCAGCATCTTGCCCGCCGTTTAATATTTTCTTGAAATTTACAAGCCATTTTATATCAGAAGAATGTTCCCTTGTTTTGAAGTTTTTTGAAATACGATGATTTTTGTAACAATATACAATGTTCAAATCACCTATCTTGCCTAAATTTATTGTGGTTTAAGGGTTTATATACTGACAAAAATTAATTTGAAAAAATGTGCAGCGTCTGTCCCCTTAATGGTCGATCAGGCTTCTTGCTGTGCAAGAACAGCGCTAGCCCTATCTGTAGCGCTAAAAAATAAAATAGAGTAATCTGATACTTTCAAAGGTATAAGATAGTTTCCAAAATCTTAGATAAGTGTTTACTCTAGCTATGATATACCAGATACACAAAAATGTCCCAAGTTTGTGCTCCATGACATATTATCTGCATATATTCATCTGGCGACCGCGGTAACAACGTGCCACAGAAAAAAAATAATAATTGCACGACCTGGACACGGCAATAATGTCAGGAAACAGAAAAATTGGAAGTGACAGAGAGAAAAAAAGACGGAAAAAAAGCGTACATGCTATATACATTTCGCTTCTAGTTTTTATGAACCGTCGTCAGTGGGAAGAAACATATTTACATTTAATTGAAAATTTGTTTTTACAACTGTGGCCGGAATATATTTGCATTTCACTGGAAAAGCTGTATTTACAGCTGTATGGTTACATATTACACGACAGAAACCTCTTCCCGCTGGGCTAATTTGTATGTACTTGCCTGTCGTAGTTATTCGCTGCATTCTCCATCAAAATCTGTACCTGCCTCCAACTTATAAAAGTCATCTACACCATCACTCCGTGATAATACTGGCATCGGAATGGAAGATGACATAGATAAGTCCGCTGAGCCAAATTCGGTCTTCCGAAATTATTTCACTGCGGAAGATTATAATACGGTCCATATTTTAATCGTCGCACGAATACGAATGTAATAAATACTGAGGTAAATGAAGGCGGAATATAAATTCAGTTTAAACTGCTCCATAGGATGGTTCAAATGGCTCTGAGCACTATGGGACTCAACTGCGGAGGTCATTAGTCCCCTAGAACTTAGAACTAGTTAAACCTAACTAACCTAAGGACATCACAAATATCCATGCCCGAGGCAGGATTCGAACCTGCGACCGTAGCGGTCTTGCGGTTCCAGACTGCAGCGCCTTTAACCGCACGGCCACTTCGGCCGGCGCTCCATAGGAGAAATGCGACTGGGCGTAATGGAATAATTGCACGATTCTATAACGATCATGGGTAAGAAATTGTTTCCCTTCTGTAAATAATTTATTGTCCGTCGCTGTAGCGATGAAGGACTCCCAGCGGTTTGTAAATGGTTTCCAAGAATGACTGCTGGATAGATGAGTCACAGACTGTATCAATGATGTCGCGCTCTTGTCGAGTTCTGGAACATGTTTTAAGTCCGCGTACTCTGACATTTTCGGGATCTGAAAATTTCACCTACAGAAATTAATACGGGTTTTACAAACAGAGATCTTGTGCAACTTAAAACATTCACGTTTCCCTGCCAAACAGACGAAGTTCAATACAGTTCCGCACTGTAACCTAGTGAAGTAATCAGACTAGTTTTGTGAGGACTTGCTAGCAGATAGAATTCTACACGTCATTCTAAACTAGGCGAAATCGTTAGATTGGTAAGTAACTTATGGCTACACTCGTTGAGTGCGATCAACTTGCAGACTATTAGTATAGCATGGTATTCCGTGAATACTGTCTGCAGAAAATACAGATAATTTGTAGACAAAAATTCCTGTTCCCTTTTTCTTTCTCCAAGAGTTTAGTCGTCCAAGTTTTTTGTTTACAGATGCGGGCTTCAGATTGGAACTTCTTTATATAAATGAGTGTGCAGAATGACTGAGAAGATGAAAATCTACGTTGTTTGATTCTGAAACAGTTGAGTAAAACTGAACGTACTGAGACTACTTTCTCTTTACTTCTTCTTATCATGTCAACACTGACCCACAATATTCTAGCGCAACGCAAACTGACTGCTCAAAAAAATAATTCATTCAGAAGAATTGCCCTGACTAAAAAGAAATCTTAAGAATAACCTAAGCATTTCAGTAAATACTTACCTCACAAAACTCTTCATTACGCGAACTACTGCAATACAGCGAGCGTCAATACTGTCAGCTAAATAAAAGATTCTATCTACTAAAGCCACTAACTACTAATAGGCATGTGGTTAGCAAAGGAAAGATTTTGTTGCAAACCAAATAATGTATTTTTTTTTACCTTAATAATGTGACATCCAGTTCAAACACGAATCTAAATCGTCATTGACATCTGGTACAAAGGTATATAATCATTAATAATATTCAATCTCCAAGTCGAACATGTACAGATCGTTAGCCTACGCTAACACTTCAGACCTCTTCCCACCATCAATGCTGACTTCTCACATCTAACGGCGGTTATCGCTGAACAAGCGGTTTTCGGTTACACCGTTTTTTTTTCCCACGTCAGTTTAACATGACCGTTAAAACCGCTCAAATAAACCGGTTTTGGAAATAATCGGTTTTCGTTTTTTTTTATTCCTATATTTTTCCTGAAATAAATGTAGAAATCGAACGAAAGACTGAAAAATTTTGACTCTCTCAGTTTCAAGATACATAGAATCAAAATACTATTAAATAGGCGAATAAAAGAGAGTCCATCCATAGTTCGTTGCTTTTCTCGAAAAGTTATAAGTAGTTGAATGCTACAAAAAATCACCAGTGTTCTCCTACTGATTCTAATTTTTGGAAACCGTGCTTAAAAATCTTGTCATAATCGGAGATCGTACCACTAATTGGGCATTACGAGTAGTCAGTAGCCGGCCGTTATAGCCGAGCGGTTCTAGTCGCTTCAGTCCGGAACTGCGCTGCTGCCACGGTCGCAGGTTCGAATCCTGCCTCGGGTATGGATGTATGTGATGTCCTCAGGTTCGTTAGGTTTAAGTAGCTCTAAGTCTAGGGGACTGATGACGTCAGATGTTAAGTCCCATAGTGCTTAGAGCCATTTGAATCAGTACTAAAGGGTGAAAAGAGAAGTTGAAGAACTCTTGTTTTTTATGTTAATCTGTTCGTTATCTAGGGCAAAAAGTAGATAAGGACACGTTGTGTAGACACAGACGGGAGATCAGCTACTTTATATTTTTACTGTATATTATGAATGAATTGTCGTTAACTTTACCATTATTTCCCTCCCCTTTTATTATTTTATAGAATTGGCAGACAATTTTTTAATCTTTAAAATGAAATGAAGCGTTATATTTCACTGCTACGTCACTTCACAAAAATATTTTCAGATTATAGTTTGTGCCTTTCTACGGTACAACGGATGTCCTGCGACGACAGTGAGACACTAGCGTATAGACGAGGTGAAGGCAAGTCCAGCACACTACACGCAGCACTGATGTAACAATTCTTACGTCATGCGTTTGTTGCTATTTCTGGTCAGCAATATTATTGAAGTAGCACTGATCATGTTCTCCAGTTTCTATAATAACGCAATATTTCAAACATATGCTGATTTTAAGAATGATAATGTCTCCTTTTTTACAAATAGGTTGATTTAAAAACATAAAATTTTAGCGCTGCTACCGTGGCTGATTGATATTTCGGCTTTTTTACTCCGTTATTAGTAAAAAAAATCTCTTGTAACAGAAAGCAGTCAGGTACCAAAATATAAAAAGGGTATTCTATTATTTTTTATACGTAAATAAAATGACTAAGCATACAAGTAACTTCAGGACATTGTATGTGAAATTCGTTGAAATTCGAAATTCTCTGTTTCCTACTCCATAATGTACTTTGGACTTTCCTGAACATTTTGGTATATAATACACTAAAATCAAACAATTGTGAGACCTACAAATAATATATTGAGTGTTGACGTGTGACTGTTAAATTTCGCGGCTATGCATATACTGCCACAGCTGTGCAGTCATATCTTGGGAACTACACAGTCTAGAAGGCTGTGAATTGCTTTGTTTCGTGCATACTGCTACGTCTCAGACGTTGGCATTGCGAATAAACAAATCAGCCCTTTGTTTCTGATACTAGTTTTCGTAGAAAGTGGTGTGATTATCGGCTACTTTTGTAGTAACCGAAGTTCTATTGCTTTTTATACGTAAATAAAATGACTAACCATAAAAGTAACTTCAAGAAAGGCAAATTTGCGGTTAACAGATATGTGAGACCCGCCTTTTCTTCTGAAGTACTTGAAAACACATGTGTTAGCAGCAAAGGACCCCACGATAATGTTTCTGAAGTGATCACGCACCCTAACGCGTCGAAAAGGAAAGTAACTTTAGAAACGGGTGACATTCTCTTCCTTTGGCAGTAAAGGAGGCAATCAAACCTATTTACAGAGATTTGGCAAATCATGAGCTACTAAAGAAGTGTTTATATGGGAAGACGCAGAATGTGAATGGGTCCTTGAGTAATGTTGTGTGGTGCCGTGTGCCTAAAAATGTATTTGTTGGCCTTATGACTCTAAAGTTAGCAGTGTCAGATGCTGTAATTACTTTTAATGGTGGGAACTATGAAAGACTTAAAGTTCTGTAGAAGTTAAGGCTAAGATTTGGACAGAACACAGCTAAAGGAACTGGATGAGCTTCGTGTATGTGAAGCAGAGTTAACTGCTCAGCAAATGACGAAAGAAGCAATAAATAAAAGGAGGAGGCAAGTACTGGGCCGTTGTGACTCTGAAGAAGACACGGAGTATGGGTCAGGGCAAGTCTAGTGCATAAAAGACGCAGAAATGTAAGTCTGTATAAGAATTTGTAATAAAAACGTTTTAAACCTCAATATCTCTGAACTACTTTTTTTGCAATAAATGACCCATTTTCTAAAAAAGTCCTGATGGCAGAGACATGAAATTTTCACAGCATGCCAAGTTTGAGATTCAACACATATGGAACTAGAATAATTAAAATATCCTGAGTTGTTTTGTTTTTATGTTCATTTATTTACAAAATTCTGTCAAAAAATTGAGTGTTTGAAAAAGAAAAAGATAACATGCCACACAGTGCAATTAGTAATAATTCTAGTTCATTGTATCTAGAAAGGTGCATTCAATAATTATGGAAAATTGTAAATTGATGTGTTAAAAATTATTCCAAGATAATGGATCACAAAATTCGATAATTTAACATTGGCGGCATAGGACATACACTGTCCCCTTAAGTTGAGAGGACACATCCTGAGCCAACAATTACGTAATGGAGAGAAAAGTAGGGCGTTAAAAATTGTAGAGCGGTACGAAGACTTGATTACAGGTTTAAGTGGGTGGATACAGAGATGCTTCAAACCCGCCTGCGGACTTAAGACCGCAACAACAGTAGTAGTACGGCAATACTCAGAAGCGCAACAGAGCCTCAACTATTGCTGCCGGTAATAACGGTTTGATCCGAGCAGGAGAGAGATTATAGAAGAGCCGCGATGCTCCAATACGGACCCCAAGGCCAAAAGAAAGCGGGAAAAAAAAGCGAACTAAATGGCAAGAAAGAGTGTCGGCAGGCGCTCCACGGATCGGCCTGACACCCTCTCTTTATTGCTCCGTCGAGGGCGGAACAAGTTTGAAGCGGGCCAAGTTCTGGCGCCGCCAATAACAGGCGGGCATTAGCGGGCCCGGGATGATCGCAACGCGCCAGGCCTGCCAACTTTCCGGCGGCGCCAGCTGCGGGGCGCTCGATAGCGTCGCCAACTTTTACCGCGCTAATACTGGCCACGGGGCAGCTGAGAAATTCCGCCGCGGGCCAGCTGGCGTCCGATAGGGCACGGCCGGCCTTTAAGCGTACCGGCTGCGGATGCACGGCTGTGAGGGTTACCGGAACACGACCCTTTGCCCTCCGTGCGGCCGGTGCACACTGGCTGCCGGGCACAGTGGAATCAAATTACACGAGAGAGGCGGGGCGAGGTTAACGCTGAGACTGGTATTGCATTTATTGATTGCGAGACGGCGCTCGTCCTGTTAGGTAGCACGAAGAGGTGGAGACCACACCTTTACAAAAGTTAAAATAGGTGAAATATTAAAATACAGCCAGACAGTATTTTTTGCGATCTGTCCAAGCTCTATGTTTGTGTAAATCATTTTACTCTATCAGATAAGCTGACGTTTCCTGAAACTGATGTTTTCCCAAACAGCTAGTTTGAACCATACATAACAACAAACAGTGCTGAATAATTCAGATAATGTTGGAAGGTGATAAAATTTTGTTACTCGGGAGAAATTACGATATGAGTCCCACAGTGTTCAATTTTGTGTGTACTCCTATTCCTTATTTAACTGAATGACCTTCCACCTGCCATTCGTCCTGCAGGATGCAATACGAGTGTTATAATAAATTCCATTGTAGAGAAAGCAACAGAAGAATTACTAAGTGCTGCTCTGAAAATGAACTCTGCCTTAATTTTTGAGAAAATACACTATATTCAGTTTTGTACAGCAAATAGAATCACACCAACAACTGACGTAGCACATGACTGGGAGTCAATAAAAATGGTAGAATGTTACAAATTTTTAGTTGCAAATATGTGTGAAAACTTTTGCTGGAACAGACTTATTCTGAGATCTTAAAATAATCAAGTTCCTTTACTTTTGTTCTTCCTA
The DNA here is from genome assembly GCF_023898315.1 of Schistocerca nitens. Taxonomy (NCBI): domain Eukaryota; kingdom Metazoa; phylum Arthropoda; class Insecta; order Orthoptera; family Acrididae; genus Schistocerca; species Schistocerca nitens. The sequence continues at coordinate 265,882,271 of NC_064622.1, forward strand.
TAATTGCTAGTCTTGGAAACAAACACGTCAGCCTCCTGCTACATATTTCGAGTACTGCCACTCAGTGCTGTCTAATGGAATAGTTTTCTGGGGTAATTCATCCCATAAATGAGAAGGTGTAGTTAAATTGGTTAACTCGTTGAAAAGGTACTAACAAGATGGCTACGAGTGAACACCATGCATTATTCTTACTACACGCTTCTGTGTAATCAGTACCTTCTTTCTGAATCGCGAGTTAGCCCAGAAACTATACTGTAAGACATCGTTCTCTAATGAAAATAGTCATTTACAACTCACCACAGTTTCAGACGAAAAGAAAATGTTCAAATGTGTGTGAAATCTTATGGGACTTAACTGCTAAGGTCATCAGTCCCCAAGCTTACACACTACTTAACCTAAATTATCCGATGGACAAGCACACACCTACGCCCGAGGGAGGACTCGAACCTCCGCCGGGACCAGCCGCACAAGCCACGACTGCAGCGCCTAGACCGCTCGGCTAATCCCGCGCGGCTCAGACGAGCAGTCCACACCTACAACAGAAGCAGGAAAAATGCCCTTTATTCCTCATTGAAGTTATCAGCGGTTCAAAAATGTTTTGATCATTTTTCTAACAACATAAAATTTGTGACAAGTAATAAAGCACGTTGCAAATCTATCCTAAAATGCCTTCTTCTGGACAACTCGTTCTTTTCTATTGACGAAAAAGGTGCAAAAGAAACCTAGTTTCAAGCGTTGTTGCATGAGTAGAACTGAAAAAGAATATGTTGATTAAAGTTAAATTTACGTCACTGTGGGATTCAGTCAGTATGTAGGCATCCACTGAAATTAATTAAGTATACATATGCTGTAAACTGACTCGTTCCACATCATTTCGATACAAAAAAATCTTTCTAATTATATGTGGAACATGTAATTGACTAACTAAATATTAAGATAATAAAAACGGGGAAACGGTAATTATTGTAAGCTGTTCTATTTTTGCATATGTACCTACGTGATTACATTTAAGGGATAGGAGGAATTAAAAATTCTGTGCGTATTCAAAGCTGTATTGCACAAAATGTTGAAGTTTATAAAAATAATGGAGGCTGCTCAATAATTAACAGTTTAAAAACTAGTTGCAAAATTTGTGAATTACATCAAAAGTAGAATTTCTGTTGTAGTCCACGTATTTAGGCACATAAAATAATGGTGTTTCAAAAATATTTATCCAATTAATCATTACCATACATTAATGAACAAAAAAAATTCAGGTCAATTTTATTTTCGACAGAATCATACATTTTTGCAAGCGTATGTCTTTTACATGAATGCACAAAAACGTTACTGCGCTTTTTACACTACTTTTGGGATAACAGCTTTCACTCACCTGCGACGAATGTTCAGTGGGCCCACCGCCGTGCTCACGACAAACATCCAGACGGTGTTTGAACTCCTTCCTTACTTTTACGAGTGTTGCTATGCGGCGCCGCGGTCCACACAAGGTGTTCAAAGGAGAGGCACATACACCGAGCCTTCCATGAACCCTCATAAAAAATAAGTCACATCAGGCGATCTTGGAGGCCCATGGCACAATGCGAGACCGCAGTGTCGTATTCTCGAAGGAAATCACGGCGCACAGTTATAACTAACTCCGGGGATTTTGATGAGTGAGTGTGCAAGAATCGAAATATGTGACATAAACGCCTGCATCTTTTGATTGCATTGACCTAGAGGCTTTAATTTTTTACACCGCCAAGGGATCGTAGACTTGCCTACGAAACCATGATTATACCTAGGCGTGCATCTCTTAGTCCGAAGCAAATTGACGGCGACGAATGTCTTTTTTCCAAAAATATGGAAATAGCATGGAGAGATATCAGGACTGTATTGGGCAGGCCGACATGTCGCCAAAGTTGTTTAGACTCGCTACAGAAGTTTCGCTGGGAAACCCTTACACATTCTCCATGTACCCCCAAACTCTTTCCAAACGATTTCCATACCATTGAAGGCCTGAAGTAAGACATTCTTGGTAGTCGATTTGCTTCCGATGAAGACGTGTATACCTGGGTACAATCGTGGTTCCGCAGGCAACCCCAAACATTTTTCAGTGAAGGTACTGATCGTTTTGTCTCCCAGTAGAGTAAATGTATTAACAGATATGGCGAGTACTTTTGAAATAATAAACAGTTTACTAACTTTATTCCACCTGTCTCGTTTTCATTTGACTGACTCTTACAGATATCGATAAAACTTGCATTTGAAATTCATTAAAACTTTGTGCCACATTCATTTTTGGTGATTCAAATAATTCTGTCGAAGTTACAGTTGAATATGTAATCAAATTTTGGTAAACATTGTTATGGGAAGAGATAATTACACCAACATATCTAGCAATTTTCACGATACACAAATTAAAGATATCTCTTGTTTTCAGAATAATTATCTACTGGTAAATGCTCCAAATTCATCTAATCTGTTCATTATTTCTTTCTCTGCTTGCAAACACTAAATGTAAATTACCAAATTAATTTTGCGAACAATAGACTCCACCAATAATGATGTCGCAAATATTGGGGCAGAAGTCACTCTCTCGATATGAAAAATTCGATGGCATAACTATTTCTCCAGTCTGATGTTAAAGGAAAGAGTAGAAGCGCATTTAAAACCGAGATTTCCGTTCTTGCGATGGGCTGGTTGACGCACCACCTGGACGTTTACGCAACGATGAAAGGCTCCGCTACGGTAGCTGTCTAAACAATCTTATAATGAATGCCCTTCGGTGTGTTTGTTAGAAGTAGAGTGATATCAGTACAACATGAATCAGGTTTATTTGCTTTTACAGCGTCTTAAAAAAATTTCTTTTCGGGGGGGGGGGGAGGGAGGGGGGGGGAGCGGCTCGAGTGCAATGAATATCGAATTGAACTTAACGAAATATACTTGCTTATGAGGATCGGGGTCTGACACAGCGTAATAAAAGAAGGGACTGAAATTAAAAACAAAGGCAGCGTGGGAGCCTTCCACAGCGAATCTGAAGCGGGCGCGGCGGGCGAGAGATAATAAATATTACCTGTTTGGCGATGGACTCAGCACCTACGACCATCACAGCCGGTAGAACGGATATATGAGAAAGAGATCTTTGACTGCACAGTAAACTAATTTGGTCGAAAGCTCGTCGAACCCGAAAACGTTTATTAGTTCTCGTTTAGGTTGTGTCCCACATCCTTCAAAAAAGGCATATATTTACATATCAGCAAAAAGCTGTTACAAAATTTTATAATGCCGCAACTGATGGTGAAATGGTCGAAAGCAGTTGAGCATAGTAAATTTGTATAGCTACGTTCTGTTGGGAGCTCTAAAAACGTATTATATTAATTAAAGCACATCGAGATAGTGTATTTGTGTAACACAGGGGACGAAGGAAGTTAAAGGCAGTCGTTGCAATTAAATTCTCAGAAATTACAATTATGAACAACTTGAATTGGAACCATCATTTGGCAAATGCTGAGGGGATGGCGAACCAAAGACTGCGTTTTACTGGCAGAACACTTAGAAGGTGCAACAAATTTTCTACAAGAGAATATTTAGACCACCCTTTTTCTTCCTCTTCCCGAGTATGGTTGGGCATTATGGCAACCTTAACAGAGAGGACTGACGGAGATCATCGGAAAAGTTCAAAGAAGGGCAGCTCGTTTTGTATTGTGACGAGATAGGGGAGAGAGTATCACGGATATGATAAGCGATTTGGGGCGCGAATCACTAAAAGAAATGCGTTTTGTTTTGCTGCAAGATTTTTTCACAAAATTACTACCCCAACACTCTGCTTCGAATGCCGAAATGTTTTGTTGACTCTCATCCACTTATGAAAAATGAAATTCTTTATAAAATAAGAGAAATCAGGTTCACACAGAAAGCTTAAGGTATTCATTTCTCCCATGTGCTATTCATCGGTGGAACTGTAGACAGATCATCTGCAAGTGGTCCTATAAACACTATGGCAACGCTTACATGTGAACTGCAGAGCAGTCGTGTAGGTGTAGAGGCAAATGTAAATGGAAATCTTCGAGGAAAGACACATTCTTCTCAAGAGACCCTATTCAGTAAATTTAGAAAACCTGTATTCGCAGTAGATTTTGACACAAATCTATATCCTCTATCACATAATTTACCTTAATATAAGAGGGATGAGGAATTAACCGAAAGTATAGAGACAGCCAGGATCAGCATTAAGCAGCTTCAGCCACGTATTATACAGTGGCTTGCAGAATATCTTTAAGACACAGAAATGAAAACCGTCTGGTTACCAGTATTATGTACTTGAATTATCGAAAGTAAACAAATATCACGAGGATCTCGGCCTGGGGAAAATTTATTTAACGCCACTTTAGTAGACTGTACGAATATAATGCCGTTTTCTTTAGCAGATTCTTGTCACGATGATGACTGGATCTCTTTTTAGACCTTCCCATTCCAGATAAATGTAAGGCGGTCACATGGAATTGAACTTGTGACCACCCTGTGAACAGCTAGTAACGTAAAACACTTGACTACTTTTACTTTTTAGCTGAAAAGTCTCTTCTGTCCATTCACTGCTCTTAATTGGTATTGATTACTTCGTTGTTTAAAATTAGATCCCTCCCGTGAGGTAGGAAAAGAAAAAATAAACTACACAGTTCAAACAACAAAGTTTCTAACGCCCATCAAAGTCCAGCTTCTTCAACAGAATTTGTCTTGCCGAGAACATATTGAATGAGAATATGTTAATCGTCAATGTTCCATGGATATTTCATGTTCTTCCGACACGTCGTACTGGTTTAGCGAAGTACTTGGAACCTCCTTTATAACAGAGAGCGATACATAAGAAGTTTTGAAAAATTTTTGATAGTGCGTCTCATTATTTCCCAATGTTGGGTATATGAGAAAAATATGAAATCCTGTACCGCAGCATTGACATTGACGAGAGAACAGTGTATAAAGTGTTCTGCTAAGCAAACATAACTATATGGCTAGATAATGTTCGCTACATCGTTGAAGTGTCGCGCCGTCCTGTTCAATAGAGGCTCCTCCCCCCGATTGTTCATTGCCAAATCTGGACTTGATCGTAACAAACGAAGCGGTTGACAAGTGAGTCAACGAGATGACAGTTGCCACACTCCGGAGTGTGTGTTTTCGATACCATCGTTTGCAAGGTAAAGTAATACAAAACTGATGTAACAGACGCTACTCTTCTTTCACGGATATTTAAAAATAATCAGGTGAGAACAGGTATATTCCATTAATTTATGATAAATGGAAAACGCCAACTTCTCAAATGTATCTTCTCTTTTGAAGCTATTCGCTATGAAACTGAATAAACGAAAGCGTGTTTCGCATCAGCTGAAGAGAGATTGTTTGCTGGTTTCAAATTATAGGGTCTAAATGGATGGAATAGTCGTGTGCGTTAACGACCACATGTGAGTATCTTATACGTGCGCTTGTGGTGTATAGCCTACCGGTGGAGCTTGGGGTTACTGAGTCCGAGATTGCCTTTACATGTTGGGGTGGCTGTGGTCACCAATGACAGTTTAAAAGTATACAGGTCCCATACGTATCAAGAAGTAATAGAATATGCTGTTCTGTGACGCGGGGTATTGACAGAATAGCTGCAGTAGTTGCATTTGAGCTAAAGCGTAGTTGTTCACATAGGAAGGGCGTTGTTGCCGATTCAGAAACCACGTTTTTGATGACGTAGTACCACAGTGAGAGCTTCATTTGGCCAGTTAAGATCGAGTAGATCATGTGGGTATGCCGTTATGTACAAATACTACGCTGTGACCATAAAACCAATATACCAGGGGCAATGCTGGCGTTGGAGTGTGACATTGTTGAAGCAGTGGTAACAGCTGGCCGACTCGTTCCTCGCTGGCTTTTGGTGGTACTCGGTTATGCTAAAGGTCTTAATTATGACTGGGCGCGGCGAACACAGCACGATCGTGACTCGCTCCGGTCACCGACAATGGGCGTTTGACGCCTCCGGTGGCCGTTAGAATTGCTGATCTTACCTCCAATTTCCTCCGGCAGTCACGTCAAGTGGAATTATTCATCAGCCGGCGGAGGGCGTGACGCTGCTGAGCGTCCACTTGCTCGCTTAAAGCAATTACTCATGATCGCAGACAGAGGCTCGAGTGCGCCGGGCCTGTGTTATTGCGTCCGCCCCTCTGAAGGACTCTTGCTACAGTTAGCGACCGTAGAGGACCGCGGCTCTCCCGTCTGTTTTCGTACTCGAGAAGAGTTAATTTGCAACGCCTCTACAATCACTTCCCATCTTATTGCGTCAAAGTGACCGACATCGATCAAAATATGTACAGGCGGATCCAAAACAAGAGAGGACATTGACGCCGCTTGTTTCTGTAGAGATACAGTCAATTGGGCCATGTTAATGCTTACGGCGGGAGACAGCATCTTGCCCGGCGACGGTTCCCCAACCCTTAGATGTCTATTGAATCATTTCGCCAACATCCTTATTGTCCCACATACACGAAGCGCCATGGAAAACCTAAAAAACCAGAATGGGACTCCAGAACTAACCGTTATGTACTTGATCTACAAACAAAAATATATCCGGTTATTTTGGATTATGAACCACTGTGGAATTTCACATTACGAGTTGGTGGACCTCTTGAGGCAGTATTGTGTGGTTGATGGCTAGCTTTATTAAACTTGTCTAACACATACGGATTTTATTGCTGGCTTAGAGAAGGATGCTTTTCAGGAATGGACAAGGATGTGGGAGATATCTCGCCAGCCGAGAGGAAGAAATTCTGTATAAGTATAGATGAGCATTCCGCCAAAAACTTGGTTTTTGCTTGTAAAACAGTCTAGATTCCAACCACAACCACAAGAGGCGTCAGGTTGTAACATGACTGATACCCTTGGCATCTAGAGTGGATGGAAGTTCAGACGTCTCCGTACTGCAAGGAACATCCACAGGAGATCGCAGTCTCCCAACGGTGTTACATTAGGGTGTTGGCAACATTAAAGACAACGGTATAAGCTCCTTGGTGGTTCTCCAATCTAGATGCGTAACAGAAGTTTTGGACAGCTGTTCATAGCGGATTATGTCAGGATTGCTAGGTTCGCACTGCTTTCCGGGCGGGAAGACATGCCGGTCCACGGCTCGAATCCGCTCGGCGGGTTAGTGTCGAGGTCCGGTGAGCCGGCCGGCCTGTGGATGGTTTTTAAGGCGGTTTTCCATCTACCTCGGCGAATGCGGGCTGGTTCCCCTTATTCCACCTCAATTACACTATGTCACGATTGCTACGCAAACTATTTATACACGGAAGTTGAAAACTTCTGGGTTATTAGGCCGCGTAATGTTTCTTCTAAAATGTTCGACGTTTCGACCCCTCTGCTGGGATCTTCCTAAGGATCTTTTGGTGTTCACTACTGCTAGAACACTGTCAGAGACGAGTGTCGCGTCCACTTATAAAGGGAAAATTTTCTGACGATCGTGCTGGAGAAATGATAGTATTGGTTAAAATACATGTGGCTACCATTGGTGGGCCATAGTCATAGACTAATACGGAAGAAGGGGCGTTGGTGGCTTATCTCCTGTGGATACCATTGACGGTCATCATCATTGGATAGAAAGGCACTGTTCCACACTTATGCTGGAGAAGGGTTATTTGTTGAAATGCCTGCTACCGCGCCGGCCGAAGTGGCCGTGCGGTTAAAGGCGCTGCAGTCTGGAACCGCAAGACCGCTACGGTCGCAGGTTCGAATCCTGCCTCGGGCATGGATGTTTGTGATGTCCTTAGGTTAGTTAGGTTTAAGTAGTTCTAAGTTCTAGGGGACTAATGACCTCAGCAGTTGAGTCCCATAGTGCTCAGAGCCATTTGAACCACTTTTGAACCTGCTACCGCTATTGGTTGGTCGTCATCAGTGGCTAGATTCGAAACGGACAGAGCAAGAGAGGGGGAATGTTTACCCAAAATATTATTGTCCGCCGAGGTGACTTGCAGCGCGCTCACACACCGCGGCCGCGAATTTACTTCCTTGATGGCGGGGAGCCACGATGCCGGAAGCCTATAGCCGTCCTCTCTGTTGAAATTAGATGAATTCTTAGAAATTTCAACCGCTTCTCGGACCTTTCTTCTATAAATGTTTGTTTCTTTAGCCAGTACACGTACGTTATTAAAATCGATGTCTGAGACACAGTTCTCATGATGTTCCGCTACTGCCGATTTTGCACTTTGATTTATCCGCATGTGCCGTTCGCGTTCCTTAATGCGTTCTTTAACAGTTCTTCCCTTTTCGCCTATATGCACTTTGCCGCAGCCACATGACACTTGATAGACGCCTGCACTGTGGAGGTAATCAGGTGCATCCGTTTCCGTCGGAAAAAGTCTTTTATTTTGTTATGATTAAAGAAAGATGTCTGAATACCATTTTTCTTTAAAATTTTGCTTATGCAGAAACGAACGGTAACCTGACGGAGTGAGAAGACGGTTCCTCGTCATTCTTATCAGCGGTATAAATGTTTATGCACGTACGCGTACACCATAATTACTCTACCACGCAAACATTGGGGTTACACTCGTCTGGTGTGAGACGTTCCCGGGGGTCCACTGGGGGCCGAACCGCACACTAACCCTGGGTTCGGTGTGGGGCGGCGGTGGGGTGACTGGACTGCTGTAGCCTGTTGTGGCGTTCTGTTCCACTGAGGGCTACGGCGGGGACGAAGCCTCTCCGTCGTTTCTATGTCCCCAGTTCCACACAATACAACACAATACAATTGCTATGTTTGTGAAAGAAACGGATATTAAGATATAGTGCAGCAGCGAAGGTACAGAAAATTCAGTCAGAGAGATTCCCAGACTTAATTAGACATCCCTTAAAGTTTTGCCCCGTCAAAGATGTGAGAATTTATGACACATGGACAGGGCTGAAAACTCTGGATAAGCGAGAGAGATATCGTCAAGGAGCATTCGTAATTTCGCCGGATGAACAACTATCTTCCAGTGCATTCAGAGACGGTGTGTAAGGAGGACTGTCTGCAGCACCTGCGAACCATTGATCTAAATCGTTATAGTAATTCTCTAAACAGTTAAATGTAGTCGTAGCTTGACTTGCCCCATTTCAATCGCAAAAAGACTATTATTCAGTTTATGTGGTATTAACAGTTTGTATATACTCACTCCCTCTGGGTAAGCGATTATTAAATAACATTTACAAAATATTTCAACACTTGATATGAATACGATATCATAAGAACTCACATAACTGCAGTATTCTCGCAAGTAGTAAACGACTGTACAAACATTGTACATGGCTCATTAGTATCAATATTCTAAGAACGTAAGACGAGATATACCTAGTGTCTTGGGGATGAAAAGGGTAACGTAAGCCACCACACTCCTGAGGCCAGATCATGACACAGCATCAGAATGAGGATATCAAGCGACATTCACACGATTTCTTCCGACGATAAGCATTATTTACATTAGCTGTTAATTACTAGCCTCGGATTAGGCGGTAGCCTCAGAGAACTACCAAGCATAAAAGCTACTAACTTACACAACTTGTTACTCGCTTAGGTTAGTACCATTCCTTGTCAGAGTTGTAATGATTAATTTATTGCTCTAGTCACACACCGAATTGTTTTTCTTCCTTTTCTACATATCATGAATAACTTTCTAAAAGAAAGTTGTATGACATTCTACAAAATTATGTATTAGGTCCACGATTCTAATTTTCAAGTAAAACACTCCGAAAAAGAGTTTGATAATCATAAAAAATGATCGGCCTTCATGACGTTTGGCTCATGAAAACAGTAGAACCTGGCAGCATTCCATTCTAATCTCCCTTCTGTTCTTTACTTTGGAAATGCAGTAAATGTGTGCGATTGTGTTTGGGAAGGGGGTCGTGTGACTAGGGCCTTCCGTCGGGTAGATCGTTCGCCAGGTGCAAGTCTTTCGATTTGATACCACTTCGGCAACTTGCGCGTCCATGGGGATGAAATGATGATGATTAGGACCACACAGCACCTAGCCGGGAATCGAACCCGGGCCCTTAGGATTAACATTCTGTCGCGGTGACCACTCAGCTACCGGGGGCGGACTGGGAAGGGGGTGACGGGGGAGGAAGAGGAGACGTGATTCCGTATCACCATTAAGGCGTCATATATCACACAGCCTCTTCTTCACGTCAGATAATCATACTAACAGGCTTCACCCCATTGACAGAAATGACGTCCCCGAGTTTGTTGTTAAATTACAACCCAGCTTGATCCGTATCAAAAATGTGTCTAGGCTTATTGACCAAGTAGTTTTCCGATGCGCCCTCGGTAATTCTAGTTTTCGCAAAAAAAAAAAAAAAAAAAAAAAAAAAAAAATCGTAGCTGGCCATTTCAGGTTCATGGTGAATTAAGATACATCACTACATGAAATGTATTCACAGCTGCGAAGATGGACCCACCACCTATGTAATGGAATGAAGACAATGAAAATTTGTACAGGACCGGGACTCGAATGCGGATTTACCGCTTATCACGAGCGGCCGCCTTACTGTTAGGCTATCCGAGCACACCTCACGGCCAAACCCACGCTTCTACAGTATACGTCGTCAACCATGCGTCTACAGCCTGCACTCGTACATTCATTATGCATGTCCAAGTACAGGGAACACATTTTAACTGAAGGTCGCTTCCCCGATAGCGGCGGATAAGTATGATACTGCAGTGCCTATATTGTTCAGAAGTACGATGCACAGTTCCTTCAGCTAGTTGGCGTGAAAGCACGAGCTTGCAATTTGGTAAGTGCTTCTCTCTCTCTCTCTCTCTCTCTCTCTCTCTCTCTCTCTCTCTCTCTCTCTCCGTCCTTCTCTTTTTTTCTTTTGTGAGAAAGAACAACAGCCCAAAGATCTTTTCGTTAGCACTTTATTTTTTAGTCGTCTCTTTAGGTAGATTTCGGTATTTCATAACACCTGGCAGTATCTCTTAGACAAATAGTACTCTTTGTTACAGCTTCAAAAACTTTTTTTAAGTTATCTCCACTCCAAGAACCTCTGACAGACCCTAAATTCGTCTTGAATTCTGCTGACATATCCAGAATGAAATAAAAATATGTGTACGAACGTAAACGCGGATAAAGGACTAACCATCTTACAAAAACCGATAGCCGGCCACTGTGGCCGAGCGGTTCTAGGTGCTTCAGTACGGAACCGCGCTGCTCCTAGGGTCGCAGGTTCGAATCCTGCCTCGGGCATGGATATGTGTGATGTCCTTAGGTTAGGTAGGCTTAAGTAGTTCTAAGTCTAGAGCCACAGATGTTAAGTCTCTTAGTGCTTAGAGCCATTTGAACCATTTGAAAAACCGATAAGATTCATGTATCCCACTTGGTCTAGCTAAACCAAAGAACAATGCTGCGATAAAAGTTACACCATAATGACGGATAGCAAATATTATTATTTTTATTATTGTGTTTGTGTGGAATGTAGTAGGAAGATATGCGATTAAATTTTTAGGTGGTTTGATGGCATAAGGCGTGCCAAACGTACACTACTGGCCATCAAAATTGCTACACCAAGAAGAAATGCAGATAATAAACGGTTATTCATTGGACGAATATATTATACTAGAACTGACATGTGATTACATTTTCAAGCAGTTTGGCTGCATAGATCCTGAGAAATCAGTACCCAGAACAACCACCTCTGGCCGTAATAACGGCCTTGATAGGCCTGGGCATTAAGTCAACCAGAGCTTGGATGGCGTGTACAGGTACAGCTGCACATACAGCTTCAACACGATACTACAGTTCATCAAGAGTAGTGACTGGCGTATTGTGACGAGCCAGTTGCTCGGCCACCATTGACCAGACGTTTTCAATTGGTGCGAGATCTGGAGAATGTGCTGGCCAGGGCAGCAGTCGAACATTTTCTGTATCTAGAAAGGCCCGTAAACAACCTGCAACATGCGGTCGTGCATTATCTTGCTGAAATGTAGGGTTTCGCAGGGATCGAATCAAGGGTAGAGCCACGGGTCGTAACGCATCTGAAATGTAACGTCCACTGTTCAAAGTGACGTCAATGCGAACAAGAGGTGACCGAGACGTGGAACCAATGGCACCCCATACCATCACGTCGGATGATACGCCAGTATCGCAATGACGTATACACGCTTCTAATGTGTGTTCACCGTGATGTCGCCAAACACGGATGCGACCATCATGATGCTGTAAACCGAACCTGTATTCATCCGAAAATATGACTTTTTGCCATTCGTGCACCCAGGTTCGTTGCTGAGTACACCATCGCAGGCGCTCCTGTCTGTGATGCAGCGTCAAGGATAACCGCGGCCATGGTCTCCGATCTGATAGTCCATGCTGCTGCAAAGGTCTTCGAACTGTTCGTACAGATGGTTGTTGTCTTGTAAACGTCCTCATCTGTTGACTTACGGATCGCGACGTGGCTGCACGATCCGTTACAGCCATGCGGATAAGATGCCTGTTATCTCGACTGCTAGTGATACGAGGCCGTTGGAATCCAGCATGGCGTTCCGTATTACCCTCCTGAACCCACCGATTCCATATTCTGCTAACAGTCAGTGGATCTCGACCACCGCGAGCAGCAATGTCGCGATACGGTAAACCGCAATCGCGATAGGCTACAATCCGACCTTTATCGAAGCCGGAAACGTGATGTTACGCATTTCTCCTCCTTACACGAGGCTTCACAACAACGTTTCACCAGGCAACGCCGGTCAACTGCTGTTTGTGTATGAGAAATCGGTTGGAAATTTTCCTCATGTCAGCATGTTGTAGGTGTCGCCACTGGCGCCAACCTTGTGTAAATGCTCTGAAAAGCTAATCATTCGCATATCACAGTATCTTCTTCCTGTCGGTTAAATTTCGCGTCTGTAGCACGTCATCTTCGTGGTGTAGCAATTTTAATGGCCAGTAGTGTATTACACATCTCACGGTTGTGTGGCGGTGGGTACTTTGTGTTACAGTGTCAGTCCCATTCCACCCCACCCCGCTTTCCTTGTCCCAGTCGCGAATGGTTCGCGAGGAGGACGATCGCCGGTAAGCCTCTGACTAGGTTAGAATTTCTCTGATTTTATCTTCGTAGTCTTCTCGCGAGACATACGTGTACGTAGGAGAAAGCAATATATTGGTTTACTCTTCCAGGAATATGCGCTTTCGGAATATTAATAGTAAACCAGATCGTGATGCACAACGCTTCTCTTGCAGCGTCTGCTAGTGGAGTTGGCTTTTTAACAGCAGAGCACATCGCGATGCAGAACGCCTCTTTAGCACCGTCTGCCAGTGCAGTTGGCTGAGCATCTCAGTGATGCTTTCGCGGTTGCTGCGCGAACCTGTAACAAAACGCGCTGCTCTTCTTTGGATTTCTGTTTCCTCTGTCAACCCTATCTGGTACTGATCCCAAACTGACGAGGAAGTGCTGATCGAACTAGTGTGTCGTAAGTTGCCTACTTTGTTGATGGAGTACATTTACTGAGGATTCTTCCAATAAAAAGAAATTGCTTCATGGCCTGTGGCGTAAATGCGGTTAATTTTATGTGGGCGTTCCACTTTAAAGCGCTCCGTACGCATACTGTTAGGTACTTTATGGAAGTAACTGGTTCCAGTGACTGTTCTGCAATCGTGTAATCGTGCAATAAAGAGTCTTTCCGTCTATGTACACGCAATACGTTAAATTTGTTTATGGTGAGTGTCAATTCTCACTCCCTGCACCAAGCGTCTATCTTCTGCAGGTGTTCCTGCTATTCACTACAATCTTCTAGCGTTGCGACTTCTCCATGTATAGCAACATCTTGGTAGAATTCTCGGGTGTCTTGCCGGGTAACGTCGTAATTCATCCGTGATGTTTCGGCCAACAGAGCCACTGACATCTTCAGGGGATCCCTGATGACTGCTGCTTCGCTCTTGTCGACGCCCTACATACACTGGTGGACGACGGAAGCGGTAGGGGTAGCGGTGCCCGGCTCCAAACTCGGGTGCCCCATGTCGGCGCTATCGCTGTCGTGTGTCCTGTACGGAAAGTGCAGGCTTAGTGCAGGGTTCCACGCCTGACTCAAGAGTAGGCCGCTATCTTTATTAATTAGACCATGTTGGATCCTGATATCAATGGCGTCTTTAGTAAAGCAATCCTAAAAGGACGAAGTTTGCCTAATTATTTTGGTGTAGTTTTAGTGCATAGTGCGCACCCGACAGCGGTAACGCGGAAAGTGGAGACCAGAATTCGGAGCTAGGCGCAGCTACCCCCACCACCGCCAACATCCACCGCTGGGGCGGCAGGGGTAGTAATAGGAGCGGAGTGGTGGAGGGGGTATCGGCCAGCGTGTATAGGACGCCGACAGGAGCGGAGCGGTAATCCTCAGGGACCACCTGAAGATGGCAGCGATTCTGTCTGCCGAAATATCGTGGAGCAATTACGACGTGACCCGACAAGTCAGGAGTTCTACAAGTTAGAAATAAGCTGGGATAACATCAGGCTGTATACAACTGCATCATCCGCAAAAAACCTCATTCAACTTCCGACGTTATCTGCTAGATCATTTATACACTTTTCTTTTAAGTATTGGCCCTATCACACTCTCTTGGCGTACGTCCGAAGTTACTTTTCCTTGTGAAGATTTCTCTCCGCTGAGAATGGTATGCTATATTCTGTTCGCTAGAAACTCTTCAATCCGACCACATAGCTAATCGTCCCGCATATTCTTATTTTGTTCGTTTGGCGGCAGTGCTGAACTGTATCGAACGCCTTCCGAAAATCAAGGAACACGACACGTACATGTGAGCTTGTGTTTACTGCTTTCTGAGTTTCGTCAACGAATAGACCGAGCTAGGTTTCACATGCTCGTTTTTTTCCGAAAACATGTTGATTCCTATAGACGACATTCTCGATCTCCGGACTCTAGCGTAAAACAATTTCCAAAATTCTATAACTAATCGACTTCGGAGTTACAGGCCCAAAAATGTACTTATTGTACGTGTACAGTATAACAGGAAGAATGAGAGAGAAGGACTCTTCGATCAAGCCCTGAAGATCACGCGACCGGTCACCGTAGCGAATTTTTCCATACGCGCAATGGAAGGGCATAGGGTTAGTACACCGATCGCGGCGCCGGCCGGTGTGGCTGTGCGGTTCTAGGCGCTTCAGTCTGGAGCCGCGTGACCGCTACGTCGCAGGTTCGAATCCTGCCTCGGGCATGGATGTTTGTGATGTCCTTAGGTTAGTTAGGTTTAAGCAGTTCTAAGTTCTAGGGGACTGATGACCACAGCAGTAAAGTCCCATAGTGCACAGAGCCATTTGAACCGATCGCGGCCGTTGTCGACAGACGACCTCTCAATCAGGTAGCATCTCCGTTGGCGTCGCGAGGCTGAGTGCATGCCGGTCTAATCCTCTAACCACGGAAAAATCCTTGGCGGAAGAGGGATTGGAAGCTGGATCTTCCGCATGGCAGCCATCTACACTGATCGCTCAGCCACGGAGTTGGACGTTGTAGTACGGAGAATACATGATTAAATTTGTAGGTGCTTTGGTGGTATACATGGTGCGAAATTCAGTACACGGAAGTATGAACAGCGTCAGCAACACAGCTGTAAACAGGATTGGCATCGAGTCCAACTGAGCTTGGATGAAAGTCACGGATACGTCAATCCAGGCTGGTTCAACTCTATGCTGGAGTTCACCAAGTGTAGTAGTGGCGAATGGTGGTGTGGCTGATTTAGGGAAGGAGACCAAACAGCGAGGTCACCGCTCCCATCGGATTAAGGAAACATGTGGAACAAAGTCGGCTGTGCCCTTGCAAAGGAATCATCCCAGCATTTGCCTGAAGTGATTTAGGAAACTCATGGAAAACCTAAATCAGGATGGCCGGACGCAGGTTTGAACAGTCATCTTCCCGAGTCCAGTGTACTAACCACTGCACCACATCGCTCGGTGGTGGTGTCCTTGTCTCTCGACAACCCAAGGGCAGATTTTCTCGCGAAGTGAAAGATCTGGAAAACATGCTGGCCGTGGCAACATCAGAGGTACGCCAGGACAGCATGGACAACAAACGATCTGGAGTTACATCGTTAAAAGATAACGTCACGAAGATCTCGATGATGGGGCCCAACCACCGGGCATAACACGTAGGAAATGTAGAGGCTGCTGTCCAAATCACCGGTTATGCGAATCAAAAAGGATCACGTTGTGTACCCAATTGCATCCCATACCATCACAGCAGTTACTAAAGTTGAGTGGGCTTAAGTTTATCCCTCACAGTAACAGTGGGCTGCACGCTGTATATTCGAGCGCCATCTCAAACAATCATGTAATGCTGTTTTATAAACATCTCTGTGGCAGTAGCTCAGTGTTGACACAGCTCTATAGACGACTACCGGTTTCGCCCACAGCCGTTTGTGCTCCGTAGTTGAACGTTGGCGACAGCGCTGCTAACTGTCAGAGATGTTCTTAAACTGACTCGACTGTAGGTCCGTGTGACGATGGCGAATGCAATCTGGTACCTTACGTTCACTTCGGAACATTTGATGCTGTGCGCAGAACTGGGACTCGGCTGAAAAGCGACTTGATGCCACTTATGTGTCCAGTATTGTTGTTGTGCATCTTCGACGCGCCTTCTCCCTGCTGCCGCATCAACAGAAACGGCAACAGTGGTCGCAGTGCGTGGTGCACCACATTGTTCGCATGGACAGAAGGAAGTGCTCAAGAAATAGTGGCTCTGAGCACTATGGGACTTAACATCTGAGGTCATCAGTCCCCTTGGCTTAGAACTACTTAAACCTAACTAACGTACGGACATCACACACATCCATGTCCGAGGCAGGATTGGAACCTGCGACCGTAGCAGCAGCGTGGTTCCTAACTGAAGCGCCTAGAACCGCTCGGGCACATCAGCCGGCTCTGTTACAACAGTGCAGCGTTCATTCAAAAGAAATTGTTGGAAAGAACTGCCATGTATACAGAGCCATTTTAACCATTTGTTGTAACAGATAAACACATCCCATATTCCAGCAAACAAAAACTCTTTTCCTGCTCTGTCGCAATTTTGTCAAGGCACTGCACTCGTAATGCCAAATGCTGGGCACGATGCCAACTCGGTGAGTTTCTAATTCCCTACGTGCATCAGTCACATTTGTAAATATACTGCGGAAGACACAGAACTCTGAAAACAAATGAGCCATTTATTACATTTACTGACATAGTCAACGTTGGAGACAAGCGATCTGTTGTAATTATTATATTAAGGGTTGAAAATTATCGAAATCAAGATCGCAAATAATCATTTATATGGCTACTAGTTTCAGCCACACACGAGCCATCTTCAGATCATTTGTAGTGTAATTGCCATGACGGCAAACATATCGTTAAAATCTTTTTTTAGAGCGTACAACATTGGCGCAGAACGTACAGGTACGATAACTTTACGTCGTTAATAGTTACGTAGAAGGAAGGTCATAAAACTGAAGCTGGTGCCATTAAAACTCAGTAACTGACGCATTTATACAGTATTTGTTTTATCTGACTATGCTGATTAAATTGTGTCAGTTACTAAGTTTTCACGGCATAACTCCTGTTTTATGACCTTAGCTCTACTTGACAAAAAAAAGAAAATTAACGATTGTAAGTAGGCTGTTTAGGTTTTTATGTTGGTAACGCCACGTAGCGCTCTGTATGAAAATCACTGACTGTGCTGTGTGCAGTCTGTGGCTGGTTGGCATTGTTGTAATATTCGCTATTGTAGTGTTGGGCAATTGGATGTGAACAGCGCGTAGCGTTGCGCAGTTGGAAGTGAGCCGCCAGCAGTAGTGGATGTGGGGAGAGAGATGGCGGAATTTTGAGAGCGGATGATCTGGACGTGTGTCCATCAGAGACAGTAAATTTGTAAGACTGGATGTCATATAATGACTTTTGAACACTATTAAGGTAACTACATGTTTGTTCTCTATCAAAATCTTTCATTTGCTGACTATGCCTATCAGTAGTTAGTGCCTTCAGTAGTTAGAATCTTTTATTTGGCTGGCAGTATTGGCGCTCGCTGTATTGCAGTACTTCGAGTAACGAAAATTTTTGTGACGTAAGTGATTCATGAAAGGTGTAGGTTATTGTTAGTCAGGCCCATTCTTTTGTAGGGATTACTGAAAGTCAGATTGCGTTGCGCTAAAAATATTGTGTCAGTTTAGTGTTGATCAGAATAAGTAAAGAGCGAAATGTCTGAGTACGTACAGTTCTGCTCAGCTGTTTGAAAATCAGATAACGTAAGGGATGTATCAGCACAGTCATTCATAAATTTTTCGAAGGGGATGTTTCACGATGTGTTGAACCGTCACTGCAGTTACACTAATCGAGAATGTTTACATGATCTGAACTCGGCTCGTGTGTAGCTGAAACTAGAAATCAAATTTAAAAAATTATTTACGACTCTCGACTTCGAGGGTTTTTAACCCATAATATAAAAAAAGAAACATTTGTTGTCTTTAGTTGATATTCCCTACCGAAATCCATTCGTTCCTGATGAATGAGAGTCTAAAAAGAAGAAAGGCACACACACACAGACACACACACACACACACACGCAGACGCATACACAATGGTTCCAGTAGTTCTTTACAATTAACGTGATGGTGCTCCAGCCAACAATATTGCAAGACATATCTTTTGCCCCGAGATGATTGTTTTCGCTGCACAGGACGGAATCTCTCGCCGCTGCTGTTTCCTTCAACACACAATTCAGCCCCGCCTGCTACAAGCAGTGAAAAATATGGCCGTGTTCGGAGGAGTCGCGGCGAGACGGGCGCAGGCGCGGCTAATGTCAACTCGACTGGAGCCATCTACCTGGCCGTGTTTACCCTCGGACAAGGCAAATAGCCGGAGAGGCCGCGCGGGCTAAGACAAACACCTCGTGTCTTCCCGACGGCCGCACCGCCCCGTGAAATGGACGCTCAAACACTCTGCGGCTGTCTTCCCGCTCCTCCGGCGTCATAGCTGCGTCCTACCAGAAGCGAAATATTTGCGATCGCCACTTCATCTCGAGTTTTCCTTCCCCCTTGTGTACAATTTCGCGAACGGGGGACGTTTTCTTTCGGGAAATTGTTTCGTATTCGCAATCTGGACTTTTCTTTTCCTGAGTGTGCCGTTTGCAAAGGTAACTCTTCTCTGTTTTCCTACAGAAAACTGTTTCACATTCGGAATTCTTCGGTAAGGTACTCAGAATATCCGCTTGAAAACATCTGAAGAGCTGGGAAAACAAACAAAAAAAAAATTGTTTCGCTCAGGGCATTGTACGAAAATGGCTTTGAACACTATGCGACTTAACTTCTGAGGTCATCAGTCGCCTAGAACTTAGAACTAATTAAACCTAACTAATCTAAGGACATCACACACATCCATACGCGAGGCAGGATTCGAACCTGCGACCGTAGCGGTCGTTCGGTTCCAGACTGTAGCGCCTAGAACCGCACGGCCACTCCGGCCGGCCGGCAGTGTACGAGTATTAGCTCTGTTCAATATATACACCAGCGACCATCCAACTAATCGAGGAAGCGGAGGTTCAAATGGCTCTGAGCACTATGGGACTTAACATCTGTGGTCATCAGTCCCCTAGAACTTAGAACTACTTAAACCTAACTAACCTAAGGACATCACACACATCCATGCCCGAGGCAGGATTCGAACCTGCGACCGGAGCGGTCACGCGGTTCCAGACTGAAGCGCCTAGAACCGCACGGCCACAACGGCCGGCGAGGAAGCGGAGGAGAAATCAATCAGCAACCATGAAATAGTGGGAGATTACTACCATCAAAATCGCCTAACCCCTCCCACCGGAGGTTCGAATCCTCCCTCGGGCATGGATGTGTGTGTTGTTCTTAGTTTAAGTTTGTTTAAGTTGTGTGTAAGTCTAGGGACCGATGATGACCTAAGCATTTTCGTCCCTTAGAAATTCACACACATTTGAACATCTGAAAATCACCTAAAACCAAATCCACCAGAGACATAAATTTGCACTTTCCAACTGAGGAACAACGATGTCAAAAGAAAACTGTGCGTGAGTTAGCAAGAGCAGGAGCCAGAGCACTTCTACACTCCCAGATACTTACGTATGAAGGTGGACAGAACTCTGTCACTTAAATAGCACTGTTTGGACACTAAGAAAAGATTCAGTGTTAGAAGTAAGGGTGCTGACCTACAAATGCACGCTGAACATACCGCGCCTGTGTGGAAGAATTCAGCCCACGTGAAACACACTGATGGCTCAAATGGTTCAAATGGCTCTGAGCACTATGGGACTTAACTGCTGTGGTCATCAGTCCCCTAGAACTTAGAACTACTTAAACCTAACTAATCTAAGGACATCACACACATCCATGCCCGAGGCAGGATTCGAACCTGCGACCGGAGCGGTCACGCGGTTCCAGACTGAAGCGCCTAGACCGCACGGCCACACCGGCCGGCGAAACACACTGATGTGGCCGTAAATGAGTTACCCCGTATCATACCAGGATGTTTGAGGCCCACTCCGACAGAGAAGACGTACTCTCATAGGGATAGCCCCCCCCCCCTTCCCCACCACCTTCCGTTAAGTAGCTGCCGACATGGAGAGGAAAAAGACGCACGACAGATAATCGTCATTCTTTACATGGGCACCAATGATAGTCCAGGCGGCTATGCTCAAGAAGCTTTCTTTGGGCGTCAGAGCAAATCAACGTAACCGTCGAAGAAAAGAGACTTCAGCTATGGAAGGAGCAACACCAAATCCTATCCTGAAGCTGAAGGAAGAACTTGCGACTGGAAGTAACAAATCGTTCACAACCTGGAAGGCTCTCAGCAGGCTGAGAACTATTGCCTTGCCCGATGGGCCTATTTAAATGGGGAGCCACTGTGTGCTTGTGGGAATATCCAAACGGAGGACCACTTGCGTACGTGCCAAAACCACAGCACAGGCTATATACCTCGCTAAATTTACAGCTAGCTGATGATAAGGTCATCTATGTAGTTGGTTATATTTAAAATTTTAATTTTATTGCAGTTGACTTATACTAGATGCATGGTGTTCTGCACACGAAAATAAATAAATAAAACTGAAGACAATTATTAAACGCGTAAAGATCATTCGCAGACTTTCACAACCCATCCAGAGACTAATTACTGTGCTAACGAGCCGACTGATAGCACAATGATATTGTGTGCATTCTTTGAGAGGACTAGTAAGTGAATAAGTGTCAAAAAATAGGTTTTTTAAATATTTTTCTTAAAACATTACCTGTCGGTTTCTGAACAAGAAAAAGTTTACTTCGAGGAAATCGTGCCGAAGAAAGCTCCAAAATTAGATAAATAAAAACTGTCTGCATACATGACCTCGCCCCCGCGTCACGCAGACAGCTCAGTTAAAAACAGAATTTTGTTCTCACTTGTTTGTCTTTTATAACATTTTAGTTTCTAATGTCTTTGCCGGCGTGGCCGTGCGGTTCTAGGCGCTTCAGTCTGGAACCGCGTGACCGCTACGGTCGCAGGTTCGAATCCCGCCTCGGGCATGGATGTGTGTGATGTCCTTCGGTTACTTAGGTTTAAGTAGTTCTAAGTTCTAGGGGACTGATGACCACAGATGTTAAGTCCCATAGTGCTCAGAGCCATTTGAACCATTTTTTTTCCTAATGTCTTTAGTGACATAAAATTATTAGAGAAGTAATTACACGGTAGGACACAAAACCCAAATGAGAGTTTTAACAATTGTATACGGGAACGGATACCAAAAACTTTTCTAATAAAAGTAAATACTTTGAACTTGTGCTGGATGGTCTGCTACGTAGCAATGATGGTCCGGTGTCGAGGTTCAAGGTTATGGAATTGATGGTAGTGCCTGGTGGAATAAATACGTGAAGAGCTTTAATTTGCGTTCACCTCAGGAGACTCTTCGAAGCAGAGAAATCAGTGTCGGAAGCCATCAAAGAAGCAACGAAAAAGAAGACGTCTGAAGAAGAAAAGGGAAGGAGAACGACACCGGAAACCAGATGGATATGGACCTGGGATGCTTTAGTGTTACGCAGGGCAGATAAACAAGCTTTAACTTTAACTTGAATTTTCTTCAAGTTCACCTCTTTGATTTTCTGGTACACACTTTTGAAAGTTATTATACATAGAGCGCTGAAATTTTGTATAATGTTTTAAAACATACTTAATTAAAAAACACACTATTCTTATGACTTAAATTCGAAAATTAAAGATTTCTAAAGAAGAACTCTGAGTTAGTTACTGAAATCCTTGATAAACATTATTAAAAAGAAATTTAATCATAATTCATGACAGTTTCATCTTCTTGAAATTCTGCTTTAAATATAATAATTTAAAGAATTTACAGAAAAAGTAAAGCTTCTACTTTGTTTTTATACCGAAGTATATGTACCAATGCTGTACACAAAAAATTAACTTGCTTAATTTCACTTGCAACGCAAAATGCAACTCAGAAAAAAGTGTAAGACCAAAAGCTGTGGCTCATACAGCAAATCGATCCAAAAGATCTGTTAAAAGGCGGTAAGCATTACGTGGGCTTACAACTATTATTCTTTGAGCTACAGTATTTAGAAAACTGACAAATTTTTCACGATTTCCACTTGTCTTCACGAACCAGCCCCTTAAAGGGCTCAATATTTATTGCGCAATACTGTGTGTTGCGCAATAATATTGACCGTCGGGGACTGGTATTGACGGTTTGCACAATATACTGAATAAGACTGCAGAGCTTTCAAAATAATGACAGCCGATCAGTATATTGCACAAAATATTTTATCGTGTTAAAGGTGATATTGTGCAATGCACAATAGTTCCTGCTGAGACTTCGTTATTTACAGACATGCATGCAACTGATACGGCAACGCCGTATGAATAGGAACACGGTACATTAGGAAAGACCGGTGAAAGGAATCATCTTTCGAAATGCCTACTTCCCACGTACTATTGCATTGGTTTCCTGGCCATTTAAAACATGCCAATCCACTGACTTTGATAGACGCGTTCGCTTCGTTTGAGATACGCCTTACAGTTTTCAGTCACACATCGCACGCGTCAGCCGTTTTCGCCTGGCTCTTGGCAACATCGGAACGAGCACCACCTGATATTTCTTTCTCGCAGCACTATAGCTCTTGCCTGCGTTTAGGGGCGGTGGCAATGGGGGGGGGGGGAGGGGCTATGGGGGTTATAGCCGCCGCCCCCCCCACCCATTGAATATCATATTACATTGGATAAAATGACTTCAGAAATCAGCGCATATATTACTCCAAGAGATTCAATCATTTTTTTTATAATTATGTAGCAATATAGGTTGCAGTGTATTCCAAATACATTTTAACAAAAGAATAAGAGCGGCAAATAGCTTACTACCTAAACCAATAAATATCATTTAACTTAAAAAGGCCTCTTATTATTTATTAATACACATTTTTTATCCTGAACTCCAAAACAGTTACCAAAAACTACTTTAAGCAACACCAAATTTTACCAGTTTGTCGGTAGAGGACCCCAACTCCCCTTTGGTAAAGCCATATTCCATTCGCCCAAACCCCCTTCCTCCCCCCCTCTCCCCCCCCCCCCCCTTGACCGACTTATAGAATCGCCCCTGCTTGCGTGTGTAACACTTAAAAAGATTCTTTATTCATCATCTTTATAATATACATATGCAACCCACCATCAGACATGATTAGTGGGTCCTAGGATGTTACAATGTGTAACATTTAGCGCTTTTCTGATCCATCGGCCGTAACGAAAACTTCGCGAAGAATGTAACGGTCAACACACGTACACTGCAGAAGAAACCGTCGCGAATCTCTCACCCAGCGCAAACTTCCAAGCGACTGGAAAGAAGGGCAGGTGTCTCCTTTACATTAGGGGTGTAAAAGAATTGAAACACAAAATTACGGACCAATATTCTTACCATCGGTTTGCTGCAGAATTCTTGAACATATTCTCAGTTCGAATATATATTTAATTTCGTAGATACTGAAAAGCTTATGTGCACGAAAGCAGCACGGTTTTAGAAAGCATCGCAAACTATGGGTGAAGTGCAACAGGCAGAATCTATACTTCTACATTTCCGAAAAGCATTACACACTCTACCCCACTGCAGTCTTATCAGTGAAGCTACGAGCATCTGGAAAACGTTGCCAAAATATGTGAGTGGCTCGAAGACATCTTTAGTAATAGAACGCAATAAATTGTGCCCGACGGTGAATTTTCTTCCGAAAGATGGGTATCGTAAGGAATGACCAAGGGAAGTATGATACGACCGATATTACGAGGTGCATTCAAGTTCTAAGGCCTCCGATTTTTTTTTCTAATTAACTACGCACCCGAAATCGATGAAACTGGCGTTACTTGTCGACGTAATCGCCCTGCGGACGTACACATTTTTCACGACGCTGACGCCATGATTCCATGGCGGCGGCGAAGTCTTCTTTAGGAGTCTGTTTTGACCACTGGAAAATCGCTGAGGCAATAGCAGCACGGCTGGTGAATGTGCGGCCACGGAGAGTGTCTTTCATTGTTGGAAAAAGCCAAAAGTCACTAGGAGCCAGGTCAGGTGAGTAGGGAGCATGAGGAATCACTTCAAAGTTGTTATCACGAAGAAACTGTTGCGTAACGTTAGCTCGATGTGCGGGTGCGTTGTCTTGGTGAAACAGCACACGCGCAGCCCTTCCCGGACGTTTTTGTTGCAGTGCAGGAAGGAATTTGTTCTTCAAAACATTTTCGTAGGATGCACCTGTTACCGTAGTGTCCTTTGGAACGCAATGGGTAAGGATTACGCCCTCGCTGTCCCAGAATATGGAGACCATCATTTTTTCACCACTGGCGGTTACCCGAAAGTTTTTTGGTGGCGATGAATCTGTGTGCTTCCATTGAGCTGACTGGCGCTTTGTTTCTGGATTGAAAAATGGCATCCACGTCTCATCCATTGTCACAACCGACGAAAAGAAAGTCCCATTCATGCTGTCGTTGCGCGTCAACATTGCTTGGCAACATGCCACACGGGCAGCCATGTGGTCGTCCGTCAGCATTCGTGGCACCCACCTGGATGACACTTTTCGCATTTTCAGGTCGTCATGCAGGATTGTGTGCACAGAACCCACAGAAATGCCAACTCTGGAGGCGATCCCCCAAAACAATTCTCTCTACTTTCTCGATCATGTCGTCAGACCGGCTTGTGCGAGCCCGAGGTTGTTTCGGTTTGTTGTCACACGATGTTCTGCCTTCATTAAACTGTCGCACCCACTAACGCACTTTCGACACATCCATAACTCCATCACCACATGTCTCCTTCAACTGTCGATGAATTTAAATTTGTTTCACACCACGCAAATTCAGAAAACGAATGATTGCACGCTGTTCAAGTAAGGAAAACGTTGCTATATTAAGTATTTAAAACAGTTCTCATTCTCGCCGCTGGTGGTAAAATTCCATCTGCCGTACGGTGCTGCCATCTCTGGGACGTATTGACAATGAACGCGGCCTCATTTTAAAACAATGCGCATGTTTCTATCTCTTTCCAGTCCAGAGAAAAAAAAATCGGAGGCCTTAGAACTTGAATGCACCTCGTATATTCTGTATACATAAACGATCTGGAGGAAAACAGTGTGGGCAGCAATGTGCGCTTGTTTGCTGATGATGATGTGATGTACGACAAGCTGTCGAAGTTAAATGACTGTTCGATGATACAAGATTCTTTGGTGTGGCGAATGGCAGCTAGCTCTAAATGTAGAAAAATGTAAGTTGATGCGGAGGAGTAGGAAAAACAAACCCGTAATATTTGAATGCAGTATTACCAGCGTCCTGATTCACAAAGTCACGTCGTTTAAACATCTGGGCGCAAAGCTACAAAGCGATACGAAATGGAAAGAGCATCTGAGAATTGTGGTAGGGAAGGCGAATGTTAGACTTCGGTTTGTTGGGAGAATTCTTGTGAAAGTGTAGTTCATCTGTAAACGAGACCGCAAATAGGACGATGGTGCGTTCTATTCTTGAGTACTGCTTGAGTGTTTTGGATACGCATCAGGTCTGATTAAAGCAACCACATGCTCGCTGAGCTGCCCCTGTTTTCCAATTACTTGGGTGGTTATAGTTAAAAGTGCAGTTACAAACTGAGGTTGTAACACGCCCGGAGGTACAAATGGCGGGGGTCCCTTAATTGGTATAAGTGCTTGCTGCTTCTTGACCGTGCATCCTGTCCACCCAGGTACCTGATAATCCCGCGGCGGTTGTATTGTTCTGCTCCACATTGCTGCTGGCTTGCCTGAAATTATGTATTTAAATATGCAAGCGGGTTTAGGAGAGCCACTCGACGTCAAACACAACACTGTCCTACGTCTGTTATGACCACCTATGTTCTGAGACGATATGAAAATCACAGGTTGCACTGTTTATACTGTAAGTCACAAGTGTTGATGCCAGTTTCTAGATAATTATCTGTCCACAATATCACTTGGACGAGCGTACGCGCAACCGAACACGGCGCGGATGATTGTTGATGATGCGGAAGCCGAACGATCGAACGAAAGTTCTTACGCTCGTCACGCATACACAGATTTCTTTTGGTACCAGTTCTCTTTGACACTAGTAATCATATAACACTGCTCATAAAGGTATAGTTCACAATAGTATGAGCGTGCGCGTAACCGTCGCAGCGCGGCTGATTGTTGATGATGCGGAAAAGCGATGACCGAACGCACGTTCTCACGCTCGCTACAAGACACTGGCACTTGATTGTACTCTTTTATGCTAAGTAATTTTTATAGTGATTCACGTTAGTTCATTCTGAGAGACGCAACACGGCGCGGATGATTGATGCTGTGCGACACGCAACGAGAAGATACACAAACACGAGGGTAACCCCAAAAGTTGTTGTTGTGGTCTTCAGTCCTGAGACTGGTTTGATGCAGCTCTCCATGCTACTCTATCCTGTGCAAGCTTCTTTATCTCCCAGTAACTACTGCAACCTACATCCTTCTGAATCTGCTTAGTGTATTCAACTCTTGGTCTCCCTCTACGATTTTTACCCTCCACGCTGCCCGCCAATACTAAATTGGTGATCCCTTGATGCCTCACAACATGTCCTACCAACCGATCCTTTCTTCTAGTCAAGTTATGCCACAAATTTCTCTTCTCCCCAATCCTGTTCAATACCTCCTCATTAGTTATGTGATCTACCCACCTAATCTTCAGCATTGTTCTGTAGCACCACATTTCGAAAGCTTCTATTCTCTTTTTGTCTAAACTATTTATCGTCCATGTTTCACTTCCATACATGGCCACACTCCATACAAATACTTTCAGAAACGACTTCTTGACACTTAAATCTATACTCGATGTTAACAAATTTCTCTTCTTGAGAAACGCGTTCCTTGCCATTGCCAGTCTACATTTAATATCCTCTCTACTTCGACCATCATCAGTTATTTTGCTCCCCAAATAGCAAAACTCCTTTACTACTTTAAGTGTCTCATTTCCTAATCTAGTTCCCTCAGCATCACTCGACTTAATTCGACTACATTCCGTTATCCTCGTTTTGCTTTTGTTGATGTTCATCTTATATCCTCCTTTCAAGACGCTATCCATTCCATTCAACTGCTCTTCCAAGTCCTTTGCTGTCTCTGACAGAATTACAATGTCATCGGCAAACCTCAAAGTTTTTTTTTCTTCTCCATGAATTTTAATACCTACTCCAAATTTTTCTTTTGTTTCCTTCACTGCTTGCTCAATATACAGATTGATAAACCCTGTCTCACTCCCTTCCCAACCACTGCTTCCCTTTCGTGTCCTCGACTCTTATAACTGCCATCTGGTTTCTGTACAAATTGTAAATAGCCTTTCGCTCCCTGTATTTTACTGCTGCCACCTTCAGAATTTGAAAGAGAGTATTCCAGTCAACATTGTCAAAAGCTTTCTCTACGTCTACAAATGCTAGAAACGTAGGTTTGCCTTTCCTTAATCTAGCTTCTAAGATAAGTCGTAGGGTCAGTATTGCCTCACGTGTTCCAACCTTTTCACGGAATCCAAACTGATCTTCCCCGGCCGGCCGCGGTGGTCTAGCGGTTCTAGGCGCTCAGTCCGGAACCGCGCGACTGCAACGGTCGCAGGTTCGAATCCTGCCTCGGGCATGGATGTGTGTGACGTCCTTAGGTTAGTTAGGTTTAAGTAGTTCTAAGTTCTAGTGGACTGATGACCACAGGTGTTAAGTCCCATAGTGCTCAGAGCCATTTGAACCATTTGATCTTCCCCGAGGTCGGCTTCTACCAGTTTTTCCATTCTTCTGTAAAGAATTCGCGTTAGTATTTTGCAGCTGTGACTTATTAAACTGATAGTTCGGTAATTTTCACATCTGTCAACCCCTGCTTTCTTTGGGATTGGAATTATTATATTCTCCTTGAAGTCTGAGGGTATTTCGCCTGTCTGATACATCTTGCTCACCAGATGGTAGAGTTTTGTGAGGACTGGCTCTCCCAGAGCTGTCAGTAGTTGTAATGGAATGTTATCTACTCCAGGGGCCTTGTTTCGAATCAGGTCTTTCAGTGCTCTGTCAAACTCTTCACGCAGTGTCATATTTCCCATTTCATCTTCATCTACGTCCTCTTCCATTTCCGTAGTATTGTCCTCAAGTACATCGCCCTTGTACGGACCATCTATATACTCCTTCCACCTTTCTGCTTTCTCTTCTTTGCTTAGAACTGGGTTTCCATCTAAGCTCTTGATATTCATACAAGTAGTTCTCTTTTCTTCAAAGGTCTCTTTAATTTTCCTGTAGGCAGTATCTATCTTACCCCTGGTGAGATAAGCCTCTACATCCTTACAATTGTCCTCTAGCCATCCCTGCTTAGCCATTTTGCACTTCCTGTCGATCTCATATTTGAGACGTTTGTATTCCTTTTTGCCTGCCTCATTTACTGCATTTTTATATTTTCTCCTTTCATCAATAAAGTTCAATATTTCTTCTGTTACCCAAGGATTTCTACTAGCCCTCGTCTTTTTACCTACTTGATCCTCTGCTGCCTTTACTACTTCATCTCTCAAAGCTACCCATTCGTCTTCTACTGTATTTCTTTCCCCCATTCCTGACAATTGTTCCCTTATGCTCTCCCTGAAACTCTGTACAGCCTCTGGTTCTTTCAGTTTATCCAGCTCCCATCTCCTTAAATGCCCACCTTTTTGGCAGTTTCTTCAGTTTTAATCTACAGTTGATAACCAATAGATTGTGGTCAGAGTCCACATCCGCCCCTGGAAATGTCTTACAATTTAAAACCTGGGTCCTAAATCTCTGTCTTGCCATTATATAATCTATCTGAAACCTGTCAGTATCTCCAGGTTTCTTCCATGTATGCAACCTTCTTTTATGATTCTTGAACCAAGTGTTAGCTATGATTAAGTTGTGCTCTGTGCAAAATTCTACCAGGCGGCTTCCTCTTTCATTTCTTCCCCCAATCCATATTCACCTAGTATGTTTCCTTCTCTCCCTTTTCCTACTACCGAATTCCAGTCACCCATCACTATTAAATTTTCGTCACCCTTCACTATCTGAATAATTTCTTTTATTTCATCATACATTTCTTCAATTTCTTCGTCACCTGCAGAGCTAGTTGGCATATAAACTTGTACTACTGTGGTAGGCGTGGGTTTCGTGTCTATCTTGGCCACTATAATGCGTTCACTATGCTGTTTGTAGTAGCTTACCCGCACTCCTATTTTCCTATTCATTATTAAACCTACTCCTGCGTTGCCCCTATTTGATTTTGTATTTATAACCCTGTATTCGCCTTAGCAAAAGTCTTGTTCCTCCTGCCACCGAACTTCACTAATTCCTAACTTAAACCTATCCATTTCCCTTTTTAAATTTTCTAACCTACCTGCCCGATTAAGGGATCTGACATTCCACACTCCGTTCCGTAGAACGCCAGTTTTCTTTCTCCTGATAACGACGTCCTCCTCAGTAGTCCCCGCTCGGAGATCCGAATGGGGGACTATTTTACCTACGGAATATTTTACCCAAGAAGACGCAATCATCATTTAACCACACAGTAAATCTGCATGCCCTCGGGAAAAATTACGGCTGTAGTTTCCCTTTGCTTTCAGCCGTTACCCCAAAAGTAAGGTCTCCTATTTTTTTATAAGTACATAGACCTGTTTATTTCTACAGTGCTTTACATCAGTTTACAGCTTGAACATTTAGCTATTTTTCGACATAATCCCCATT
This sequence comes from Schistocerca nitens, assembly GCF_023898315.1. Lineage (NCBI taxonomy): Eukaryota > Metazoa > Arthropoda > Insecta > Orthoptera > Acrididae > Schistocerca > Schistocerca nitens. Next base: position 265,912,488 of record NC_064622.1, read on the forward strand.
TCCGTTGATGCATTTTTGTAGACGCTGTGGCAGTTTTTGTATGCCCATGTTATACCAGCTCGCCGCCATGCTGTTCAGAAAGTTATGAACCTCTTCTTTCACCTCGTCGTTGGAGATGAATCGCTTTCCGGACAAACGTTGTTTTAACCTAGGGAACAGGTGATAGTCACTGGGCGCCAAGTCAGGACTATAAGGTGAGTGGGTGATTATGTTCTGTTGAAATTGTTGCAGGAGAGGAACGGTTTACCGAGCGATATGTGGACGAGCGTGGTCATGGAGAATGAGTACGCCCTTGATTAACACTCTTCTTCTCCGCTTCCGAATTGCCCGTTCGAGTTTTTTCATAGTCTCACAGTACCTGTCAGCGTTAATTGTGATCAAAGCGATTAAGCTCCGACGACGTGGAGAAAGAAGAGGTTCTTCTTTCTGAACAGCATGACGCCGAGCTGGTATGACATGGGCATACAAAAACTGCCACAGCGTCTACAAAAATGCATCAACGGAAATGGGGATTATGTTGAAAAATAGCTAAATGTTCAAGCTGTAAACTGATGTAAACCATTGTAGAAATAAACAGGTCTATGTACTTATAGAAAAATAGGAGACCTTACTTTTGGGATTACCCTCGTATGTTATCGGCGGCACTGCTCATTTTCAGTTACATCATTACGCACTTTCCTGTGAATCACTTCCACATTTCATCACTTTACTGTAATAGCACTTGTAGCAACACTTGAACTGTCATAATAATAGTGCCTCTCGCATGCAGAGCTACCCACAACACAACAGTTCCGTGTCCCGTGCTCGACTCTGCAGACGCGGCTGCCCGCAAAGATACTCCGCAACGAATCCAGCGATATGACAGTATGCTTACATGGTCCAGTGTGGGCTGTAATTATCGCATGACAGCGAAACTTGGTAGATATTCTAATGCGTTAATGCGGAACCGATATATGTTGTAAAAACAATTAGTTCCAGTTTCGGCCGCCAAATGCAAATCTGGCGCTGTGAATGCAACAAAGATGTATAGAAACGTTTCGACAAATAAAGTATTAGGAACGGCATATGGACAGAAATGGTCATACAGGTGTGAAAGGGGTAATGCTGGTGTTATTATTAACTGCCACTTACAAAATTTTTTCAATATGAGCACCGGTGGCGTCGACGATATGCTGTACAACGCGAGATTAGCGCCTGGTGGCAAAAATTTGAACTAATTTTTTACGGTGTAAGTAGGTTCCGCAATAACGCATTAGAATACTACCAAGTTTCGCTGCCACACAATTACAGTCAACACTGGACCTCTGTGAGTAGCTGCACTTAGATTATAAGCAGCCAGATACTTTCAGAGCCTCGTCAAGCGCGGCTGGTTACACGCTTGAGGCTATACTTCCGGCATGTAATCTGTCAGTCACCGTATCACTATAGTCGAACTATCGTAACTTACTTCAGGCATCTAATCACTTCCAAGCTTTCACTGATTCTATTTTAAACCCGCTGACAACTGACTGCGAATAAACAAAAGATTGCACTGTAACCATAATTGGAGACACTTTTGAATGCAGTTAGGCATGCTCCTTACCAAATTGACAATGCCAGCCACTCGTGCTGGCGAAACGTCAGAAAAATCATTAGATGAACGTCGGCCGAAGAACCCGCGACAGAAGCCAATAGGCAGTTTGTCGTTATAGGATAGAACCATCTTTCGTAGGTGAAGGCGGCTGCCTTCAATTTACAACTGAGCGTGATGAGAGTATGATGCGGCCAACATGAGACGTTCAAGGAAGTTTTATATCTGACGGTGCATGCTTGCTGTTGGCTTTTTGACTTCTGATGGTACCTAATGGCGTAGAAACTTTAAGGTAGGTTATACTGTGCGACAATATAAATATTTACGAAGTTGTCAGTATGTGTAGTATTGCGACGTATTGATTTGCTTCCTTGTTTTATAGTACATGATAATGGGATAAAATAGTTTTGAAACATGTTGTGGTAAATATATCGCACGTTTGTTCCATTAAGTTTCGGGTGCGCAGCCGCAAGAAATCTCCTTCTTCTTCTGATACTTCGGCCGTATAACTTGTGCTGGCGAAACGTCAGAAAAATCATTAGATGAACGTCGGCCGAAGAACCCGAGACAGAAGCCAATAGGCAGTTTGTCAACAAGTGGCCACGAAAGCCTTAACAATTTTGTATCCTATAACGCATGTATCACAACCCTCATTTCATGAGATACTGTGAAGAGGTTTTGAATTTAACCCAGGACATCGGCGCAAAGTTTGGTGGTTAGGCATTTTACGCCACCACGGTTCCTATCCTTTTCGAGTAGATAATGGCAGTGAAAATTACATCTCCAGGATTTTAACCGGCTTGCCTCCAAGTCGAACGCGACCGCGAAGCGATGCGTTAGCGATCTCAGGCTAAGGAGGCGGGCAAGACACCGCTGATTCTACTGTATTAATACAGTGGTCAAGCCGGCCGGTGTGGCCGTGCGGTTAAAGGCGATTCAGTCAGGAACCGCGCGACTGCTACGGTCGCAGGTTCGAATCCTGCCTCGGGCATGGATGTGTGTGCTGTCCTTAGGTTAGTTAGGTTTAATTAGTTCTAAGTTCTAGGCGACTGATGACCTCAGAAGTTAAGTCGCATAGTGCTCAGAGGCATTTGAACCATTTTACAGTGGTCAAAATAAACGTTGCATATTGCTTTATTGTCAGCACATGTCATAATAGGTAACAAAATTGATTTTTTATGTCAGGTTAGTCATAAGGAAACAAAAATAAAACAGATAAAACAATTGTGCTTGACACGAATAAACAAAATATTCCTCTGTAAACATAATTGGAGACACTTTTGAATGCAGTTAGGCATGCTCCTTACCAAATTGCCCAGAGAAGCCTGTGGAATATTGTCCCATTCCTCCACAGCAGCCACTATGATGACCTCTAACGCCTCTTGTGGGGCAGGATGATAGCAAACCGCTCGTTTCAGCGTGACCCATACATTCTCAATGCAAATGAGATACTGGGAACATGGAGATCATTCCTTCTCCGCTAGGCAGGCGTTAACATGTTTTTGACGATGGGGGCCAGCGATCATTGTCGTCGATCAGCGTGAATCCCGTTCCAGTATGTTCACCAAATGCATCCACAATGCGTGGAAGAATGTCGTCCTGCTACTTCGCGCCAGTCATCCTTCGATGTTTCGGCACAAAGGGTGTTCTGCGACCATACATCATTCCACCCCAAAAACATGACTCAGCCGCCTTGGAAAAAGGTGGAGGTCTGCGATACAGTTGAGGTGTAAACGTTGTCCTCATTGCCTTCATACACGAATATCAATGTTGTCGGGTGGAGTCTCATCAGAAAGGAGCGTTGTGTCCCACAGCTGCCCAGCCCACAAAGAATTGTTTCGTATCAATTCGACGCGAGCCACTCTCCGAACCCGATATAGAGGGGGACCCTAGGGAGGTCTTCTGGCACGTAGTCCCTGTTCGTGGAGCCTATTTCGTATTGTCCCACATTCGATTCCCGGCGGGGTCAGGGATTTTCAAGTGCCTTGAGATGACTGGGTGTTTGTGTCGTCCTCGTCATTTCATCTTCATTCATGAAAGTGGCGAGATTGGACCGAGCAAAGGTTGGGACTTTGAACGGGCGCTGATAACCGCGCAGTTGAGCGCCCCACAAACCAGACATCATCATCATCATCCTCATCATCATCATCGTATTGTCCCTGTTGCCGGCCGCGGTGGTCTCGCGGTTCTAGGCGCGCAGTCCGGAACCGTGCGACTGCTACGGTCGCAGGTTCGAATCCTGCCTCGGGCATGGATGTGTGTGATGTCCTTAGGTTAGTTAGGTTTAAGTAGTTCTACGTTCTAGGGGACTGATAACCACAGCAGTTGAGTCCCATAGTGCTCAGAGCCATTTTGTCCCTGTTGACAAATACACCCCTGTAGCTGTTTGGAACTGCCGCCGTAGACGTGTAGCATTGTGCGAATTTCGCTGCGACGTCCACCTGTTTCATTCCGTTCTCCATTAGAACAAGACTTCCCAAACCTTTCCTCTGACGGAACACATTGAGGATCCTGATACCTTGATGGAACACGTTGTTTATTTTGAAGGTTAGTAAGATTCCAAAAACTGAGAGAAACTTGTTTTATTCGATGATTACTGCAACTTTAAATAATAACTAATAACACAGAAAACATAATAAAATGCGGAGGCCGAGCGAGGTGGCGCAATGGTTAGCACACATACGGGAGGGCGACGGTTCAAACCCGCGTCCGGCCATTCTGATTTATATTTTCCGTGATTTCCCTAAATCGCTTCAGGCAAATGCCGGGATGGTTCCTTTGAAAGGGCACTGCCGATTTCCTACTCCATCGTTCCCTAATCCGATGGTACCTATGAGCGCGCTGTTTGGTCCTCTTCCCTAAATCAGCCAACCAACCAAAATACGGAGCCTCTGACCGTACGTTATCATTGTCCAATCCATCCTGAAGCAACAGAACTCCCGTAACGACACACAGCACAAGTGTCACAGTGTTTCCAGGTGGCACGGTTGCTATAGAATACACATAGTGCCCCTTCAAGGACTGTTTCCGCCAGAATTACACAACGAATAAACCAGTGAGTGTATTGCCATCAAAACGTATTTCTGCATCACATATTTCCATATTAAAGTTAACGTAAATGTAACGTTTATTTTGACCACTGTATTGAAAACAGTCCTATGTTACACAATATTCTATATTTACATAAGAGCGTCGTGTTTGCCCGCGTAGGGCGTCAAGTTATCTCGAAATAAAATGGAAGGACGACATTATAATTGACCCTATCCTGGATTACTACAACATCAAAGTGACAACGAGGAAGCAGGCTTTCATATTTCCAGGTAACATGATGATGCCCTACCCGGGTGAAGCGCATCGTTCTTAAGTTAACAAAGAATGCTGTGCAGCCTGCGACTGTTTGCTGTATGACCACGCCATGACGAAATGGAATAAATTTTGATTATATTATTTACGCATGAACATTGAGAATGCGAGCTGTGTATGTTTCATTTCGTTTTATTGTGAATTAAAAGAGGAAATACGCTGACCTCATGTGTTCCATTTCATCCTAGAAACGTTCTGAAAAGCTGGGCAGCATTTTTATGAGATTTTTCTTTTTATTATTATTAATTTCTTGGCAGTGGATACTTGGGCAGCTGCTGTCGCCCACGTTGAAAATCAGCCGCGAGTATGTTTTGATGTCGGCCTCTCAAGGCCCCTCTAATAACAGGGTTACCCCCCTGTGAGACAGTCTGTCATTAATCACGGGCCTACCCCAGGTCCCGGCGACACCCATTACGACAGTCATTAGGGCCCAGTGGCCAGTCATTCCTGAGCCAGCGACACTCCCCCTGGACCCTCTCCTACAATTACGAGGCAGTTGCGCTCGCCTGGACGGGACAGGTTTTTGCCTCCTCCAGCTTTTTTTGTCCCACTCGCCACGTTGCGTGTACCTCCACGCGCTCTGTTTGTTTACGTCTGCCGCGCCGCCGCCGCTAATGGAATAGCCTTGCGGCTGGAGAACAGGTAGCCAGGTGTCCGAGTCACGTGACCCGTCTGGTATCCCCGGGCAGTCCAAGAAATCTTGGTCTTTTTTGCCTCCCTAGTTGCTGCAGAAGCCGACAATGGTAAGAGGTAGTGGCGATGCTCGGAGAAGTTCTTGTATTTTCTTAATAGCTCTGCAACGACATCGTTCAGGACAATATCTACATAAAGTACCAGAGTTAATTATTATTTTTATCATGTTACTTTTATTCGTCGTATGACTAGCTGCGCCCGGCAAGCTTTGCAATACCTATTTTCTTTCTAATTAGGTACACATTTAAACGCGCAAAATAAAGACAAAAACTTTTTGCAAATTATATTGAATTTGAAAAAGTTTATTAATGTGCTTTCGGATATACGAAATTTTTTGTCTTTCCTTCTTTGCAAAAAATCAAAGCTTTTTGCCTGGGGTTTCGCTAGCGTACGCATGTGTTATATACCGGATGTCTCTCCTAACAGTCATCAGGCAATTTTTCTCTGATGCTTCGGCAGATATGCGTAATATTGTTTTGCAACGTGTGACTGGCGACAGCCCAGGCAAATAATGATCATTCCGTCATTCATGCGACGCCCAACGTCGATGGAAAGCGTCGGTTTGATTCCCTTTACAAACAAAATGATTTTTGAAATGGAATTTTACGTGCCCAGAGCGGTCCCAACTTGGTCTAGTACGACATTCGTTTTACCAGTACGTATTAACAGGGACAGTAAAACACGAGGAATAATCAGTACTCCAGCAACAACCCTGCCCTGTTCCGCGATGACTGCTGCTACCATGCACAAGTGTGCTGCTTCTGCTGTAGTACTGATTATTCCTTTTGTTTTACTGTTCCCGTTGATACGTACTGCTGAAACGAATATCGCGCGAGACTAATCTGTCGAATGGGCTCATAAAATTGTGATTTAAAAATCATTTTGTTTGCAATGGTAAACAAACCGACGCATTGTAATCTGCGCTAGGGATCGTATAAAAGACGTGATGAGTAGAACTTTTGTGGGCTGACAGCAGCTACACACTGCGAAAAAATTGCAAATGTCTGCCGAAGCACCAGAGAAAATGAGTCTGACGAACCATGGGAGATACACACGGTATATGTCACACACATGTACACGGTGTATCAAAAAGGATCATGCGGTTTAAAAAAAAGTCATAACTGTTACGTTATTTGTGATATGTGCGTGAACGACGTACTGTTGGAAAGAGCGAACTCTAGAGTTTTACACGCTTCCCGCTAGGTAGCAGCAGTGTGCGCCCACTTCAATTCTTGTTGAAATGGCGTCAGGACAACAGAAAGCGTTTGTGTTCTACGTATTGCGCAGCGCGGGTCAGTAATAACTGTTCAACGTGACCTTCGTACTGGGTATGGTGTGGATGCGTCTACAGCACAGAGCATTAGATGATGGCGGAACAACTCTGAGAAACATGTTGTTTGTGTAAAGGCAAATCGCTGGGCTGTCCGCGAGAGTCTGGCACTGACGTCGAACACATCCGCCATGGTTCCACAAGGAGTCCGCAGAAATCCGTTCGCAGTGCAGTTCGACAGCTCAACATGCCCCCAGTGTCCATTTGGCGTGTGTTGCGTCGACGGTTACTCATGAAACCATACAAAATTCAGCTACTGCAAGCTCTTCGTAATGGTGACAAACAACAACGGGCGGAGTTCTGTACTTTCGTTCTTGGCAAGACGGAGGATGATAGTTTTCTTCCACGCTTTGTGTTTAGTAACGAGCCAACCTTTCATTTAAATGGAATGGTGAACCGTCATATTGTGAGAATGTGGAGTGCGGAACAACCACATCAAGTTGTACAACATGAGAGGAACTCCCCAAAATTTAGGGTGGCGACCACCAACCAGGAGTAATTGAAACTGAAGTAGTAAGTCACTAAGAGGGAAGGAAATCGGTGACTTCCAGTATTGAATTAAGGAGTAAATTACTCCAGGAGTAAACTTTTCATTTACTTCTGAAGTAAATCCGATTTTACGTTTCAGTTTGTTTCATATAGGTGCAAAGTTTTTTTGAGAAGTCTGTCGGAGAGAATTATGTTCGAAGTACTTACCCAACATCTTCAGGCCTGAAGTTAATGTTTCTTCAGCTTTCCTAAAGTTAGATACTGATCAGGCAAAGGAATATGATAAGGGCAAATACAAGGGGTGTTCAATAATTAATGCAACAAATTTTTTTTCTGAAAGCAGGTTGGTTTGGTTCAGGATTCCAATACACCGTATTACTTACCACTTTTTGGGTTACAGAACCCTATTTTTCAAAGCGATCTCCGTTCAATGGGACGGTCTTACGCCAACTTTACTGGAACGGCTTGCCCGATAGTACCACTCCACTGGTCGAAGTCGGAGCCAACATCTTTTTGCATCAATAACCCCCCATTCCTGCGGAGTGCATCCTTCAATGAGCCAAACAGATGCAAGTCGAAAGATGAGAGATCCGGGCTATAGGGTGGATGAGGAAGAACTGTCCAATGAAGTTTTGTGAGCTTCTCTCGGGAGTGGAGACTTGTGTAAGGCTCTGCGTTGTGACAGAGAAGGAGAAGCTCGTTTGTACGTTTTTGGCGACGAACACGCTGAAGCTAACACTGCAGGGCGCAAGCTGTAAGCTGTATGCGGCCGGCCGGCATGGGGGACATCGGACTGGTTTGAGCGCCCTTCCTGCGATGATCACAGACGCCTCGCTCAACGACTCAGAGCGCTTTTGTTCACTGCCAGGTCTCTGTAGATATTCTGCAAGGACCTACGAATATCTACGATGCTCTGGTTTTCCGCCAAAAGAAACTCAATGACAGTTCTCTGCTTGGAATGCACCTCGTTGCGGACGCCATTTTGAAAGCTATATGTAGCGCCGCTACATAACGGCACTTCATGAAACCATAGAGGCGAAAGTCACTAAATTAATCTTCTTCTCTATGCTCAGGTAAATTATGACCATACTTCGCACGTGAATAATCAGTTAACCCGTGGTGTTTCAACTGGACCTGAAAAGGAATTCAGAATGCTGCAAGGGGAATCTAGTATTACTATCTCAGTAGATTACATACTCGTTTATAATGTGACTTCGTGTCCCTTCGCCTTGTATCATAAGGAATGGTCCAACAAATTGCAGAACTAACTCATCCGCATTTCATATGTGAAGAACCCATTTCATTCCATTCTTACGTCCGCAGCACCAGATCACTTCCACCGCCCACTTGAATTTGCTTGGGACAGTGTGCTTTGCATACATGTAAATAAACTCCAGGAAATTGAAATAAGAACACCGTGAATTCATTGTCCCAGGAAGGGGAAACTTTATTGACACATTCCTGGGGTCAGATACATCACATGATCACACTGACAGAACCACAGGCACATAGACACAGGCAACAGAGCATGCACAATGTCGGCACTAGTACAGTGTATATCCACCTTTCGCAGCAATGCAGGCTGCTATTCTCCCATGGAGACGATCGTAGAGATGCTGGATGTAGTCCTGTGGAACGGCTTGCCATGCCATTTCCACCTGGCGCCTCAGATGGACCAGCGTTCGTGCTGGACGTGCAGACCGCGTGAGACGACGCTTCATCCAGTTCCAAACATGCTCAATGGGGGACAGATCCGGAGATCTTGCTGGCCAGGGTAGTTGACTTACACCTTCTAGAGCACGTTGGGTGGCTCGGGATACATGCGGACGTGCATTGTCCTGTTGGAACAGCAAGTTCCCTTGCCGGTCTAGGAATGGTAGAACGATGGGTTCGATGACGGTTTGGATGTACCGTGCACTATTCAGTGTCCCCTCGACGATCACCAGTGGTGTACGGCCAGTGTAGGAGATCGCTCCCCACACCATGATGCCGGGTGTTGGCCCTGTGTGCCTCGGTCGTATGCAGTCCTGATTGTGGCGCTCACCTGCACGGCGCCAAACACGCATACGACCATCATTGGCACCAAGGCAGAAGCGACTCTCATCGCTGAAGACGACACGTCTCCATTCGTCCCTCCATTCACGCCTGTCGCGACACCACTGGAGGCGGGCTGCACGATGTTGGGGCGTGAGCGGAAGACGGCCTAACGGTGTGCGGGACCGTAGCCCAGCTTCATGGAGACGGTTGCGAATGGTCCTCGCCGATACCCCAGCAGCAACAGTGTCCCTAATTTGCTGGGAAGTGGCAGTGCGGTCCCCTACGGCACTGCGTAGGATACTACGGTCTTGGCGTGCATCCGTGCGTCGCTGCGGTCCGGTCCCAGGTCGACGGGCACGTGCACCTTCCGCCGACCACTGGCGACAACATCGATGTACTGTGGAGACCTCACGCCCCACGTGTTGAGCAATTCGGCGGTACGTCCACCCGGCCTCCCGCATGCCCACTATACGACCTCGCTCAAAGTCCGTCAACTGCACATACGGTTCACGTCCACGCTGTCGCGGCATGCTACCAGTGTTAAAGACTGCGATGGAGCTCCGTATGCCACGGCAAACTGGCTGACACTGACGGCGGCGGTGCACAAATGCTGCGCAGCTAGCGCCATTCGACGGCCAACACCGCGGTTCCTGGAGTGTCCGCTGTGCCGTGCGTGTGATCATTGCTTGTACAGCCCTCTCGCAGTGTCCGGAGCAAGTATGGTGGGTCTGACACACCGGTGTCAATGTGTTCTTTTTTCCATTTCCAGGAGTGTAATTCCCACTTGTAACGGAACTAAATGCCTGTTAGCACTTTTCTTCCATCTTCTCTCACCAGTGAACGATATACGGATCTACAGTCAGATCGTGTGCGTCCATTTGTTTGCGTACAGAGCCCTGTTTGTGACCTGAATCCACACCATCGCTCCCGAATTATATGTCAAAATGGTTTGATGAGCATACTACGAAAGCGTGTTCCTCCGCGTGACCTGACCTAAATCTTGTAGAGCCCATCTGCTGAACGGCACGTGCGGTCCTTGACCCAGCTCTCATTAATCTGTGTGCGAAAATTGTCCTATCACCAGCCAAGTTCCCTGTCTCTCACGGAGACAAATTCATGATGATGATGACGATTATATTGATTTCAGAGTGTTCAATGGCAAGATTATCAGCGCCCTTGTAAAATATGAACTAAATTCTTAAGGAAAATTTATTTTACACTCGTAAACAATATCCTTGGGACGACGGCAATTGGGCCTAAAGAACTATCCGCCAATGACAGCACAAACAGTGATTTCTCAACAATGTAGCTGCCGGGGAAAAATTTGTACACTGATTTAGAGGTTTACTATTCGCTTAAGATTTACACTACTGGCCATTAAAATTGCTACACCAAGAACAAATGCAGATGATAAACGGGTATTCATTGGACAAATATATTATACTAGAACTGACATGTGATTACATTTTCACGCAATTTGGGTGCATAGCTCCTGAGAAATCAGTACCCAGAACAACCACCTCTGACCGCAATAACGGCCTTGATACGCCTGGGCATTGAGTAAACAGAGCTTTAATGGCGTGTACAGGTACAGCTGCCCATGCAGCTTCAACACGATACCACAGTTCATCAACAGTAGTGACTGGCGTATTGTAACGAGCCAGTTGCTCGGCCACCATTGACCAGACGTTTTCAATTGGTGAGAGATGTGGAGAATGTGCTGGCCAGGACATTTTGTGTATCCAGAAAGGCCCGTACAGGACCTGCAACATGCGGTTGTGCATTATCCTGCTGAAATGTAGGGTTTCGCTGGGATCGAATGAAGGGTAGAGCCACGGGTCGTAACACATCTGAAATGTAAAGTCCACTGCCCAAAATGACGTAAATGCGAACAAGAGGTGACCGAGACGTGTAACCGATGGCACCCCATACCATCTCGCCGGGTGATACGCCAGTATGGCGATGACGAATACACGCTTCCAATGTGCGCTCACCGCGATATCACCAAACACGGATGCGAACATCATGATGCTGTAAACCGAACCTGCATTCATCCGAAAAAAATTACGTTTAGCCATTCGTGCACCCAGATTCGTCGTTTAGTACACCATCGCAGGCGCTCCTGTCTGTGATGCAGCGTCAAGGGCAACCGCAGCCATGGTCTCCGAGCTGATAGCCCATGCTGCTGCAAACGTCGTCCAACTGTACGTGCAGATGGTTGTTGTCTTGTAAACGTCCCCATCTGTTGACTCGGGGATCAAGACGTGGCTGCACGATCCGTTACAGCCATGTGGATAAGATGCCTGGCATCTGGATTGCTAGTGATACTAAGCCGTTGGGATCCAGCACGGCGTTCCGTATTACCGTCCTGAACCCACCAATTCCGTATTCTGCTAACAGTCATTGGATCTCGACCAACGCGAGCAGCAATGTCGCGATAAGATAAACCGCAATCGCGATAGGCTCCAATCCGACCTTTATCAAAGTCGGAAACGTGATGGTACGCATTTCTCCTCCTTAGACGAGGCATCACAACAACGTTTCACCAGGCAACGCCGGTCAACTGCCGTTTGTGTATGGGAAATCGGTTGGAAACTTTCCTCATGTCAGCACGTTGTAGGTGTCGCCACCGGCGTCAACCTTGTGTGAATACTCTGAAAAGCTAATAATTTGGATATCACAGCATCTTCTTCCTGTCGGTTAAATTTCGCGTTTGTAGCACGTCATCTTCGTGGTGTAGCAATTTTAATGGCCAGTAGTGTATTATTGCCATGGTGGATATGGAGTAAATGAAATGACCACATTGACAGATCTGTAGCACAAGCCATTTTGAGATATCATGTTTGACCCATGCTGAAACACCCATCTTAGTACCTCCAAAGGTGGAAATGCAGGCATGACTCTGGCGTCCGTTTAATCGTACAGATCGCGAATAGAGTCCTGGGATACGTTATGCCACGCATGCCTGACGTCTTCACGTATTTCTGTAGGAGATGTTGGTTGACGAGTCGCACGAGTCACATCTCGTCCCATCATGCCCCACATGTGCTCGACTGGAGACAAATCTGCAGTTCGTGCTGGCCAGGGAAGTTTCTGCACGTCTTGCAAAGCATGTTGGGTTTCACGAGCAGTGTTTGGGCGAGTGTTACCCTGTTGGAACAACACAATACCTGTGTGTTGCAAGAACGGCAGAAGAATTGTCTAACAACAGCAGCGTACCGAGCGCTGGTTAGCTTCCCCTCCAGAAGGTGATCGAGAATTGTAGCTTATTCCTCTCCAGACCATAAGACCTGGGGTAGGACCAGTGTGTCTTTGACGAATGCATTCTATGGGACAGCAGTCACCAAGTCTGTGTGGTACACAAAATGGTTCAAATGGCTCTTAGCACTGTGGGACTTAACATCTGAGGTCATCGGTCCCCTAGACTTAGAACTACTTAGACCTAACTAACCTAAGGACATCACACACATCCATGCCCGAGGCAGGATTCGAATCCGCGACCTTAGCAGCAACGTGGTTTCGGACTGAATCACCTAAAACCGCTCGACCACAGCGGCCGGCGTAGTACACATAAACGACCATTACTTACTTGCATGCAGGCAGGATCTGCTTTCATCACTGACGGCACTAGTTGAGCCGTGCATGTCGATGCTGTGGCGTGAATGGAAGACGGGCTAGAAGTGAGCAGGCCCGTAATCTCTCTGCTAATAACTGGTTCACAACAGTTCGCGCTGACACGTCCGGCTAACAAGCCCTCTCATCAATGCTGTGGTATCCGTACTTTCCTGCCGCTGCCCTTACAATACGACGACCCTGGCGGGCATCTGTGCTGTGTGGGCGTCTAGAATCTTGTCTACGGGTGTGCGAATGTTCACGTGACCACTGATAGCAGCATCGTTGCGCAACTGAAGCATCACATCCAACATGCTTGGTAGTTCTCCGAAAGAACCATCCCGTCACTCGGAAGGCCACAATTTGATCCCTTTCAAACTCGCTCAGTTGTCTATAGGAAGCGCGAGTACGGTTGCCTTTTTGCTTCACACTTTTGCACTACACAGCCTTCTGGGCGTGAGCACTCGCTATTAAAGGGTAGTTCCAGATGGCGCTCTGGTCGCTATGCCACTACTCTATCTGTTGGCGGATGACGATGAAACCATTATCATACATCTGCTATCCCCCAGGTGGCCTATGTGCCATCGAATCAAAATCTACGTCATGTTTCCAGGTGTACTAATTCTTTTTTCAGCAGTGTATTTAAATGGATAAGAAAATCACACACAGGTGCGTGCATATCGACATATAGCGTTAACAAAGCGAAAATTAGCTGAAAAAGTGCTAAAAAGTATTTCCTGGAACATGCGGCTGGCGGACCAATGATAAAAACAAGGAACCTACTGTCAGAACGAGTAAATGACGAGTATAACGATTTATCGCGTGATGAGGACGAAACAAGGTTTATGTCGCCAATTCAGTTGCTCATGTGTGATAGTGGTGTAGAAAATCTCCAGGTGATTATCTGTAGCACAATGAGAGGATTACTGTGTCTCTCTGCATTTTCCCCTATTGCGTCCTGCTATTCCGATAATTTCAACAGTTAATCTTCTTTCGCTGCGAATATACATTACAGTATTAACCTGCACTGTCGACATTTCAAGATTCCAAAAAAGCTGCAAAGTATCACTCCTCTCACAGTTTGTCAACCTATATAAGTGGAGACCATATGAAAGATGAAAGGATCATTCCTTTGTTCATTTCTACGAGAGGTAGAAATTTATATAAGTAGCTTAGCCGTAGCTCACGTATATATGGTATATGGATGTAAACAGGTAAGGCTGCTCCCGGCGTATGCCGCTAATTCATACACGACGTGGCTGCAGGAGAGCAGCTCGCTTTGATCCCTCTGTAGAGGCTGTAATGCCACTCGGATCAGCTCTTCGTCTTTTGCTTGAAAAAGTAGTTGAGCCAACAGCGAAACAATCCCTGGGTTCGCCCTGCCATGCTAGTCCAGTAATGCTGTCACTTGCTTTTTGAAAAATGCGAGTTCATTCTGCTCCTCCTACCTTACCACCATTGTTAATATGGCTGTAAAATGGCTGTTTCTAAAGCGCACGCAGGATTAATTTTGCCTTTTTTGCTTGTACCCCGTGTCTGCCAGTACTGCAACTGGCCTATATGCAAGCAGGAAGTACATCGGATTGTCCGTCCATTAGTATGAATCACCATCTCTGAAAGTTGGCAAGCTCTCACTTTAACTACTCTTTTTGTCAGATTAATATTCATATTTTAGGTCATGATCTCTGTGGTCCCCAATACTACATTTGGTATGTGTGGCTTATGGCTTTTTTTACGTGAGGAAATTGTGAACAGATTGTTCTTATATATGCGCGTGTAGCCAGTAGAGAACTCGTACCAAAGGGGCCATTGTGGAAGCGGACCATAGTGGAGGCGACGTGACGGAGAACAGAGAGAAAGATGGACTGTGGGCCACAAATGTGTCCAGTGACCTGGTTGTGCGAGTGTTTCGGGGAAGTAGCGCTTTGTGCATTGTACCTGCAGAGAGACCTCTGGTTTTGGCACTCAACTCTTCCCACTTAGGATTCGAGCACGAAGGCGTCAGCTCGCAAAACATTTTACCTGGGCTAGGCAACAGTCTGTCACCAAGGCGACCAGAAGGAAACTGCTGTAACCTGAGCTTTCGTGAAAACAGTGGGACTGTCATAAAACTACACAACTGGTCATTTAAAATTGCTACACCACGAAGATGACGTGCTACAGGCGCGAAATTTAACCGACAGGAAGAAGATGCTGTGATATGCAAATGATTAGCTTTTCAGAGCATTCACACAACGTTGGCGCCGGTGGCTGACATGAGGAAAAATTCCAACCGATTTCTATACATAAACAGCAGTTGACCAGCGTTGCCTGGTGAAACGTTGTTGTGATGCCTCGTGTAAGGAGTAGAATTGCGTACCATCACGTTTCCGTCTTTGATAAAGGTCGGATTGTAGCCTATCGCGATTGCGGTTTATCGTATCGCGACATTGCTGCTCGCGTTGGTCGAGATCCAGTGAGTGTTAGCAGAATGTGGAATCGGTGGGTTCAGGAGGGTAACACGGAATTCCGTGCTGGCTGCCATCGGCCTCATATCACTAGCAGTCGAGATGACAGGCATCTTATCCGCATTGCTGTAACGGATCGTGCAGCCACGTCTCGATCCCTGAGTCAACAGATGGGGACGTTTACAAGACAACGACCATCTGCACGAACAGTTCGACGACGTTTGCAGCAGCATCGACTATCAGCTCGGAGACCATGGCTGCGGTTACCCTTGACGCTGCATCACAGACAGGAGCGCCTGCGATGGTGTACTCAACGACGAACCTGGGTGCACGAATGGCAGAAGTCATTTTTTCGGATGAATCCTGCTTCTGTTTACAGCATCATGATGGTCGCATCCGTGTTTGGCGACATCGCGGTAAACGCACATTCGAAGCGTGTATTCGTCATCGCCATACTGATGTATCACCCGGCGTGATGGTATGGGGTGCCATTGGTTACACGTCTCTGCCACCTCTTGTTCGCATTGACGGCACTTTGAACAGTGGACGTTACATTTCAGATGTGTTACGACCTGTCGCTCTACCCTTGATTCGGAAATACAGAAGCGTCCGATCTTACCCGTCGGCTTTGACCCATGACGTCACAAATACCGCGGAAACGACCATAAACAACAATTCCAATATGGCGGATATAAAAACATCGAATACGTATTGTAAACACTGAAATACACAAGTTTCACAAAAAGCCTAATGACTGTAACGGGACAAGCGTGGGAAATTGGGGGTTTTTGGGTGGGGAGAAACTAAATATGTCGTTATGCGGTGGGGGGAGTCTGCAGTGCCCCCCCATCCCCCCACAGGCTTCATTAGTGTCAAATCAATATTTTCGAATCATAGGCGGCCGCTGCCGCGGCCGCATTCCAAAAAAAAAAACTCCCAACCTAACCTCAAGTGGGCTACGCTACAGATCAATATGTTCATCAAATTGCTTCATATTACGTATACATGTTCTTTAAACAAGAGTACATCAAACCATGTATTAGGTTTTCCGCGCCGTAATGACGTCACACACCACAACACGCTTACGTCACGGGTCAAAGCCGACGAGTAAGATCGGACCTTTCTGTTGACCCCTTGATTCGATCCCTGCGAAACCCTACATTTCAGCACGATAATGCACGACCGCATGTTGCAGGTCCTGTACGGGCCTTTCTGGATACAGAAAATGTCCGACTGCTGCCCTGGCCAGCACATTCTCCAGATCTCTCACCAACTGAAAACGTCTGGTCAATGGTGGCCGAGCAACTGGCTCATAACAATATGCCAGTCACTACTCCTGATGAACTGTGGTATCGTGTTGAAGCTGCATGGGCAGCTGTACCTGTACACGCCATCCAAGCTCTGACTCAATGCCCAGGCGTATCAACGCTGTTATTACGGCCAGAGGTGGTTGGTCTGGGTACTGATTTCTCAAGATATATGCACCCAAATTGCGTGAAAATGTAATCACATGTCAGTTCTAGTATAATATATTTGTCCAATGAATACCCGTTTATCATCTGTATTTCTTCTTGGTGTAGCAATTTTAATGGCCAGTAGTGTATAAGCATTCTCATGTTAACATCCTTCTTACAGAAATTGGAAGTGGTCAGCCTGGAAAGATAAGATCTCTTCATAAATGAGGGACTGTGCTCCTGTCTTGGTACACATCTTATGCGAAGACATGGCCATGCTTACCGTGAGAACGACGTGTCCCTTACTTAAAATCTTCAGACAGGAGAGATTTTGAGTCGCTGATTGGTTCCCCTCATGGTTTGCACAGCAGACGCTTGCTCCCCCGTGTCTGGATTGGCTATCAGACTAGCAGACCAGACAAGAGGGGAGGTTTAATGAGTGGAGGACAGTTCGTTTGGTTTGTACCACATGGAGGCGGGCTTTTCTTGCTAATTTGGCTCTTCTATCAGGCTTGGTGGAAAGTGATTGTGATTCTTTGCTTTCTTCGTCTTCCGATCCTCCTCTGGAGGAGACCTGCAGGACTAAGAGCCAGTGGCAGTTTCCGACTGTACGAACAGTGGCCCTGCATATCATCTTGGGCATATCGTGTGTCACGAGGGTGAACTTACTCGTCCTGGGTCAGCCATCCGACGTTTGATAATTCCAGCATGCACTGTCATGCCTGTCAATCAGATTGGTTGGCCAGACCAGCGAACGGGTGCACCTCACACTGAAATCTGCCGAGATTTCAGGGCCGGCCGCGGTGGTCTAGCCGTTCTAGGCGCTCAGTCCGGAACTGCGCGACTGCTACGGTCGCAGGTTCGAATCCTGCCTCGGGCATGGATGTGTGTGATGTCCTTAGGTTAGTTAGGTTTAAGTAGTTCTAAGTTCTAGGGGACTGATGACCACAGATGTTAAGTCCCATAGTGCTCAGAGCCATTTGAACCATTTGAGATTTCGGGACCCTGATAGGGAAGCTTCCCGCGTTCTGCCAATCAGAACGCCAGACCGCAGAATCTGCATGTTTTCGTGGACGCGTCAGAACATGGCACGGCGCTCCGCCCCACTCCGCTCCACAGCGTGCCGTTTTCTGCTGCCGCCTGTATAAAGGTGAAAAAATGGTTCAAATGGCTCTGAGCACTATGGGACTCAACTGCTGTGGTCATAAGTCCCCTAGAACTTAGAACTACTTAAACCTAACTAACCTAAGGACATCACACACATCCATGCCCGAGGCAGGATTCGAACCTGCGATCGTAGCGGTCGTGCGGTTCCAGACTGTAGCGCCTTTAACCGCTCGGCCACTCCGGCCGGCGTATAAAGGTGAAAGGGTAAAGTATTGCTGCACCGGCGTTGGGTTGTTAAAATCTACATCTACATCTACATACATACTCCGCAGTCCACCATACGGTGCGTGGCGGAGGGTACCTCCTACCACATCTAGCATCTTCTCTCCCTGTTCCACTCCCAAACAGAACGAGGGGAAAATGATTGCCTGTATGCCTCTGTACGAGCCCTAATCTCTCTTATCTTATCTTTGTGGTCTTTCCGCGAAATATAAGTTGGCGGCAGTAAAATTGTACTGCAGTCAGCCTCAAATGCTGGTTCTCTAAATTTCCTCAGTGGCGATTCACGAAAAGAACGCCTCCTTTCCTCCAGAGACTCCCACCCGAGTTCCCAAAACATTTCTGTAATACTCGCCTGATGATCAAACCTACCAGTAACAAATCTAACAACCCCGCCTCTGAATTGCTTCTATGTCCTCCCTCAATCCGACCTGATAGGGATCCCAAACGCTCGAGCAGTACTCACGAATAGGTCGTATTAGTGTTTTATAAGCGGTCTCCTTTACCGATGAACCACATCTTCCCAAAATTCTACCAATGAACCGAAGACGACTATCCGCCTTCCCCACAACTGCCATTACATGCTTGTCCCACTTCATATCGCTCTGCAATGTTACGCCCAAATATTTAATCGACGTGACTGTGCCAAGCGCTACCCTACTAATGGAGTATTCAAACATCACGGGATTCTTTTTCCTATTCATCTGCATTAATTTACATTTATCTATATTTAGAGTTAGCTGCCATTCTTTACACCAATCACACACAAATCCTGTGCAAGTCATCTTGTATCCTCCTACAGTCACTCAACGGTGACACCTTGCCGTGCACCACAGCATCATCAGCAAACAGCCGCACATTGCTATCCACCCTATCCAAAAGATCATTTATGTAGTTAGAAAACAACAGCGGACCTACGACACTTCCCTGGGGCACTCCAGATGATACCCTCACCTCCTATGAACACTCACCACCGAGGACAACGAACTGGGTTCTATTACTTAAGAAGTCTTCGAGGCACTCATATATTTGGGAACCAATCCCATATGCTCGTACCTTAGGAGTCCAAATGATATACACTGCGCCCTGTTCTCCGTGAACCATACTTCCACTTGAACAGAATTTGGCTTCACGGTGGGTTCATGTAAATGAAGTCTGATTGCATTGTAAAAGGGATTAATTGAGGGCAGAACCTGTATAGTTTCCACCCCAATGTATGCTTTGCTAATCAAGCACCATTCCTTTTCTGATTTATGTTTGTCATTTTTCTGTAAGATTTATCAGCTCGATTGTAATTATA
The DNA here is from genome assembly GCF_023898315.1 of Schistocerca nitens. Taxonomy (NCBI): domain Eukaryota; kingdom Metazoa; phylum Arthropoda; class Insecta; order Orthoptera; family Acrididae; genus Schistocerca; species Schistocerca nitens. Next base: position 265,932,169 of record NC_064622.1, read on the forward strand.
AAATGATGAATAAAAACTTGTCATTAGTTTTGTAAACTTAAATACGCCACTGTTCTCGTTCATACTCCCCCAGCCATTCACTGTTTTTATTTTATTGTGGCGATACCTCTGTTATATGTGCGCCTATATTATACTCAAAACAATATTCGCGATAGCATTGTATGTGGAATGTGATTTAATTTTGATTCTGTTCTCGTAATATTAATAAAAAGGACTTCATCATTAATCAAATAATAAATATTTATTGTCAACGACATAATTTTATTATTTTGTAAAAAATTGTATCTCAGACAATACCCATGTAGAAAGATAATTAATATCTTAATCTTTTGTTAGCTATGATTTTGTAGAAAAATCCTTCTTCTTCGTTATCGAACTATTGTACTCATATGATGTGACTGATGTCTCGCAACACAGAGGTCTGTAAAAAACTGTACTAAAATACTGTTATGTTGCTAACCGATATTTGAAAACAGAATTTGTCTGTTATTGAAATGAATCTTCTATGTTTGGAGTTTCATTTCATTGAGGGAAAAAAAAAGAACGTGAAATGATCGTATGACATTGTTGCGGGGGAGTTCGGCCACCGTATTACAAGTCATTTTTAGTAGACGCCACTTGCCACTTGCCACTTCCGGGTCAGTGATAATGAAAGACACACAACACCCAGTCTCCTGCCGGGAACCGAACCCGGGCCTCCTACCGCTACGATTCGGAGGCGGACATTTCATTGCAATTCTCGTCCTAAATAAATGTTAAGTTTTCTGCTCAGCTCAGAAGGAGCGCAACATTAGCGCTATTGATCTACAGCGCGGTTTATTGGTAAATGCTGAATATTAATTTGTCTTGTAACATTGAGAAATATTTTCAAATGTTAACGCATATAGTGAAGGTGAGAAAAATTTAATATATATTATTTATTACGAGTGAAACACCGCCTGAAGCAGAATATATAAGTGATTGTCTTATGGTAGCTGCCATTTTGACAGGCAAATGCTTTAGTGTTGTGTACGTGTGGTATTGTGGGACCCAACAGTTCATTTTGTTTAAAGAAGAGTGTTGCCACCTCGAGATAATATTAGCGCTAATTTTGATAAACGATCTGTAACTAGCAAAGAGTCTTTTAAATAACAGCGCTGAAATTACTAAAAAGCATTAATCTTATTTAGTTCCGATTACTTATCCTACATTTAGCTTGTTTGTTGGTTATAAATGATTACTTTTGTGAATGAACTTAGTGGCATTTACACTGTTTGACAGACAACATTGCTGCACGTTCCCAGGTGGAGATTTCTTTAGCAAAATAACTTTCATTTGTCGGGAAAAGCAGTGATTAAATAAAACCTCATGTTACACTAATAATAAGTAACTGATTTTTATTGTAATCTTGTACAACACAACACACGCACAATTACAGCACACGTCACACGTTGATACACCAGCAATTCAGGATGGAATCGTACTAAATTAGTTACTTTGATGATTAATTTGAGTTCTGAAAGTGACCGCAGACAGAAGCAGCAAAAGTGCCACGAGTAAATCCACTAATTTCATATATAAAAATTAAGGATGTAGCTCACGATTTTTAGATTGTTGAGAAGATAATACTTTTCTATAGGCAAAGATAATAAGATTCAAAACTTCCATTCGATCTCTCGTAGATCTGTCTTGTGTTGAAACTGCTGGCAGGACACAGAAATCAGGACTTCTAAATCCCGTGTTACAACTGTATTTACGCATGAGACTACTACACTGACCGCCACTCTGGATATTAGCAGCCGTGGAACGGTAAAGCAATTACTGTTACATGAAGCGAACGAGGCACCAGGACCTGCCGGAATTCCAGTTAGATTGTACACTGAATACACCTCAGAATCAGCTAGTTCAAATTTATCAGGAATCTTTTACGTAGCCATTAGTTCCGTGTGACTGGAAAAGAGAATAGGGCATTCTCGTTTACCTAAAAGGGCCAACAATCGAAACAGCAGAACCACAGGCCAGAACGTTGACTCTTTTACGTAGCCATTAGTTCCTTGTGACTGGAAAAGAGAATAGGGCATTCTCGTTTACCTAAAAGGGCCAACAATCGAAACAGCAGAACCACAGGCCAGAACGTTGACGTCCGTCTGTTGCAGGAGCGTACAGCATATTCTAGGCTCAAACATTAAAAAGTGGCTGGGAGAAAGGAAGCTTCTCTCAGAGACAGAGCATGGATTCACGAAAAACCACTCATGTGAAACACAGCTTGCTCTATTGACACACATGGTTGGTTGGTTGGTTGTTTGAGGTTTAAGGGACCAAACAGCAAGGTCATCAGTCCCTTGTTTCAAATATACTCCATTCTGCTAACAGGACATCTCAGAAAAGGCAAAACAATAAAACGGAAAAAGGGAAAAAACGTAAAAGGGCAGTCACGTTGTCATTGGTAAAAAACAAATGAGGGAAGTCGGCAAGAGAACGAACCCAACACTATGCGGAAGCAGCATAAGCAAGACCACCTGTGACTTAAAAGGAACAACTGATAGAATGTAGAAAGTACATATGGGAATAAAATGACTAACCAAGCCGTAAAAAAAGGGTAAAAACAGAGTAAAAGGGGAAGAAAAGAGAATTCCGGTCAGGGAGGTGAATCAGGAATCTCTGAACACTGCCTACAGTGGGAGACACCCAAACACTCACCGCCCTGCCCCAACACCAGAGAGAGATTAAAAACCTTAAAACTGAGAATAAAAACCACTCTCCCGGAGGAAACCGAGAACCAGAGAGACCATCCGGGAATCGTCAGCCAACATCAAAGTTAAAGTGTGGGGGAGTCTGTACTTAGCACGCAGAGCCAAAAGAAGGGGGCATTCAACCAAAATGTGGGCCACTGACTGGAAGGCTCCACAACCACAGAGCGGGGGCGGCTCATCACGCAAAAGAAAACCGTGGGTCAGCCTGGTATGGCCAATGCGGAGACGACACAGTGTGGTCGAGTCCTTTCGGGAGAGGCGAAAGGAAGAACGCCATGGGCCTGGTGTCACCTTAATTGCACGAAGTTTATTAGACAGTGGAGTAGCCTCCCAAGAATTGGCCCATGACTGTGCGAAGTGGGATTTGATGTGAAGCCGTAAATCCGCTGCAGGAGGGGTTACGGAAAAGGGGGGGTAAGTAACTGCTCCCCCAGCCAAACAATCAGCGAGCTCATTACCCGGGATACCCACATGGCCAGGGACCCATAGGAAGTCAATGGAACAAGCAGCACGGTGAATATCAGCGAGATGGTCATGGATGGCAGAGACCAAGGGATGGCGTGAAAAACACCGGTCAATAGCAAGAAGGCCACTCATCGAGTCCGTACATAACAAAACGCGGTTGTGTTGTGATTGTTTAATAAAGGTGAGGGCCCGGGAAATTGCCATCAATTCCGCAGTAAACACCCCACATGTAGGTGGCAGCAGATGATTTTCCGTTCCAACAGAGGACGTGAAGGCATACCCAACATGATCAGCAGATTTAGAGCCATCAGTGTAAAAAACAACAGCATCCCGAAACTCCCATAAAAGTTGGCGGAAAAAGGAACGGAACACCACCGGGGGGGTGGAATCTTTCGGACCTCGGCGGAGATCCATCCGAATTCGAGGCCGAGGAACTGACCAAGGAGGGTTGGAGGGGAGGGATCGAGGAAGACAGGACAAAGAAGGAAGCTGAAAATCACGGAAAAGAGACGCAAGGCGCAGCCCAACCGGTAAACCCGCCCGAGGGCGGGAGTCGGGTGGGCGACGTCCTTGGTCTGGGAACAGGATAGGATAGGAAGGATGAGTGGGAGAAGAACGGATAGTGAGGGCATAAGACACCAGAAGCTGGGACCGCCGAACAGAAAGGGGGGGGATCCCAGCTTCAACCAGGAGACTATCAACAGGGCTAGTAGGGAAGGCACCGGTGGCCAAACGGATACCACGATGGTGGACTGGATCCAGCACGTGCAGTGTGGAAGGAGCAGCTGAACCATAAACTTGACAACCATAGTCCAACCGAGACAGAACTAGAGCACGATAAAGACGGAGGAGGAGGGAACGGTCCGCACCCCAAGAGGAGTGGGCAAGGAAGCGAAGGACATTGAGTTTACGGAAACATCCTACCTTCAGGAGTCTGATATGGGGCAGCCAAGTGAGCTTGTTGTCGAAAAGAAGACCCAGGAAACGAAACTGTGGAACCACAGGCAATTGTTGTGCAGCGAGATAGAGCTCTGGATCAGGGTGGACCGTAGTACGGCGACAGAAGTGGACCACCCGCGATTTTAAAGGAGAGAATTGAAACCCGTGTGAGAGGGTCCATGCAGAGGCACGCCGTATAGCCACCTGGAGCTGCCGTTCTGCAGATGCCATCGAGGAGGAACTAACCCAAATGCAGAAATCATCCACATACAGGGCAGGGGCGACCAAGGGACCGACAGAGGCCACAAGTCCATCGATAGCAATGAGGAAAAGAAGGACACTCAAGACAGAACCCTGTGGAATGCCCGTCTCCTGGGTCCGTGGAGAACTAAAAGCAGTACCAACTCGAACTCTAAATGACCGATGGATCAGGAACTGGCGGATAAAAATCGGGAGTGGGCCCCGAAGACCCCACTGATGAAGGGTTAGTAAGATGTGATGGCGCCAGGCCGTGTCATAGGCCTTGCGAAGGTCAAAAAACACTGCAACCAAATGGCGGCGCTGGGAAAAAGCCCGCCGAACTGCGGATTCCAAGCGGAGTAAATGATCGATTGGAGATCGTCCCTCTCGAAAGCCACACTGGTAAGGGGACAATAGATCCCGAGATTCGAGGACCCAAGTGAGCCGACGGGCTACCATCCGTTCAAGTAACTTACAAACAACATTGGTCAAACTAATTGGCCGATAGCTGTCAACAGATAGGGGGTTCTTACCAGGCTTAAGGACAGGAACCACAATGCTATCCCTCCACTGAGAAGGGAAGTCACCCTGGAGCCAGATACGGTTAAACACCCGAAGAAGATGTTGTCGTTGTGGAGCACTGAGATGTTGAAGCAGTTGGTTATGAATGGAATCTGGGCCAGGGGCCGTATCATGAGAAGAAGATAGAGCAGAAAGAAATTCCCATTCAGTAAAAGGTTCGTTGTAAGATTCTGACTCACAAGTGGTGAAACATAAGGTGAGAGCTTCAGCCCGCTGTTTTTGATGAAGGAAAGAAGGTGGATAGGAGGCTGACGCTGATGCCACTGCAAAATGGGTCGCAAGATGTTCTGCGAGAACTAATGGGTCCGTACAAATGCCATCTGGGAGGTGAAGGCCTGGGAGGGTGGACTGCCGATGGCAACCTTGGAGAGAGCGAAGTGTAGCCCATACCCGTGACAGAGCGACAGTGGAACCAAGGGAAGAAACGAATCGTTCCCAACATAGCCGCTTGCTCTGTTTGATTAAATAACGGGCTTTAGCGCGAAGGCGTTTAAAGGTAGTAAGGCTGGCTACGGATGGGTGCCTCTTAAAGTGTTGCAAAGCTCGGCGGCGATCACGGATGGCAATGGCAATGGCCGTATGCCACCACGGGACTTGCCGGCGACGAAATGGTCCAGATGAGCGCGGGACAGCAAGGTTAGCAGCGCGAACAATCGCGTCAGACACGTCACGTAGGACGTCATCGATACAACCCGACAAAGAGGGAGAAAACTCGACCTGTGCAGTGTATAGAGGCCAATCGGCGCGGTGGAAAGACCAACGAGGTATCCTGTCCATCGGGGAGCGCGAAGGGAGCGTGATAATCAACGGGAAATGGTCACTATCACAAAGGTCGTCTTGTGGCGACCAGTGTAATGAAGGGAGGAGAGAGGGAGAAGAAAGAGAAAGATCAATGGCAGGAAAGGTACCATGACCAGCACTGAAATGAGTAGGGGAGCCATCATTTAGAAGGCACAGGTCGTGGTCTGCAATAAATTGGTCTATAAGAAGACCTCGTCTAGATGGAAAGGCACTGCCCCACAAAGGATGATGAGCATTAAAATCCCCAAGGAGGAGGAAGGGAGGAGGAAGTTGCTGAAGAAGGGTGGTTAAGGCAGCAGGTGTAAGAGCCCTGTCAGGAGGGAGATAAAGATTGCAAACGGTGACTGCAGAGTCTAAGTGGACCCTAACAGCAACCGCTTCCAATGTAGTTTGGAGAGGAATCCACGTGCTAGCAATGTCGGTACGGACCAACGTACAAACGCCACCAGAAGCCCGCAAGGGTCCGACCCGATTTCGACAGAAAACACGGAACCCACGGAGGGTCGGTGAGTGAGCATCAGTAAAATGAGATTCCTGGAGAACCACACAAGCTGCAGAGTAGGACGAAAGGAGGGATTTCAATTCCGGAAGGTGTCGATAGTAGCCATTACAATTCCATTGGAGAACCACAGAACGATGGTTTAAATGAGGGCTGAACACGCTAAATCCAGTCATACTGCCGGGACCCCACCCGTCACAGACAAGGAGGGGGCGACATCCATAAACGACAGGTCAGAATCCAGTTGTGAAGTCGGGGAAGGGACCTCCGGTGACACCAGAGGCTCTTTGTCCCGGGACTTATGTTTCTTCTTCTTTTCAGGCTGAGATCGAGGAGGGCTGTGTGGCGTAAAGGAGCCAGCTGCAGCAAGATCAGGAACAGAAAGAGACCGGGCGACCTGGGGGCCGACAGACCGCGGCTCTCGCGGTCGCCGCGCGGCAGCAGGCCTTTGACCTGGAAGGTGCCGGGAAGGGGCATCCCGGGAGAGGCGCCCTTGACCGGCAGACGCCGAAGGAGTGGGACACTTCTCCGGCTGGGGAGGGGGAGCAGCACCCAGAGGAGAAGGTGTGGGAGCTGCAGGGGAGGGGGGGAGGAGTGGGGTCCGGGATGGGGGTAAGGAAGGGGGGGGAAGGGGTGAAGATGTAACCAAGGCGTAACTTGATGTCATGGACACAGGGTGCAGTCGTGCATATTTCTTACGGGCCTCTGTGTAGCTTAAACGATCGAGGGACTTATACTCTTGTATCTTTTTTTCTTTCTTATATACTGGGCAATCTGGTGAACGTGGAGAATGACTACCATGACAATTTACACATACAGGAGGGGGAACACAGGGACTCCCCTCATGGAGTGGACGTCCACAGTCACCACAGAGAGGGTCCTGGGAACAGCGAGAAGACATGTGGCCAAAACGCAAGCACTTAAAACACCGCATAGGAGGTGGGATGTACGGCTTCACATCACAGGGATAGACCATAATCTTAACTTTCTCAGGAAGGGTATCCCCTTCAAAGGCCAGGATAAAGGCACCAGTATCAATACGGTTATCTTTAGGACCCTTCTGAACACGCCGAACAAAGTGAACACCCCGCCGTGCGAGATTGTCCCGAAGTTCCTCATCAGTTTGAAGGATGAGGTCCCTGTGGAAAATCACACCTTGTACCATATTTAGAGACTGGTGAGGGGTAATAGACACAGGAATTGTGCCAAGATGGGTACAGGCACGAAGGGCCGCAGATTGGGCAGCTGAAGTAGTTTTAATCAGCAACGAACCCGACCGCATCTTGCTCAGGGAGTCCACTTCACCGAACTTGTCTTCAATGTGTTCCACAAAGAATAAAGGTTTGACACTGGTGAAAGTATCTCCATCAGTCCTGGTGCAAACTAGATAACGGGGGAAAGGTTTCGCCCCTAGACGACGGGCCTGACCCTCTTCCCAGGGGGTAGCCATGGAAGGGAAGGCCGAAGGGGCAAGAGAAGCAGCACTTGAGGAATCAGTACCACGCAGAGAGACGGCCGCAGAACGGCCAGAGTTTTGGACCCGTATGCGTTTCATCTGCATAGCGTCCGCCCTGATACCACCCACTCCGATCAGGGGCTCTCCTCACGGGCGCCACCCAGCCACAGCAAGGGCCGTCTGGCACGGCGGCCATTGCCGGGAGTTCCGATGCTCCAGGATGACGAGCAACCACTCCAAGGCATGCATGAGGAGGTCACAGCTCAGGTATCAGAAGTGTGATCCCTGTGTGTTCAGGGGGCTCAACCAAAAGGGTACATAGCGACCCCACCACACGGGCTGGCTACCGTGCTGGCTATGCACCCTAGCATCAGACAACGACGTGAAAGAAAAGGTGGAATGTACTAGGAGGGCGCACGTCGGAGACACTAGGTAAGGTGCTCTTCCCCAAATGGCTCACACTACGGAAGAGAAATTTTGGAATGGAGGTCAAACCCCAGAGGGGGACCAAGGAATGCCAAAAGGAGGAGATAAGTACGCAACAAAGCCGGAGTGTAAAACCAACAGAACCAGGAGGATAGCGGGGCCAACATAAGCAAGGACACCAATAGTGGGAGAGGAGAGGGCGAGGGGAAAGGAGCATGGAGGGGAAAGGAGGGGAAGGGAAAGGAAATGCAGCCCGGGAGAGAAAGAAGGCTGCAATGGCTCGGGGCCCCGTGCTCGCCACGCACGTATCCACAAAAGAGTTGTGGACCCCCTGGGGGGTATTGACACACATTTAGTAAACAATACATGCAGGCGAACAGGTAGATTTTGTCTTCTTAGATACGTGAAAGGCGTTCTACATTGTATCGTATTGTCGACTATTACACGGTGAAGTTCCACAGAAACAAAACTAACATACGGCTTGCCTCAACCAAGTTTAACAGGACCGCTAATGTCAAAACACACAAACACTGTACCGGACAGGATCAGGATCATTCCAAGATCGTGCGCTGACGATGCTCTTATCCACACTAAAGTATTGTCGTCGGACGATCCTAAGGAAATACAGAAAATCTTTGACAAAATTTCCGCTTGGTGTAAAGAAAGGCAACTCTCTTTAAATATGGACAAATGTAAGATAATTCATATTCATAAAACAAAGAGAAAGGAACCAATAGTTTACGATTGCTTCAAATGGCTCGGAGCACTATGGGACTCAACTGCTGAGGTCATTAGTCCCCTAGAACTTAGAACTAGTTAAACCTAACTAACCTAAGGACATCACAAACATCCATGCCCGAGGCGGGATTCGAACCTGCGACCGTAGCGGTCTTGCGGTTCCAGACTGCAGCGCCTTTAACCGCACGGCCACTTCGGCCGGCTAGTTTACGATTGCAAGATTAATGGTGAATATTGTGTGCACCTCATATGTTATAAGTACCAGAATAAAAAATGCTCTTATCACAGCACAAAAAAGATGAATGTGTCCTGGGCAGGGTAAGGGATATAAAAGAAGGGAACTAGCTTTTGGACTCATTTGGCAACTGCAATAACATTTAAATCAAAACATCTAACACGTTCGCACTCTTTTTGTGTGTCAGTATTATTAATACAGGGTGTACGTAAAGACCAGGAACACTTTCAGTTATTTATTGCACAAGAACTAAACATTGTACAGATGTCATACATATTACATTTTGGAGAGGAACTCTGAAAGTATTTTTTACAAAAATTCGATTGCGAACCATGAGTGACGTCAATACGGTACTCGAATTCTTGCCATACTCGTCCCAGCATGCCATCGTCGACTGTAGCAGTCACTTCTCGTATTCTCTACCAGAGCTCTGCTACATCACGTGGTAGAGGCGGTACATACACCAGATCATTAATGTGTCCCCACAGAAAGAAGTCACATGGAGTGAGATCTGGTGATCGGGAAGGCCATTTCATGAAACGGCTGGGCCCTCCAACATTCAGAAAGCTCGCCTCGCACCTGAACTCGCCATGTTTGCGGTAGCGCTATCGGCAAATTACCAAACTACGCTGTGGCGGTATACATGAAAAAAAAACTTTCAGGGTTTCTCTTCAAAATGACATATGTGTGACATCTGTACAATGTTTTGTTCTTGTGCAATAAATAATTGAAAGTGTTCCCGGACTTTCTGTACGCCCTGCATAAAGGTGTCGTGTCATTATGTCATGTTGTATAACACATGTAATCACGTCATCTAATGTAGCAATTTTCGTTTCAACCAATATGACACAACGTGTCATTAAAGTTTAGGACGCATGAATCCCCAGTCTGGGATATTTTCTATTGTACGGGATGATTATACATAAACTTTCCCTATTTAACACGTTATAACATGGAAACTAATTACTGTACGAAGACCGAACTTGCTAGCATTAATGTCAAGGACGTGGGGAAGAGAAATAATGCAGAATCAATTAAATTGAAACAGTTTTAATGTGTTGCTGTGGTACATCATATGATTACATACCAGTATCATTACTGCTACAAAAGGGGCTCAATACGGTGCCCATCGCCGTCCAGAAGAGTCTGAAAGCGCAGGATTGCATTCTGCATAGCAGAACGAAGCATGTCCGTAGGTACGCTGGCTACCTCTCTTGATATGCTGCGCTTCAAATCAGCACACGTGTGAATGTCCTTCAGGCAGCCCCACAACCAGAAAACACAGGGAGTGAGATTAGGTGATCGTGCCGACCAAGCATTCGGAAATGATCCACTGATAATTCGATCATTTCGGAGAAGCAGATCAATTTCACGAGCGATGTGCGGTGGGGTCGTATCTTGCATGAAAACCGTTGAGTTCAATGCGTCTCTCTCCTGTAGGTCGGGTGTGACATGCTGGTGAAGCATATCGCAGTAACGCCAACCTGTTAAAAGAGAAAGAAAAAAAAATTAGCCAATGATGAACTTAGACGTGAAGCCATGCCATACTGTGACACGTTCACAACACAGAGGAACTTCACGCGCAGTGACTGAAGGTGAAGATACCCACAGTCGGCAATTTTTTGTTTTCACCCTAGGCGTCAGAGAAAAATGAGCTTCGTCTGTCCATAGGATGGTCCAGGGCCAGCCCGCGTCATCTTCAATCCTAGCGAGAGAGTGTAAGCAAGCTGCTGTGCAATATGGATCTTGTACGAGTACCATTTGAGAATGGTTCGAAGCGCCTTCCGTACAATGGAGCCCAGGATGTTCAACTGTAGAGACAATACGCGCACTGCCTAACGATTGGGAACTGCACGTAGCGTTGTCTGCCATAGTAGCAGCGATTTCATCAATCACCTGCGGTCTCTTCTCGGAGCGATGCCCAGATCTCCAGTTGATTCGAACTTCTACAGCATGTTCCGCACAGTAGGTGGAGAAAGAGGACCCTTCCGTTATCCATTCAGCAGCGATATTCTCGAAGGGCAGATGCAACATTACTGTTGGTTCGATAATAGAGCTTCACCAATAATGCCCTGCTCCTATTATCGAAGCTCATGTTGGCACTTCAACAAGTGCACTGTGACTGGTCGGGTGTGTGACACTATGAATCGGGATGACTGATCACGGTGCGTGGTGGCCATAGTTGAAACTGGACAGTGGCGCTGTGACGCATGGAAATCATGCTTCCCATACCCTTGACATTAATGCTACCAAGTTTGGTACTCGTTCGGTAAACAGGGAAAGTTTAATTATAACTACCAGGTAGTTGCACCACCACTCTCAGATACTTCCTATTGTAGACGCATGCCGCTCTCTAGAAGCACATAAATTTATGTCTGCTTTTTCTTACACCCCTCACCTTACATGTAACAGGAGGCGACTCTAACAGATCTCTCTGCGCTGGAGAAGTAGGATTAACGAATAAAAAAAATGGTTCAAATGGCTCTGAGCACTATGGGACTCAACATCTTAGGTCATAAGTCCCCTAGAACTTAGAACTACTGAAACCTAACTAACCTAAGGACATCACACACACCCATGCCCGAGGCAGGATTCGAACCTGCGACCGTAGCAGTCATTAACGAATAAAAAAGCGCGAAGCTTTTTTAAAATGTCTTTTAAGGTGCCAGATAAGTCGAAAAGCTAATTCCCTTCTTTTACGTCCCTGACTCAGCCAAAGACATATACGCCGTTTTTTGTCCAACGATAGGACCTTTTTTCGTTCTGGTTCCCAACTTTGACTCTACCACACTTCTGACGTTAGACCGACATAGTTTGGCAACCGATGTAGATTTTTGTTCACTCGAGCGACGACTGATACGGCATAAGTGTTTTTATCGTCTTTCTAACGATGTTGCTTACGGATAAAGCTGTTACTAAACTACAGGATAACTATTAATTACATGTATTTGTCTACCTTCTTACAAAATTTGAACCAATTCGCGCAAGTACGAAACATAGGAGTGGCGTGTTCATAGAAAACTTTCTTTGTGGCTAAAATCTGAATGACTCTATATTTTTCAAATCGAGCTTTCAATTTTGTCGCAGGTGCGCATTTTTTTTATTTATTTGATGCACTTTAAACGGTTTCCGCGCATTCGATTCACATAATAATGAATGTTACGTGCTACATTTAGCTCGACTTTAAACCATGGTATCTCGACAAAGGATAAAGATTATTGGATAAAATAAATTTCGTTCCTCTACCTTAGTGCAAAGCTTGAGCCGCTACGTCAAAGTTTAAAGTATAGATGTACCGCGCTTCAAAAACCTCCCAGAAAATCGTCTTTTTTATGTAAAATCCAAACGAAGCGACATTTTTTCAGTTAAAACTTATCTTAGTCCAAGGTCCGATAAACCAGTGGACCAAATTTGAACCATCAATCTTGCTCCAGTTATTTAGAGGTGACTGAGTTGCACCTTGAATCCGAACGAGAGTCATTTGTTTTTACACGTACAATCCGAACGGTGCATATAGAAACGGTGGCATTATCTGAGCGTTAGTTTCAGCCCAATTAGAATATTTTTCAATAGGAATTAACTGATTCGCACAATTTGCTGGGAGCCGTAAACATTGCTTAATATATTGTATAATAGCTACAGCACGACAGATGTTCGAATGGGTATAGGAGTTTGTCGCTGGTCCGGACTACACCAATACTTTTTACTCCCTGTTCCTAGCTCGGGTAGGAACTGAGCACCAAGCCCCTCACTCCCTCCCCTCCCCTCCCCCCCCGCACCAGCACCTCCAAAACCACTATTCTGAAGGCGATCTTTTCAGACATATTTGCTACATCACTTAAGCGTTGTCAGGATTTAGGAATAGCACTCAGAAGCTATACGAAATTAAACGAACACGTATAATCAGTATTTGGAAAGGCAAGTGGGAGACTCAGATTTGTTGGTGTTCTGCGATAACGCATTGCATCTTTGAACTAAATTGGATACACGATGTTAAACCGAAATATTGATGTAAATAACATCGTACTGTCTTCTTTATTGCAAATGCAAAGCATAGGACATGTTTAAGTACGGAAACCTAAATTAGGAGCACCGGATAGTGGTGGAAATCGATAGTTGCTGTTTTTAAATATTTTGCTTATAACAAAGCTTTTATAATGTCCTGTTTTTTTATCCAAATGACAACTTGGCGGGAGGTCTAACTTAAAATTAATACGCTTCATAACAAAAAGAATTTTTAAGACCTGAAGATGACAGCGAAATCTGTCGACACCGATTGTTTTAAATAAATAAGTATGTAAGCGATCTTCGCTTTGAATGTTTTTAGCAAGTAAAACAGATCGCTGCTTCTCCCTCCTCAAAATGGGGAGATTCAATAAGATCGATAGTAACTTGCGTATGACGAAACAGCTAGTAAGTCGAGTAGGCCGGAAACTACAGTTTTCAGCGGCCAGTGAAATGTTGTGGCTGCAGTGGAGTGGGACAGTTGTACATCTTGCTCCCAGTATGTCGATTGTCTACGTAGTAAACGGTACTGAGCAGGAAATGAGGTGTGTGCGTGTGAGTCAAATACGATGCAGTGGTCGGTCACGGAATGGAAAAGAAAACTGCAGTCAGCTCACTGAAGATAAGTAGTTTCTACAAATAACGTTATACCCAGAAGCACGGCTATTAGTACGCGATAAAATGTTTCATTGTATTATATAATTATTGCTACAGTAGTTGCAGAAACCGTATCAGTGACTTCATTGGTAATCTGGCATATCAGTAATTCATGAGTAAGTTATACTATAGCAGAGCACGAGAATTGAACAATTGAACCAGTGACCTAATTTTATGAACACCACGATTGTTTATAAATCGTACACTCGGGAAACATGGTTTGGATCACTAGCTTCTGGTAATGTAGCACCTTTGTTGTGTTAGTAACAAAGACTAAAAAGTCTGTTCGAAATCCATCGCGTGGAATTGCCTCCATAGGTTAAAGCGAACGTTAAGAGTTAACGTATGTGGTGAGCTCACTAGATTTCGTTACTTGCGATATAAAATCGCCAGCATTTGGATTGCATTGGTAAGGTAAATAATTTCATAGAATCTGTTTGACATCTAGACGACACTTCATTTGTTGGTGAACGCTTTCAGCTATGAATAAATATACTCTGGCCGGTATTAAGTTCGTTAATTGTGAAGAGCTAAATTTAGATATCTGTAGCGATGTGCTTTGTTACAAATTACGGCTAGGATAAACGCTCCTAACGTCTAAATTTGACTCATTACAGATGTAACTAACATAGCGCATTTCTGAAAAGTTGTTCGCGGCCGAAATCAGTCGTAAACGAATTTGAAATTTCATTCCAGACGGATAACAAATTCCCGTAAAAGTGTAAGTGGTTGCAGTAGTCTAGCACGCAATCACTTCATACAAATATGCCCATAGTACGTTCCAGTATTTATGGAACGGTGACATTTATAGACAGCATTCCCTGAAACGTGTATTTAACTTATGCAATAACGTGACATTCGTTAACGTGTCACTGGACAGGAGCAGCATTTTTTCATTGCATGCGAGTTAACAGAATGACAGAATAAAAAAGGCACGTTTTTTGAGTCAATGAGTCATAGTACAGAATGAGTGGCGTCAGACGTACCTCACTGTCACTCTATCCTTTCATCTTTCCTCAAATCAAAAACCACAAAAAATGCGTATGCACGCCGCCATGCCATTCCATACCGCCACGACTCCACTCGCCACACCAGCATGAGGAAGGCGAAACGCAGCAGCGCTAGAACTTCCTGATCACGTCGAGGGTTCACGCTCGCCTGTGCAGCGTCAGCGTCAGCACTGTCACTCGCACATTAGTGTTACTGTCCCTCGATAGTTTCTGTGGCGACACAGGTCTGTAATGCAGCTATTAGTCTCCATGTCATTGAACGGTGACTGTTCAGGTGAAGGAATGTGAATACGAAATGCGAAAATTGGTATTTGGTTACTTCGTCAAAATTAACAAAAATATGTTGTTGTGGTCTTCAGTCCTGAGACTGGTTTGATGCAACTCTCCATGCTACTCTATCCTGTGCAAGCTTCTTCATCGCCCAGTACCTACTGCAACCTACATCCTTCTGAATCTGCGTAGTGTATTCATCTCTTGGTCTCCCTCTACGATTTTTACCCTCCACGCTGCCCTCCAATGCTAAATTTGTGATCCATTCATGCCTCAAAACATGTCCTACCAACCGATCCCTTCTTCTAGTCAAGTTGTGCCACAAACTCCTCTTCTCCCCAATCCTATTCAATACCTCCTCATCAGTTATGTGAACTACCCATCTAATCTTCAGCATTCTTCTGTAGCACCACATTTCGAAAGCTTCTATTCTCTTCTTGTCCAAACTGGTTATCGTCCATGTTTCACTTCCATACATGGCTACACTCTATATAAATACTTTCAGAAACGACTTCCTCACACTTAAATCTATACTAGATGTTAACAAATTTCTCTTCTTCAGAAGCGATTTCCTTGCCATTGCCAGTCTAAATTTTATATCCTCTCTACTTCGACCATCATCAGTTATTTTACTCCCTAAATAGCAAAACTCCTTTACTACTTTAAGTGTCTCATTTCCTAATCTAATCCCCTCAGCATCACCCGATTTAATTTGACTACATTCCATTATCCTCGTTTTGCTTTTGTTGATGTTCATCTTATATCCTCCTTTCAAGACACTGTCCATTCCTTTCAACTGCTCTTCCAAGTCGTTTGCTGTCTGACAGAATTACAATATCATCGGCGAACCTCAAAGTTTTTACTTCTTCTCCATGAATTTTAATACCTATTGTAATGTTTCCATAAGGTGAGGTTGAACAACAGTAAAGTATTTTATAAAATGCGTTTTACCCATCAGCTGTATATTGTCCCATTAGTCATCAAAAACTGGCACAAGAAACAGATGGTGGTTGAAACGCGTTTTATTAAAACAAAGTTGTTTCAGCATTTCTGTAAATTCAGCCCCTAAGGGAGTGAAATAATGGATGAAAGCTTTTGTGAAAACAATTATTATGGAAGCACTCTTGAAGCGAAATCTATTAACATTTGTATTTGGCTTGTCGGTGGGAAATACAAAACTACCTGTCTGCATTTTGGAAATTTAACCCCCTCAGGGGGTGACATAGGGATGGAAATTTTTATAGAAATACTTAGCTTTAAAAAGGTTGTAATAAAACTAACTCTACGAGATCTGATACTTGACTTCTGGGTTGGAAAGCGGAAGTTCATATGGAAACATCTCCACAAGAACTCAAAAGACGGGATTAACAAAAACCTCATACTCCAGCTACCAGAATAGCTTTCTTAAATATATTCGGAAAAGACCACGCTTCTATGGCTTCAATTAGCGTGAGAAGTTCAGGAGTTGCAATTTATGAAATAAAGAAATGTCACCACGACAAATCGGGTTAGTCAGAATAGCATAAAAAAAGAAGCGGATGTTTAACACTAATTTTCAGTAGGTCTAATACGTAAATAGTTATTTCTATTGTTAATACGCAAGTTACTGGTGGCAAAATGGATACAAAGCTCAAATGCGATTCCGTGTACAGATATGTCTGACACGATCGGCTACAGTTCCTAAGTAACTTATTTGCAAATGAAGAATGTGCGTAAGAATACACATTCAAATATTTTTTTAAATGTGCAAATCTTATACGAATAATTGCATTATTAAATTTTAAGACAACTTGATTTGCGTAGACTAGATATACTGTTTGCACAAAGTGCAGATTTACACATAAGCAGTGGCGTATCAACATACAAAAGCGCTTAACTAATATTCTTAATATAAAACGCACTTTTAGTTGTAAACCAACACTGTAACGTAGATGCAGGGAACCTGTTACCTAATAAACAAATCTGATTATTAAGGTGATTTTTATTTACATGCAGGTTGTATTATAATACGAAACAGGTGAAAGTATACTATCATAGAAGCAAAACCATTCCAGCACACTGGATTCGCAAACAAGGCGTTTTCGAGATTACAGGAAACGTGTGTTTATAAGCTGCCAGTGTCTTCAGTATGAAATACTGTCGGGACAAATTTACTTGAAAATATAACATTTTCGATTAAGTTCCCAACTGATAGAGCTCAACTATCATTGGATCATGATTGAGGAATGTGACACTTGGGTGATGGGGCATCAGCATTTGTTATCCTATGTCCTCGATAAATAAATCGAGCAGGGCGCATACCTTGCGGCTAATATAACGTATCTTAAATCCTCTGAGTTTTTTATGTCTGGGTTCATATCAAAAGTAAAGTGTACAGCGCTCCAGGTAATCGGTTCCCGTCAGCTCAACGAAGTTAAGCGCTGTCGGGCTAGGCTTTCACTTGAATCGGTGACCATCCGGTCTGCCGAGCGCTGTTGGCAAGCGGGGTGCACTCAACTCATGAGGCAGATTCAGAAGCTACTTGACGGAGACGGCTCCGGTCACGAAGGCCAAAGAGCTGTGTCCTTAACAGCAGCTCCATATCCGCACCCAGTGACCTCTGTGGTTGAGGATGACACGGCGGCCGGTCGGTACCATTGGGCCTCCATGGTCTGTTCGGAGTTCAGTTTACGTTACATTTCAACTGCATTTGTAGCAAAACGGTCGTGAACAATGTCAGTTGCGGCTGATAACAACAAATTCTCATTTATCTTACGACGAGCTTGTTTGTGAACCCAAGAGTGCTTGAACGGTTTTACTTGGGTTGCCGTATTCCTTCAGCTGTTTTCGCTATAAGTGATGCACCCTGTATATCGTTTATCAGCCATGAAAAATTCCAGCGATGAAGAAGAGGGCGGGGGGATGGCCCAACTTAACCGTTATCGGACATTAAACATGCCGAAGGAATATAATTTTTACTTTAAAAGGAAAAGGTGCCGCTCCTTCGTATCATCGTTGAAGTCACTAATTGTAGCGTATGCTGAGGTCTAGGTTCGTCGTTGCTCATAGGCACATTAGCGACACCATGTTATTTGCCTGATTTGCTCACGAGCCTCTACATAAGATCCGGATTTCAGTGCGACGGGCTTCATGGAATAGGTCATGGGTGAGTTACGGACACAGTATCACTAACGTCGATTTGGAGTAAGATATTGGAACATTGTGTTGGAACATCACGAATTACCGCAAAGAAAAAGATTTATTGACAAATAGCCAATAGGGAATCGGAAAATATCGTTCTTGCGCAACACAATTAGCTCTTCATTCTCACGAAGTAATGAGTGCTATCGACAGGGACTGTCATATTGATTCCACATTTCTAGATTGGCAGAATGATTTTAACGCCGTTCCTCACAAGAAGCAATTTTAATCAAATTGCGTGCCTGCGGAATCCCATCTCAGTGATTTCCTGTCAGATAGGTCACAGTTCGTAGTAAATGACTAAGTCATTGAGTACAATAAAAAAATCTGATATTCCCAAAGCAGGTTTTACACCCTGAGCTGTTTCTAATGTATGAGATTTGAGACATTGAGCAACCCTTAGACTGTTCGCAGACAAGCGAACTTAAGACTGCGAACAATACTGTTATTTACCGTCTTGTACAGTCATCAGATGATTAAAATCAATTGCAAAATGATTTTGCATCATACAAATATCTTATCTAAAAGTGGCATTTGGCCCTAAATAATGAACCTGCTAAATTTCGGTTACACGATAAATCACACATACCTAAAGGCTGTGAATTCATTTAAATACTTAGGGGTTACAATTACGAATAACTTAAATCGGAACGATTGCATAGATAATGTTGGGAAAGCGAACCAAAGACTGCCATTTATTGGCAGAACTCTTAAAAAATGCAACAGGTCTACTAAAGGGACTGCCTACACTTAGTCTATTCGTCAAGAGTATTGCTGCGCTGTGTGCGGTCCGCATCACGTAAGACGCGGACATCGAAAAAGCTCAGAAGGGCTGCTTGTTTCATATTGTCGCGAAATAAAGGGGGGGGGGGGGGCTGCCACAGATATGATAGGCGAATTCGGGTGGCAATCATTAAAACTATTATTATTTTTTAGTTGAAGGACAATCATCTCGTGAAATTTCAATCACCAACTTTCTCCTTTGAATGCGAACATATTTTGTTGTACTCCTGCAGCTGTAGATGATACACTCCTATAGAGCTTCTGCACTCTTATGTCCTCATCTAATGACTTTCAACCTTTATCTTCCTCCTTCCTGTTCACCTCGAATTACCGAATGCAACTCTAGTCTCAAATGGTGCTCCACCACGCTTTGCCAAGCGCAAACAAGAAACGCGAGTGCGAGAAGAGCGTTGTCTGTTACCGCGCAAACAGTTCGTAAGTGTAACAGAAAACCTGCTTCTGGTGGCACCTGAGGTTTAAGAATATAAATTCAGCAACGGTGAATAATGCGTCTCCTTTCTGTAAATACTAACGGCCAAATTCAGTGTGTTGTTTTTCCTCCTGAATTTATAAGCTGTTGACGGAGACCTTGTTTACTCCCGTATTTTAGCATTTAGCCGATTAGCGTCGTAGGCTGTCAACTGGGCGTTCTGCTGCTGTGACGCAGAACACAACGCTTCGGGTACGATTCTGCCAGGCGAAGGACGTTGTGTAGTCCCTCTACAAGGAAAGCGTCTGAATATTAACATCGCGCTGTCCGAACAGGTACAGAAAAGGCTGCCGCAACGTTTTTCAGCTGAACGAGGTTTTTACCAACAGCTGGCTAAAAAGCTTGACTTAATTTGAACCGACTGTTCAGCACTGAAACGAAATCCCAAAATATAGATACATTTCGGTGATATTTCTTCCACCGATATATCGATATTGAAACGGCAATATCGAGTGCCAATATTTTTATTTTACATTGTATTTTATATTTTTTCGAAATTTTCGGCAAATATTTGCAATTGTAGTAGAACGTAATTTTGCTTTCACTGTGTGGAGTCTTTCTACTTTTCGAGCTATCACGTCCAGTCTTTCTCTTTGACTGTGTGAAGCAAGTATAGGTTGCACAAAGTAGTCAGACTGCACTCGAGGTGACAATGTGAATGGAATAACAAGAATTCTGATGTGAAGAAATAGCACGCCAGTTGCGTTGCAACAGTTTTCAACGTAACTACATTGGTATTTCTTCACAGCGGCGTTCTTCAAAAACAGCTGCTGAAAATGTAAGCGTACGAGTCCGTGGCCGTGGTCACTGGCAATAAAACAGCTCAGGAGCTGTTGAAACAAAACAGGATTCAGGTCAGCACAAGCAGTGAGGACGGCCACTTGGCAACAGTTACCGAAGCGTCGGACAATTCTATATATTCGCAATGCGGTCAACAGCCCAGAAAAATTTTGTTGACAGTTATTGAAAATGATGAATAAAAATTTAAATGAGTATATTGGTCTTCGCGATGGACCGAGACAAGTAGGGGAAATGCTGACGTAATTTGCGCTCGGCGCCAACAGAAAAAACTTTTGGAAATTTTGTAAATTTGTGGTAGGGGCTTATGGAACAAAACTGCTGAGGTCATCTGACCCTAAGGTTACACACTATTTAATCCAACTTAAACTAACTTAATCTATGACACACACACACACACACACACACACACACACACACACACACACACACACACACACACACACACACACACCCTTGCCCATGGGAGGGCTCGAACCTCCGACGGGGCGCTAACAAAAACTGCAACGTTTAGCTTACCACGAAATTTTGACAGCACAACTGCTCGGTCGCTGACGTTGCAGAAATTAAAAACCAGGGTTCCATTACGTGATGAAACCGAACGACGGACCCATCGGACACATTTCACTGTGCCACTTACATGCAGTTACCATTGTTAGGAAGGTGGTTACAGTCAAGCGTGAACGTGCATAGTTTTCCTTTAAATTCCGTCTCTAAGGGAGACAGGCAGCTGTTAGGCTGATGATGTACAGAATATCTAATAATAAATCAATACTCAAATATACAGCTCTAAAACTAGCCGTATAGTTAAAAAGTACAGGTACTGCGGCGTGTACGACATTCATTACGCCAGAGATTGCAATTGTGTGCAGCAAATGATGGCCACCACATTGAACATCTATTGGCCTGACATGTCGGGACACACTCTATTCCACTCCGTAATTGAAAACGGAAACCACGTGTGTACGTGTACCTCACCTCTCATGGTAATGTACATGTGCGTCAGTGAAAAAGACCAATAAAAAGGTGTTAGCATGTGGACGTAATGTGCTGTTCCAGTCTCTTCTGTACCTGAGGTCCATCACCGTTCCCTTTGGATCCCTACGTAATTCGATGCTCTCCGATACACACGATCGAACAGCGGAGGAGTGGTACTCATGCGTCAACTTTAGGTTACAATATCTCCGGATGTAATTAACATTTTACAATGCAACGAACGGCACTGATTATGTATTTGTTTATATGTTCAGATGTGCTAACAAAACTAACGGGGTTCCGTTTAAAAAAACGTAGGTTTGTGTTAAAAAACATACTTCCGTGCATTTTTGTATGGTTTGTATTAAACAATTACACTAGCCCCTTTCCTCACGTTCGGTCTGTGGAATCGATTCGTCGGTATTTGATGTGGTTTACGAAATATATGCAGCGGTAACGTTAGGTGACTCACCCTGTATATTCTATACTGCATCACTTGTTCTTTCTGTTGCCTTTCGGCTTTTGAGGTCTGTCGACCGCAGTCGTGATTTTACAATTAATACTGGGGTTAACTCAGTCTCTTCGGACTTTGATAGTCCTGTATGGACGGATGCAATTAGTTTTATTTAAAGCATATTCAGTGTTCACTAACAACTACAATTTTCTTCAAAATTTTCTTTCGTTTATAGATAATCCATAATCTGCCTATTTCAAGCACTTGTTAATTATTTGCTCCACAATATACTCGCTCAATCGTAAAGATCTCCGTGTACATTTTCCCCACACTCTGTTTGAGAGCTGAGCGACAGTGTATGAAAATTGGTCTACCCACCCTCCGCCAAACACTTTAGTTTGAATTTCAGAATAAAAATTGATATTTGAATATAGGGGTTAATGTGCTTTCGACGTCGAGTTAGACTGAGCACTACCTGTAACTGAGAAGGATATCGTCCTTCAGATGGTCCCGGCAGCGTTTAAGAGACAGCATGGAAAAAATCTGTATGGCCGGATGAGGTTCTGAATTGTTGTTGTTGCTGTCTTCAGTCCTGAGACTGGTTTAATGCAGCTCTCCATGCTACTCGATCCCATGTAAGCTTCATCATCTCCCAGTAACTACTGCAACCTACATCCTTCTGAATCTGCTTAGTGTATTTATCTCTTGGTCTCCCTCTACGATTTTTACCCTCCACACTGCCCACCAATACGAAATTGATGATCCCTTGATGCCTCAGAATATGTTCTACCAAGCGACCCCTTCTTCTAGCCAAGTTCTGCCACATATTTCTCATCTCCCCAATCCTGTTCAATACCTCCTCATTAGTTATGTGATCTACCCAGCTAATTTTCAGCATTATTCTGTAGCACCACATTTCGAAAGCTTCTATTCTCTTCTGGTCCAAACTATTTATCGTCCATGTTTCACTTCCACACATGGCTAGACTCCATACAAATACTTTCAGAAACGACTTCCTCGCACTTAAATCTATACCCGATGTTCACAAATTTCTCTTCTTCAGAAACGCTTTTCTTGCCATTGCCAGTACATTTTATATCCTCTCTGCTTCGACCATCATCAGTTATTTTGCTTCTCAAATTGCAAAACTCATCTACTACTATGTGTCTCATTTCCTAATCTAATTCCCTCAGCATCGCCTGATTTAATTCGACTACATTCCATTATCCTCGTTTTGCTTTTATTGCTGTTCATCTTATATCCTCCTTTCAAGACACTGTCCATTCCGTTCAACAGCTCTTCCAAGTCCTTTGCTATCTCTGATAGAATTACAATGTCATCGGCGAACCTCAAAGTTTTTATTTCTTCTCCATGGATTTTAATATCTACTCCGAATTTTTCTTTTGTTTCCTTTACTGCTCGCTCAATATACAGACTGAATAACATCGGGGAGAGGCTACATCCCTGTCTCACTCCCTTCCCAACCACTGCTTCCCTTTCATGTGCCTCGACTCTTATAACTGCCATCTGGTTTCTGTACAAATTGTAAATGGCCTTTAGCTCCCTGTATTTTACCACTGCCACCTTCAGAATTTGAAAGAGTATTCCAGTCAACATTGTCAAAAGCCTTCTCTAAGTCTACAAATGCTAGAAACGTAGGTTTGCCTTTCCTTAATCTTTCTTCTGAGATAAGTCGTAGGGTCAGTATTGCCTCATGTGTTCCCATATTTCTACGGAGTCAAAACTGATCTTCCCCGAGGTCGGCTTCTACCAGTTTTTCCATTCGTCTATAAAGAATTCGCGTTAGTATTTTGCAGCTGTGACTTATTAAACTGGTAGTTCGGTAATTTTCACATCTGTCAACCCCTACTTTCTTTTGGATTGGAATTATTATATTCTTCTTGAAGTCTGTGGGTATTTCGCCTGTCTCATACATCTTGCTCACCAGATGGTAGAGTTTTGTCATGACTGGCTCTCCCAAGGCCATCAGTAGTTCTAATGGAATGTTGTCTATTCCCGGGGCCTTGTTTCGACTCAGGTCTTTCAGTGCTCTGTCAAACTCTTCACGCAGTATCTTCTCCCATTTTGTCTTCATCTACATCCTCTTCCATTTCCATAATATTGTCCTCAAGTACATCGCCCTTGTATAAACCCTCTATATACTCCTTCCACCTTTCTGCCTTCCCTTCTTTGCTTAGAACTGGGTTGCCATCTGAGCTCTTGATATTCATACAAGTGGTTCTCTTCTCTCCAAAGGTCTCTTTAATTTTCCTGTACGCAGTATCTATCTTACCCCTAGTGAGACAAGCCTCTACATCCTTACATTTGTCCTCTAGCCATGCCTGCTTAGCCATTTTGCACTTCCTGTCGATCTCATTTTTGAGACGTTTGTATTCCTTTTTGCCTGCTTCATTTACTGCATTTTTATATTTTCTCCTTTCATCAATTAAATTCAATATTTCTTCTGTCGCCCAAGGATTTCTACTAGCCCTCGTCTTTTTACCTACTTGATCCTCTGCTGCCTTCACTACTTCATCCCTCAAAGCTACCCATTCTTCTTCTACTGCATTTCCTTCCCCCATTCCTGTCAATTGTTCCCTTATGCTCTACCTGAAACTCTGTACAACCTCTGGTTTACTCTGTTTATCCAGGTCCCATCTCCTTAAATTCCCACCTTTTTGCAGTTTCTTCAGTTTTAATCTACAGTTCATAACCAATAGATTGTGGTCAGAGTCCACATATGCCGCTGGAAATGTCTTATAATTTAAAAGCTGGTTCCTAAATCTCTGTCTTACCATTACATCATCTATCCGAAACCTGTCAGTATCTCCAGGCTTCTTCCATGTATACAATCTTCTTTTATGATTTTTGAACCAAGTGTTAGCTATGATTAAGTTGTGCTCTGTGCAAAATTCCACCAGGCGACTTCCTCTTTCATTTCTTCCCCCCAATCCATATTCACCTACTACGTTTCCTTGTCCTCCTTTTCCTACTATCGAATTCGTTACCCATGACTATTAAATTTTCGTCTCCCTTCACTATCTGAATAATTTCTTTTATCTCATCACACATTTCTTCAATTTCATCTGCAGAGCTAGTTGGCATATAAACTTGTAGCACAGTGGTAGGCGTGGGCTTCGTGTCTATCTTGACAACAATAATGCGTTCACTATGTTGTTTGTAGTAACCGTCGCAAATGTTTGAATATAGTCCGTGCACTGCAGTGCGCTAAAAATATAACGCCACAGTAGAAGAACTCTTTTTTCCTCAGGTGAACATACGCGTGACAAATGATCGGCAGAATCAAAAACAAATCCTGCCTCGGGCATGGATGTTTGTGATGTCCTTAGGTTAGTTAGGTTTAACTAGTTCTAAGTTCTAGGGGACTAATGACCTCAGCAGTTGAGTCCCATAGTGCTCAGAGCCATTTGAACCATTTTTTTGAAATCAAAAACAAGAAGAGGGACTGAAGAACGTATTGTATGAAGTCGCAACATGATCGCAAGCTAGTGGAAGAGTCCCGCCCGAAACGGCAGATGAACAAAAGTCATGTTTGTTTCCCTTTTGTGCGCAGTGGTGACAGCTTTAGTTTTGAGGTAGGTAGAGGCAATGTGTTTAATTTTGTCAAAGCACGTAAAAACTAAATAACTATTCAGTTTCCTTTTGGAAAAATTAAGTGTTTTAATTTTTTCTCTTTTTCGTTTTTCTCATTTGCTCAATTTCTTCGCTGTTAGATTTGAAATATTTTTCCGCCCTTTGCCGCCCCTAAAATTTCTCGCCTCGGGTGGCGGCCCAATCTTGCTTGCTTCATTGTAGAAACGGCCCCGTAAAAGTCTTTGATTGAGTCTGGTAAATACACCATTCGCTTAGAACAGCCTATGCGCGGAAAACAAGTGTATTTGATACGACTAGTAAAATCGCTTCAGGCCTACCGTGTAAACACGGTCGCGAAAATTCACTTTCCGTTTTCATGTACGAAGTTTGTTCAAAAAATTCAGAAACATTAGTAATTTCGCACCACTGGTGCGTTGGAGCGAAACGAGGTTGACATCCCTGCAGACGACAGTGTTTAATGTGTAACTACTATAAGTTTCATTGTTGTATTAGTTAGTTATTGTTCAATTCAGTATTGAGTACATCATTATGTCGTAGAGTCGGCGAATTTCGAGATGGCAGAGTTAGAGGAACAAAGCGTCTGCAATAAATTTTGCATAAAATTCAAGAAAACTGTTGCACACCAAATGATGCAGGAAGCCTACAGCGATGAGTGCTTAAGCCGTACTCACAAGGGAACCTCCCCATCGCACCCCCCTCAGATTTAGTTATAAGTTGGCACAGTGGATAAGCCTTCAAAAACTGAACACAGATCAATCGAGAAAACAGGAAGAAGTTATGTGGAAAAAAATGGTTCAAATGGCTCTGAGCACTATGGGACTTAACATCTGAGGTCATCAGTCCCCTAGAACTTAGAACTACTTAAACCTAACTAACCTAAGGACATCACACACATCCATGCCCGAGGCAGGATTCGAACCTGCGACTGTAGCGGCCGCGCGGTTCCAGACTGTAGCGCCTTTAACCGCTTGGCCACCACGGCCGGCAGTTATGTGGAACTATGAAAAAAATAAGTAAAATATGGAAACTGAGTAGTCCATGCGCAAGATAGGCAACATAATGGCAAGTGTAAACACAGGAGCGCCATGGTCCCGTGGTTAGCGTGAGCAGCTGCGGAACGAGAGGTCCTTGGTTCAAAACTTCCCTCGAGTGAAAAGTTAAATTTTTTATTTTCAGACAATTATCAAAGTTCAGGCACTCACACGTAATCAAATTCGCTCTCCAATATTCCAGGACATGTTCAGATTTCCTTGGACCTGTGCAGGATTTGAAGGTCTACACACGGGAAAATTTGAAAACGTTAAAAACATATGTTTTGACGGAGCACAGGGAAAACTGTGTGACTGTGAAACTGTTGCATTCATTTGTTGCAGTTTATGTGACAAACTCTTATGTTTTCATCACTTTTTTGGGAGTGATCATCACATCCACAAGAAATCCTAAATCGGGCAAGGTATAAGAATCTTTTTACCCATTCGCCAAGTGTACAAGTTACGTGGGTCGACAACATATTGCTGTCATGTGACGAACATGCCGTCACCATTGTCGTATAGAATATATCAGACGTGTTTTGCTGTGGAGGAATCGGTTGACCTATGACCTTGCGATCAAATGTTTTCGGTTCGCATTGGCGAGGCACGTCCTTTCGTCTACTAATCGCACGGTTTTGCGGTGCGGTCGCAAAACACAGACGCTAAACTTATTACAGTGAACAGGGATGTCAATGAACGAACGGACAGATAACTATGCAAAAATAAAGTAAAATTTTCACTCGAGGGAAGACCTGAACCAAGGACCTCTCATTCCGCAGCTGCTCACGCTAACCACGGGACCACGGCGCTTCTACGTTCGTACTAGCCATGATGTTGCCTATCTTGCGCATGGACTACTCAATTTGTATATTTTGCTTATTTT
Organism: Schistocerca nitens; assembly: GCF_023898315.1. NCBI lineage: Eukaryota > Metazoa > Arthropoda > Insecta > Orthoptera > Acrididae > Schistocerca > Schistocerca nitens. The sequence continues at coordinate 265,959,433 of NC_064622.1, forward strand.
TTCATAGTTCCACACAACTTCTTCCTGTTTTCTCGATTGATCTGTGTTCAGTTTTTCAAGGCCTATCCACTGTGCCAACTTATAACTAAATCTGAGGGGGGTGCGATGGGGAGGTTCCCTTGTCAGGGTTAAGAATGGCTCCCACGGTTTAAAAATAGCTGGACGGAAGTTAGACCGTCGTTCAGGACACCCTTCGACGTCTACCGACGACGCTTATGTCAGGGACGTAAACGAAATTGTGCGTGCCAATCAAAGACACTGTCAGAGATATTGCAGAATAATTTAACATTGGAGTTGGATCATGTCATTAAAGCCTGACACAGCCCCTTGTAATGCAACGTGTTGCCGCTAAGTTCGTCCCACGGTTCATGAGTCAAGACCAGAAAGACATTCGTCTCGCACTCTGTGAAGAGCTTTTGGGTCGTGCAAATGAGAAAGAGACGTTCCTTAAGAGAATCATAAATGATGATGAGATGCGGGTGTACGGTTATGGAGTTTAGACCAAGATTCTATCCTGACAGTGGGCTGGGAAAAGTTCTCAAAAACGAAAGAAAGCTCATCACGTCACATCAAATGTCAAAGCCATGCTGATAGTTTTCTTTGACTTTGAAGGATTAGTTTCTCACGGATTCATGGCACAGGGACAAACTGTTAGTCGATGGTACTATCGGGAAGTGATGTGACGCCCGCGAGAAAATGAGGTAAACGACCAGAAATGTTTAGACAGTTCGTGGTTCTTCTACAACGATAATGCACCCGCACATTCATCGCTGTTGGTACGTGATTATTCAACAAAAAAAGAAATCATTGTGCTTGAATAATCCTCCGCACTCTCCAGACCTGGTTCCTACGAACTATGTATTTTCCAAGTTGGAAACACCGTTGAAAGGAAGAAGATTTGCGACGATGAACGAGATACAAGAAAATTCGCAGACTAGGTTTCGCGTGGTTCAGCAAGAGGTACCAAGACTGCTTCCGGAAGAGGAAATGGAGTTGGAAGTGTTGTATCAATTGTGGACAATGATGGCTGTTGTGTAAGAACACTTAACACCCTAACTTCTTACACCTTTAGACTTCATTGGATATTTATCTTTGAATGCTTTTTAAACGTAATGCAGAAGCTAATCTGAAATACACGGTATTTAAACTACTGCACTGTGCTACACTACTCCTCTAGACTAGGTGAAACTTGGGATCAGGGTTGCGAGCACACCTTCACTTGTGCTCGTTTTAAGAAGCTTTGCGCATGTGCAACTGACGTCATGTAATCGCCTTACGGCCCAAATACATACGGATCTGCGAAGCAATGTGCACGGTTCACGTAGACCGCTGTTAGCACATAACACTCTACTACAAATTTACGTCAATGGCACCAGGTGGCAGCACACAGCAGCAGACTTTTATCGACGTTCGCTTAGCATAAATCCCGCCAGGAAGTAGCACACACCACAGATATGCCAATTCACTCACTATACAGTGAAATTAGATCGTTCTTTAGTATATTTTACACTGACAGAAAAACCTATTTTACGGTATTGTGAATGAGGAACAGTACATGAAGTTTCGGATTTCGTCATACAGTAACCCATTTGAGGCGCTGAGAACCATAAAGCACACCATCGTCGATTGTGAGACTTGCATTTATTCATACGTCTGACATCTGTTGTTGTTATGGTATCGTAGTTTCACATTGTATCTATATCTGTACATTCACCAAAAGCTGTCTCACTGGGTTCGCTGATACCCATTTAAATATAGGTGCGTTTTTATTCTGGTCAAGTGACCTTGTTGGGCCGGCCGGAGTGGCCGAGCGGTTAAAGGCGCTACAGTCTGGAACCGCACGACCGCTACGGTCGCAGGTTCGAATCCTGCCTCGGGCATGGATGTGTGTGACGTCCTTAGGTTAGTTAGGTTTAAGTAGTTCTAAGTTCTAGGGGACTTATGACCACAGCAGTTGAGTCTCATAGTGCTCAGAGCCATTTGAACCATTTTTTTGACCTTGTTGGTAGATAGTACTACTTGAATTTAACAATTTCCGCAAACGGCAGTTTGTGCTTGGAGTTGGTTGTTTACTGTGCAGGAATCGGCTTTCTTGTGCAGTCTAAACATCAACTCTGTTGAACCTGTACTGCGCTAACAGAGCAGCAAATTACCAGGAAAAGTTAGCCGCAAAGGAAGCAGGGCCTCAGAGACCAGATCCGTTGTCTGAGAAATTGAGAAATCAAATAAGCATGACTACCAGCGAACATTTAACAAAGAAGTGTATAGTAAACGTAAGTTATTGTGTGGGTGCAAGGTAAGATGCGTGATTTTCAGACCGGAAGTTATTTCGTTAACTAATATATGAATTAGGCATCCTGTACATTCTTCGGAAAAAATAAAAAGCAAGAAAACAGCCACTCACACAAAAACGCGAAACGGAAAGTAGCGAACGCGTAAGCATTATTTCGTTCTTGCCATAAACTGTACTTAAATATGTACAAAATGACAAAATTTCACAAAACATTTCATTTTTTTCAGACAATTTATGCATATTATTATTGGCAGCAGCTGAAGGTGTATAAATACCTTGATAAGCATGACTGTTATACAGCAGATGCTGTTAATTTCGCACACTCACATACATCTGAATTTAAAAATTTGATAACAGCCAGAAGATTTAATAGACATTAAAATCCCTAACACAGAAACATTGCTCTCCTTTGATGTAGAAAGTATGTACAGTTTCATCCCTGTTAATGAAACCATAAAAACAATTGAAGAAAACCGGAAAACACACAACCAGATACCTCATGAACACGCAGATGAAACCATAAAATTATTACAGTTAATAACACAACAAAATTATTTTGAATTCAATCAAGAATACTACATACAAGAAAAAGGTTTACCAATGGGTTCACTTATCTCAGGAACGTTACTCAACATTTTTGTGAATCACGTAGAAAAACTAATATTTGATGACATAACAACAAAGAAAAGCTACGTCATCTACTGGTACATATACATGGATGACATAATATGCATGGTAGATGAACCTAAAAACAGAATACAGTAACTACACTAAGACATCAATACTGTAAACAAAAACATAAAGTTCACAATAGAAGAAGAACAAGAAAACTAGACATAACCATAAGAAAAGACAATAATAAACAGTGGCAGGACATTTGACACTAGATATAAAGAACGTATCAGAGAATTCAAATACGGTACAAGTCATTCAAATTTGCGGATCATGTAGAACAACACTATAGACAAAGCAATAGTGAAAACTACATGAATATCATAAAAATCAGTAAAGACAGATACCTATTTCCTTTCTAAGAAAATTTCCACATACAAAAAGCATTAACACAAAAAATACAGTTGATCAATGACCAGATAAATATTGGAAAACAGACTCTGTATACCATAATTGATGAAATCACATGATAAAGAAAAGAGCCTTTCCCATCCCTTACCCCCCCCCCCCACTCCCGATTTCCCACAACCTCCCCCCCTCCACTGAGTTATATTTCACATCTCGCTCCTCACCTTCCCCTCTAACCCACACTACATCAAACTGCTATATGCCGATATCCACTCATCATGGTTTCTCCTCTCAAAAAAAAAAAGAAAAAAAATTACATCGATATTCCTCCCCTACTCTTACACAGTATATAAATACACAGAAACATACTTATATAGAATTATACACATACAATAATCTTAATGAAAAAAGAATATTTGTAGGTCAAAGTAGTGGAAAGGTTATGTTGACAACACTAAAACACAAACATCAACACATACTTGAAGTACGAAAACAGTGTTGTGCATAAAAGTGTGTTGTGGGAAATGCATAGTGCTGCAGAACATCTAAAAAATAGACGAAAATTATCAGTGTCTAACACAGGAAAACGATGTGCTAGCAGACGGCATTTCCCGATGTAAGCGAGAAAGCAGCTGAAAAATCACCGTTAGTACAAACCGACCTATTCTTACCGAACTGTTTTTCGATCTAAAAAGCAAATCAAAATATAAATAAACTTAATTACAGGCCACTGATGAGTTAACTCTATAAAGCGAAACGCGTCTGGTGAAAAAAATCACGCATTGTGGTCGCATTGTAGTCGGATCAAAAATACCCTCATGAATTACAAAGCCATTATTGAGACTATGGGCATGCAAATGAAGAACTCAACGAATCCGGAATATATACCTACGAGCCGCCACAGACTGGAGGAGTGTATTTCGGAGATCATGCACAATAAGTGACAGGTAAATGTAGAAAAATTTTGTGGCCAAAGTTAAGGGATTTTTTGAACAGACCTCGTAACGTCGCGTGTAAACACGTGATCCGTGATCCGACAGACACGCTAGGATCTGTGCTGCCCGGGCGCTCGTTGTCACGTGCTTGCCTGCGGTGGCCTTGACCAGGTGTGCGTCACGGTCCCGACACTGGAGAACGCTGCGAAGGCGAGCTTCAGTGGAGTGGAGGTATAGCGTAGTGTGCTGGACAGCTGCGATTTCGTGCGCGAACTGCCCTGTAGTGGGTTCGCGTCCAGCGCTGTGCAAAAATTTAAACTATTGCGAGGGCAATGATGAAATTTAACTCACATTGAATAAATGATATTTGATCACCTCTTATGTACTGAGCCCTCACAAATTAATTTTGTATTTGAAAATAAACAGATCACGAGGAGAGAGAAAGGAACAAATTGCTGTATACATCCTTGAGCGGATATTTCGTACCGCAAGCGGTAAGTTGTTCAAAGCATGTTCCGTGTCCTGTAATACATGTTTCAGCAATAAAATTGCGTTACACAGGGATTCAAGATAAGTTCCTATGCTTCAGTGTTCACTTTTTCTCTTACCAGATACGAAAAAATTTCTTTGAGCGCAAGTTTCGTAAGCCCAAATTATTTGAATCTACATACGATTTTGTGATCTTACTATTCCACGTGTGTCGTCCTGAAGTTGTACTCAGTTGGCCTTCACCCCTCACTGTGTTAAACCGAAACGTGTTCGAAAACTCTGAAAGTAGGTCATCCTTTGGTTCCCGGGGAAATAACGTAAAACTCATGAACGACAGGTACGGAAAGTTACAAAATCGTAAACAGAACCGAATAATTTAACCTTACGAAACTTGTGCCCCAAAAAGTTTCATTTACTTTGTAGTGACAAGGTGAGAAACAGGGCGGTGGAAAACCGGAGGAATTAGCTTTGATGACGAATAAATTATCTTTCAGTAAAGAAAGGGCAGTAAAAGAAAAGATAATGTTTGCTAAATCACAACATAGTATAAATGATCGACACTCAGCCTCGGCACAGACTGTTTAATTTTTAACTGAAGAGGCCTACAAGCGGTTTACAGTTTAAGCCTTAATCTTGTAAACAAAATGACGCCATTTCAGACACGCAGTGATACTTGAGCACCGGAAGTAAACCTATACTGAATGAAGCACCACCTGGATGACAAGCTAAAAATGGTGTCAAATATCGGTAAACAAGGGACCGAGTCTAGACATCATTACCGATTTCGTCCTAATTTTGGTGCATGCAGGGCTTTGTCAGAAATAAGGGGCAGAAGCAGAAGCTCCAGGTGGTAAGGCGTTCCAGAAATCCCTACTCCAAATTTTTCTTTGGTTTCCTTCACTCAGTACACAGATTGAATAACATCGGGGATAGGCTACCATCGCTGTCTCACTCTTTTCAGTCATTGCTTCTTTTTAATGCCCCTCATCTCTTACAATTTGCCGTCTGATTTCTGTAAAAGTTGTACATAATCCTTCGGTACCTGTACTTTGCGCGTGGTATCTTTAGAATTTCAAAGAGTGTATTCCAGTCGAATTTGTCAATCTTTCTCCAAACCTAAAAGACCTATAAACGTAGGTTTGTCTTTCCTTAACGTATGTTCAGACAAATCGTAGAGTCGGTATTGCCTCGCGTGTTCTTAAATTTTTCCGGAATCCGAACTGATCTTCCGCGAGGTCGGCTTCTACCAGCTTCTTCCAATATTCTAATAATTAATACGTGTTCTTATTTTGTAATCATGACTTATTAAAATTAATAGTTCGGTAATATTCACACGTTATTTACACTGCAAATATCTCAAATAATGTTAAATACGTAGTATTAATTATTTTCATAAAAAGCACGAAAAGGGAAAGGTTGCAAATATATATCCAGGAAGAGACTGTAAGGTGTACAGGAGAACTTCATATGTTAGTATTTCTATTATTTTATTCTTTTATAGTGTTGGGGTAATATTTACCGTAAAACACATGTGCAGCAATGATTTTCTCGCAGTCTTGCTCACATTATGAACGCCACATCACTAAAATTACATTGTTCTTTTAAAGTTTGTGTAGGGAAAAACAATATTCTCGATGTGTTCTCACAATATTCTCGAAAAATTCACGCTACTCGTTCGAGAGCTAGCAAGCGAATGAGCTACGATACATACAGTCGTCCCAAAACACCACGCATTTCCCTGTGAATGTCACTCTGCTTATGTCCTTCGGCCCAAAAATAACGAACTACACGACGCTGCTCTTTACAAGTTTACCACAGTAAACATATGCGCCAAGTTTGTTTCGTAGTTCAGGCTTCTCTCACTAGAGCTGCACATGAAAGCAATGCCATCTGTAGCGTGAAATTTCAACGTTGTGACCGAAATACCAGGGGAGAAAAAAAAAATGTGCGTTACTTCCTGATCCTCCCTCATACAATAAGTTTGGAACGAAATCGACGATGTCTTCTTAAAAAGTTCAGCGTATTGTGACTTTCGAAGCACCTCTCATTGTGTTGCCCTAAATTCAAGCGAGTGGATTTATTCTGCGTATTCTCAGTCCCTGTTGCCTTATGGAATTAGCTCCTGGGGCAGAGCACATAAAGTAAATGTTTACTCAGCCGAAGTGGGCAGTAAGAACATAGGTTAAAGTAGACGACCGTACATCTTGCAGAAGCCTTTTTTTAAGGGTGTTTTAATTCTTACTCGCTTCCCAATACGGTCACTTTTTAGTCGTTTTTGTTACTAGTAATAAAGATGGATGTTGAACTGAGATTGTCAAAAGAAGACAATGCAGTAATTCAGAATTAAGTTGTGTAAACTGGTAGCAAGGTATTCAACAAGCAGCAATATAGGAATTCCTACCAGTTGAAAAAAAAATTAAAAACACAACTCATTAACCACTATACAAATAATGAGAATCTGTATTTAGGGATTGGTAAGTTGTGCTACTACCTTGCAACTAGCAGTTTGCACTATACGCGTTTATCTGCAAGACAGGAAGTGATGTATTATAAACAGCATTTAGTATTCTTAGAAAAATACCATTGCAATCAAGTAAACATTAAACTAATAATATCAGAGAAACAGCAGCTATATGGTTCAATTGGGGAAGCAGCAGCTTTTCAGAAAGTAATTTATTCAATTAAATTCAGTTTGCATAAGCGTGAATAGAATTAAGCAGAATAGTTACAGTTCATTGTTAACACCTAATACTAATTGTTTCTCTGATGTCGTTCTCTTTCGTTTGTCTTCAGTCGTTACATATGCCAAAAGATTGCCCTTATTGATGGCATCTACGGAACTGGGTGGAAGGATGTATGGATGGTAAAGCTGTAAAGCACACGCACACAGAAACTGAAACTACAGTTTAGATTCCGAACTGCTGTGCAGCAAGGCGCTTTCCTTTCCTGTAATTGTATTCCATTGTAGCTCCTGCTGTTAACAGTTAACTCAAACGTGTTGTTCATATTAATGCTAAACTATTGAAACACACATAAACGTAGGCTTCCGTGAAAATTGTCCCAGTCAATAAAATTTTCCTGGGTTTGTGACAGCATTGTCACAATGTAAAATTACCGACGTTTCGGTCACTGTTGCAAGTGACCTCCTTCAGAGTGTTTCGTTTACTAAACAAAATACGCTGAAGGTCACTTGCAACAGTGACCGAAAGGTCTGTAGTTTTACATATTGACAATGCGGTCACAAACCCAGAAAAATTTTATTGGCTATTGAAACACACTTTATCTGCTCTCTGTATAAATGACATTTGTATTACAGGTGATGGAAAACGGCCTCGACAGAAACCAATTGGTTCTTGAAGACCACTTTTAACAGTAGCTTATGCCGTAGTGTGTAGTGTACCGACCTCTTAGTATAACTGTCGAGATTCTCATGTGCGCGGTCGAATAACTTCAAAGATATTGGAAAGAGGGAGTAATGATGAATCGTGTCCTGATGGAAGGCTGATTATGAATTGGGTTTTTGAGTTTCATAACAGTTTTTATCCACGATAAGTGTGAAACGTAGCCTACGTACAAATCGCAGGAATTTACGTTAGTAAAATTGTCTGTAGCTTGTTTAAGAAAAACTTAATTAGTCGCCTAACGACAAGCGGTTCCCGCACGTGATAGACGCGACAGGTGAAAAAGCGAACCTTTGTTATGTGGACACACGAGTGTTACAAAAAGGTACGGCCAAACTTTCAGGAAACATTCCTCACACACAAAGAAAGAAAATATGTTATGTGGACATGTGTCCGGAAACGCTTACTTTCCATGTTAGAGCTCATTTTATTACTTCTTTTCAAATCACATTAGTCATGGAATGGAAACACACAGCAACAGGACGGACCAGCGTGACTTCAGACACTTTGTTACAGGAAATGTTCAAAATGTCCTCCGTTAGCGAGGATACACGCATCCACCCTCCGTCGCATGGAATCCCTGATGCGCTGATGCAGCCCTGGAGAATGGCGTATTGTATCACAGCCGTCCACAATACGGGCACGAAGAGTCTCTATATTTGGTACCGGGGTTGCATAGACAAGAGCTTTCAAATGCCCCCATAAATGAAAGTCAAGAGGGTTGAGGTCATGAGATCGTGGAGGCCATGGAATTGGTCCGCCTCTACCAATCCATCGGTCACCGAATCTGTTGTTGAGAAGCGTACGAACACTTCGACTGAAATGTGCAGGAGCTCCATCGTGCATGAACCACATGTTGTCTTACTTGTAAAGGCACATGTTCTAGCAGCACAGGTAGAGTATCCCGTATGAAATCATGATAACGTGCTCCATTGAGCGTGGGTGGAAGAACATGGGGCCCAATCAAGACATCACCAACAATGCCTGCTCAAACGCTCACAGAAAATCTGTGTTGATGACGTGATTGCACAATTGCGTGCGGATTCTCGTCAGCCCTCACATGTTGATAGTGAAAATTTACAATTTGATCACGTTGGAATGAAGCCTCATCCGTAAAGAGAACATTTGCATTGAAATGAGGATTGACACATTGTTGGATGAACCATTCGCAGAAGTGTACCCATGGAGGCCAATCAGCTGCTGATAGTGCCTGCATCCGCTGTACATGGTACGGAAACAACTGGTTCTCCCGTAGCACTCTCCATACAGTGACGTGGTGAACGTTACCTTGTACAGCAGCAACTTCTCTGACGCTGACATTACGGTTATCGTCAACTGCACGAAGAATTGCCTCGTCCATTGCAGGTGTCCTCGTCGTTCTAGGTCTTCCCCAGTCGCGAGTCATAGGCTGGAATGTTCCGTGCTCCCTAAGACGCTGATCAATTGCTTCGAACGTCTTCCTGTCTGGACACCTTCGTTCTGGAAATCTGTCTCGATACAAACATACCGCGCCACGGCTATTGCCCCGTGCTAATCCATACATCAAATGGGCATCTGCCAACTCCGCATTTGTGAACATTGCACTGACTGCAAAACCATGTTCGTGATGAACACTAACCTGTTGATGCTACGTACTGATGTGCTTGATGCTAGTACTGTAGAGCAATGAGCCGCATGTCAACACAAGCACCGAAGTCAACATTACCTTCCTTCAATTGGGCCAACTGGCGGTGAATCGAGGAAGTACAATACATACTGACGAAACCAAAATGAGCTCTAACATGGAAATTAAGCGTTTCCGGACACATGTCCACATAACATCTTTTCATTATTTGTGTGTGAGGAATGTTTCCTGAAAGTTTGGCCGTACCTTTTTGTAACACCCTGTATATGCTGTATAGTGCATGGCGGAGGGTGCTTCATACCAATATTATCGATTCTCTCTCATTAATTTTACGTAATGAGCGAGGGGAAAAATTGCCTGAGTACGTCCCCCAGTATATCTCACCTTATTCTCTTGGCCATTCCGAACATGTATCGCGAAAGTAGCAGAATGATCCCATAACCATCGAATATCGGTTCTTTAAACTTACTCACAAGGCTTCCGCAAGAACGTTGCTTTTCTTCCAAAGATTCCCATGCAAATTCTCAGAGCATCTCCGTTCGCTCCGTCGGGCTGTACATAAGATTCTTTATCCGCTCGTTACTAAATTGTCACGTGTGGTGCCGCGCTTCTTCATGGTTTAAAGTCTGGAGTACCACTTGAGAAAATATCGCACAGCGCTGCGTATGCGATTTCGTTAATACACTCCTGGAAATGGAAAAAAGAACACATTGACACCGGTGTGTCAGACCCACCATACTTGCTCCGGACACTGCGAGAGGGCTGTACAAGCAATGATCACACGCACGGCACAGCGGACACACCAGGACCCGCGGTGTTGGCCGTCGAATGGCGCTAGCTGTGCAGCATTTGTGCACCGCCGCCGTCAGTGTCAGCCAGTTTGCCGTGGCATACGGAGCTCCATCGCAGTCTTTAACACTGGTAGCATGCCGCGACAGCGTGGACGTGAACCGTATGTGCAGTTGACGGACTTTGAGCGAGGGCGTATAGTGGGCATGCGGGAGGCCGGGTGGACGTACCGCCGAATTGCTCAACACGTGGGGCGTGAGGTCTCCACAGTACATCGATGTTGTCGCCAGTGGTCGGCGGAAGGTGCACGTGCCCGTCGACCTGGGACCGGACCGCAGCGACGCACGGATGCACGCCAAGACCGTAGGATCCTACGCAGTGCCGTAGGGGACCGCACCGCCACTTCCCAGCAAATTAGGGACACTGTTGCTCCTGGGGTATCGGCGAGGACCATTCGCAACCGTCTCCATGAAGCTGGGCTACGGTCCCGCACACCGTTAGGCCGTCTTCCGCTCACGCCCCAACATCGTGCAGCCCGCCTCCAGTGGTGTCGCGACAGGCGTGAATGGAGGGACGAATGAAGTCGCTTCTGCCTTGGTGCCAATGATGGTCGTATGCGTGTTTGGCGCCGTGCAGGTGAGCGCCACAATCAGGACTGCATACGACCGAGGCACACAGGGCCAACACCCGGCATCATGGTGTGGGGAGCGATCTCCTACACTGGCCGTACACCACTGGTGATCGTCGAGGGGACACTGAATAGTGCACGGTACATCCAAACCGTCATCGAACCCATCGTTCTACCATTCCTAGACCGGCAAGGGAACTTGCTGTTCCAACAGGACAATGCACGTCCGCATGTATCCCGTGCCACCCAACGTGCTCTAGAAGGCGTAAGTCAACTACCCTGGCCAGCAAGATCTCCGGATCTGTCCCCCATTGAGCATGTTTGGGACTGGATGAAGCGTCGTCTCACGCGGTCTGCACGTCCAGCACGAACGCTGGTCCAACTGAGGCGCCAGGTGGAAATGGCATGGCAAGCCGTTCCACAGGACTACATCCAGCATCTCTACGATCGTCTCCATGGGAGAATAGCAGCCTGCATTGCTGCGAAAGGTGGATATACACTGTACTAGTGCCGACATTGTGCATGCTCTGTTGCCTGTGTCTATGTGCTTGTGGTTCTGTCAGTGTGATCATGTGATGTATCTGACCCCAGGAATGTGTCAATAAAGTTTCCCCTTCCTGGGACAATGAATTCACGGTGTTCTTATTTCAATTTCCAGGAGTGTAGATGCATTGAGATTTCTCAAAACTATACCAACAAACTTGTCTGCATAACTTGGCCTTCCCGACTGATGACTCCATACGTTGGTCCACTTGTATATCGCTTCTTCGATAATTCAATGGCCTCAAGATATTCACCACTAATTTTGCAAACTGTTATTATCCGGTTCCTTCACTTTGTAATAGGCATTCCCTCAATTATTCCCTTTTAAAGAGAGCTTCCCTCCATTATACCAAAAGGTATGTTTTCTTAGCTCCATACGACGGCAACGTTCATAACGGTGTAATTAGCAAAATTCTAATACTGCTGCTTATCCTGTCGGACTAATCGTTAATGTGCTTGGACCTCTTCCTCCCGAACGCGTCGTCGGGAGGAGGTAATTTTAACTAGACTCCGGATAGGGCACTGTCTTTTTAGCCATCGACATCTTTTAAGCGGCGATCCTCACCCACTCTGTCCCCACTGCTCTCAGCTGTGGACGGTAAGACACCTTTTAATTGAGTGCCCCTATTTTACTCCGTTACGCGCCCGTCTACAGCTGTCGCCTGATATATCGCAAATTTTAGCAGATGACACGCGCTCGGCCGATCGCGTTGTCGAGTTTATTAGTGCCAGTGAAATGACGTCAGTCATTTGAAACTTTTTTTGGGACAACCAACCCCTTTCTGTAGTGGATTTTTAAGCCTTCCTTCTGCTTTTAGTTTCTCCAATTTTTTGAGTTTCGTTCCCATTGCTGCTGGTTTCCATTTTCGGTTTTTACTGTTTCCTAAGTCACGGACGGGCGCTAATGACCATAGCAGTTTTGCGCCCTAAAACCAAAACAAAAAAAATCGTTAAAGTATATTGAGAACATTAGTAGTCCTAATCACCTTTCTTTGGGCAGATCGAATGTTACTTCAGCGGAAGTTGAACATCCGCGTTCACTATAGCTCTCGCGGTTTCATTATTCTTAAGTTAGTGTGGATCAACACCGTCTGATCATACCTATGTTGTCAATCGGAGATCTGGATAGTGTCTGACGCCTTCTAGAAATACTGCTTCTACCTGCTCACTTGCATCTGGGATTAGCCGAGCGGTCAAAGGCGCTGCAGTCATGGACTGTGCAGCTGATCCCGGCGGAGGTTCGAGTCCTCCCTCGGCCAAGGGTGTGTGTGTTTGTCCTTAGGATAATTTAGGCTAAGTAGTGTGTAAGCTTAGGGACTGATGACCTTAGCAGTTAAGTCCCATAAGATTTCACACACATTTGAACATTTTTGAACTTGCACCTGCTACTTGTAAGATAACTTGAGTGAATAATTTGGCCCTCCAGTCATAAAGCAACCAGCTATTAATAACTACAGGTTGAATCCAATGTATTGTTGCAAATTACGTTTTGATTTGTTTAGAAAGACTCAGTAACAGCTCATTTCACTCACAACCTCCGCTTTAGGAAGAAGCAACTCCAGCCTAAACAGCACGACGGATCGACACTCGTGAAGTTCGTTCAACGGAGGACACGGTGGTTCGAGAGTCGTTATCCAACATACTCACGGAAACTAAACAATGATACTGACAAGTGAAGTCGGAATTAAGCTTCGCTTCGCCTTGCTCTGGTCTGGAAATTATCCCCGTGGACTCTAATTTATTGTTATGTAAGGCTGCAATGACACAATCTGGGCAACGAGGGGAAAATATTTTTCCCGTCTTATGCACGGGAAACAGTAGGTATTTCTAGATTAGTCTTCGTATGAAACGTATGTAATTCATCTGGGACGTTCGGTTGTGACAGTCTTAAAACACAGGAATTGACCAGGAATAACAGTAGAGTTATTCCAAACCAATACTTCCACTGTGACCTACTGCCTGCACCGGATGCTTGCAACGTTTCTTCACCTAATTTAAATACAATGCTACGACTCAGCCCGCGTGTCTTGTGGAGCGTCTTAAATTCGATGTACCACACGTTGAAGGTCAAAATTATATAGATAAGAGTGGGTTGTAAAATAAGTAGGTAGTTTAATGGACTGTCTGAAATAGAAAATATCTCTGTTCGGTTGTTGTTAATTCCAGAATATTCAGTTATGAGAATCTTGTTCGTTCCTGAGTTCGTGGAACGTATATACCTCTTAGAGTCAGAAAGTTACCTCAGTCACTTAAATACATAACCATTTCGTAATGAAGTTTGCTTTAAATTACCAGTTAACGGAATTGCCGTTAATAATCGGTAAGTGACCGCATTTTGCCTTCAGACGCTACCTAATTGTACGTCAAGAGCGCAGTCTTGTAAAAACTCGGCGGGCTCAAGAGTACTAGCCACTATAAAGGCTCTCTAACAGGAAGTCGTGTGCGCCGTCTGCGTGTGTCATGAACATTGTCCTGTGTGTTTTATTTCAACTGTTTGTGTATCGTCTTTTCTGAGGTGGAATTTGGGCACCAACAAGGCGTTTCCCTCAGCGAGAATCTTAAGACAGGTTACACGCAGCTATCCACGCTACTCCGTCCTGTACACCCCTCTTTATCTCCCAGTGCAACAGAAATAGGTTATAACCCGCTTAATCTATTCATCTCTTGGTCTCCCTCAAGAGTTCTTACCTACACCCTAACCGAGCGAGGTGGCGCAGTGGTTAGCACATTGGACTCGCATTCGGGAGGACGACGATTCGATCCCGCGTCCGACCATCCTGATTCAGGTTCCTTCGGAAGGGCACGGCCGACTTCCTTCCCCATCCTTCCCTAATCCGATGAGACTGACCTCGCTGTCTGGTCTCCTCCCCCAAACATCCTAACCCCAACCCAACCTACACCCTCCCCCCTTGAATAGTGAGAGTACACGAAATGTCGCACAGACCTCACAGAAATGAAAACAGCAAATAAACGGGTGGGAACTATGTTAAAATAAAGGAATTCGAGTCAAAACTTCCAATAAGGAACACAAGAGTCGTAAAGTGTGGTACTTACGTAGAAGAAATAGATGCGTACTTCTGGAGGTCCATTCCTTAGAGTTCGCTGTTGCAGACGGACGTTACATGACGACACAGACGCAAATCTGAACACAGCGAACAAAAACGTAAATTATCAGACGGGCAGTTCATAATGTTGTGAAAAAATATATATGGGGCATGAGGGAGATATGAATCCGCATCTCCCCTTTCGCACTCGAACATAGTGACCATATAACCACGACTCCACGGCTAATCAAATCTGCTCGATGTTGCAAATCTTCAGCTTGGACCGTTCACTGTTTAGATTTTGCTTCGTTTTTCACAGTTCAGTACACCTTCTTCCTGTTTCCACGCTTGATCTGTGTTCAGTTTTTGACGGATTATCTACTGGCCTATCTCATCACTAATGCTGAGGGGATGCGATGGGGGGTTTCCCTCGTATCACCGGTTCGATGGCCAGTGAGAACAATCCTAGTAATGTGCTCCATCTAATTTTCTTTCCTTCCCATATCCTAGTAAAACAACTAATTTTCCAACGTGAAATAGAACATTAACAGCATCGAAAACTATTCCACACACACAGTTCGAGAAGGCTAGAGAGCACCACTTGCATTAACATTTTGAACTCCAGTGATTTCTGCTGCAGTCCACCATTTTATTCATTTTCTTTGGAATTACCAGTTCCTTCCGCACGAATCCACCAATGTTAGGGTCTTAGTAGCATCGGTGGTTTCATGCTAGATATTGGTATTTCAAAACAAAACTAACAAAATGTTCGGTTGCGGCAGAAACTGTCGAGGCTCAAAGGGTTAGGGCAACCGCAAAATTCATTTACGCAAAGGACCATCTAGGTTGACGTTCACAAGCTGCGACATAATCACGAATTAATTGGTCGGAAAAGTGTGAAAAAAAATTAATTTCTATCGATGATCACGAAACTTTTGATCCTTTAACTACAGGTTTCGGTCAGGATGACCCTCTTTAGATCCGTTCTACAACGTGTCCTTAAAAACAATAAAGCCGTAGTGGCATCATCTCAAAATATGCACGAAATAATCTTAGCATCGTTGAACATAAGTAAAATATGGAGTAAACCAGGCCACGGTGCCTGCGGAGTTATAATGTCAATACCGTTAATGTTCAGAACAAATCTCACAAGGAAAACTCCGTCACACCCCTCCTCAAATTTAGTGGTAAGTCCACCCATAGGATAGGATAGCCCGTCAAAAAATGAACACATTTAACATGAAAACGGGAAGTTGTACTGGATTGTGGAAAAAAGGAGAAAATAGAAACAGTGAACGTCAAAAACTTGATATACGTAATACCGTGCAATATTAGAGAGATTCGTGTCATGGTCAAGTGGTCAGTGTTAAAAAATGGTTCAAATGGCTCTGAACAATATTGGACTTAACATCTGTCAACAGTCCCCTAGAACTTACAACTACTTAAACCTAACTAAGCTAAGGACATCACACACATCCATGGCCGAGGCAGGATTCGAACGTGCGACCGTAGCGGTCGTGCGGTTCCAGACTGAAGCGCCTAGAACCGCTCGGTCACGCCGGCCGGCCGGTCAGTGTTAGACTGCCGAAGACCAGATCTGGGCTCAAATCTCCCTCGTGCCCCACTTTTTTTTTCACAAAACTACGAACTGTCCGTCTGGTCATCGACGTTTCTGTTCGCTATATGCAAATTTGTGTATATGCCGTGGCGTGATGTCTCTTTGAAACAGGAAAGTATAACGAAGAGACCTCCAGACTTATCTACCTACTGTTTGTTCTATACGTGTACCACACGTTATGCCTCTTGCGTTCCGTTTTAGAAGTTTGGTCCAGTGTTGTAACATAGTTCACACTCTCTTATTGGTTGTTTATACACTCCTGGAAATTGAAATAAGAACACCGTGAATTCATTGTCCCAGGAAGGGGAAACTTTATTGACACATTCCTGGGGTCAGATACATCACATGATCACACTGACAGAACCACAGGCACATAGACACAGGTAACAGAGCATGCACAATGTCGGCACTAGTACAGTGTATATCCACCTTTCGCAGCAATGCAGGCTGCTATTCTCCCATGGAGACGATCGTAGAGTTGCTGGACGTAGTCCTGTGGAACGGCTTGCCATGCCATTTCCACCTGGCGCCTCAGTTGGACCAGCGTTCGTGCTGGACGTGCAGACCGCGTGAGACGACGCTTCATCCAGTCCCAAACATGCTCAATGGGGGACAGATCCGGAGATCTTGCTGGCCAGGGTAGTTGACTTACACCTTCTAGAGCACGTTGGGTGGCACGGGATACATGCGGACGTGCATTGTCCTGTTGGAACAGCAAGTTCCCTTGCCGGTCTAGGAATGGTAGAACGATGGGTTCGATGACGGTTTGGATGTACCGTGCACTATTCAGTGTCCCCTCGACGATCACCAGTGGTGTACGGCCAGTGTAGGAGATCGCTCCCCACACCATGATGCCGGGTGTTGGCCCTGTGTGCCTCGGTCGTATGCAGTCCTGATTGTGGCGCTCACCTGCACGGCGCCAAACACGCATACGACCATCATTGGCACCAAGGCAGAAGCGACTCTCATCGCTGAAGACGACACGTCTCCATTCGTCCCTCCATTCACGCCTGTCGCGACACCACTGGAGGCGGGCTGCACGATGTTGGGGCGTGAGCGGAAGACGGCCTAACGGTGTGCGGGACCGTAGCCCAGCTTCATGGATACGGTTGCGAATGGTCCTCGCCGATACCCCAGGAGCAACAGTGTCCCTAATTTGCTGGGAAGTGGCGGTGCGGTCCCCTACGGCACTGCGTAGGATTCTACGGTCTTGGCGTGCATCCGTGCGTCGCTGCGGTCCGGTCCCAGGTCGACGGGCACGTGCACCTTCCGCCGACCACTGGCGACATCATCGATGTACTGTGGAGACCTCACGCCCCACGTGTTGAGCAATTCGGCGGTACGTCCACCCGGCCTCCCGCATACCCACTATACGCCCTCGCTCGAAGTCCGTCAACTGCACATACGGTTCACGTCCACGCTGTCGCGGCATGCTACCAGTGTTAAAGACTGCGATGGAGCTCCGTATGCCACGGCAAACTGGCTGACACTGACGGCGGCGGTGCACAAATGCTGCGCAGCTAGCGCCATTCGACGGCCAACACCGCGGTTCCTGGTGTGTCCGCTGTGCCGTGCGTGTGATCATTGCTTGTACAGCCCTCTCGCAGTGTCCGGTGCAAGTATGGTGGGTCTGACACACCGGTGTCAATGTGTTCTTTTTTCCATTTCCAGGAGTGTATTTCTGTGAGAGGTCTAAGCGGCGTCTCACCTGCTCACTAGTCATCACATAATGTAAGTCATGTGATAAGAATATATTACCGTTGCAAGTAAATGTTACTCGGATTTTTTCCCCCGTCAGGTTTGTATTTCAGTGACATACCCTGTCGTCATCGACAGCCGATACCTCTCGTCCGTACAACGCTGCAGGAATTTAAAGTGCTCCTCTACGGCGTAGCCATTGCCACAGCATGTACCACCTAGAGAAGCTGCGTGTGGAACACTCAAAATTACGCAGCAATTTTCAATCCTCCAGCGTGGTAGTGACGATATAACTTAAGTCAGTAACGTCGGAGGAACTCGGTAACATTCAAATATGACACAAGAAATCAGAGAAACGTATCCGAAAACAATGATTCCAGGTTGAAAATCATAATGTTGTCACCGTGGATAAGTTTGTTTATAACAGGAAATATAAAACGTCTTTTACAAAATATTCCTAAGGCTTTCGTTCAGGAAAATAGTTTCTTCTATTAAATGTTATCCGTCCCATAAGTGTCAGAATTATTGTTTTGGTACAGTGAAATACACGCAATGTTTGCATTCACTTTACAGACAAAAACTGTGTGAATGTTGTTCAACGGTACTGATATATCGTATGAAATTCTTAATTCCTCCGGTTTCCAACAAATTTGAGTCGGTGAGGTAAAGCATTCACTTAGTCCTTCATTCCTTTCCGAGAACGCATTTAACAAACAAAAAAAAAGTTTGATAGTTTTGAAACAGCGTGCAGATTTTCATAAACCACTACGCTTAAGTACTGTATTTACTTATATACCGCCACCCTTCCGAAGGGAGATCCGATCATCCGAAACTGTCAGGTAAAGAGATGCTATACAATTTAAGGATAGACTCAAACGAATTTCTCCTGCCGGCCGCTGTGACAGAGCGGTTCAAGGCGCTTGAGTCCGCGCTGCTGCTACGGTCGCAGGTTCGAATCCTGCCCCGGGCATGGATGTGTGTGATGTCCTTAGCTTAGTTAGGTTTAAGTAGTTCTAAGTTCTAGGGGACTGATGACCTCAGATGTTAAGTACCATAATGCTTAGAGCCATTTGAACCATTTTTAAGTTCTCCTACTATTATCGACAGAGATATTTGTAGAACGCAAGCTTTCAAGATTGTTACTTGCGTTGTGCTAATGGTCGTTCTATGGGCATTAGGCCGAGGTCCAACGTATCATTGTTGAACTAATGACTCGTGTTGCAATTCTGGACATATGACCAGAGGCATCAACGGCCCAGAAAGCAGTTAGTCTCAAACAAACTCAGCATGCCGAACTGTTTGTATTTATCCACGGAACATTCGGTTCATGTCATCAGACCGCCACCTAAGATCGTGGATTCGCGCCGCCGTATGCTATGCAGCTTGTAGTGGGTAAGCACTGAGCTGTTTGTTTTATTTAGCACCAAGACCACAACTTGTCTAAAAGAGGCAGTAACAGTCGCCTTACAGAACACGAGAGTAATTGTCCCCTGGCCAAGACTGAAACGTCCCCTTAGAAAAATTATAAACGGCTGTGCTGATGAACCTCGTACATTATTTGATTTTCAAACAGCTGAGCAGAACTGAAGGTACTCAGATATTTCGCTCTTAACCTATTCTGATCAACACTAAACTGACACACAATATTTTTTAGCGGAACGCAATCTGACTTTCAATAATCCCCACAAAAGAATGGCCCTGACTGACAATAACCTGTACCTTTCATGAATCACTTACCTCACAAAAATCTTAATTACTCGAACTACTGCAATACAGCGAGCGCCACTACTGCCAGTTAAATAAAAGATTCTAACTACTGAAGGCACTAACTACTGATAGGCATACTTAGCAAATGAAAGATTTTGATACAGAACAAACAATGTATTTACCTTAATAGTGTTCAAAAGTCATAATATATATCAGTTCATGACATCCAGTCTTACAACTTTACTGTCTCTGATGGACACACGTCCAGATCATCCACTCCCAAAACTCCGCCATCTCTCTCCCCACATTCACCATTGTGGCGGCTCACCTCCAACTGCGCAACGCTACGGGCTGTTAACATCTAATTCCTTAACACCACAACAGCGAATATTCCAACAATGCTAACCAGCCACAGACTGCACACAGCACAGTCAGTAATTTTCATATAGAGCGCTACGTGGCGCTACTAACATAAAAACCTAACAGCCTACTTAAAAGACGAATAAATTAGCAGCAGCAGCAGCAGCAAGCCGTGGAATAGGACCCGACAATCACCAAATTCGTTTCTTTGACACTGCGATTTCAGCAAGACCATAATTACAACACTAGGGGCTACAAAGAGACCATAGAAATTCAAAAGCACAATAACAGTTTCTACAGAAAAGGACAAGGACTGAAATTATATAAGCATTCGGCCTTATTGATAAATGAAAGAAACAGCGCCAACTCTGCCTCTGCAAGTATTACAGCACACATCGGCGTGACTCCGCGATATTAGGCTGCGGTCTGACGTCACGAGCCGACCATTGCGTGGGTACAAATTGATGTTCGGCTTGCTGAGCCCATTCTGCGGGTTCAATACCCCTTTTTTTATGTTCAAAAACTGCGGTCAGACATTAGAGATTCCGATGACGTATCCAGCATTGGAAGACGAAACTTCAGGTTAGAGTATTACGCCTTGGGCGCTGTCCTGATACTCATTAAACAAGTATTAGCAATAAAGATACTTCTGCTGTGATTGCTTGGAGCTTTCCAGACTACAAAACATAAGCGCTATATTTTTTCGAACAAAGTGGCAGTGGTTCACGTGAAAGGCTTTCTATTCGAACAGGTATCTAGTTTAACTGGATATGAAAATGGGCCTAGGGGGAGCACAGGCGTGAATGAAAACTGCCACAATGGGTACGAGGGAACTGTCACTGACGACCTAAAGATTTAGTTAGGGATGGTAAAATAGCCGACGACAGAGATCATCATTTCGCTTCCGGGAACCTCTGAGGTTTTTAAAGGGTCGGAACAATTACATGAGTACCCATGACAACACCGTTGTTGTGGTCTTCAGTCCAGAAACTGGTTTGATGCAGCCCTCCATGCTATCCCATCCTGTGGAAGCTTAATCTCCAAACAACGCTGAGCTTCCTTTAAACATTTTATATACTAGGTTTAAATTAAATGTTTCAATAAAAAAATCTTTTTTCACCTCTCCGTTTTAAGGGTCATAAACGTTCAATCGGCCACTGCGTAAGTAGCCTGCGGTGAGATAGTCGATTAGTGACGGGGAGGTGTCCATCCTAGTTATAGTTTAGTCATATTCAACATTTTCTTCTTAGAAAAAACTAATGAACTTAGATGTAACTTCGAGCAAATGAAATTAAGAATGCGAACCAACATATTTTAACTAATGCATGATGAAAGCGTACTGATCGTGAGGGTTCTATACGATTTGGAATTAAAATAGGTCGTAGGCTCAAAATATGGAGACAAAAATAGGTCCAGGGTTGAAACTCTGACCACTAAGATTCCAAAATTCTGATGATCAGCGTAAATTTCTCCAAATGGAGATACCTCAGAATAAGTAAACGATCAAGTATAGGATCTAAAAAGTACAGATCATACATACAAAAGGGGTAAATAGCCGTATTTTTTGAGGACACTGAGGCAAACTGCAAAAAATCTTGAAACTCCTAGAAAAAGTAAGTTACCTCGATATTACTAGAGACAAAGATATTTTCACGGCGGACGGCTTACAGGTTTACAGATGAAAGAAAATTAGTAATGTTATTTTTATCACCAAGGCGTCTGCTTAAAGTGCAGATAAGCTCAGTGGACTGTTAGCATTACTCACGCAAAAGCCACTCCTAGTCAGAGACGAGTTTAGTTCAGGCCTTTGGCGGATCTGACCCTCCGAAATCTGTCTGGTGTCGACATGTCATATAAAGAAAATGCGAAATGAGGCTTCTGTACTAAAACATTTTCTCTGCGAGAGCCTCAGAGCATTACAGATGGAAAAAAGTTGGCAGTGTTGTTTTCCCTACAAAGAACGGAGCTCTTGTACAGTGAACGACAGTGGTAGCATCGTCCTGTTACTACAGTGTTGAAAGCTCTCGTTCAAATGAGCGCAGGACAACGCCAGTGGCGTGGCTAATGAACGTTGTAGCAGATAAGCATTCGCTGCGTCTGACGACAGCCTAGCGTGTTTGGTGACTGAATACAAACCTACAGCGCTAACTGTCGTTGGTTCGCGTCCAGGAACGTGCAATTATTTTAAAATGGCGAGAGCGATGATGTGAAGTATAGGGACAATTTCTGATAACAAATGACAAAAACAAATGCACTGAGCTCTCTTAAATTTTATTTATCGAAATAAAACAATACAAAAGGTTTCTGAACGGAAACTGAACCAAAAGCATGTACTCTGTTATATTACTTTGTGCTTGTCTGAGCGCGAGGAGATGGGTATGAAACATGGTGAGACCAAACAGCCAGTTTTGTTTAATATCCAACCCTATGAGAAGCATTTTATGAGTTCGCGTCTTGCAGTTTAGCTAGTTGTAGGCTAGGGTTACCATACCCTCCATTATTAACTGACTACACCGTCTCCCTGTCCCTCACCTCCAAATTTTCTCCCTCCATTTTTTACCTGGACTGAAAAATTTTCCCGTTTTTGTATTCCAGTCTTACGAATTATGTTCCATGGAATATACATAATCTTGACACACCTTATTGAATAAAGACCCTTATAGTTTATGCTGAATTTCATGGATGTTGGGCCGCGCGGGATTAGCCGAGCAGTCCTAGACTGTGCGGCTGCTCCCGGCGGAGGTTCGAGTCCTCCCTCGGGCATGGGTGTGTGTGTTTGTCCTTAGGATACTTTAGGTTAAGTAGTGTGTAAGCTTAGGGACTGATGGCCTTAGCAGTTAACTCCCATAAGATTTCACACACATCTGAACATTTTTTTCATGTATGTTGGTAAAGCGTTTAAGCTACCAAGCCGATGTGACAACAAACGATTGTAATTTACGTCTTCCTCTCCAGCGTGTCTCGTCTGACTCAAGCGTGGTTCGGAGTGTTCTTAATCCACTAACCTTTGCTAGAAAATTAGTTTCAAATGAAAAACATTTTATGCCGAAGATGATCAGTCACACTCCTCTGCGAAAGTGGTTATTACATTATTAAGAAAAGTCGGAAGTTACAATGAAATAAATTAGAACAATCCGAATCTAATCTGTCCTTGAAAAACGATAAACATGTACTTCTTGGGATGTGTAGCATGTTGTCAGTACACGTGTTAAATTTTCACTCATGAAAGAAATCATTCTGTTTACCGCCCTCGCGAGTCACAATACCGCCTGATGTCATTGTAAGCACATGACGTGGAACAGAGACAAACTGGGAATCATTCTAGCAACGTTTCTGACAGCAAATGAAGAAATCCACTGACGTAACAGATTTTTAGAGTGCAAATTTTTTATGGCCCATCACCTGCAAACGACGGCTGTTAAATGTGGTGCAGCAGACGACTCTACATGTTTGCGAGTCGACCAAACGACATCGTCAGTAAGGATTGTAGTAGACAGCACTCACACTGATGAGACGGTGGATCAAAGCTCGGATGAATGGCGATTCTCCATGACGGCGGTCGTGTTTGTATGTGTAACCATCCAAACGAACGGCTGCTACACAGATGCTCTGCGCCATGGACTGGTGGGACAGTGTTATGCTCTATAGGAGATTAAACTGGGCTTCCACAGGACCTGTAGCAGAAATCACGGGCGGCGGGAACAATATTGCTGACCATCTTCATGCGTGATGTCTTTCCCAGCAGTAATCGCATCTTCCAGCAGGATAGTGGTCCATGTCACAAAGCTTCCAGTTGTAAAGGTTTTAACATTCCTGTTCTCAGAGTAACTCTGCTCGTCACCAGTGCAGGCACGCAATAGCCCTCGGCTCTTCCACCTGCCGGGCAACTTTCAAAGTTCGGACAGGGGGGGGGGGGGGGGTAATGGATTTTTCCTCAATCTTTCTTCATGCCCTTCTGGGTGCAGTTTACAGGACACAATTTCGGGTGGGTTTCCTGGACCATACATGAATTGGTTTATAGATGAGCTTGAGTCTGAAAGTTTACGCAGGCCCCTAAATTATTAATTTCGTAGTACCGAGAGCAAATGGGAATGACGACAAAAAATTAGGTTACAGCAGTGCGATCTTCAGGGTCAAGAAACAGTTAATGAGGCTGCTGTTACCAGCGTGATGGTTAACACGTGCGCTAAACTGCCAAACAACTCGAAAAACCAAATTTTTTTCACAGAAATAAATCACTGGGTTAACTCAAAGTATTTTGAACGTAATTAATGATGGTTTTGTTACGATTATTATTCTGTTTGGTTTTTAATTACCTTTCCATTCTTGATCGCAAAAGTACAGTGGCAGACTACGAATACAAATGGGTTGGGTTCGGTCCCCAAATAGTGCTAGTGTGTTCATCTGGTCACTTACAACTTTCCAACTCTGGTAACGTCGATATGACAGACGCAGAGTTGCGCTGTGGTTCGGGATAGACTTCAAACTGTAGGCCTTCCTATGTCTGGGTGGGTAAGTCAGTACAAAGGTCGGAGCAAGGCGACTGCATTTCGCTTCCAACAGCACCATGCCATGGGGAGCACTGTAGTGTTAAACCCAGCCTTCAGGTTGATGACATCTAGCTCTTTTCTGTTGTGCCACTCTTATTGTTTGTCATTGGAACCACATCTGGTCCCATGTGATCAGTATTCAAATGCCAAAGTAGGTCCATCCCATTTTAGTAGATTTTTGAAGTTGAAACAAACGCGGGTTTAGATATAAAATACTGTTAATCCCTTGCCATTAATTCGTCTAATATCCCATTCCATGTCCCCTACCTGCTGTAGGTTGGAACATTGAAAAACACAATCAGAAACAATTATTTGCTACAATATACAGTCAGTTATTTTACTTTGCCTACTGGCTACTGTTTTCGGTACAAAGTGCCACCCTCAGGCTATCCCCTGGCGCACAGTCACGTTTGCTTCCCAAGTAGGTGTCATATTACCCACTTTGACGTATTTTGATTTGGGCGGCTCAAATACGTGGTTTCTGGACGAGCGGGGCAGTCTGTCATACGTTCAATTAAATAGCATGCTGACTCGTATTTCTTGAATCTATTACTCTTCCTTTTTCAGGATGTTCCTGTTGTGTTCCGCGTCCATCACACGTTCTGTAGTGCCAAGATAACCCACTCTCTCATAGTACAAAATTCCTCGCAAGGTCCAATGAATTGTCGACGTACGTGTGAGTAGAATGTCATCCATATTAAATAAAATTTACATAGTCGATTAAGGAAAAATTTGGAGACAAAAAGATGACATAAAAGGAAAGTCTAGAGGTACAAGAAATAATAAAGTGAGAAATATTGGAACACAATATATCGTAACAACTAAATGTTAGCAGCGTATCATTTTTATCGGGTAAAGCACCTCCATATAGTACAGAGAAAGCAACTAGGCAGTAGAGGTTAATTATTCCAGAAAAGGAGCTTCTTCTCTGACGAACGTTTAGTTTGGGCCTCTCCCGAACGTGCGCCTGTCGAAGGCGAGGTTTTTTGGGGAAAATGGTTCAAATGGCTCTGAGCACTATGGGACTCAACTGCTGAGGTCATTAGTCCCCTAGAACTTAGAACTAGTTAAACCTAACTAACCTAAGGACATCACAAACATCCATGCCCGAGGCAGGATTCGAACCTGCGACCGTAGCGGTCTTGCGGTTCCAGACTGCAGCGCCTTTAACCGCACGGCCACTTCGGCCGGCCTTTTGGGGAAAGCTCCGTAACATGTAGAACACTCCATGTCGTGCGATGGCGTAGTGCGTTTGGCGAACGTTTCTAAGCTACCGATGGTGAAAGACGTCTGTTAGCGTCCTGGTAGCTGCTAAGATTTTAAAATGATGGGAGCGATGATGCTAAGCCTCACCAGTTCTATAGCCGGTGCTGATCTCCCTTCAATTTCTTTCCTATATCTGAATAAAACGGTTGATTTTTTTTTCAACTTAAAATGGAAAATTTGTTTCTATCGTGTCAGTTTTATAGCAGGAAACACCCTCGGAAACTGATTCGCATTTACAGTTGGAGGAGATATAGTACATCACTTCCATTAGGTAACAGCAAAATTCATTTACACTAGTTATAACTGAACAGAAAAAGATAGGTTAGTGTTCCAGTAAGAACAAACAACGGAACAAAGTGCACATCATAATGGACAGGAAATAGAGCTACATTCTGCCAACCGAAGAATAGCATGTACTATAAAGCTATCATAATGAAGATCAAGGTGTGACACACTCGGTAATCGAACTTGAAAAGTTCGATTCAAAGTAACTGGCACTGACAACAACAAAAGCAGTGAAGATATCTTCTCATGATGTTACAACCCGTCGTTGGTCTTAGCCTCTTCCAACAGGTTTCCTCCATTCTGCCATCTCCAACGCAGTTTTACGCCATCCTTTATATCTTCTTCCACATCGTCCATCCACCGCTTTCACCCCCCTGTGGGTCCGGGGTAAGAATAGGCCCGAGGTATTCCTGCCTGTCGTAAGAGGCGACTAAAAGGAGTTTCAACCGTTTCGGCCTTTCATGTGATGGTCCCCCTTGGGGTTTGACCTACATTTTTCAAAATTCTTCTGAAGTACGAGCCTTTTGGGGAAGGACACCTTACGTGGTGTACCATTGGTCCTAAGTGCTCTCAGACCTTGGCACTCAGTATTTCACCGGCGTTGTAACCATACCCACTATTCCTCCAATTGGGCCTAAACGCCTGATGGGTTGTCCAAGTTACGCCCATAGTGCATCTCCATCTGCACCAGCGATCATGATGGACTTTCCATGGCACCAGAAATCCAGCACGGTAGCCAGCCCGTTGTGGTGGGGTCGTCATGTACCCTCTAGGTTGTAGCCCCCTGACAACACAGGGATCGTACTGCCGATACCTGAGCTGCACCCTCCCCACGTCGGCCAAGGAGTAGATGCCCGTCTCCTTGGGGCATCAGGACTCCCGGCAATGGTCATCCTGCCAGGTGGCCCTTGCTGCGGCTGGGTGGCGCCCGTGGGGAGAGCCCCTGGTCGGAGTGGGTGGTATCGGGGCGGACGTTTCGCAGATGAAACGTCAACACGTATCAGGTCGCTCTGCGGCCGAGTCTTTCAAAAGAAAAGGTACCGTTTCAAGTCCTGGTTCTCCTGCCCTTTCCCCCTTGGCCACTCCATGGGAGGAGGGACAGGCCCGCCGGCTTGGGGCGAAGTACTTCCCCCGCTATTTGGTCTGTTCTCGAACCGATGGGGGGACATTCGCCACCTCCAAGCCGATGTTCTTTGTTCAGCACATTGAGGACGTCTTTGGGGAAATCGAGGCTCTCAGCAAGATGCGTTCAGGGTCCGTTCTTATCAAGACCACCTCCGCCACACAGTCGGCGTCGCTCCAGGCGTGCGACCACCTAGGGGACATCCCAGTATCCATTGTCCCACATCTGGCACTAAATAGGACGCAGGGGGTGATTTTTCATCGTGACCTCCTGCTACAATCTGATGAGGAGCTCAGGGCCAACCTGGAGCGCCGAGGCGTGCATTTCGTCCGGCGAGTCCAGCGCGGCCCCAAAGACCGTCGCATTGACACTGGGGCCTTTATCCTCGCCTTCGAGGGGGACGTTCTCCCGGAGAAGGTAAAGGTGATGTGCTACCGGTGTGACGTGCGACCCTACGTCCCGCCTCCTATGCGATGTTTTAGGTGTTTGCGTTTTGGGCACATGTTGTCACGGTGTGAGGCTGAGCCCCTTTGTGGCGATTGTGGCCGCCCTCTTCGTGAGGAACATACATGCACCCCCCCACCTCGGTGCATTAATTGTCCTGGCGTCCACTCGCCTAGATCCTCAGACTGCCCTGCCTATCAGAAGGAGAAGAAGATACAAGAAATCAAAACTTTGGATCGGCTCTCCTATACTGAGGCCAAGAAGAAGTATGACCGTCTCCATCCCGTGCCATTGACTACTTCTTTTGCCTCAGTTGTGTCCACTCCTTCCGCGGTATCCTCACCCCTATACTGTCCCCCCTACGCCTCCTCCGCCCATCAGGGGGCTCCGCCTCCCAAATCCCTCCCTTCCAAATCCTCCTCCCCCGTGGCCCCCACCCCCTCTGCCCCAGGGGCCACCCCTCCTCCTCCTCCTCCTCCCCCCACGCCACCTGAGAAGCGTTCCTCTTCTCAGGCGTCCATCGGGGAAACGTCCCGGACCCCAGCTTCTGAGGTCCGGCGTTCCAAAACGGACCCCGCGCGTGAGGACCTTCTTCGGGTCCAGCCCACCATCCCTGTGCCTCCTCGGCCTTCCAAGAAGGCCTCCAAGAAGAAATCTCTATCCCCCTCTCCACCCCGGCGCGTTTCGTCTGACGCTCCGTCCGTAAGTCGCCGCTCCCGGCCGTCCTCAGTTTCGCCGGGACGCTCAGCTGCCAGGCGCTCAGCTGGCCCCTCGCCGGCAAATGATGCTGCCCAAACTACACAACCCGAGACAGCGGCCGCAGCTGGCGACGACTCGATGGAACAGGATCCGCCTCCCGCCGGTTGTAGCGTTGTTCCCTCGAAACCTGGCCCTCCACGGCCGTCGAGGTGACCAGCTCTTCCCCCGTCTCGTTCCCCCTCTTTTTTGGCTAGCGATGGCCTTGTTACACTGGAACATAAGAGGTATTCGATGTAATCGGGAGGAATTACAACTGCTCCTCCGCCTGCACTGTCCGCTCGTCCTTGGTCTCCAGGAAACCAAGTTGCGCCCGACTGACCGTATTGCCTTTACCCACTATACCTCGGAGCGGTATGACCTCACCCCTGTGGACGGTATCCCAGCCCATGGTGGGGTCATGTTGCTCGTTCGGGACGATGTCTCTTACCATCCTATCCCATTGACCACCCCACTCCAAGCAATAGCTGTCCGCATTACTCTTTCTGCTTTTACTTTTTCAGTTTGTACCATCTACACTCCACCGTCATCTGTTGTTAGTCGGGCTGACATGATGCACCTGATCGTTCAGCTCCCTCCGCCGTTCTTATTGTTTGGCGACTTCAATGCCGATCATCCCCTTTGGGGCTCTCCTGCATCCTGTCAAAGAGGCTCACTCTTGGCGGATGTCTTCAACCATCTCAATCTTGTCTGCCTCAATACCGGCGCCCCGACTTTCCTCTCGGACTCTACTCATACCTACTCCCACTTGGACCTCTCGATCTGTTCTACCACTCTTGCCCGTCGGTTCGAGTGGTATGTCCTTTCTGACACCTATTCGAGCGACCACTTCCCCTGTGTCGTTCGTCTCCTGCACCACACCCCATCCCCACGTCCTTCGAGCTGGAACATACTGAAAGCTGACTGGGGACTTTACTCCTCCCTGGCGACCTTTCCGGACCACGATTTTCCTAGTTGTGACAGTCAGGTCGAATACCTCACGGCCGTTATCATCAATGCTGCCGAACGTTCCATTCCTCGTACAACTTCTTCTTCACGTCGCGTTTCCGTCCCCTGGTGGAACGAGGCTTGTAGGGACGCTATCCGTGCTCGGCGACGTGCTTTACGCACCTTTCGCCGCCATCCTACGTTGGCGAATTGTATTGAATACAAACGACTCCGAGCGCAATGCCGTCGAGTCATCAAAGACAGCAAAAAAGCTTGTTGGGCCTCTTTCACCAGCTCCTTCAACAGTTTTACTCCCTCTTCCGTCGTTTGGGGTAGCCTGCGCCGGCTGTCGGGCATTAAGGCCCACTCCTCGGTACCTGGCCTGACCTCAGGTAATGAGGTCCTTGTTGATCCTGTGGCTGTCTCCAACGCCTTTGGCCGCTTTTTCGCGGAGGTTTCAAGCTCCGCCCATTACCATCCTGCCTTCGTTCCCAGGAAAGAGGCAGAAGAGGCTCGGCGACCTTCCTTCCACTCGCTGAATCTGGAAACTTATAATGCCCCCTTTACTATGCGGGAACTCGAACGTGCGCTTGCACTGTCCCGGTCCTCTGCTCCGGGGCCAGATGCCATTCACGTTCAGATGCTGGCACACCTTTCTCCGGCGGGCAAAAGCTTCCTTCTTCGTACCTACAATCGCGTCTGGACCGAAGGTAAAGTCCCCATGCGTTGGCGTGACGCCGTTGTTGTTCCTATACCCAAACCCGGGAAGGATAGACACCTTCCTTCTAGTTACCGCCCCATTTCTCTTACAAGCTGTGTCTGTAAGGTGATGGAGCGCATGGTTAATGCTCGGTTAGTCTGGATTCTTGAATCTCGACGACTACTTACTAATGTCCAATGCGGCTTTCGTCGCCGCCGCTCCGCTGTTGACCACCTTGTGACCTTGTCGACATTCATCATGAACAACTTCTTGCGAAGGCGCCAAACGGTAGCCGTGTTCTTCGACTTGGAAAAGGCTTATGATACCTGTTGGAGGGGAGGTATCCTCCGCACTATGCACAGGTGGGGCCTACGCGGTCGCCTGCCCCTTTTTATTGATTCCTTTTTAACGGATCGAACGTTTAGGGTACGTGTGGGTTCCGTATTGTCCGACGTCTTCCTCCAGGAGAACGGAGTGCCTCAGGGCTCCGTCTTGAGCGTAGCCCTTTTTGCCATCGCGATCAATCCAATTATGGATTGCATTCCACCTAATGTCTCAGGCTCTCTCTTTGTCGATGACTTCGCGATCTACTGCAGTGCCCAGAGAACATGCCTCCTGGAGCGCTGCCTTCAGCGTTGTCTCGACAGCCTATACTCCTGGAGCGTGGCAAATGGCTTCCGGTTCTCTGAAGAGAAGACGGTTTGTATTAACTTTTGGCGATATAAAGCGTTCCTTCCGCCATCCTTACATCTAGGTCCCGTAGTTCTCCCATTCGTGGACACAACTAAGTTTCTAGGGCTCACGTTGGACAGGAAACTGTGTTGGTCTCCACATGTCACTTATTTGGCGGCTCGTTGTACACGTTCCCTTAATGTCCTCAGAGTTCTTAGTGGTTCATCTTGGGGAGCGGATCGCACTGTCCTGCTTCGCTTGTATCGGTCCATAGTCCGATCGAAGCTGGATTATGGGAGCTTTGTCTACTCGTCCGCTCGGCCATCCCTCTTACGTCGGCTCAACTCCATCCACCATCGGGGGTTACGTCTTGCGACCGGAGCCTTCTACACTAGTCCTGTCGAGAGTCTTTATGCTGAAGCTGCCGAGTTACCGTTGACCTACCGGCGCGACGTACTGCTGTGTCGGTATGCCTGCCGGCTGTTGTCTATGCCCGACCACCCCTCTTACAAGTCCTTCTTCGCCGATTCTCTCGATCGTCAGTACGGGTTGTATGTGTCTGCCCTGCTGCCCCCCGGAGTCCGCTTCCGTCGCTTGCTTCGACAATTGGATTTTGCCCTCCCTACCACCTTTAGAGAGGGTGAGAGCTCGACACCACCTTGGCTCCAGGCTCCGGTTCATCTTTATCTCGACCTCAGCTCACTCCCGAAGGAGGGTACTCCGGCTGTAGTGTATTGCTCACGGTTTGTCGAACTTCGTGCTCGACTTGCCGGACACACCTTTATTTACACCGATGGCTCCAAAATTGACGATGGTGTCGGCTGTGCCTTTGTCGTCGGGGCCGCCACCTTCAAATACCGGCTCCTCGCCCAATGTTCCAGCTTTACGGCCGAGCTTTTTGCTCTCCATCAGGCCGTTCAGTATGCCCGCCGCCACCGCCATTCATCGTATGTACTCTGCTCTGACTCACTCAGTGCTCTTCAGAGCCTTGGAGCTCCCTATCCGGTCCATCCCTTGATTCAACGGATACAGCAGTCCCTCCATTCTTTCGCTGATAATGGTGGTTCTGTCAGCTTTCTGTGGGTTCCCGGACATGTAGGAGTGCCTGGGAATGAGGCTGCGGATGCTGCAGCCAAGGCTGCAGTCCTCCTGCCTCAGCCAGCCTCCCATTGTGTCCCGTCATCGGACGTTCGGGGGGATGTATGTAAGAGGCTTGTGTCGTTGTGGTGGGATGCTTGGTCATCCCTCCAAGGAAACAAGCTCCGGGCAGTAAAACCGCTCCCAACTCCTTGGACAACATCCTCCCGACCATCTCGGCGCGAGGAGGTCCTTCTGACCAGGTTGAGAATTGGGCATTGCCGGTTTAGCCACCGCTACCTGCTCTCCGGTGACCCAGCCCCGCAGTGCCCTTGTGGACAGGCCTTAACAGTGCGCCATGTTTTATTGTCGTGTCCCCGTTTTAGTCAATTTCGTGTTGTCCTGTCCCTGCCGTCTACCTTACCCGATATTTTAGCTGATGACGCTCGAGCAGCTGCTCGTGTTCTGCGTTTTATAACTTTGACTGGCTTGTCCAAAGACATCTAACCTTTTTACTTATTTTATCTGCATATTTGTCAGGTCTTTCTGGTGTCCCCCTTGAGTTTTACTAGATCCCTTGTGCTCTAACAACTGTGACTGGGCGCTAATGACCTCAGTAGTTGAGCGCCCTTA
The DNA here is from genome assembly GCF_023898315.1 of Schistocerca nitens. NCBI lineage: Eukaryota > Metazoa > Arthropoda > Insecta > Orthoptera > Acrididae > Schistocerca > Schistocerca nitens. The sequence continues at coordinate 265,992,015 of NC_064622.1, forward strand.
AACCCAATCCAAAAAAAAAAAAAAAAAACCGCTTTCATGGCCTTCCCTCTCTTCTTTCAGTTGTCCTCCATTCAAAAACCTTTTGTTGTTCGTCCAGTATCCATCCTAAGGTCATGACTAAGCTAGGCTATTCTCCTACTTTTTATTCTTATAAAGCCATCTCCTTGCGATCCAGCCCAGTGTTCGTTCCAGATCTCCATAAACTGTTATCCTCAATTGCCCCATAGATATTGCGTTCAAATATCCTGAGCTGCAGCTCATCCGCACTTGTTAGTGTCAATGTTTGACATCCGTAGATTACAACTGGCCTCATCATGACCTTATAAATTTGAAGTTTCACGTGTCTGATAACCTGGAGGCCAACAATTACTTAAACGTGTGAAAGCATCATTCTTCGCATTTTAAAAATGCGGTACATAAGGACTAAGTCAACACGAAGACTTACGCTCTGGCGTGCGTCTCGTCTCCGTGGACGCCGTGCATTTTAAAAATGTGACTATTCCTATTCAGGCTATTTATAGTTTTATTTCTAGGCCATGCCCTCTTAGACAAATCATAGATTCAGGTACAGCTTCTGAAGAAGGCTCAATTATTTGGGCTGAAACCTGGGTAAAGGTTGGTTTCATTACCACAATCGAGGCTGATAGTTTCTTATATATTATGAAAATAGATTTAACTTCGAGCAAATTGAGAATACAATTATATTTTTATCGACCTAGTGTGGGACTGTACTGGATGTGATGACCCTTTACCATTTGGCATTAAAATTCATCATGAACTGTACAGATGGAGAGTAAAAGTAGGTAACAAGCTCGATACTCTTCAAGCGTGAGGTGTTACTATCTCATGGTAGGTCACGTCTCAATCTATCTACCAGTAGGTATATTAAGGATCAGAAGCTTAAAGACCCTTCTGGCAGATCGTATCTTACGTAGCTCGTAGTAAGTTCCACTGCCTTCTTCAGAGATAGCGTCTAATCACGCCTCTATACATCCGAAGATTATTAAAATAATTGAGACAGGTGAAATTGCCGTCCATTAGGAATGTGGTACGCACTCAGACTGTGGTACGCCTTTCAAAATGACAGAGCACAGCGATCAGTCGTCCTTTCCTTTCAGGCTGTATTAAAGCAAATCTAGATTTCGGTGAGTGCCTAGCCATTATCAGTGCACTATTTCATAGTTCATTACATGTCCCAGTGTATCAGTCCCCTATTGTTCGGGCTTCTGTCACACTCCATTCAAGACTCGGTAATCGTGAATGAATGAACTGTGACAGTTCGCATGAATCTGTCTGGTGTCGGGACATAATATCATTAAAAGAAAATGTCAAACGAGTCGTCCGTACTAAAAATTGAGTATATTCTCTGTGAAAGCCTCATAGTGTTACAGATGCAAAAATACGAACATGCAGCATACGGAGTAGCTTTGGGTCAGCAACTACTGTTAATCAGTAAAACGAAAAACCAGCACAAAGTTGGAAATTTTACTACTTTTATTCACCCAGTGACTAGTTTTGGGTCGAGACCCATTTTCAAATCATCGTAACATAGTCAAATATAGTATTTCGGCGAAGATGTGAAAACACATGTTAAAAATGTGCGGCGAACATTACAGCGCATACAGATAACGCTGCGCTGTATAACTGTCCGTTGCATATTTTTGGCGTGGTTTTCACATCTTCGCAAATAGCATTTTTGCCTGTGTTACGATGATCTGAAAATGGGTCTCCGCCCGCAACTAGTAATAGAGTTAATAAAAAATAAAATTTACAAACCTCGGACTGGTTTTTCGTTGTTCAGATGGAAAAATGTTGGCGGTGCTACAGTATTTTCCCAACAAACAATATAGCTCTTGTACAGTGAAGGTAAGTAGTAGAGGATAGTTACATGAATTACCCTTACATTCCGCCATACATCACATTCAGACACCAGCTCAAATGCACGCAGGGAAGGCCACGGTAATGAAGATCGCCGATAGGGGGCAGCGATCGCCGCGGCACGCGGTAGCTGAACGTGTATGGTGACTGGTTGCAAATTGCCATCAGTAAGTGGCGGCGGTTCGCGTCCCGATATATACGACCATTTTAAAATGGCGGGAGCGATGATGTGAAATGTTGGGACACAATATGATAGTAAATGATAAGTATTCACGCTGAGCTCCCACAAATTTTATATATCGCAAGTCTAAATAAAACAGAAAAACACGTTTCTGAACAAAACTGGACATCGAACCTGCAATACTGTGTCGCCTGTGTTACCGTATGTTCCTGTGAGCGGGAGGAAACGGCTGACAAACATCATGAAGCCAAACACGCAGTTTCTTTTAAATATAAGAAACGTATTAGGTGTGCTTTGGTTTCTTGTTTTGTTTCTCTGCATTTGACCTTAGTTAAAATATGGCTACTTCGAAATTAGTGACTCTGATTTTTTTTTTCTTTCAGTTGGAACCACCTTAAGAAAATTGTTAGAATTGCATATTTTCAAAGAGGTATCAGCCTGTAATTAGGTGATTTTGAGTCCGTTACTGCCTCAGATTCTACATAATTCTAGCTGCACGAACTGACAGTAAAGGATTATCAGACGGTCATGTAGTGCACTAGGCTTCTTCAGAAGTTTCATTTAGGGGCATGAGTCAACGACCCTTGCCTAGCGACGCGTGCCCCTTAGAAAATAAATCTTGGACAGATTCATTGACAATACTGCACATCATGTAATTCTACACGCATTACTTTGTCAACGTATTCTCCACACCCAAAATAAATACAAACAACAACAATGCTATACATACAGCAAGAGGGTGGACGCAAGACTACCCCAATGAAGTGTGACGTTTATAATGACTTATGTAGAACATATATCACAAGAATAAACCGAACGTCGTCCATTCTCAGACAACGGCACAACTCAAAATAAGAATCACATTTTCTGCGGATTTCCATTGCACGTAATCGCTTCTGGCAATTTAAACGTTACTTTCTAGTGATAAAACAGTTTTTTACTCAGCTACAGGAATTTCGGCATAATCGAAAGGAAACTAAAAAAGACGGAGTGTTTATTGTGAATGATTTTTGTCAAGGTGATTCTTTAAAGTTCGAAACCAAGTAGATTTATTGTTACTGATGTTTCTCCTACTGAAACATTAGACTTGAAGTCATAGTCGCAGGTGTACTACTAGAAGACGAGGAATTCTGAAGAAACTCAAAGTACTAGATGATGATGTGAAGTTCTGTCGTTTTCACGTTTTGCTTTTGATGGCACACGAAACAGATCGTTAACAGTTCCTTCAGTAGTCGATGAAATAAGTCACACCTTTCTTGCTGATCTCCAGCGTGGTCTGCTTATCAATATGGAAAGATTCGTTCAAATCCTATGCAATCAAGAACTTGCAAAGAAGAACACCTACGTTTGTATCAGTAAAATTTTAAGTGGCCTGTAAAGAAAGAGCCAAGACGTCGTATGAATGGACTGGCAAATGCTGGTTATTGTTGTAGAATGATGCATTAGTATTGTGAAATGTGCAACAGTTTAATTTTCGGATCGGACAATTACGTGAAACTAGTTTGGTTGTAATATCACAAAGAAATTGTACTGTTTTCCATGTTTTATTAGTGTGGAAAAGGAAACGGTGAGTGCGAAGCGATTTGGACGAGAAGAGGCGTTGACGATATCGGACATTTTTTTTACAGATGAAACCTGGGTGACTTAAATTATACATGATGGCACAGCTAGAGCACAACACTTCAGGGGAACAATATTAACCAACTGGACAGTGCTTACAGGCAGTAAATTGAGTCATAGTGATCACACTAGCAAAAATTGTTACTTACTCTCTAAAACTGTATCTTGTGTTAAATTTTATAATCACCTTGTAACTGATGAACGCTGCGATTTATCAGATCGAGGAATTTTTTCGCTGTCTCGTAAATTTCACTGCTGAACTACATGCAACGCTTAGCGGCCAGCTTTCGAAGGCTGTTGTTTGCAGAAGCCAAAAAATGGTGTAATTTTTTTGTATGCCGGTGGTTTTTCACCCATTAAGAAAGTGAATAATTGATGCTGATTTTGTCAGTTACCACAAATGAGACAACCGATACTCCAACAATTTCACAATTTCTCTGTTGGTCCATCATGGACAGGGGACATTGGCTAGTTAAGTAATGGTCAATGTCTATGAAATTCACCAACAGCTGTGTAACTTACGATGCTGTTTTATTTTCTTTTGAAGGCTACCAGTTTCAGCATTTCACTATGCCATCTTCATACCCCAGATGCTCTCCACATAAACGAAAATGTCATATAGTGTCATAAATCCCAGGATGTCATTAATTCAATCATTACACTAGTGCCTCATTCGAAGACCTGATAGCAACTGTTGCTATAAAGTCTTCGAATGGAGCACTAGTGTCACGATTGAACTCAGAACATCCAACGTATTAACAGCGTCCTATGAAAGAAAACGAAAGAGAGATTGAATTCGTCAAGCATTCCTGTTGCTGTTATCTGCAACAGATGCATTAGGCAAGTGCAGGAAGACACGACACGTAAGTAGTCTTCTACAATAAAACCTATACAAGACGGTTAAAAATACAATTTCAAGGGACCTCAGAATAAGTTATCAGTATTTATCAGAACAACTCATTTTTTTATGTCTTCGTTCACACAATTTTAGATATACATCTGCTTGGATACTCTGCAAATCACACATAACTGCATGGCAGAGGGTTCTTCGAATCCCCTTCCCAATAATTCTCTATTATTCCAATCTCGAACAGCCCGCCGAAAAAACGAACTCCTATATCTTTCCATGCGAGCTCTGATTTCCCTTATTTTATTATGATTATCGTTTCTCCCTATGTAGGTCGGCGTCAACAAATATTTTCGCACTGGGAGAGAAAGTTTGGTGACTGAAATTTCGGAGAACATTCCGCCGCAACGACAAACGCCTTTGTTATAATGATGTCCATCCCAAATCCTGTATCACGTCAGTGACACTCTCTCCTCTATTTCGCGATAATATGGAACGTGCTGCCCTTCTTTGTACTTTCTCGAGGTAATCCGTTACTCCTATCTGCGCGCAGAAGCACTCCAAAAGAGGACACAAGCATATTGTAAGTAGTCTCTTTCGAAGATCTGTTCCATTTTCTAAGTGTTCTGCCAATAAAACGCAGTCTTTGGTTTGCCTTTCCACAACATTTTCTGTGTGTGCTTTCCAATTTAAGTTGTTCGTAATTATAGTTTCTAGGTATTTAGTTGAATTTACGGCCTTTAGATTTGACTGATTTATCGTGTAACCGAAGTTTAACGGGTTCCTTTAACACTCTTGTGGATGATCTCACACTTCATTATTTACGGACAATAGCCAATTTTCGCACCATTTCAGATATCTCTTCTAAATCGTTTTGCAATTTGTTTTGATCTTCTGATGCGTTACTGGACGATAAGACAGCAGCATCATCTGTAAACAACCTAAGGCGCCTGTTCAGAGTATCTCCTAAATTGTTTATATAGCTAAGGAACAGCAGAGGGCCTATAAACTACCTTGGGGAACGCCAGAAATCACTTCCATTTTGCTCGATGACTTTTTTAAATTTGACCAACGTTTCATCGCCCAGGACGCGAACTGTTTCAGAAACATTTTCAGGATGAATTCAGTGACCGCACAACGCTGCCGCCTGACACAGGATGTCTACCATTGCTATATCCGTCATTATCCACTCCCCTGAAATAGATCCAAGGGCATGTGCAGATATCATGAAAGAGTAAAAGGGGGTTAAATAACTAGGCTCTACGGTCTACACATCTTTACTGGACCGAACTCGGGCACATTGTGTGATAAGATTAGCGCTGATGATGCTTAGGGATCAAAAGGTTCGGAGGCATTTTCAGCGAAAGTATCAGTTGTCGGTTTTACTATGGAGGCTTCATACTACCATTTCCATTGATGCCGGTGGGACCAGGTCAAGACTTTGCACAAATTCACAGGATCGGATGTCACTTTATAGAAAAGTGTGTTCATAAATTAACATGGTATTCAGGTCGAGCGATTTGCAGAAACCTACAGTACATTCCAGGCTTATCACTTATCTCGAAAATGATGTATTTTAAGCCTTTTCCAGTGGAATACGGTTTAGGTAAGGTATTAAGAATGAATCTAATGCTGTACATCACACTCCTTGAGACGGGAGCACGATTCTGGCTTCGAAACATTGAAGGTTCTCGTGCTGGAAGATGTCACTACTGTCAGGGAAGGTACGCAAAAGTTCCAATAATTGTCATTCAAAGGACGAAAATGAAAAACAGAATAATTGCTGTATGAAAATATCCTTAACAGGACCACAGGACCCAGACCATTCCACATCATTACGGAATCGCCACCAGCTTGCACATTGCCTTTTTGACAAAGAGTCTGTGGGTTCTCATTAAGAAAAGGACTTTCAGTAAGCTAAGTTTCTTTCCAACCAGTCAGTTCCTCGGGGTCCGCCTCCAGTAGCTGAATGGTCAGCGACACTGTCAATCCTAAAGGCCCGGGTTCGATTCCCGGCTGGGTCGGAGATTTTCTCCGCTCACGGACTGGGTGTTGTGTTGTCCTTATCATCATTTCATCCCCATCGACGCGCAAGTCGCAGAAGTGGCGTCAAATCGAAAGACTTGCACCAGGCGAGCGGTCTACCCGACGGGAGGCTCTCGTCACACGACATTATTATAGTTCCTCGGAGGCGGTTTCGGTATCGATGAACCACTTAAGTGTACCACAAATCTTGGGAGCAAAAATATTAAACAATGTATACTCTACTCAAGGAATGTCAGAATTTTCCGTTTGAAATTCTGAAGCTTATTTTCATTCCTCCAGTATGACACAAGCCTCAGTTTGTTTTTAACGCCATGGCAAAAGCGCATTTCATCAGGAAAATTTAAACGTAACGTGGCTCGGTATTCCATCCAATTGTCATAATTCGACAACACGAACAAACAAGCGCTGGTTTGTCCAGAACTGTGTGATGCCGACTGGCTGTTCTGGAAAAAACTGAAACGAACCTTCCTTGCTAACACCGGAGTGGTTATTTTTACTGCCAAGTATTAAAATTACAAAATAATTGCAGTTTTACAATTTCATTTGTCAAGCCGCCATCTGCCATTAAATTATACGACAGCATAAGGTCAGTCATCCGCATTTATAGGCAGTCATGGATTTTTGTCCAACACTTCGTAGAAATACGCCAGGTTAGATAGCGGACGTTGAGTGGACGCCACTGCAGTGTCGAGACAGGCTCCTGTGTTGTGCAAGAACACAATGATATTACTTAGTGTTACTGGAAAAACTATTCTTGTGGATATCAAAAATGTACGTTGCTGTTTATTGCAAATTCTTTACTTACTTGAAATAACTTCAAGTATATGTTGACAACGCTTAAACTTTGTATTAACACTTGCGCGACTCACTGTATTTCAACACATACGCGTGTTGTAGCTGGACAATGCGAAGGCCATACGTTCACGCCATGGTAACTGACACGACATTAAAATTTCTATCGTTGTGATGCAAGTGAAGCGAAGTATAAGGACACAGTCAACAATAAATCCACAGCTTCCAAAAAATTTCACATACTTCAGGTCTCAATGAAACGAAAGATGTACTATTGCGCATCCCAAGTACAGAGTGCAGCTGAATTAAGTCTGAATTTCCTCCGGCTATTGTCAGGGAAGTGCTGTCAGTTACACGTGAAACGTTTGTTCTCCTCGCGCCTTCCTTGACGACACGTGTTCCGCTTCTTAGATTATCCTTAAATATTTAAACGATTCGACATGATCGAGGAGAATATCACTAGACTTGTAATGGGGCACTATCGCTTTCTCTGGCATTTAAAGAGAGCTGCCATTCATTACACAAAGAGATAATCTGGTCTTTCCGCGTTTTCTTACCATTGTATGACAGTATTGCTGGCAACAGCATATTCATCAAAATCTTCACTTCCTATTACCGACCTCCCATGTATAGCACAACACAAGCTTTCGCGTAAACTTCACCCATGCTTACCCTCAAGAAATGATCCAACCGACATGTCTCAGGCAGCATAGCAAGCAGGCGATTAGTACCGCGTAATGTAAGCACGTGAATGTACCATTTGAGGCCAGAGGTCTCTTATGGCTTATACAAACCCGAAGTTGTGTAGAAACTAAAGCTGACAATTAGTATGTCATATCACCATACGCGATTAATGCGGTCTCGAAATTGCGATGATACGAATACAATTACGTATGTAAACATTCTCTGGATAATGACAAATTCATTGTTCAGTCTTTCCCCGTTAAGTTCATAGCTAAGCCAAATAAATGCAAGAACAGCTGTACCATCAGTTTGAAAGCACTTGCATTCAAGTTACTGACCAGAAAATATACAAAAGTACGAAAAAGAAATTCAGAGATCTATTGGATGAGGATCATTTCGACTTTATGGATAATACGGGCATCAGAAGCAAGTTTTCCGTTACGTTTCACAATAGAAGCAAGATAACCATGTTGTCGATCTACAAAAAACGTTCGGCATTGTAAAGTATTGAAATGCGATAGAAAACGTAATTAACCCAGATACGTACCGGAGGAAATGGCAGTTGCTGAACATTGACAAGAAGCAAGACAGAACAATAAGGAAGACTAAAACAAACGTACTCGGATTAAAATATGGACATAATGTAGAGAATAATCTTTCCTCTCTAATAGTGAACCTGTGTGTAGAAGAAGCAAAAAACAGAGGTTCAGTTGTGGGAGCAAAACGAAAGAACATTAATGACAAATATTCTGGTGATATTGCTGTCAGTGCAAGTGTAGAAGAATTAAACAATCCGTTAAATGAAATAATGCCTGCTAAACACAGAATATGGGTTGATAGCAAACCAATGAAAGAATATGATAACGACAATAAGTAGCAAAATCGAATTAGCGATCAACGTGACATCATAAATGGGGGCCACGCACTACTCGAATTCTGGTACCTTGGAAACAAAACAACACATAACGGACGAAGGAAGGACATAAAAAGTAAGCTAAAACAGGCGAAGTCCAGTGGACTGAGATATAGGTATTGATTTGAGTGGGAAACTTCTGATAATGCACATTTGGAGCACACCATTGTACAAAAATGAAAAATAGACTGCGGGAAAAATCGGAAAAGAGAAAAGGTCTAAAATGTTGTTACAGAAAGATGCTGAAAGCTGAGTGGACTGATACGAAACAAGGAAGTTCTCCACAGAATGGACGCGTGAAGACTGGCAAATGCTAGATAATATTGTTCCTCTTAATTGTTGCTTTGGCTTGAGAGGCCGTGTGCAGTCTCCACATTCCTCCATTCAGGTTTCTGGCTTTCGTGGTCCAGTCTCCTTCTCTACGGCGCACCGTCTGTATCCTTGTTGATACTCTCCTTTCATTTAATCCGTGGCCTCCATCGGTCAATTCTGCCCTCCACTGATTGCTGTTCGTGGTGGTTTTTCCTCTTCCATCTTAACTATGTCTCCTGCTAACATCAGTCTTCTTTTCTCCATCTTTCGGCCAACATCAGTTTGTGCATAGTTCTGTTACTTCATGGTTTTTCAGTATCCTACAGTGATGTGGCTGAGGGTCCCCCTTGGTAAAAATATTTTCATTAATACACTGAGGTGACAAAACTCATGGGATAGTGATAAGCACATATACAGATGGCGGAAGTATCGCGTACGCAAGGCATAAAATGGTAGTGGATTATACTCGGGTAATCCCTGTGAAAGTGTTTCCGACGTCATTATGGCCGTACGACGTGAAATTGGCTGCGTACGCGGAATGACAGTTATGGCTAGACGTGGGGGACATCCCATTTCGGAAGTCGTTAGGGTATTAGATACTCAAAGATACACAGTGTGAAGAGTGCCAAATTCCAGGCGTTACCTCTCACCAAGGAGAAAGCAGTGGCCGACGGCCTCCACTTAACGACCGACAGCAGCAGCGGTGTTGTAGAGTTGTCAGTGCTAACAAACAAGCAACACAGCGTGAAATAACCGCATAAATCAATGTGGGACGTACGATGAACGTATCCAGTGGGACAGTCCGGTGAAATCTGGCGTTAATGGGCTATGGCAGCAGACGACTGACGCGAGTGCTTTTGTTAAAAGCCCGGCGTCTCATGCAGCGACTCTCCTGCTCTCGTGACCATACTGGTTGGACTCCGGACGATCTGGTCAGATGAGTGCCGATTTCAGTTGGTAAGAGCTATGGTTCGGTTAGTGTTTGGCCCAACGAAGCCACGGACCCAAATTGTCAAGAAGGCGCTGTGAAAGCTGGTGGAGGCTCCATAACAGTGTGGGCTGTGTTTACATGGAATGAACTGGATCACCTGGTCCACCTGAACCGATCATTGACTGGAAATGCTTACCTTCGACTAATTGGAGACCATTTGCAGCCATTCATGGACTTCATGTTGCAAACGACGATGGACTGTTTATGGATGATAACTCACCGTGTCATCAGGTGACAACTGTTTGTGATTAGTCTGAAGAACATTTCGGACAATTCGACCGAACGATTTCGCTACCGAGAGCGCCCGACATGTGTCCCATTGAACATTTAAAAGATGTAATATAGAGGTCAGTTCGAACACAAAACCCTGCACCAGTAACATTCGCAATCATGGACTGGCGTGGCTCGGTATTTGTTCAGGGCACTTCCAACGACTTGTCGAGTCCGACACGTCGAGTTGTTGCCCTACGTTTGAAGAAGAATGTCCGACACCATACCAGGAGGTAACCTATGGCTTTTGTCGTGTCAGTGTGTCGTCCTTTCGAACACTACCAGTTTTTGTTCATCTGCTTTTCCTAAAGTAAATGGTTTCAGATCCACACAGAGCTACCGAGAGAATTAGTGTGATCCCAAAACGGCTCTACTGCGCATCACTAATAATGTTCTACCGTACTAAGACATCAAGGAATAACTTTCATAGCACTAGAGGTTTCTTACAGGGGCAGCCTCGATTGCAGAAGACAGGAATAAATCGAACAAATAATTAAGTACTTTTTGTGACAGTATTTTATCCCACACTTAGAAAAAACGCTTGTTACTGGAGCGACCAGTTCCTATATCTTTACAGTGCTAAGTGAGGTTTATGCTTTCGTATCTCCCTTTCATTCTATCCAGTATACAGAGATGAGCTAGCTGAATATCTGCACTTCTTTCACGTTATTATGTTGTAAGTTTAATTCTTTCCTTTCTTTTGTTACAGGTACGTACAGCTTAGCATTCGGTCTCCACACGTTCGCACTGAGATGAGTGAGGGAGCCCAAGAAAACAATGGTAGGTTTGTTTTTCTTTGTATTATTCTTTCATCTTTCTGTTTGCACTGGTGACCTGCATTCTGGAAGTTGCAGCAGATTTTACAAGCCGCAAGTACATATACTAGTAATGTACAGCAGCGTCATCAGATGACGAAACTGTCGTTTCCAAACTGGCACAAGCTTGATACCGAATAAGTAGAGTGATTAACAGTGAATGTTCGTTGATTTATGTAAAGTATCCCATAGTGATCGTTGTACCCTTAAGTCGATACGACTTCATTTCTGTCAATGGAAGTGTGTATTTAAACTGTGAGCAACTACCGACACGAAATGCGCAGATCAGCAAAACAAGAAAGAGCTTGAAGATTGTGGAAAACGGTAAAGGCGTAAGTTATTAATTTGTGTCCTCCAGATTGCGTTTCAGATGTCAAAAGCATTTGTACAGAAGCAATTTGACATGTTTGCTGACAACGTAATCTTTCACAAGGCGCATAGAAAAATTTTCGTAGTAACAGTTCTCACCGTTTTGGCACACATATTATGTGAAAAATTTTAGGCTGCTAGAGGTGCGCATGAATGCCTTCTAGCGCTAGCAACGTAATGGTAGTCAGGTGATACTGATCGCACTATCTATACAAAAAGCGGCCATGTTTGTTCCTCTACTGTGTGTGCTCACCCCCATGTTGCGAGGGAGGAAGGGAGGCTATAGAACTACTTCCCGTTTGTTGCGGAATTCTGTAGTGCTTAGGATCGTTAAACTGTGTAGAATCTTTTTCAGGACATAGCTTAAAAAGCACTTAACCCTACTATCCACAGGTACACCCCTTGGTGCTATTAGCTGAAAGAAATTCTCATAAATAAGTACATTGCACAGTTCAACTTCCTTCTAATGCTCCACAGGTTCTCTAAAAGGAATGTCATATTTCAAGAAGGTTACTTCCAAAACAACAAGATTATTTTCTACGCTGTTTTTGTCCAGTTTATGCCTTTGTTCCATCTCTCATGACTTCGTTGTTCACGGAAACTTTCTCTGAAAGCGTTATAGCATACAACATTTCTAGCGTTACGCTTACGTCGCACGTGCAGCGTGGTTGTATCACAGTGTAAGTCACTATTATTATTGGTTGATTATGTGAATAGATTTGCTACTGCAACACGCGTGTAGTCCCGGTTCTAGCACAGCCGCTCCTAGAACGACGGCAGAAGTCCAAGTGAAAACAGCTGAACCAGCTAGGACGTCGTTGCGCCACACGATAGGCCAGTGTCGGCACGGTAGCTCAGCGTGTCCGGTAATAATAAAAATTGAGTGAAGGACACCACGATGAACTTGAGTGGGTGTCACAAGACGTCCGTCCAGTCAAACTGCAACGAACAATAAAATGAATTTAAAAAAAACTGCATTTAGTGACGGGCTGGAAGTAACCAGTGCTAAATATCAGCGGTTCTCACCAACATGTGTGTGATTATTTTAATTTCGTGGGTGCGATGATGTCACTTGAGCAGTTTGATCTGATCATTAATAACAAGAACGCCAAAACTGAACTTCGTTAAAATTTTGTTTTCCACGTCGAAATAAAATTAGTGGATATTCAATCTGCTGTCATATAACTCTGCATATGGTGCGACGTATCGTCAGCTAGAAAGTAGATATTGTTCCAGAAACAATCACTTAAGTTAAAGAAAATCTGAAATTTATCTTCAAATACTGTGGCGTGAAAGATGTTATTAAATCGTGTTGACCAGACAAAGGCTAAAACCGTGAAGTAGTCTCTCTCTCTCTCTCTCTCTCTCTCTCTGAAAATATTTAAAGAGTGTGAGGCCAACAGGAAGTGATTGGCCAATCACATGCCAGTGAAGACTGTTTTATTGAAAAAATTTTCATACATAATTCTAAATAGGAACATAGCTTTTCGCGACTACATTCTTCGATAAATGAGTCTACGTCAGATTTGTCACTTTCTTGTTCTGTCGTCATCGCCAGAACTTGTCTATCTCTACAATGCTGCAGGAATAATGAATTGTTCCTATACGGAGAGTATCATGCAGGCAGCGATACCATATATATAAGCTAAGGGTGAAACGGTCAAAATGAAGAAATACAGCATTTCTCCAGCGTTGTGGAGACTACAGACAGTTGCTGATAACGACAAAGAATGTTGTTACACACAAACCTGTCGTGGTAACAAATCAGAGACTTATTCATCAAAAAACAATGTTTTCTTGTTGAAAAATGAGTCTTTTACTGTCGAAATATGTGTCTTTGTTTGCAATAGATTTGCAAGAACATCTTATTTCCTAAAATGTTCGAAACGATATTAATGACAGCACGTTGCAATGCGTCCCAGGTTCGCTCAATAATGTTCATCTCTGGGGAGTTCGGTGGCCAGAGAAAGTGTTTAAATTCAGCTGGAATGAACAATGGACACGAATGGATGCAGATGATTAGACAGGATGTTTACGTACGTCTCACCTGTCACACTCGAATCTAGACGTATCAGAGGTCCCATATCACTCTGCATATAACAGCACACGCCACACACCATTACAGAGCCTCCCCCGGCTTTGAACAGTCCCCTGCTGACATGTGGCACTCACTCGATACAATTTGAAACGAGACTTGTCCGATCGGGCAACATGTTTCCAGTCAACAACAGCCCATTATCGGTGTCGACTGGCCCAGGCGAGGTGCAAAGCTTTGTGTCGTGCAGTCATCAAGGGTACACGAGCGGGCCTTTGGCTCCGAAACCCTATATCAATGTTTTGTTGAATGGTTCGCACGCTGACACTTTTTGATGGCTTAGCGCTGAAATCTGTAGCAGTTAGCGGAAGTGTTGCAATTTTGTCACGTTGAACGATTCTCTTCAGTGATGTTGGTCCCGTTCTTGCAGGATCTTTTTCTGGCCGCAGCGATGTCGGAGATTTGATGTTTTACCGCATTCCTGATATTCACGGTACACTCGTGAAATGGCCGTACGGGAAAATCCCCACTTCATCGCCACCTCGGAGGTGCTGTGTACCTTCGCTCGTGCGCCGACTATAACACCACGTTCGAACTCGCTTAAATCTTAATAACCTGCCGCTGTAGCAGTAGTAACCGATCTAACAACTGCGGCACACACTTGCTGTCTTATATAGGTGTTGCCGACCGCAGCACCGTATTCTGCCTGTTTACATATCTCTGTATTTGAGTACGCATGCCTATACTAGTTCCTTTAGCGCTTGAGTGTATAACTAGAGCTGTAAAAGACGGACACTGGGCCGTTAGTGGTAGATGGTGACCAGGCAGTGAAGGTCCGATGCAACGGCCACTCCCTCGCGACGGCCGCAGCTGTCCTTTCAGAGCGGGGCCATGAATGCTCAGCAGGCAGAAAGCTGGAAGTCGAGCTTTTGTACCAGCCCATACCGACGGACAATGTGGTCAAATGGGCCTCTTTTGGTAAAAGTACGACCCCTCACCCCCTCTGTTTCCGTCAGCCCAGCTCGTAGACGACACGGACCGTTTGCATGTGGACAAGGAAAAACACGCCGGTAGTTTGAGTGAATTATTAGGCCGTACAGAAGTATAGATTACGGAAGGATATAACATCTTCGAAAGATGGCAAAAAAATACAAGTTGTACCGTTATAATGGTAATGCTAAAAGAAGAGAACCGATTTTTTCCCTTTTGTATTCCTACAGTGGCGAAAAAGCGCAGGTGGTAAGAACACACCTTGTTATTGGTGGATGGGCTGTGCTGTCAGTCTTATAATCCACTTTTTGAGCAGAGAAATGTAATAAAAAAGGAGACTGGGAGGGTCGGCCGCGGTGGCCGAGCGGTTCTAGTCGCTTCAGTCCGGAACCGCGCGACTGCTACGGTCGCAGGTTCGAGTCCTGCCTTGGGCATGGATGTGTGTGATAATGCCCTTAGGTTAGTTAGGTTTAAGTAGTTCTACGTTCTAGGGGACTGATGACCTCAGAAGTTAAGTCCCATAGTGCTCAGTGATTTAGGACTGGGAGGAGTTCGTATAGAGTAGACGGAGGAATGGGAGAAGTCTTACAAATTTATACTGTTAGCCAATATTGGTGGCAAAGCGGGAGATTGGAGAGAAGTATGCAGAGGCTGTGGACGGATAGAGTACGTTTCTTACGACAGAGTTGGGTAGTCGGTCATAGGACATGGAAGAGAGAAGGAAGGGCCACTGACGGGGAACACAGAGATTTGATCACAGGAGATGCAGAGTCGAACAGACTTAACGTTCAGATCGTGGGCGCTGAGATACACTCACACACGCACACGTATTGGTGGAGGGCTACTTCGAATACTAAGATACGATGGCAGTCAACGCAGTTCGCATTAAGAATAAACTGCTGCAGCAGACTGCCCTGGACACATGGGGGTAACGAACGATTCGTTCGTTTCCCTAGTAGCGGCGGCTTCCAGAAAGGTCGTTCTGCCCAGTAGTAACATTACCTTTGTTCGCTGTCAGTTCCTCACCGTGCAATCACTTCTCATCTAGCATTCCACTTCGCACGTCTCTGACATCGCAGCATATACTGCCTGAGATCCCTACCCATCTCCAGACCTCGCTAGCACACAACCATTCTCAATGTGAACTGCTGCATATTGAGATCAAATTGAGAACCGTAATTACTAATCACTGTAAACTATGAATTCAGTTATGGAATAAATTGTAGATATTATAATGGATAACAGTTTCGCAACTAATACATCCCATGTCATAGTAAAAAGTTAGTGGAGATGTAAAGAGACCCCCGCTCAGGATACATTGTTCAGGGTCCATTACACCAGATAACGTCATCCAAACACTGCATACATTGATTGCATACATTCATTAGTTAGCCTTGTACCCTGAGGAGAAATCTGCTTCTGGTAACAGACCAAACGGGTCCGACTGCAGAAGCATAACTACGATAGACCTTCACAAGAAAAGGCAGAGGCCCCGTAATGGATTTAGTTAGCAGCAAATGAAATAAAGAAATGTAATTATATTTTCGCCAACTGATAATGAAATTGTCACATTGTTTGGAATTAAAAATGATAATACACTCTGAACACGGAGTAAAATTAGACAGAAAACTAGAAACTCATTACGTGTCAATTCATGAATGCCTGACACAATCACATCGGTTAAACACTGGGTGTAAGGTTGCAAAGTCATATGGAAGACAATGAGCAAATCAGGACGGCAGTAGGAAGCAGAATGGTCGACTGCGGTTTACTGGGAGAGCACAGTTGAAGAATTTCGGATTAAAACAATACGCCGAAGCAACTCGGAGGCGAGCTGTTAGATTTGTTACCAGCAACTTCACGCGAACTCAAATGGGAACCCCTGAAGAGAAGACGACATTCTTCTTGCGACACACTATCGACAAAATTCAGGGAACAAGTATTTTCAGCTAATTCCAGAATGATTCTACTACCGCCAGCGTACATTTCGCGTAAGAATCGCGAAGACAAGATAAATTAGGGCTAGTAAGGAACCATATAAATAGTCGTTTCTCTCTACCTCCATTTTCGGGAAAGGAAGGACGAAATACTGGGGTTCAAAGTCCCGCCCACATGGAGGTCGTTACAAACGGAGCACAAGCTCAGAATTTTTAAAGATGGGGTATGAAATCAGCCGTGCCCTTTCAAAGGAACCGTCCTGGTATTTGCCTGGAGCGATTTGAGGAAATCACGGATACCTACATGTGGATGGCGGGGCTATTTACAATTTGTATAGAAACCAGACGGCAGTTATAAGAGTTGAGGGGCATGAAAGGGTAGCAGCGGTTGGGAAGGAAGTGAGACAGGGTTGTAGCCTATCCCCGATGTTATTCAATCTATATATTGAGCAAGCTGTAAAGGAAAGAAAAGAAAAACTCGGAGTAGGAATTAAAAGCCATGGAGAAGAAATAAAAACTTTGAGGTTCGCCGATGACATTGTAATTCTGCTAGAGACAGCAAAGGACCTGGAAGAGCAGTTGAACGGAATGGACAGTGTCTTGAAAGGAGGATATAAGCCGGCCGCGGTGGTCTAGCGGCTCTAGGCGCTCAGTCCGGAACCGCGCGACTGCTACGGTCGTAGGTTCGAATCCTGCCTCGGGCATGGATGTGTGATGATGTCCTTAGGTTAGTTAGGTTTAACTAGTTCTACGTTCTAGGGGACTAATGACCTCAGAAGTTGAGTCCCATAGTGCTCAGAGCCATTTGAACCATTGAAAGGTGGCTACACTGAGCCACAGCGCCAGAGATCGCTAGAGAGCATTGTTCCGCCGCCTCCACGGGAAGTGATTATTGAGATGTCTTAGTGGGCAGTGCTTGGGGAGGACTCGTAGTAGTCAGTTCGTGTTCAGATGTGCTAGTAGGGAGTGCTTGCTGAGATGTGATACTGAAAAGTTCTTGTTGAGATGTGGTAATAGCGAGTCGGTGTGGAGATATATTGTAATTATGAGAGTGATTTTGGTCAATATATGAAGGTAACGAAACTTGATTTTTTTTTCATTATTTCCATGTTTTAAATAATGCGTCATTACAGGTTCAGTCAACAAAGCATCTGGCTTGTGTTCTTGTATTAGAGTGTAATTCTGGTTTTCTTGAGTAATTATGGTATTTTTATTTTCTTTAATTAATTCAGTATAAATGATATTTAAAATTTCTTGTGTTATTGAAAAAGAACCGTGCCAGATGCGTACGTTGAGTCATACTTCCACACGCAGAACAGTTACACTTGGGCTTTGGTTTCGTAGGTTTTATAGTTGCTGGGGACTTAATTAATTAATTGTGTTAATGAAAATTTCCATTTCATTCTTTGTTATTGTTCTATGCAGTCAGATAGCGTAATAATACTAGTCAGGGCCAACCGTTTACGAGACTTCGTAATCGGACAGACAGCTAATAAAGCAGAAATTAAAATTATTTGCATTTCATTTTAATTAAGCCCCCATGCACGTGGCGACCGCTGCTTCGGATCGTCCCTTGGAATTCTTCTGATTGTAAAAATAGTAGACAGTAGCATTGTTGTAGCAATTTGTAGTTTAGTAATTATAGTCTGTTTTGCATGTGTAGATTTGGTAATTGTCATTCTTATAATGGTATTTTTTTTTCAGAATTTAATTTTGTTGTCTTGTATACGCGTTTGACAATTTAGTGCAATTATTTCAATTGTTCGATTAATCGTGTTTGAGGGAAACATTTCGTGTGAATGGTATTGTTGGAGATAAAGTGTCATTGTGTGTAATTTTCATATAGTGACGAGTTTTGTATGTTTTGTAAATGATTACGCGATCGATGAAAAAGGCAAAAATGATGGATAGTGAGAATGACGAAATTGTTAACATGGCGAACTCGCCAACAGAGGAAAACAGTATCATGAATAATGAAGTGGAAAACAATTTAATAAGTCGGGAAAATAGTCCGGAACCATTTCAAAATTTTTCTCAATCAGAAAATTCACAGAATACGAGATTAACGATAGAAGATTCTGAAATAGTATCGAACACAGATAGCTTTACAGCCATGACGAAAGAAGTTGGTTTTGCGGGAAATGTTAGGGGCGAAAAGAATTTCGAACCGGCTATTATGGAGCAGTTGATGAGTGCGATATTAAATTTACGATCTGAATTAAAAACAGATAGGGGAACAATGGAGCAGTTTCGATCTGAATTAAAAACAGATAGGGGAACAATGGAGCAGTTTCGATCTGAATTAAAAACAGAAATAGGAACAATTACAACTGGTATGGGAACAATGGAAACACGGTTAGACTCACTGGGATCACAAATAGGAACAATCAAAACCGAGATGGGAACTTTGGGATCTGAATTAAAAACTGATATGGGAACAATCGAAACACAGTTCAGATCTGAATTAAAAACACAGATGGGGACAATGGAAACACGGTTAGACTCACGAATAGGGACATGTTTCAAAAATATGAAAGATGAATTAAAGAAAGAAATCAGAGAAGAAGTACAACCGATTTTGAATTCTCACAATAATAGATTAATTGCAGTAGAGATTAGACAAAGGGAACAGGGTAGAGAACAGGAGGAGAGAGATCGCGTGATAGTACAGAAATTTTCAGAGTTAAATTTACAATGTGCACACGATAAGGAAGAAATATTTGAGAGAATCGCGGAATCCGTACCAAATGACAGAATAAATAACTTAACGCAACAGTGTGAACAGTTAACTACTAAATGTGACAATACCGAAACCCGAGTCGCGACACTTACGGAAGACGTAAATAAACAGAAAGAGCAATTAGGTGACTTATCGGAAAGAGTTGAGGAGATTTCAGATAAATTGACAAGTCTTAGTTTAAATGGGGATAGAGATTCAGATGATACAGCTCCATTACCATTTGCAGAAACTGAAGAGTACCAGAACATAAATAAGCATGTTGAAAATCAGGGAAAGTTTAATGAACGCGTTAAAAGGGAAGTAGAGGCATTACGAAAGCAAGTCAAACAAATCGAAGGTGAAATTGTAGGAAAAGACAGCAAAAGAAATTTAGAATCACAGGTAGCAGAGGGGTTTGAAGAAAGTAATTTGTTTCATTTACGGGATGCAACAAGAGAGCGCCAGGCGCGCGAACTTGACAATAATCGACATTCAAACTGGGACAGACGCGGTAGGTCTTTGTCGCCACGAGGCGAAAACTTTGACTATAAACACTTTTTGACTGTTCGGAAATTTAAGATCTTCCGCAATTCTAAAAATGACATACATCCATGTGCATGGTTAGATCAATTTATGTATGCACTCCCACCAAATTGGCCACTAAGTCACAAACTGGAATTTATGTGTGGATATTTAGAAAACGAACCGGCGACGCGGATGCGTGCACTCATTAGAGATTGTAATAATCTGAATGATTTTTATCATGCATTTCTATCGGCATATTGGTCCGAAAACACGCAAGACAGAGTCAAACACAGTCTTATTATGCAGCGTAATTTCAAACAGTCTGAATTCCGCACGCCAGCCGAATATTTTGAAGACATGATTCGAAAGAATCAGTTCCTTTCCAACCCTTACAGCCCGAATGAATTAATTCGCATTTGTTTAACTAAGCTGCCACAATCCATAAGACAAATTGCTTTAGCCGGAAGATGTAAAGACGACATTGAGACTTTTAAGACTTTGCTACAAGAACTTGAGTATGACAACGACGACGGGATTTCTTGTAATTTTTTCAGTAGCAGTAATTACAATACATTTTCAGAGAAAAGGGATAGTGATCGGAACGGACGTTATTTGGGTAACTTTGAGAATGACAGACGTAACAGACAGGACAATAGATACCAGCCTTATGACAATAACAGACGTTCTAACAGAGATTACACAGACAATTATAATAACGGTAATTCTTACCGGAATGATCAATCATACGGAAACAGTAATCGGTATCATCAAGACAGAAATTATTCATACAATAATAGAAACTCTTACTACAGAAATAACCAGGGTAGTAGGTCTAACAATAATTTCAGAAGTGACAGTCGAAATTATACAAGAAGTAGTTATGCAGACAGACAGGAAAACAGAAATTTTAATAACAGACACAACCAAGAATTTGCATCTAACAGACAGGAAGGATCTAATTGGCATCCTCCGCGTGACAGAAATTCAGAGAGACACGTGGAAATAGTAGAAATTGATCCGCGAAATGTCGGGAATAATCAAAGACGTGACGCAAACAATCGACAATGACTAGCAGCTTCGGCTTCTGGCAGCAATATAGACGGTTCAGAAAGTAATGACACTACAACTTTACACTACGTACGCCTGGAAGATATGAGAGACATTTTGCTAGGCGAAAAGGAAAATAATGTAGACGCATTTTTACATCCTATTATTGAAGTATGTGTGGGTAAGAATAAGTTCACTGCAGTTTTAGATTCTGGGAGCCCATTGAACGTCATTAGTGAATCAGTTTTTCGTATATGTGAAAGAACTATTGCCTGTCCTGTGTTACCTATTTCTAAAACTACAATTCGAGGAGCGATTTCTGGAAAAGGTGTGGAAGTTAAACAACAGACCAACCTAAATTTCATTTGTCAAGGATACGAATTTTCGGCTAATTTTATTATTGTTCCATTACTCAGTACACAGATTATATTAGGTATGGAGTTTCTTAACACACATAAGGCAATTTTGAACTTTAAAGAAGGAAGTGTGAATTTGACTGTTGCCGGAATGCCGAAATGTTTGAAATTTTTCGAGTGTTTAGCAAGATCTGAATCAGATACAAAATGTTTAAGGTTTCTTACTTCTGATGTTTTCGTTGAGCATTATGACGACAGTGTGTTTATTCATGACAATGACAATAGATACAGAGACGCGATGGAGGATATAATTAGTAGCGAAGAATTAATTAATGAAAAGGTTAAGAAAGCTGAAGTGCCAGATGACGTTGCAAGAGAAGAGCTGCACCATATTTTGACTTCACATGCTACAGTGTTTAGTCATCACACAGGAACTATACAAGGCTTACAATATTTATTTAAAGTAAAAGAACACACACCATTTCGCGGGAAAACGTACGCTATTCCTTTGGCTTACAGAGACAAGGTTAAGAATGAACTTCAATACATGTTAGATCAGGGCATTATTGAGCCAGCAGTCAGCCCTTATACCAGCCCATTACACGTTGTTCTTAAAAAGGATGGGTCAATTCGTTTGGTTCTGGATTCCAGACAGATAAATAATATTATTATTCCTGAAACTGACCGTCCACAAAATTTAGATGAACTTCTTCAACATTTCCATGGAATTAAAGTTTTATCCACGATTGATATGCGCGCAAGTTTTTGGCAAATAGAACTCCACCCTGATTGTAGAAAATATACTGCCTTTTTAGCCTTTGGTAACTGTTACCAGTTTCGGAAATTACCGTTTGGACTTACTGTATCTTCTGCAGCATTCATTCGTAGCTTAAATGAAATTTTACCTGTTTATCTTCGTGACAATATTACTTCATATGTTGACGATATTCTTATTGCTAAACGTTCTTGGAGTGAGCATAACAAAATTTTGGATTCATTATTACGTATTTTTGCACGAGTTGGCATGACAGTGAACTTGGAAAAATCTGAATTTGGTCGTTCTCAGGTGAAATTTCTCGGTCACATTATTTCTACAGAAGGTATTCTTCCTGATCCAGAGAAACTAGACACTATTCGTAATTATGCTGTTCCTACCACAAAACGTGATGTTCGTAGTTTCCTTGGTGTCTGTAATTTTCTTAGACGCTTTGTTAGATTGGACAATTTGGCCACACCTCGTTTATGTGAACTATCTGGAAAGAAATCTAACTGGTGTTGGGATGAGGAAGCTCAGTCAGAATTTGAACAACTTCGTGATGCTTTAGTTGCTGCTCCACTTCTTTCACATCCGGATTTATCTAAAGATTTTTGTTTGGCGACGGACTCATCATACAAAGGCCTAGGTGCACACTTATTTCAAGAGATAGAAGAAAACGGCGTTGTAGTACAGAAGACAATTGCATTTGGAAGTCGTGTTCTCTCTAAATCCGAAAAGAATTATTCGATTACGGAACTTGAAGCCTTGGCTGTTGTTTGGGCTTTTACAAAATTTCGCACATTTTTGTTTGGCAGACATACTAAGGTTTACACCGATCATCGAGCTCTGGAATTTCTTATGTCGACAAAATTAACTCGTGGAAGATTGTCACGATGGGCGTTGTACCTACAGGAATTTGATTTTAGTATTGTTTACATACAGGGATCTTCAAATGTTGTTGCTGATGCTTTATCACGTGCACCTATGGGTTTGAAACAAAGTGCTGAAGAGGACTGCAAGGAAAACCATTATTGTTTGATGTACATTCAAGGTGTTGCGTTTGAGAACTTTATTTCGTCTTCGCTCCAGGACATCGCTAAGGAGCAAAATAAGGATCCAATCTGGAAGGACATTAAGGAGAAGTGGAGGAGAAAGGAAAGCGTAGCGATTAGACAGCATTATTTAGTTCGCAATGACATTCTTTTTAAACGGAAATCGGTCGACAACTCTGTTTGGTTAGTTTGTATTCCTGATGAGTGGGTCAATAAATTGATTTGGTACACACATTTTAGTTATGCGCATTTTGGTCCCAGAAAATGTTTTCATAAATTACGAGAAAATTGTTACTTCAGTAATATGGAAAAACGTATTCGATCCGTTCTGGCCAAATGCAAATTATGTCAAAAGGCTAAACCGCCAACGATTTCTCACAGAGCACCGTTGTTTCCTATCATTCCAGCGAAATTAAAGGACATGGCTGCAGTCGATTTGTTCGGTCCAGTGGTTCGTTCTACTAATGGTTTTGCGTACATTTTCGTAGCAGTGGAATTGACATCAAAATATGTGTGTTTTACACCTTTACGCAAAGCAACAGCTCGTTCAGTATCTAATGCTTTCATCAAACATTTTCTTAAGGAAGTTGGTCATGTTGATAAGGTTATATCAGATAATGGATCACAGTTTCGCTCTAAAATTTGGCTTCGTACTCTACGGCGTCGTAAAATTAAACCAATTTTCATTTCACTTTTTCACCCTCAATCTAATGCTTCAGAGAGATGGATGAAGGAAATCAATAAATTGTGCCGTCTTTATTGTCATCAGAATCACAGAACTTGGGATCAGTATCTTCATCTTTTTCAAAACATTCTGAATGAACTTCCTAATGATTCAACTTCTTTACCGCCTATACTGATATTAAAAAATAAAGTACCAATAAATCGCATTTCTGAAATCGTTCCTTTTCCGCCTTCACGGAAACTGCGGCATTCTGAAGTTGTCAACCTGGCTCTACGAAATATTGCGTCTGCGGCTGCTAGAAGAGAGAAATCAGCGAAACGTCCTGGTCGTTTAAAAATCTTGTCAGTTGGCCAGAAGGTGTTAATTAAGTCTCACCGTTTGTCTCATAAAGGAAAAGGATTGTGTCGCAAATTTTTTCTGCTTTATAACGGTCCATTTAGAGTTCGCAAAATTATTCATGATAACACTGTTGAAGTAGAAACTCTTAAATCTCGGCGCTCTAAGGGAATACATCATATATCGAACGTAAAAATTTTTGTGGAATGACATACTTTTGAGAAACCAACAGCTACATGTAAACACGAAGAGAGTACAAGGATACCGCGCTGTGTTTTGGCGGCGGCACATACTGAAAGCAACAGTCAAGTCGGCGCGCCGCACAAGGCAGTCGTTGACCGCAAACAATCGCTTCCTACGTCACGCGCCTACAGCTGATCGAGCGCTCAGTGCGAATGCACTGACAGACGTAAATAAATACACAGTTTAATTTCTCCGAATAAATTCTGTATAAAGCTATAAGGACTTCATAAATTATGTTATTAACGTTCAGTATTTTTCAGGATACGGTTGTATAAAGTATTTAAGACCTTCAGGTAAATTCTGTGCGTGTCCGACGTTAAGACGACTTGCTTTGGAGAAAATTTTCAGGAAGAAGGTCATTTCGAAGAAGAAAGTAATAAACAAAAAAAAGGTAACGGTTAATTGAGTTTATTTTTCAGGTAACATAATTCCACTTAGGTACGTACTTTAGACATAATTTGCTGCTTGCGATTACGTGATTCATACTTTGTGCTAAATTTCATGTTCTATGAATTTACTTGTGAAGCGACGTGCTTGTGTACATTTGCTGATTTTGACAATGATTGATTAATGAACAGTGTTATTACTTGTGTATATTATGCATCGCTTGGCTGCTATGCTTTTTCACTGATGTCATATTTTTCTATTATGTGCCTGCTGTGCTTATTTATTTAAATTATAATTGTCACCTGATTAATTGTGCTGATGTGGTTAGATATGTAAGTTATACTTTGTGATTTATCTGCTTGCGCCTTCATGTTTACTTATTAAGATTACATATAAACATTTATTTGCTTATGCTGATATGATGCTAATGACCTGTTTATTATGATAGATAACATATTTGCTGCCTTGCTTATGGATTGCATATTTACACATTTCTGTTTTGTTGTCATAACTACTCTTCAATTTAGTATATAGAAATGCTGATATACTGTGTACGTACATAGAGTTTAGGTCACACTATTGTATTAATTATAGATTGTTCGCTTGGCAGAGCCTCGTTGTAAGAATTGTGCTGCATCCACTTGTTGACATTCAGTTCTCTACTGGTATATTTACTCGCTATTGCTTGTTTTGCATACGCTCAGTGCCTTATATTTTTAAGATAAGAAAATGAACTGCAGTAATTCGACGAACGACATTAGTACAAGAAAGTCATAGAAGTCACATGAGCTGAGGTTTTATGGAAGCTGTATAAATTTATGCTAATAGGAAGGAAGCTAACGACATGACAGACCAAAACTAGGTTTAGACCATTGACAGTATTACACTGCATTTTGGTGAGCAATTGAAATAGGAAGTGACACTTGACACAAAAAATACTCCACATGTTTGCTTCTGCTATGATTGTTGAAGTGGTGTACACACTGTGAAATATTATGATCATTCACACTCCGTAATCGTACTTAATCACTGAGAGTTATTCGAACTAAAGTCTGTTAGAGGTCATGTATGCATTTCTTTTATTTAATGATGGACAAGGAACCAAAATGTATCTTATAATTTATAATGAGTAGAAAATTTGGGTCAGATGGATTACACAGAGGTTGTGTGTGGACACTGTGTCTTCGGATTGTATGGGATGCTGAATTGAAGTTGCACTAGGATTTTGTCTGTACTTGTTCGAGGAGACTGACTAGAGGAAAGAGTTGTTATGGAAGTGAAATGATATTGGTGCTGAGGTTTATATGTATCGACGTATTATTGAGGTATTGAGATTATGTGAAGTTGATGATTATTCGAGTTTCGTGGACAAGAGGTAAGGTAAATGAGGTATTATTGAAGTATTAAGATTAAGTGATGATGATGATTATTGGAGTTTTGGTGGATAAGAGGTAAAGTAAGTGAGGAGCATATTTTTTTTTGTTGGTCCATATGGAACAAGGAGGATGAAGATGGCAGACTAGAACACTCAAGTAGAAAGAAGATTGCCTACACACACACTTTGTTAAATCAATAAGCAGTATACACTTTTTTTTTTTTAAGAGAGGAAGTATTTGCATATCTTGGCTCACTGACAGTTGTTCAGCAGCAGTACATTTTGATCTGGCTTGGCAAACATTGGTCTTGACATGATGACTATGACGTTGACTAACTATTATTGACTGTTATACATTGCTGCCACTACTACTTGATACACATGATGAACATAAAATTTTGACAGAATTGCATTTACACAGTTAACACTATTCAATTACACAGTAGCACTAATGTGGATGAAAGATGAGTGAGTGTGTTTTGTGTGTTTTCCTTTTATAATCCCAGAGAAGTGATCCCAACCTATCTCCTAAATATTATTTCACTTGTTTGTTGTGGCTTGCACTGACACCCATAAATATTATAGGTTAACTGTTATTGTGTACTGTAATAGTTAATGTGACAATTACCTGATATCATTTGTGTGTTTATTATGATTTGTATGTTTAGTGTAAGAGCATTGATAATAATTTGTTAAAGAAATTGTATGTGCATTCAAACTATTGTTCATGACTGAACTGTCTCAGTAGTTATGGTGAATAGTATGGACTGTTACTTGCACTTTTTCTACATGATTGGTGCCACAAGGACATGTTTAATTTCTGCTGATGAACTGTGTGATCAGTGATTGTAAAAAATTATGGACTGTTACTTGTACCTTTTCTACATGATTGGTGCCACTAGGACATGTTTAATTTCTGCTTATAAACTCTGATGAACAGTGTGATCAGTGATACTAGATTTTATGGAACTGCTTCTGCTGAGAAATGTAACTTGTTGCTGTGTGTACCTACTCAACATTGCTGGGTGCCACTGATGGATTGCTTCTACTGAAATGGAGTCACCTGTTGCTGTGTGCACCTGATCAACATTGCTGGTGCCACTAATGGACTGCTTCTACTGAAATGGTGTTACTTGTTGGTGTCTGTACCTACTCAACATTTCTGGGTGCCACTGATGGACTGCTTCTACTGAAATGAAGTCACCTGTTGCTGTGTGCACCTGATCAACATTGCTGGGTGCCACTAATGGACTGCTTCTACTGAAATGGTGTTACTTGTTGGTGTCTGCACCTGCTCAACATTGCTGGATGCCACTGATGGACTGCTTCTACTGAAAAGATGTCACCTGTTGATGTCTGCACCTGCTCAACATTGCTGGGTGCCACTGATGGATTGCTTCTACTGAAATGAAGTCACCTGTTGCTGTGTGCACCTGCTCAACATTGCTGGGTGCCACTGATGGACTGCTTCTACTGAAATGAAGTCACCTGTCACTGTGTGCACCTGATCAACATTGCTGGTGCCACTAATGGACTGCTTCTACTGAAATGGTGTTACTTGTTGGTGTCTGCACCTATTCAACAGTACTGGGTGCCACTGATGGACTGTTTCTATTGAAAAAATGTTACTTGTTGGTATTTGCACCTGTTGACCATTGCTGGGTGCTACTGCTGGAACTGTCAACTGCTTATTCTTGAGCTATGGAAAGCGTTTATGTGAATATTTGTATAAACTGATTTTTTGTGTATTACTGTTAGTGAAAAATTATGAGACTCTTACTTGCACATATTCGTCATTGCTGACGCTATTGATTGAACTGTTTAACCACATAATACTTGTGTAAACTATTATGTAAAGTCACATGTATGAAAGAATTTGTATTGCTTACTGTATTTTATATATTAGGTTATTGAAAGGTCAGTGCAAAGCCAAAATTTTATCTAGTTATATGATATTTACGTATTAATATTATCTTTTATTTTTGTCTGTATTTTTTTGACGAATTTGGTGGTATTTTCACCACCAATGCTGGCAAAAATACCATCAAATTCTAGCCGTGGAGGAAGGGCATATGAAAGGTGGCTACACTGAGCCACAGCGCCAGAGATCGCTAGAGAGCATTGTTCCGCCGCCTCCACGGGAAGTGATTATTGAGATGTCTTAGTGGGCAGTGCTTGGGGAGGACTCGTAGTAGTCAGTTCGTGTTCAGATGTGCTAGTAGGGAGTGCTTGCTGAGATGTGATACTGAAAAGTTCTTGTTGAGATGTGGTAATAGCGAGTCGGTGTGGAGATATATTGTAATTATGAGAGTGATTTTGGTCAATATATGAAGGTAACGAAACTTGATTTTTTTTTCATTATTTCCATGTTTTAAATAATGCGTCATTACAGGTTCAGTCAACAAAGCATCTGGCTTGTGTTCTTGTATTAGAGTGTAATTCTGGTTTTCTTGAGTAATTATGGTATTTTTATTTTCTTTAATTAATTCAGTATAAATGATATTTAAAATTTCTTGTGTTATTGAAAAAGAACCGTGCCAGATGCGTACGTTGAGTCATACTTCCACACGCAGAACAGTTACACTTGGGCTTTGGTTTCGTAGGTTTTATAGTTGCTGGGGACTTAATTAATTAATTGTGTTAATGAAAATTTCCATTTCATTCTTTGTTATTGTTCTATGCAGTCAGATAGCGTAATAATACTAGTCAGGGCCAACCGTTTACGAGACTTCGTAATCGGACAGACAGCTAATAAAGCAGAAATTAAAATTATTTGCATTTCATTTTAATTAAGCCCCCATGCACCATTTTTGGAGGATATAAGATGAACATCAACAAAAGCAAAACGAGGATAATGGAATGTAGTAATTAAGTCGGGTGATGTTGAGGGTATTAGATTAGGAAATGAGACACTTAAAGTAGTAAAGGAGTTTTGCTATTTGAGGAGCAAAATAACTGATGATAGTCGAAGTAGAGAGGATATAAAATGTAGACTGGTAATGGCAAGGTAATCGTTTCTGAAGAAGAGAAATTTGTTAATATCGAGTATAGATTTAAGTGTCAGGAATTCGTTTCTGAAAGTATTTGTATTAAGTGTAGCCATGTATGGAAGTGAAACGTGGACGATAAATAGTTTAGACAAGAAAAGTGTTATAACCAGGAATAACACAATAACCTCTTCAGTCTGGTTTATTAAATCACAAATCACTTTTTAACAATTATGTTAGCCAAGCGTCTACCCAGGCTCACACTCAGAAGTAATGCATAATTAAAGTTTGGTTACACCAATGTCCAAATGTGCATGGTGGGGTGCACGTCCCGTAATTATTCCCAAGTCCAGTGAAGTTCAGTCTCTCCAAGTGAAGTCGCAAGATTTCCGCCGAGCAGCCAGGTAGCCTAGAATGGTGCGGTGAGTCATCCACAAGCAGCTGGAACACGGCGTACTGCACTTCCCGATGAGAACTGTCGTTTGCGGCGGCGGCCGGATTTATATAAGGCTTGCTAGTTAATGGAGCCGTCGGCTGGGGTCGCTGTTTTCCAGGGAAAACCAATCGCAATGTTTCCTGGCGTAGCCAATTGCTAGGTGCTGACAAACGCGCGCGCGCGAAGGCGGCCAGCGAAGGTAGCCGCGAGCCGCCCGGTGAAGTGCGGCATGCGATGTATTTCTGGGCCACGTAAGGGAGCGTGCGTGTGAAGACGGACAGCGATGGAAGCAGCGGGCCGCCCAGAGAAGTGCGGCCAGCGATGTATTTGGCGGCCGCGTACTGGAGCGCGTTGTTCGATGTTCGTTAGAAGTGGTGTATACCACAAAAAGAATAGAAGCTTTCGAAATGTGGTGCTACAGAAGAATGCTGAAGATTAGATGGGAAGATCACATAACTAATGAGGAGGTATTGAATAGAATTGGGGAGAAGAGAAATTTGTAGCACAACTTGACTAGAAGAAGGGATCGGTTGGTAGGACATGTTCTGAGGCATCAAGGGATCACCAATTTAGTATTGGAGGGCAGTGTGGAGGGTAAAAAGCGTAGAGGGAGACAAAGATGAATACACTAAAAAGATTCAGAAGGATGTAGGTTGCAGTAGGTACTGGGAGATGAAGCAGCTTGCGCAGGATAGAGTAGCATGGAGAGCAGCATCGAACCTGTCTCTGGACTGAAGACCACAACAACAACAACAACAACAACAGATGTAAAGATGGAATAATTATGAAAATTTAAGAGTATGGACGGGTATGGGTGTCGTGATGTTCCTAGGTTAGTTAGGTTTTAGTAGTTCTAAGTTCTAGGGGACTGATGACCATGGATGTTAAGTCCCATAGTGCTCAGAGCCAACTAGGTGGCCAGGGAACTGGGTCACGTCTGCCAATCCAGCGATCTGTAACGACAGGTTTAGAACACCTCGCGCTTTCTAAGCCCAAAGTGGCACTGTACCATTTTGTTGCAAAACGACTGTCTCTTGGTGGTCAGCCAGTTGTAGTAAGGGATTTTCTCTGCCTCGTGATAGCTGGGTGTTGTGTGCTGTCCTTAGGTTAGTTAGGTTTAAGTAGTTCTAAGTTCTAGGGGACTGATGACCATAGATGTTAAGTCCCATAGTGCTCAGAGCCATTTGAACCAAGTTGTAGTAAAGCAAACAGCTCCAGCATTTCAAGGTACCTGTTAGATTTATTTTTCCTGAGGAAAAACAGTGGTCCCACAATGCGATCAACCATAGAGCACCACACACACTCTTTCTGTAACTTACCTCTTCCGTCACAGTATGTGGATTGGCTGTGCAACAGATGCGAACGTTGTATTTGCTTTACCATACACGTGGAATTTTGCTTCGTTAGAAAATGGTAGGTTGTTTTGAAAATTTTCATCCTTCTCTCAAGGGTGAAGAGCATCCACAGCGAATTCCGTAAGTTGTGCATTTGAGTCTGGTTTCTGTGCGTGTAGAAGCTGGAGTCTGTATGGATACACCGGAAACGTTTGTAGAAGTACCCAGTGCGCGGTCGTCTTTGGGATTTGCAGCTCCTGCGATACCCTCCGCACAGACTTCCGCGGTGACCATTAAAATATAATCGTAACCCCTTTTTATTTTGGATTGCTTGCTCCAGTTCGTCGCGTATGATGCTTCACATCAGCGCTTTCTGTCTGCTTAAAATTCGTCGACGTCCGCGAGGGTGGTTGCTTCCTATACCGTGTTTAGAAATTCCTTCGAACCTGCGTGTCCGATTTGGTCTGAGTAAACCCCCTGCATTTCCTCGAATTATTGTGTATGATTCGCTCAAGACTGCTTGGGACACAAACAAAACTTTGGGTGTTTGTCACAAACGCTAAACAAAGTGCGGCTATTTAATGAAAGTGCTATAACATGTCGAAGTTTTAGTGTACCTTTCGTGACAACTTTTACAGTGCTCAGTAGATCATAGAATTAACTTTCATGGAAGCCACTTCTACTCACTTTCGTTCAGGCTGACAGACCGTTTTATTTGCCATAGCAATTTTCAGTTAGTTTTGCCATAAATGTGAGTGAAACTGTGAATTTGATAAATGTACTCAACCTCCATAGTATCGATATAACCACATTCTTTGTAAGTCTGTTACTGAGACCACCTGGTCAAAGAGGTTAGTTTTACTTTGTCAGAGTAGCGGTCGGGGTGTGTTCGACAGTCGGGCTGTATACTTGCTTTGAGAAGGATGGAAGCTAGATTGTCGTGTAGTGGAGGCAGCATTATTTGAAAGGGGTTTTGTATTAATTTATTGTAAGAAAAAATTTTGAGCAACTGAGATGATATGAATGCAAGAGTGTCAGAAGGGAAGTTTTCTAAGGTAATACAGTTTTTTTATATGTTCGTAACTGATAGTGAGTAGTTTCTCATTGTTGCAACACTGTAAATTTTACTGAAAGAAGTTTTAAAGTGAAGCACATGGATTTTATCTTACAATTGAAATGTGTGTCCAGGGAAGTGTCAAGGAAAATTATTAAGACAGATTTTTGCTAACTTGTCGAGTTTGAGAACTTCATGAAAGGGTGTATTGTTGTTAATGAAGCATAGGTTAACTTGTAATCTTTGCTCTCACAAGTCGCTAGGTTCAGTTCCTCATTTTTCAATGATTATCTTCATGAGTGTGTTTTGTATACTCGCACTGCGCATCGTGAGTTGTGCGCTTAAGAAGCATTTTTATGAAAAGTGATACGATACCATCTTGGCAATGCACATTGCAAGTAGAGTAAACGAAATTTTGACAGTTTCATCAGTAGTAAACGGTTGCAGAACAGACGAACCTTATCAGCAAAATTCATGTCCACTGTGAAGTACAGTGATTGACAGAAAGTGTTTATAAAAACACCATATCAGTTTAGAGGTTTCGTAACAGGAAAAGATTTCAGAAAAGTGCTGTCTTGTAAGTTTTCAAGCATTTATCAAAAAGTGAGATGCGTTACATTTTATGTTCATTTTGCTGTGTTATTACATTGGCAGTTTTGGTATACTCATTAGTTCCAAGACTAAAAATGTTCAATACCATTTAGGGCCAATATTTTAATCTGTCATTTGTTTCGCAGTCAGATAGCATATACAAATTTCATTGAAAACTGACTGCACTCTCGCAGTCGAATTGTTTGATGCACTGGCTAGCCTGGATTTCGCATCGTGTAGCGTGACGTCCGCATGTTCCCATTCAAAATTTAATTTTTAACACGGTTCTGTTGCCCTACACCGACCAACCAGACATACAAACACGAATTTAAGCATTTACACATTGCTATCAAGGCCTTAGTACAAATACGTGTAAATCTGATTCGCCCCAGTTTATCTTGTCGGGAAATGATTCCATTTATGGAAAATGTGAAACGAGGGTTACGTACTAAAACCATAAACTAAATTCTCAGCAGAACGACTCAGCATTCCAGATTACAAAAAATTTGCAGCGTCATCTGACAAAGCACTAGCATGAGTGCTAAAAGGTATCCGTTAAACTTCGGTTTCACGATAAATCAGTCTAACTTGAACTAAATACCTAGGAATTACTATTACAAACAACTTAAACTGGAAAGAACACTTAGAAACTGTTGAGGGAAGGCTAACCAAAGACTGCGTTTTATTGGCAGAACACTCAGAAAATGTAACAGATCTACTAAAGAGACTGCCTACATTACGCTTGTCCGTCCTCTTTTAGAGCACTGCTGCACGGTCTGAGATCCTTAAAAGATAGATCAACAGAGTACATCGAGAAAGTTTAATGGACTTCCAATGTGCCGTTTAGTGCTCGGTTCGCTTAGCGCGCCGACATGCTGCTGTGAGCGCGAGGTCATGAATGTCGAATTTAGCTAGCGACAAACAGCCAGATTTATTTCGTTTGTGTTCAGATGCTTTTTGTGGGTGCTTTGTTTCTTGTCTGCTTTAAAACGTTCTTTGTTGCGATACAGGCAACTTTGATATACCCTTTTGATCGAAATGGTGTTGAGACAAGTTCGTGCATACGTTTACTGCTCATTAATGGAAAAAGATAAATTACATAAGTCAGCATCGGTGTACATTGTGTGTTTGATAGTCCCAGCTGCCTTTTGTAAGAGGCAATCAAAAAGTGTCCGTTGGAGGGCCGTACTGTCCAGAATCGTTAAACCAGTTAGGCAAACGTTCCTTGATCATTGAGGCAATCATTCCACTGACGCACCAGGTTCAGGATATCCGTTTGGAAAACACTGCGTCCTGCTGCCTAAGCATGCGTAACCACCTGCTGCAACCCCCCCCTTCCCACCCCCCACCCCGTCCCCGTCCGATTGGAAACTGTTTGTTGTAACACATTTAGCAGCTCAAGAGTTTTTCTGTCCGAATTTCAATGTGTCCCATTTGTCCCTAGTAGAACATACGACGACATTCGAACTCTACCCAGGTATGGGTCAACCTGAAAGCATCAACAGTTCACTGTTTCATTGATTCGTACACAAAGGGAAGCAATGTCATTGACTGCTGCTTCGTGCACGCGATCCTTATGTACCACGCCAAAAGGAAATCTAATGACGTAACATCGGAAAAACGTGAGGGCCATGCCATAGGACCGTCACTATCCATCGACGTGTCAGGAAATTCAGCACATCCTGCGTGATCGAACTTCAGTGTTGGAGGTGCATACACACCGGGCACACGAAGAGCTGTGTCATCTTTAACAGGGCGCAGCATATCTGTTCATCTTGGGAGCGGGCCAGAACACTGGTCTCTGTATCGCACGTCCTAATTCGCTGCTCCTTGCATCACAGTATGGCAGGAAATCAGCCAGCTTGTTTTCTGTCGATTCACAAGGCATCTTTCTCCCGTAGCGCCTGTAAACGTCCGTAGTGTCTCTTTCTGTAACTATTCTCTCAAAGGCCATTGTTTCGGCCCGTCCCGAGATAAGAGCTCTCCGTGTGCACGGTATGTGTGGTGTCTCTTGCGAATGCGGTCGCATCTGGAGAAAATGCGCACAGCTGCAAAACTTTGTACCGAGCACAAGCGACATATTAAACAAAGAGAGCTTGACAAGTCGGCCACAGTTGAGCATTGCCTGCAAAACGAACACAAAGAACACTTCGAAAATATGAGTCTTTGCTTATGCATCGACATATTGGGATTCCGTTGTAAAAGGAGGCGGCTGAGATCAGAATGAACGGAAACAATTTTAACAGGCCTTCCGCGCACGCGTCTTTTCGGCCTCCTCTGACTGGTGTCTGAGGTTGCAGTCCTGCCTATATAAGCGGAAAACCGTGCTAGACCCGGCAGTCGGTGGTCTTTACTCCTGACGACGATGGCGCAGATAGCCATCCAAAACTCCAGAATTTTATTCGAACTGACGCAGCTTCAAACAAAGAGGATATTATTCATATAAGTCGCCGCGAAAGACTGAAGGGACACCTCGTATACGGTTAGAATATCTTAATTCCAGTTCAGCATTACAAATAACTAAGTATATGAGCAACTAGGATAATGGAATGTAGTTGAATTAAGTCGGTTGATGCTGGGGAATTAGATTAGGAAATGAGACACTTAAAGTAGTAAAGGAGTTTTGCTATTTGGGGAGCAAAATAAATGATGATGGTCGAAGTAGAGAGGATATAAAATGTAGACTGGCAATGGCAAGGAAAGCGTTTCTGAAGAACAGAACTTTGTTAACATCGAGTATAGATTTAAGTGTCAGGAAGTCATTTCTGAAAGTATTTGTATGGAGTGTAGCCATGTATGGAAGTGAAACGTGGACGGTAAATAGTTTAGGCAAGAAGAGAAAAGAAGCTTTCGGAATGTGGTGCTACAGAAGAATGCTGCAGATTAGATGGGTAGATCACATAACTAATGAGGAGGTATTGAATAGAATTGGGGAGAAGAGGAGTTTGTGGCACAACTTGACAAGAAGGGACCGGTTGGTAGGACATGTTCTGAGGCATCAAGGGATCACAAATTTAGCACTGGAGGGCAGCGTGGAGGGTAAAAATCGTAGAGGGAGACAGAGATGAATACACTAAGCAGATTCAGAAGGATGTAGGTTGCAGTAAGTACTGGGAGATGAAGAAGCTTGCACAGGATAGAGTAGCATGGAGAGCTGCATCAAACCAGTCTCAGGACTGAAGACAACGACAACATGAGCAAGGGGATACAATACTGAAACGATACTAGAAGCTATGCCTTACACAATGTCAGGTCCATTTCAGTATACTAAGCGTATTGTTATACAGTGTTTATTATTACTGTTTGTGGATGCCGCGCATTTGCCGTGTATTAAGACAACCGAGAATGTGTACCGTCTGTAATTCGCCGAACCACATCCTGTCGCCAGTAGTGGCTGCACGCGGTAAATACACCGCTTACATATGCTGCGCCCGAAAAAACTCTACACTTGGTTCGGATTGTCAGAGGCTTGTTTCACAGGCGACAGTGTCTGCAAAAAACCATGAAAAATTTTAACTGTTATACGCCAGAGGGAAGACGCCGTAAAAGTCGTCAGAAATTACTGTTACATGAACTGGCTTATAAAACAAAAAATACGAATGTTCGTCAGCCGTCTTGCTTACATCCAGCTGAGTCGGTGCAGATAAAACCTGGCTAATAACAAAGCCGCCTTCCATTCGCCTTTTCTAATACTGATTTTACTTGGTGGTTCAATTTCATGTAGAGGAACTCGGGAGCGGAATGGGATGTGTAATTTTCAAAAATGTTTGTAAAATAAGGGAACACAAACAGTACTTAAAGGTACAAAAAATCACCTTGCGGTGTAACCTAACGTACCTACCTTCAAAATGACCTGAAACTACTTCGTATTCTTCCATTTTTCAAAATAAATACCTGCATATTTCCCGGTTTGCGCCACTCATGGGGTGGAGTGGGGTAAGGTAATTTTTTGTGAATCGTTGCACACGCAATCGTTGAAATTGTTGCACATTGGTTGAAATTGTTGCATAATCGTTGAAATTACTAGGAGCATCGTCTTAAGATGTAAAGTTGTGTAATGAATAATGTAGACTGAGGAATATGGAATCTTCGAAAAAAGTCACTAAGAACAAGGAAATATCTAGTCATATGAAAAATGGAAATTTTTTTTAATGCTTAATAACCGTCAAACTAATAACCAGTGGTCTTTATGACAACATTCGTACATCGGAATTTCTTCACCCTCAGTGTCTGTCCATCACATGAATTGTGTCCCCACTTGAAACACTGCCATACGTGCCAGTTCACGTAAGAAATGTAATAAAAGTTCGCGCAGTAGACACACTCCGCTCTCTCTCTCTCTCTCTCTCCTCCACATACTTTTGTTCTTGTCTAAGATCTCGTTGGCATTCTTTCGTGTACTTTGAGTTTTCGTTTTAACTTATTCAGTTTTTTTACAACTCACTTCTTAGTGCTGGCATTGTTGACCCTTTTGCACTGTTTTTCTTTGCTTGCGACAGCATACTGTCGTTCATTCCTTCAAGGAGAATTTAGTAATATGACAGTCTTCCTTTTGATCTGGGAGTCCCCGTTGTATTTTGAGCGATTAGTACAGATGGCATGATAGCCTCCGGCGGTATTTGGAAAGCTGTTTTTTTTTCTGCAAACGTAGCACGTTCGGAAGATCTGGTATCCATGATCATCCAGGCTAGGAGTCGACATTGTGCTTTGGTTCATTTTTTTTCGTGGGAGATTCAGCGGACACAGGAAAGTCAGTTGTCAATTTGTGGGATTTTCCATCGGTTGAGTTTGCTGGCGGACTCGGTTTGCCAGCCGAACATCAGGAGGTAGTCTTCAGTCAAGAAACGCACACAGATCAGATAGCCATGTTTTTGGAGAGAGTTGAATGTCCGTCGACAACAAGGGCACGTGAATATTCGTGGTCTCAGAATATTACAAAAGTTACCTAAACCATGTTGGCAACATCTCAATAGTGACCTATCCCGAAGAGCGAACTTCAGACCATCTCTATGAAGGCATCGAGGCCCTCACTCTTTATCTTCGTCAGTGGGAAGATAGGCTTTGGAGGCATCTGTAGTCCAGATGGAGACATCCAGACGATTGTTGTAACTCTTCCTTCCCGTTCTGAATGTGTACCCCTCGTACTTAACCTTCTCTCACGAGCTAAAATTTTCGACTGACTTTCAGGATTAAATGACAAGCCGGTTTCATCACAGTTGAATATTTTGTCAGCAGTCAGCCTGCAGTTATTGACAATGTTATAATGAAGAGTTAAAACAGTGAAACCAACCGAAACTTCCTGGAAGATTAAAACTGTGTGCCGGACCGTGACTCTAACTCGGGACCTTTGCCTGTCACAAGAGAGCTTCTGTAAACTTTGTAAGGTAGGAGACGAGGTACTGGCAGAAGTAAAGCTGTGAGGACGGGGCGTGAGTCGTGCTCTGGTAGCTCAGTTGCTAGAGCACTTGCCCGCGAAAGGCAAAGGTCCCGAGTTCGAGTCTCGGTCCGGCACACAGTTTTAATATGCCAGGAAGTTTCTATCAACGCACACTCCACTGCAGAGTGAAAATCTCAATCTAGTGAAACTAACCACTTCTTTGAATCCCAACCCTTGTGCACCAGATCTATTTACTGGCTTTCAAAAATAGTTCAAACGGCTCTGAGCACTATGGGACTTAACATCTGAGGTCATCAGACCCCCCTAAAACTTAGAACTACTTGAACCTAACTAACCTAAGGACATCACACACGTCCATGCCCGAGGCAGGAATCGAACCTGCGACCGTAGCAGCAGTGCGGTTCCGGACTGAAGCGCTTAGGACCGCTCGGTCACAGCGGCCGGCTACTGGCTTTCGAATAGACAACGTATAACTCGGTTCTTCCCATGTTGACATGTTTGTCAAGTCTGTGGTAAACCATTTATTTCCGCTGGTTTATATGCTAATGATCCGAGATCTTTCATTGTTAGACCAAAGAGTCTGCTCTGCATTGACTTGACGTATGCGACCAGCTCGTCGTCTTACTCTGCAGTGAACACATTTTTTCCCACCTGATTTGTAAACTCTGTAGTCAGTATTTTCCTTAGCTTCACGAAGGTATCTTTCCAACATTGATGTGGGTACGGCACACTCCTTGGATGCTACTAAGGATCCCATTTCAGAAGATAAAACAGCTGAAATTTGCCATTTCCACTGATTCAGCATCCTATTCTTGTCGATCAGCCTTTTTAATGTAAGTTCACACCAACTGGAAGAGCAACGGGCAACGGAAAAAGAAGAAATACCTAGTTTGAAATCTACTTGAACAGCACACTCTTATTCCGCCTCGTTCAATTCTGCCCCAAGAGGACATTTCA
Organism: Schistocerca nitens; assembly: GCF_023898315.1. NCBI lineage: Eukaryota > Metazoa > Arthropoda > Insecta > Orthoptera > Acrididae > Schistocerca > Schistocerca nitens. Next base: position 266,030,934 of record NC_064622.1, read on the forward strand.
GGTTAACAACTTGTATTGAGCATAGTAACTGACGGTTTCAAACATATTTTGTAAGTAACGTACAGCGGATGGCATGCACTTCAAGATTACATGTCCTCTAAGTTTCAAAATTAACTATTTACGTCTTAAATTGCACTGAAATTCAGAAAAAAATGTTAAAACACAACAGGAAACGGAACAATCGTTCAATTAAGTCACACTCCAAACGAATTCAAAATGTCTATCGGGCCTTTCCTTCTATTCAGAAACGTAGCTATTTTTTTTTATTTATTTATTTTTTTTGTCAAATGGTTGTAGTGCTCACCAGCCTAGAAAACAGCATAGTCCTTTCGTGCCCCGTTACCTGGTACTGCCCTGAGTTCACCTGCACGTTTTGTGTTACCCGTAAATAGTTGTAAGACATCACATGCTCTGTACGTTCGCCAACAATCTTATAATGAGATACTTCTGCTCTCTTTGTTGCAAGCATTACTCACATTCGTATTTATATTGGCACAATCGATCCTTGAATCAAGAAAAAGCGACCATAAAGGTTTTAAGAAATAACGGCCCAAATTCAGCACACAGCAGTCAAGATTTATAGATAATGTGTGATAAAATATCTCACGTTTTGACGACTGCCTAGATGAAACTAAATTCGGTCCTCATCTCACAATTTGCCGAACTGGTAAACTATTTAAAATGCACATGACCACTAAGAAATGACCGGCCAGGCATCTAAGTGGCTGGAAGAACTAGTTTATTATCGAAATAATCTTGAACAAAATTTTCCGTCCTAAAAACATTTTATTTTTGAAAAATGTTTATTTTTTAACAGCAAGTCCTCACAGGTATTTTTCATTTCTAAAATATCTGACCCTACGACTTACCTTAGAAAATAGATTGAGGAAATGGCAAACATACGTTTCTAGCATTTGTAGACTTACAGAAAGCTTTTGACAGTGTTGACTGGAATACTCTTTCAAATTCTGAAGGTGGTGTAGGGGTAAAATGCAGGGAGCGAAAGGCTGTTTACAATTTGTACAGAGACCAGATGGCAGTTACAGGAGTCTAGGGGCATGAAAGTGAAGCAGTGGTTGGGAAGGTAGTGAGACAGGGTTGTAGCCTATCCCCGGTGTTGTTCAATCTGTATATTGAGCAAGCAGTAAAGGAAACAAAAGAAAAATTCGAAGTAGGAATTAAAATCTATTGAGAAGAAATAAAAACTTTGAGATTCGCCGATGACATCGTAATTCTGTCAGAGAGAGCAAAGGACCCGGAAGAGCAGCTGAACGGAATGGACAGTGTCTTGAAAGGAGGATATAAGACGAATATCAGCAAAAGCAAAAAGAGGATAATGGAATGTAGTCGATTTAAATCGGGTGATGCTGAGGGAATTAGGTTGGGAAATGAGACGCTTAAAGTAGTAAATGAGTTTTGCCATTTGGGGAGCAAAATAACTGATGATAGTCGAAGTAGAGAGAATATAAAACGTAGACTGGCAATGGCAAGGAAAGCGTTTCTGAAGAAGAGAAATTTGTTAACATCGAGTATAGATTTAAGTGTCAGGAAGTCATTTTTGAAAGTATTTGTATGGAGTGTAGCCATGTATGGAAGTGAAACGTAGACGATAAATAGTTTAGGCAAGAAAAGAATAGAAGCTTTCGGAATGTGGTGCTACAGAAGAATGCTGCAGATTAGATGGGTAGATCACATAACTAATTAGGAGGTATTGAATAGAATTGGGGAGGAGTTTGCGGCACAACTTGACTAGAATAAGGGATCGCTTGGTAGGCATCGTGGAGGGTAAAAATCGTAGAGGGAGACCAAGAAATGAATACACTAAACAGATTCAGAAGGATGTAAGCTGCAGTAGGTACTGGGAGGTGAAGAAGCTTGTACAGGATAGAGTAGCATGGAGAGCTGCATCAAACCAGTCTCTGGACTGAAGACCCCAACAACAAAATATTTAAAGAACAACCGTTATGTAAGAAATGTAGAAAGATAGATTTGATACCCTGAAATGTGCACCACGTTTGAAATTACTTTTCAGCCAAAAAGACTTCGTGTGGAATCTGTTTATCGGTATCGTGTTCGAGATTTTAAAGCGGTTATTGTTTTACTCTAGTCTAGATTGTGGCCTATGTGAGATGGAGCATTCGGTCCTATGTCTTGCATGAAACGTGTTTCACTCGAAAAAGCTTGAATGTATCGCTTTCGAGTAACGTGGTAGGTCTGGAAGACGCTTTAGATTTCCTCAAAGCAGTCTCCCTGGATACCATGTTAATTCATAGTCCCGCAGTCTTCATATGGAGCGAAAGGCGATTCCTTCAGATTTGTATTGTGTCCACACGTTGTCCTGTCAATGGGAAAAGTAAAACGAAGCTTCCATAGTAAAACCAAAAATACTTTCATATGCGAATGCCTAGGCGTTCCAAGCAGCAAAACCAGGGCGGCGTCACTCTCTCATCGAACCTCGGTCCAGCGTCCCTCACAGTGAAGACGAGTAGGCAGTACAGGCAGTACAGGTTGTTACTCACTAAATACCTTTCCACTCTTCCATGCGCTCTGCGGGTTCTCGCGACCCAACACTCCTACGTCCTTGCTACAGGAGTGGGTGACCCGTCGTAGCAGGCAGTGAAAAACTCGCAGGCCTGTAGCGCAGTGCGTTAGGTCACTGTTCACGCTGCCGTTCCAACAGTAGTTGGTTCGGGTCCTGCTGTATGCAAAGATTTTAAAATTGTGGGAGCCATGATGTCATTCCCATGATCATCTGACAAATATTGATGATGATAATAACTGAGCTCCCTTGAAATTTTGAATATTGCCAGAGTAACATACATTCGATAAATTTTAAATTAGGCTTGGTGTAGAATTTATTACATAAGAACACGAACGTGTTCCATCTGTGGACATCCTAAAGCACCTATTGCAAATAGTAGCAGCTGGCAGGCTCCACAAGTTCAGTCTTCCATATGATATCGTTAGACACCGTTAACACGTCGTTTCCTTGTCTAAATTGAACAGTAAATTCCTTCCTTAAATTCTTTCTATTTATTTCCATAGTCAAGTCTTGGAAGATGGTTCTGGTATCATCGAATCACTTCAGTGTACCAAAAAACTTCAGAGGAAAATTTTAAATCCCTTGAAGCAGATGCTGTTAGTCATTCTCGAACCCCCACTTCTTTCTACGAACAGTTCCTCGTAATTTCAATTGCCTGTACGAAACGGCTTGCTTTCTCCGATTAAACAGTCTCCGAGGTGATTATGTGGACTGAGTCCACGAAGTTCCTTGATAATAACTCACATTGCGTAATGTGTGTTTAACACACCGCAGATGCCAGATAAATTTCTCAAATTCTTAACTTTGTTTCTTGCCTTACAAGGGATCCGCGCCTGCTATAGCCGATTTCGTCTAAATTTATGGAGTATGCTTGCCTTGGCCTGAAATGAAAGTGACAAGAGCGCGAGCTCCAGATGGACAAGCGTTTAGCAAAAATTGCACTTAAGACGCGGCGAAGCATGTGACGTTTGTTAGCGTAGCTCCCCGACAACAGTTGCTATAGCGGAAAGATTACATAACAATAGAGTCGTGGTGACCCAGTCCTAATACGGAATAATCTTGTTTCCAATTTTTACGCTACTTACACTGCATATAGACCTAAATAACGCGCAGTGTATTGTATTTATTAATATTTCCGTAAGTCGTGCAAAGTAAAGGCAAAAATGTACTGGACAGGATTGTAATGCAAACACGAAAAAACTTCGTTATGTAAAATAGTTTCATTATTTTAGTTGATGGTATACACGCGCTAGGGAGGTGATGATCGTAAAAACAGGGGAAGTAGTAATTTTCTCGGTATTTGCACTCGTTGTAAAGGCGGCTTTCTTGTAATTACATTGTTGTTCCAAACTGTCGATAGGAAAAATAGTTTACATTAATAAAAGATTCTCTCTCACCTCACACTGCCTCAGTAAACCACGCCCAACGCACAATTTCTCCCGATATTGGCGAGAGTAGCTTGTGGTGTAATATGGAGTGTATTTTGATGCACTCTTCTCAAAGGTCAAAATGAAACTAACTGAATAATTAGTCCTGTATGCTTAAATTACAATAATTTCTTGAAATGTTGAGTCCTCGTGGACGCTGTAAGTAAAACCTTTCCTCCCATATTTATTTGAAATGTCAAATTTTCCTTGCCCTTCCGCTTTCCTGTTCATGATCTACGAAAATATTATGAAATACAACATATTGAGCAATACTTCGGTTATGTGCAGTGCAAATAACAAAAAAACTGAAAATAAACTCCATATGAAGACTGGATCCCCCGAAACTCCGATTACCGTGCTGTACCCTGTCGCTGCGTCAACCGCTGCCCGGAAATTGTGCTACTGTAAATGGTTCCCGCCTCGCCCGACCCGCTCCAAAAATGCCATATTTTCTAAACGCTTTGTCTTCTGGAGCTTTCACTTGTGTTTCATTTATGGAGGAGCCATGGATATACCATAAATGTGGACGAAATCGGTGGTGACTAGTAGGCGCGTCCCCTTGGGCAAGGTCAAGTGCCAGACTAGGAGTACGAAGACGTTGATTTCGATTCGCAACCGGTCCTAAGATTTTTTTTCCAACCACTTTCCACTTCTTGTACGTCTGACTATGGCTGCTAATGTGAAAAATGCCGAATGCAGCGTGGTCTGGAGCCCGCTATAACCTGCAGATTCCTCAAGAATTAACTTGGTGAGTTCAAAGATCGGAACTCAATGGCATACAATCTACAATAAGATCGTGCGCAGTAAATCACTGTGTTAAAACCATCCTTTGAGTTGACGGCCATACCTTTTATACAGGGTGTTTCAAAAAGAAATATTTTTAGGAGAAAGTGACTGGAATGTGCCATCTTGAAATGCTGCAGAATTAGCTTTTTCCACAGCTGCAGCACGACACCATTGACTTCACTTTCAAACAGTTTGGAGGTACACCACACTGGCTCAACAACGTACGTGAGGTTGTCAACATCCTACCGCAACGCTGTATAGGGCACCGGACCCAGAGACATGCCCTGCATTCTTGGCCTCAAAGACCGCCAGATATGACCCGACGCGATTTTTTGTTGTGCGGATATGTGGAAGAAAATGTGTTCATCTCCCCTTTACCTTGTGATACAGAAGAAATGAACAGAACAGCAGGCGTAACATCCCTAAAAGCAGATACAGTGTGTAAAGTTCATGACAATTTAGTTATCATCTGTGGTAGATGTTGTTCGTGCTGCTGTTGCTGCTGCTGCTGCTGCTGCTGATGATGATGATGATGCACACAGAGCATTTGTGATACCATAGCTAAAACTTTAAAATTTTGTATTTTGTAATTGATTCCAAGTTAAACTACGTTCTTATCAATAAATATGGAGTTTCGAAATCAGGTCATTCTTTTTGAAACACTCTGTATACCAATGTTTTACTAGTCTCTTTGATTTTGGCGTTCAAACTGGATCCTATCAATTGTGGTCAACGCTCAGATAAAATTTGTATTGTATAGAAGTAGGCATATATTTGAAATGTGGTGATAGTCCTTCCCCATTCATCCATGTATAACTCCCACGTTCTGAGATACCACTTTTATTAAGTCAGTCTGTCGTCTGAAGTATGTGTATCTGGAACAGCAGGACAATCAGAAGTCAAATGTTCCAGTAATTCAAATCGTAATAGACATGTTCTGCAGCTGTCGACGTTCAATCTTCAGGATACATTTCACGAGTTCTATGTCTAGTCACTCTGTCCCGCACTTTGAACCCACACAGCCGCAGGGCACAACACCGTGTAGATACGAATAATAATAATAATAATAATAATAATAATAATAATAAACCCCGTGGAGGCCCGGGAAAAGAATAGGCCTCCGGTATGTTCTGCCAGTCGTAAAAGGCGACGAAAAGAACAAACCACTAATAGGGCTAACCCCCCTTTTAGTGTGATTACTTGGTTCAGGACAGAACTAAAGAAGCCTCGGACAAGCGCCGTCATGGTCGGGGACGGCGCTTGAACCCTATGCCCGCCCACAATGGTAATGACACTGCTAGCCAACTGGAAAATGATTTAAATCCAAATAGAGGTGTTTTGCAGGATATGCTTCCTGCAACCACCCTAGAAGGAAAACAAAGACAGAGGATGAGATGGTCAGATGAAGTTAATCGACACCTCATGTTCTGTTATTACCAAGCAACAAACCTAGGAACCAACACAACTGGATACAGATCACAAGTATACACAACATTTATTACCAGATACCCAGAATTAAAATTTTTAACAGAACAACGTCTAGCTGATCAGATTCGTGTAATAATAAAAAATAACAGGATACCCCAGTCAGAATTAGAAAACATCAAACAACAAGTACAACAAATACTGGAACAAAATAATGTGCAATTAGAAGAAGAAGAAAATACAGTAATGGACTCAAACATCCCAGAGCAAACAAACAAAGAACAACACGCATCAATTAAACAATCAGAGGAAAATGAAATCTTAAGACAGCCACCAGCACAAGCACAAATAGAACACGAAGTGACACACATGTTAGATATAGAAGAAAAATTTCAGTTGACATATATAGAATACAAAGACACAAATACAGACATTAGACCATTCTTGCATAGACCACCAAATAGCCCACAAGTCGAAACAACAATAAAAACTATCAACACAATCATACACAACAAAATAAATGAATACACAACTATGGAAGAGTTACAACTACTGGTTTATGTAGGAGCACTCACTACACTAAATATACACACTAGGCAGATATCAGAACCAACCAACACACAGAAGAAACCCACAAAACCAGCATGGCAACACAGGCTACAGATCAGAATAGAAAAACTGAGAAAAGACATCGGACAGTTAACACAATTTATAAGAAATGAAATATCAGACAAAAAACGAAAAAGGTTAGGTAAAATCTCACAACAAGAAGCAATAGAGCAATTAGATGAAAAGAAGCAAAAATTACAAGCTTTGGCGAAACGACTTAGAAGATACAAAAAAAGTGAAAATAGAAGGAAACAAAACCAAACATTCAACACAAACCAAAAGAAATTTTACCAAACAATAGATAACACACACATAAAAATAGACAATCCACCAAACATAAGAGACATGGAACACTTCTGGAGCAGCATATGGTCAAACCCAGTACAACATAACAGGCATGCACGGTGGATACAAGCAGAAATAGATACATACAAGATGATACCACAAATGCCTGAAGTGATAATTTTGCAACATGAAGTCACCCGAGCAATTAATTCTACGCACAATTGGAAAGCCCCTGGAAATGATAAAATAGCAAATTTCTGGCTAAAGAAGTTCACCTCAACACATTCACATCTAACTAAATTATTTAACAGTTACATTGCAGACCCATACATATTCCCTGATACACTTACACATGGAATAACTTATCTGAAACCTAAAGATCAAGCAGACACAGCAAACCCAGCTAAATATCGCCCCATAACATGCCTACCAACAATCTACAAAATATTAACTTCAGTCATTACACAGAAATTAATGACACATACAACACAGAACAAAATTATAAATGAAGAACAAAAAGGCTGCTGCAAAGGAGCGCGAGGATGTAAAGAGCAACTGATAATAGATGCAGAGGTGACATATCAAGCTAAAACTAAACAAAGGTCTCTACACTACGCATACATTGATTACCAAAAAGCTTTTGATAGTGTACCCCACTCATGGTTACTACAAATATTGGAAATATACAAAGTAGATCCTAAATTGATACAGTTCCTAAACATAGTAATGAAAAACTGGAAAACCACACTTAATATCCAAACAAATTCAGATAATATCACATCACAGCCAATACAGATTAAGCGTGGAATATACCAAGGAGACTCATTAAGTCCTTTCTGGTTCTGCCTTGCTCTGAACCCACTATCCAACGTGCTAAATAATACAAATTATGGATACAATATTACTGGAACATACCCACACAAAATCACACATTTGCTATACATGGATGATCTAAAACTACTGGCAGCAACAAATCAACAACTCAACCAATTACTAAAGATAACAGAAGTATTCAGCAATGATATAAGTATGGCGTTTGGAACAGACAAATGTAAGAAAAATAGCATAGTCAAGGGAAAACACACTAAACAAGAAGATTACATATTGGATAACCACAGCGACTGCATAGAAGCGATGGAAAAAACGGATGCCTATAAATATCTAGGATACAGACAAAAAATAGGAATAGATAATACAAATATTAAAGAAGAACTAAAAGAAAAATATAGACAAAGACTAACAAAAATACTGAAAACAGAATTGACAGCAAGAAACAAGACCAAAGCTATAAATACTTATGCCATACCAATATTGACCTACTCATTTGGAGTAGTGAAATGGAGTAACACAGACCTAGAAGCACTCAATACACTTACACGATCACAATGCCATAAATATAGAATACATCACATACATTCAGCAACAGAAAGATTCACATTAAGCAGAAAGGAAGGAGGAAGGAGATTTATCGACATTAAAAACCTACATTATGGACAGGTAGACAATTCTTTCTAGAACGAGCAGAAACTAGCAAAATACACAAAGCAATCACTCATATAAATACATTGGCTACACCACTACAATTTCATAACCACCTCTACAATCCTTTAGATCACATAACATCAACAGATGCGAAGAAAGTAAATTTGAAAAAGAAAACACTACATGGCAAGCACCCGTATCATCTAACACAGCCACACATAGATAAAGACGCATCCAACACATGGCTAAGAAAAGGCATTATATACAGTGAGACGGAAGGATTCATGATTGCAATACAGGATCAAACAATAAACACCAGATATTACAGCAAGCATATTTTTAAAGATCCCAATACCACAACAGATAAATGCAGACTTTGCAAACAACAAATAGAAACAGTAGATCACATCACAAGCGGATGTACAATACTAGCGAATACAGAATACCCCAGAAGACATGACAATGTAGCAAAAATAATACATCAACAGCTTGCCTTACAACATAAACTTATAAAACACGTTCCCACATACAAGTATGCACCACAAAATGTACTGGAGAATGATGAATACAAATTATACTGAAACAGAACCATTTTAACAGATAAAACAAGACCATACTGACATCATACTCACCAATAAAAATAAGAAATTAACACAACTAATCGAAATATCAGAGGTTTTTTCCCCACGGCACGAGCCATGGCACTTTTTACCCATCTGCTCTTCAAATCGCTACCCACACTCGTGTTTCGTCCACTATCTATCACCTGATGGCCCGTGTTAATGCGTAGTCTTACCCAGACGCACGGACAACATCACAGCCCAGCATCCTGTGATCCACTTACTAGATAACTAACATGTTTACGGAGGTGACAGTAGAACTTTTGGTTTGGTCACCACGTTGGTGCGGGCGTGGAGGGGCCCCATCTCTTACCCAATACAACAAATATACAGAAGAAAACAGGAGAAAAACTTGAAAAATACATCCAACTGGCTGAGGAATCAAGGACATGTGGCATTAGGATAAAGTTGACATTATACCAACTGTACTGCCAACTACAGGAGTCATACCACACAATATCCACCAGTACATCAACGCAATACAGCTACATCCAAACTTATATATACAACTACAGAAATCTGTAATTATTGATACATGTTCAATTACCCGAAAGTTCCTAAATGCAATATAACATATACCGTACATTTAAAAGGAAGTCACGCTTGATCAAGGTCCGCGTCACTTTTCATTTTTGACCAGACACAACGTCTGAGAAAAGAAAGAATAATAATAACGGCGTGTGACGAGAGCCTCCCGTAGAGTAGACCGCTCGCCTGGAGCAAGTCTTTAGATTCGATGCCACTTCGGCGACTTGCACGTCGATGGGGATGAAATGATGATGATTAGGACAACACAGCATCCAGTCCCTGAGCGGAGAAAATCTCCGATCCAGCCGGGAATCGAACCCGGGCCCTTAGGATTGACATTCCGTCGCGCTGACCACTCAGCGACCGGGAGCGGACTAGATACGAATGAATTCGGTCGACATTCGCGAGGAACTGCTTATTTCTCGGGTTTACTTGATCTGAGATGGAACATTTTGTAAATTTTAAATCAATACAACATAACCGATGGACGTAAAATTTGGATAGTTAAATGTATTTTTAATTTTTGTCGTAAAATCTTCAAAAAATTGTGTTAAGCTTGTAGCTGCTAATACTCTTTGATTTCCATAATGAATGGCATCCTCAGGATAAATCTGCATACGAATTATAGGTCGCAGAATGAAATAATTAACAGTTCCTACTGTGAAGGTAACAGAAAGGTACTTCGTGGGATCACAGCCATTAAACCAATACGATCTCCCAACATTCTATAAGGCACATATCCTGGCATCATTAATTTCAATGGATATTTAAAGAGCCGTCAATAATCTCAATCTCAGATCAGTCGTCAGTGAGGGAAATACTAATTTGGACCTGAAAAATAGGGCGGGTAAACGGGATAACACTAATCCATGGCACCAGAACCCTCTACCTGTAATACGGTAGCAAATTACCAGTGTTGAGGTCCTGCTAGTACTTATAAAAACAGCTACCTCGGCTGCGACGAAGAAATGATAACATAGTGTGCGGACGCAGCCGCTAAGAAGTCGTAGCGGAAACATACGGGCAGTACTGCCGCACGATTGCTAGCATGCGCCGCAAGAGGGCATGAGGGTTGTACAAGACAGTAGTACCTCATTTTTAGAAGTCTGGGAGTGATTTTAGAAATGAAATTGACAACTGGTGCCACACTAGCGCGTTCTTCCGCTTATCTGTCCTTTTTTCAGGTCCTAATTACAATGTACCTCAGTGACGACATTCAGTTATCCTAGATTATACACTCCTGGAAATGGAAAAAAGAACACATTGACACCGGTGTGTCAGACCCACCATACTTGCTCCGGACACTGCGAGAGGGCTGTACAAGCAATGATCACACGCACGGCACAGCGGACACACCAGGAACCGCGGTGTTGGCCGTCGAATGGCGCTAGCTGCGCAGCATTTGTGCACCGCCGCCGTCAGTGTCAGCCAGTTTTCCGTGGCATACGGAGCTCCATCGCAGTCTTTAACACTGGTAGCATGCCGCGACAGCGTGGACGTGAACCGTATGTGCAGTTGACGGACTTTGAGCGAGGGCGTATAGTGGGCATGCGGGAGGCCGGGTGGACGTACCGCCGAATTGCTCAACACGTGGGGCGTGAGGTCTCCACAGTACATCGATGTTGTCGCCAGTGGTCGGCGGAAGGTGCACGTGCCCGTCGACCTGGGACCGGACCGCAGCGACGCACGGATGCACGCCAAGACCGTAGGATCCCACGCAGTGCCGTAGGGGACCGCACCGTCACTTCCCAGCAAATTAGGGACACTGTTGCTCCTGGGGTATCGGCGAGGACCATTCGCAACCGTCTCCATGAAGCTGGGCTACGGTCCCGCACACCGTTAGGCCGTCTTCCGCTCACGCCCCAACATCGTGCAGCCCGCCTCCAGTGGCGTCGCGACAGGCGTGAATGGAGGGACGAATGGAGACGTGTCGTCTTCAGCGATGAGAGTCGCTTCTGCCTTGGTGCCAATGATGGGCGTATGCGTGTTTGGCGCCGTGCAGGTGAGCGCCACAATCAGGACTGCATACGACCGAGGCACACAGGGCCAACACCCGGCATCATGGTGTGGGGAGCGATCTCCTACACTGGCCGTACACCACTGGTGATCGTCGAGGGGACACTGAATAGTGCACGGTACATCCAAACCGTCATCGAACCCATCGTTCTACCATTCCTAGACCGGCAAGGGAACTTGCTGTTCCAACAGGACAATGCACGTCCGCATGTATCCCGTGCCACCCAACGTGCTCTAGAAGGTGTAAGTCAACTACCCTGGCCAGCAAGATCTCCGGATCTGTCCCCCATTGAGCATGTTTGGGACTGGATGAAGCGTCGTCTCACGCGGTCTGCACGTCCAGCACGAACGCTGGTCCAACTGAGGCGCCAGGTGGAAATGGCATGGCAAGCCGTTCCACAGGACTACATCCAGCATCTCTACGATCGTCTCCATGGGAGAATAGCAGCCTGCATTGCTGCGAAAGGTGGATATACACTGTACTAGTGCCGACATTGTGCATGCTCTGTTGCCTGTGTCTATGTGCCTGTGGTTCTGTCAGTGTGATCATGTGATGTATCTGACCCCAGGAATGTGTCAATAAAGTTTCCCCTTCCTGGGACAATGAATTCACGGTGTTCTTGTTTCAATTTCCAGGAGTGTAGATGGAGGTTCCAACATCCATTCCATTTGATGATGTTAGGACATATGCCTTAAATAACGTTGGGATGTCGTATTCGTTTAATACCCTCCACTTCTACACCCTTCATCTCCTTTCCCAAGGTGGCTGCCATCGACTCTCCCTCCCGGATGATGCCCTCTCCCCCTCCATTTATCCTTCCTATCAACTCTGATCCTCACCTCACCTCCCCCTCCCTTCCTCTGTCCTTTCCCCGAGCTCTTTCTCCCCCTTCCCACCCTATTTTTCCCCTCTGTTGTTACCCCTCTGTTGTTACCCCTCTGTTGTTACCCCTCTGTTGTTACCCCTCTTCCCGAGTCCTTTTGCATTCCCCTCCTCTGCCTTTCCCCACTCCCTCTCGCGTCTGCCCTGCACCCTCGCTCTTTGAGTCTTCTCCTCCCCCCCCCCCCCCACATCTGCCCTTCGCTGTGGTGTATCATCTTCATGCCAACTTTTTAGTGCAGTGTTGTGCGTCTTTTCCGAAGTGTTGCAAACAGAAGTCAAACTGGTTCTGGGCGGCATTTTTTATCTCTCTTGCGAACAGAAACCAGAATCTCGCCGTGTTTTTTTTATTGTCTTACTATTTTACCTGTCTCTTCCTGTGTATTTTATCAGCATCGCCAACCCTTTGTTTTATGTTTGAACCTCCACAATTTTCCGCCATTTTACAATTTAAGTCACCGTTTTTATCGCCTGCTTTTATTGTTTATTAGCTTAATCCTATGTTTTAAAAATTCTGTAGACTGAAGAGCGGCATACTAAGCTGCTGCCAGCCCACCCCCTTCGAGGGTGAAGGAGGGGAATCGAAACTCAATAAAGGAAGATGGTTTAACGGCTTAATGAAATACACCTAAGTGAGTACTGTCTCCTTCGTAGCAGGCACTATTAGTTTTTACGCGTAGCTCCTTCTAATTCGTATGTTGTAAATTTAACCTGACGACGCGATTATTTATCGCGAAGCCGGTTGCACATTGGTTCCACAATAAACGAGAACTAGCAACTAGAAGCAGGTCCACAATTTTTTAGATCTCACCACGAAAATTAAGAAAAAAATTAACTATGCATACGTTATGCTGCGGTTGTCCACACAGAAAATTCATGTGTCAAATTTGAGGCGGATGGGTGTAGTAAGGAAAAGCTTGGTGCCACAATAATAATAAAGTAACAGAAAAATTAAACTAAAATCTCTGTGTTATTAGACGTTAAGAGTGTAATAAATCTATAGGATGCAGCACATCCGTGTAGTACAGTGGAAGTATGGTAGAGTTACGCAGAAAAGCCACATCTTTCGAGACTAGGGTTGAAGTCGAACTATCGTCGAATGCGCCCAGGCAACGGCAGCGTTTTGGGTGAAAACCTCTGTAGCAGATAGAACGACTTAATGTCGTGTGATGGCGTAGTGTGGTTGCTAAATGTGTTAAAACTGTTGATTGCGAAGGCTGTGGTTCGCGTCCTGTTACTGGCTATGATTTCAAAATGATGGCTGGGGCGCGGCTGCCTTAGCTTGCGGACATACGTGAGCGTTAGGACGTGGATGTCGAGTTTGGCTAACGACAAACAGCCGGATTCGTTTCTTATAAGCTTAGAGGCATTCTGTGAACGCTTTCGGTGCTTGTACTTCTTTAAAACGTTGTGTTACGAGACAAGCCATACTGATGTTTTTATTTATCGAAACCATATCAATGCTAGTACATACTTAAATTAACTGCTTCTTAATGCAGAAAGGAAAAATGTGTGTGGAACATCAGTGTAGAGACTACATGTTCTACTTATGAAGTAAGTTTCTTTTTAAGCGTCAAAGTCCCAATGTTGTTACACAATAGCAGACAATTCCAGCATCTGGTAGTTTCATATTCACACTGTCAGTAACTCGGTTGACTAGGAATATGTACAGTCGGATTCTTTGAAGTTATACGTGATTAGGGAGAAGAGTGAAAGCTGTCTTACCTAGAAAAAGCATATTCCATCTTTCAGAATCTTTATCAGCCGTTCATTGTCTTTTTGATATAATTTTGTTACTTGCTGTATTTAACAAACAATTGAGAATTTGTGCCGTCTGTAAATCGCAGAATCGTCATCACGTTCTCTGGGGCAGGTACACACGATAAACATATCACTTAGATATCCCGCCACTGGAGTGTTAACAGTTCCTGTAAACGCTGAACTTCATCAACGTGGTGGTGTTGCGGTCTTCAGTCCAGAGACTGGTTTGATGCAGCTCTCCATGCTACTCTATCCTGTGCAAGCTTCTTAATCTCCTAGTAACTACTGCAACCTATACCCTTCTGAATGTGTTCAGTCCATTCATGCCTTGGTCTCCCTCTAGGATTTTTACCCCCCGCGCTTCCCTCCAGTACTGAATTGATGATCCCTTGATGCCTCAGAACACGTCCTACCAACCGATCGCTTCTTCTAGTCAGGTTTTGCCACAAATTGCTCTTCTCCTCTAGTCTATTCAGTATCTCCTCATTAGTTACGTGATCAACCCATCTAATCTTCAGCATTCTTCTGTAGCACCACATTTCTAATGCTTCCATTATCTTCTTGCGTAAACTGTTTATCGTCTATGTTCAACTTCCATACATGGCCGCAATCCATACAAATACTTTCAGAAACGACTTACTGACACTTAAGTATATACTCGGTGTTCACAAATTTCTCTTCTTCAGAACGCTTTCCTTGCCATCGCCAATCTACATGTTATATCCTCTCTACTTGGACCATCATCAGTTATTTTGCTCCTCAAATAGCAAAACTCATCTACTACTCTGTGCCTCATTTCCTAATCTAATTCCCTCAGCATCACCTGATTTAATTCGATTCATCAACGTACAGGGGTCGAAACCGAAAATTAGAGAAATTCTGGAGATGGTACGAAACTCCTCAGGCTTGTTTCACTGGCGAGAGAGTGTATTAAAAACATGGAAAAAATTATATAGAATACTAAGGAGGAAAGACGGCATACAACTCAAAAGAAGATACTCCGAAAATTCCGAGAACAGTTCTGCAGAGTAAAAACTAAGTATTCGAGGTATTTTTCAGCACTCTTGTGTACATATAATAGAGAACGAGCAGATAAAATGTGGCAGGTAATAAATCATCTTCCCTAATACTCAGTTTGCACGGTCATCCCATTTCAGAAATAGGTAGTTTTATTATGCACTTACATAGTTCAACGACATGGTGTGTTGCAGATGTTTGCCACTAACGTCTCTATTAGGTAATTCCGGGCTCTTCCTTTTTGTTGTAGGGATTACAGATATCATCTTAAATTTACATCACGCCATTCAATCCTCGGGCCAGGAAACAGTTACCAAACAGCTACCATGAGCTACACACATTAAAAAAAGTTTTGCTTCACCTCGGTTCCAAGAGGTTCAGAACATGTACAGAAAATTGGAATAGAGGTCAACATAAACAACATTTCCGCCCTTTTTATTGCTCTTGAAAACCACACACTGCATGTTGTACCATCATACGGCGAGATCTTCAGAGGTGGTGATCCAGATTGTTGTACACACCCTTGCATTGATGCTTGCCTCTATTCGTCGTAGCATGCTACCAACAAGTTCATCAAGGCACTGTTGATCCAGATTGTCCCACTCCTCAACGGCGATTCGGCGTAGACCTATCTGAGTGGTTGGTAGGTCACGTCGACCATAAACAGCCGTTTTCTATCCCAGCCATTTTCGATAGGGTTCATGTCTGGAGAACATGCTGGCCACTCTAGTCGAGCGATGTCGTTATCCTGAAGGAAGTCATTCACAAGATGTGCACGATGGGGGCGCCAATTGTAGTCCATGAAGACGACTGCCTCGCCAGTATGCTGCCTATATGGTTTTACTATCGGCCAGAAGATGGCATTCCCGTATCGTGGAGCCGTTACGGCGCCTTCCATGATCACCAGCGGCGTACGTCGGCCCCACATAATGTCACCCCAAAACAGCAGGGAGCCTCCACCTTGCTGCACTCGCTGGACAGTGTGTCTAAGGCGTTCAACCTGACTGGGTTGCCTCCAAACACGTCTCCGACGATTGTCTCGTTGAAGGCATATGCGACACTCATCGGTGAAGAGAACGTGATGCCTTTTGCTGAGCGGTCCATTCGGCATGTTGTTGGGCCCACATTTACCGCCCTGCATGGTGTCGTGTTTGCAAAGATGGACCTCGCCAGGACGTAGGGAGTGAAGTTGCGCATCATGAAACCTATTGCGCACTATTTGAGTCGTAACACGACGTCCTGTTGCTGCACGAAAAGCATTATTCAACATGGTGGCGTTGCTATCAGGGTTCCTCCAATCCATAATCGGTAGGTAGCGGTCATCCGCTGCAGTAGTAGCCCTTGGGCGGCCTGAGCGAGGCATGTCATCGACGGTTCCTGTCTCTCTATATCTCCTCCATGTCCGAAAAACATCGCTTTGGTTCACTCCTACACGCCTGGACACTTTCCTTGTTAAGAGCCCTTCCTGGCATAAAGTAACATGTGGACGCGCTGGAACCGCGGTTTTCACCGTCTAGGCATGGTTGAATTACAGACAACACGAGCCGTGTTCCTCCTTCCTGGTGGAATGTCTGAAACTTATCGGCTGTCGGACCCCCTCCGTGTAATAGGCGCTGCTCATACATGGTTGTTTACATCTTTGGGCGGGTTTAGTGACATCTCTGAACAGTCAAAGGGACAGTGTCTGTGATACAATATGTACAGTCAACGTCTATCTTCAGGAGTTCTGGGAACCGGGGTGATGTGAGTATATAACGATTACAGATCACACGACACGTTGATGAATACATAAATAAAATTAAACCTGCTCTTGTTCAGTCTGTCGCTCTGGAAATGTTCTATTTAAAGTCCGTATGCCCATCCAGAAATGATTAGCCAAGTACGTCGTAGGCAGAACAGAATGTTACTTCTGTTGTAACACTCTTCAACAAAACATACCTGATGCAACTACATAGTTTTCGAAAAGGCAGATAATGCTCGGACTGTTCCTTCACCGTTATACAGTTAATAGAAAAATGCCCCGAATTTAATTTACTAACTTTTATTTCTTTCGTTGATTACGGAGAGGCGTCTGATGAAGTAGATTGAAACAAACTGTGAGAAATTTTAAGAAACAGAGAACGCTGTATTGTTCTGTGAAACAGGAGAGGTTCTTTGAAGTTTGGAAGGTAGGACATTGGATACTGGCAGATGTGAAGCCGTGAGGACAATTCGCTGGTCGTGCTTGGGTAATTTAATTGGCAGAGCACTTGTCCGCGAAAGGCAAAGTTTGTACGCTCCAGTCTTCGCCCGGCACACAGTTATAATCTGCCAGCAGATTTCGCATCAGTGCACACTCTGCTGCGGAATGAAAATTTCATTTGGAACACGTGTAAAGTGTGGCTGCGAATTTTTTCTTAAATAATGGGCCTTCATGGTCTGTTCGGGTAGAGTTTAGTTTTTATTGTTATTTCCTGTTTTCTTGCCGTGAAGGTGAAGTCTGGTATGAAACAAGAGCGTATCGCCGAGTGCTTTGGCGTGTTCCATGTGACTTATTTGGAGAGATCGTTTTGTTGTTTATTTAGAGTACTTCCATGTGGGGGATTTTACTGTGCCAACCGAGCTGCTAGTACATATTTAACGAGACGTTGTTTAGCAGGTGCTGCATGAATGGTTCAGCAGACTAACGTTTAGGTTTCCGAATCTCATTTTAAAGAAAGGGAGAAAGTTTAGAGATTTCAGTCTTCTCGCTAAGTGATTATTGGATAGGCTCTAATTTGTTCTGTAATTTGGCCGTTTCGGGGTAACAACCCTCCTTTTTGAATAATGTCACTTCGGCAAGAACAGGTAGATTACTATGAATGGCCGGACACAGGGGTCAAGATAAGTCAACTGGCAGTTCATAAACATCAACCAGAAATAGTTATAAAATGTAACATTCAGCATTTATAAATGTGAAAGTAATGTGTATGACTAGAAATACAATATTGAGCCAGAAAAAAGCGCTTTTTGAAGTGAAGTGCCTAACACTAGAAACTACTTTTGGTGGGTAGGCTGCTCAGGGTAGAGGCCGGCTTAATGTAGATGGCGTTGGTAAAAGTCGCAGCAGCGGGAAGGTAGACACTGCGTGATGCGATGGTCAAGTGAGGTGCTGAAATTGCCGACGGAAAAGACCATCTGTTCGCGTCCTGATAACTGCAACGATTTTAAAGTCGTGGGGGCGATGATGCCAAGAATGCCTCCGTTCGATAACAAATGACAACAACAACAACAACACTGAGCTCCCTTCTATTTTACCTATTTAAAGTCTGAAAAAAGTAATAGATTTTGCACCATAAAACTGTAAGTTACTTTTCCCATTGCGTCGCTTAAAAGAGGAGAGTCTCGAAAACTAGCCTGCAGTTATCGTTTCTGAAAATAAACTGTAATACGTGGTTGCAAAATAAAACGGCTACCAGGAACAAAGGAAATCTAGACTCTTGCGTTAAAAGTTCAGTATTATTTCATAGCGCATAGTGTATTGCGCTTTCTGTGAATCTGTGGAGAGCTAGCGACAATCTAACAAAAAGTGTTTGTGATCCTAAAATTGCTTTTTGTATTAGAACCTTAATTATCGATTTCATTTCGGAGAACTAATTGATTCGAGGAAGAACAGTAGCCACAGGAATGTTAAATCTTAACTGGTATTAAAGGAAAACTGAATTCAATTTTTTCAATAAATAGATGAACAGACAAAGTTGATAAGTTAAAAGTATTTCTGACGTCATACAACCGAATTGATAGAGAAAAATGTGCACACCACGAGTGAAAACTGAGTTAGCATTCGACAAAACGATGACAAACTATGGGACAGCGGTCCCAGTTACGATTACTTGAAGACAATATGTAATTCAACCCGAGTGCCCGCACTATTCAGAATGCCTGCAATCAGCGACAAGAAAAGACACGTAAAAGGTAGAAGAGGATCAGAAGTCCCTTACAAAATTCCATGGATCGAGAAGCAGGGGTAATAGTCTCCCAACTTCTAAGAACTATACTAGACATGCGATAAAATCAGACCGTTTGATGCGTCTCTAAAAAAGTTAACTAGGTTTCGTTGTATTTGAAGTACTCCTGGTCACCCTCATATAATAGGATCACCGGACACATTGTGGCCAAAGAGCCTATTATTCCAAACAAAAACTCAATTCCATTACGACAGTCATGATATTGTTACTGGTGAGATGTCTTTATTTAGAACTGAAAGTTAGTGTCTTTTCCTCTTTACAATATTACGAAAAAATTTTAAGCAGTCATTTTCTTCAAAAATGTTTTCTTCTTGTGAGTGTTAGGAAAGCCCTCTGTGGCTGAATATTTGTTGTGATATCACTGAATTAGCGTAACGTAGGGAAAATCTTTCCAAGCAAATGTTTCACGACCTCTTCAACGGTCCTAAATTATCGCTTGAATTTTAAAGCTCGTCTAGTTCTTGTCTAGTGAAATTGAAATCAGAAACTCGCGTAGCCGTCAATGGCGGCGGTAGAAAGTTCAGGTACAAGCACGGTCTAGGTAGCGACGTCAGAGTTTCATACGATAGTCATGGCGTGAGAAACATAAAAACTGTGTAACTTACGCTTCCAAATTCCTAACGAGAAAGTAGAGCTCTGTTTCAGACTCCAGTATTGGTGCTCGGTTCCTACGTGTACCGTTCGGATTTAACGTCCAGAAAGTCACCCTTAAATAATTCCGGTCTCTTTTGTCCACCGTTGTATCAGATCTTGGTCTAAGATAAATTTTACCCGTGTGAAAAAGCTCTTGCTTCGTTTGAATTTTGCGTCCAAAAAACACAATTTTCGGGAGGTTCTGAAGCACGTCGCTTATGTATGACTCGGTTCAAACTCTGCAGGAAGGTAGATAAACGGATAAAATCGAAATTTTTTGCGAATCAAATAAATAAAAAGTACCTCCACCGATAAAATTTAAAATTCGCTTTCAAAAACCTAACATCATTCGGATTTTATGTGCAAAAAACTATTTTTGAGAGTTTACGCGCGACACTTTTGTTTTTCAGACTTGTGCTAATTGATTCGAATTTTGTAAGAAGGTAGACAAGTAAATGTAATAAATGGTCATTCTGTTGTTTATCTTTTCACACGATATAAGCAACATGGTTCGAAAGACAAAAAACCTGTAGAGGATCAGTCGTCTCCCGAGGTAATAAAAATCTATATCTGTTGCCAAGCTATGGAGATCTAATTTGAAAATAATGGTAGGATTAAAAGTAGGAACCAGAATGAGAAATCGTACCACAAAAAAGGCGAATATGTCGTGGCCAGAGTTAAGGATGTAAAAGAAGGGAACTAACAAACTTTTTGACGTACTGGCAGCTTTAAAGAAATTTAAAACACACCTTGACATACTTGCGTTTTTTTACGCGTTAACTCTACTTTCTTAGCGCAGTGAGATCTCTCAGCTGCAATGTGTTGCCACTTTTGTGTCTTGCAGTTAACAGGCTGAAATTCATGAACCTGTGCCCAAAATACAGAAGATTCGCCAGCCATAGTAACGGGGGTGGGTGTTGACAGTTCCCTTTCACAAACTCATCCCCTTTTACATATATGGTGAGAAGTGTACGGACGAATACACACATTTATATGCTTCTAAACTGGGGTGCATTTGCAGTAGGAAGTATCGCAGAGTGGGGCTGCATCTGTAATGGGAAGTATCCCAGAGTGGGGGTGGTATGCATCCTGAATTTTAATGATACACTGTCATATTGCAATAAATGACAAATGCCATATTGTATCACGTGATGGGATGTCATGTTACACATGACATAATGTATTATGTTAAATGACACGATGCCTTATATTACATGAGGGGTACTAATACTAATAAGTAAAAAAAAGGGAGTATGTCGATATTTTAATTCAAATGTATTTGAAGCTGCCAGACAACTGAAAAAGCTAAGAGTTCCCTTCTCCTAGTAGTTCCCTTCTAGCACTGCCCAGGGCATAGTACCAGGTGTAGACGTATGAAACCGGAAATCCGTTGCGATAATTACACGTCTGTTGTTTGAAACTGATCATACATTTCTATCACCTGTCCGGCAGGATATGAATGTCACTAAAAAAAAAAAAAAAAAAATCTATTGAGGCGAACCAGTCAGCGAGCCATTTTCGTACATTTCCAGACTAACTGAAGCGTTGTTCACCGAGAGCATGTCCCAGTGATGCAAATAGATGATAATCGGTCGGAGTTAAATCTGGAGAATAAGACGCATGCCCTAGTATTTCCCAACTGAACGCCTCGATCGTTTTCCTGACCCGTTTTGTTGTGTGTGATGGAGCAATATGACTTTCTGTTGCCTTTTTGTATATTCCGGTCGTTTCTCACGTAATTCTCGATTTAAGTCGATCATTTCCTGTTGGTAGCGATCAGTGTTAACGGTTTCACCAGGTTTTAGCAGCTCATAATAGATGGACACCCTTCTGATCCCACCAAACACAGAGAAGTGCCTTCTTTCCAAAGCGATTTGGTCTTGCTGTGGATGTCGATGGTTTGCCTCGATTCACTCATGGTTTACGAGGCTTAGCATTCTCAAAATATATCCATTTTTCATCACCTGTCACTAATCGATGGAGAAACGACTTTCTTTTATACCGGGCGAGAAGCATTTCTTAGGTGGTCTTTCGATTTGCTTGCTGCCCTCCATTCAGTTCATACGGAACCGATTTTTCCACTTTCTGCACCTTTCACATAGCTTTCAACTGAAGAGAAACTGCTTTCTGCGAGTCCCCGTTGAGTTTGAGTATCATCATCATCATCCAGTAAGGCCTGCGATTCGTTGTCATGGAACTTCTTCGGTGGACGCGATTCTGCAGCAGTTTCCTTCAAACGATAACAGAAAACAAATGTCCGCAAATCGTAGTTCCTAGCCACAAAACTCTACATGTTTACGGGTTTGAAACAGATACCGATGTATGGAACTTGGGTTGCTGTGTGTTGACAGTCGTCGTCAGCCGTTACAGGAAGCAGACGGCGCTGTAGAGGCGGTCTCACGGGCTCTACACTGACGGCTAACACCATCTATAGGGAAATTCCGGTTTCATACTTCTACACCTGGTAGTCTTTTTTGTGCTACTGCTGTTTTTTTATGGTATGTACTTGAGCTGAAGTAGTTCCTGTTCGAAGAAGTCCCGTCAAGTAAGTAGCTTGCAAATAGTCTTAAGACGTCTAAGACTGAGTTGCTTTTTATTTATTTCTCATATATTTCCGTATTTTAATTTTGAAAGGTTGGTTGTTACAGCAGATAATAAAAACATTTTGAAAAATTTGCTGGCATATGCGTGTTTTATGGTTAATTTATAAATCATCAACAGTGACAAAGGTCACATAAGAGAGATCGCCCTACTGTGTACATAATATCCAATATTGCAGAACATACATTTGCATTAATAAAAAGTGCCAGAATCTTTTAGAAAAGCGAAGGTAAAAAATATTGGAAACAGTAGGATGAGAACCACGTATACGTCATTTAGAAAATATAACTTTTATTTTAATTTTTTTTTAAACTCTGTTCACTACGCTGCTATGAACACATACAACTTGTCACGATGTCCATCTTAAATTTCCTGAAGGCTTTAATCTCCGATCAGTCAATAACTCAAAAGTAATCACAACAAACCGTACCAATACCGACGAGTGTTACGAGGAGCCCTCAATGTATCTGTGTTTCGAAATAGCGTATATTCGTAGGACATACATTACAATAGAAAACTCATCAAATACGAGGTTCAAGAACTAAAATACGGCGTCGCCCACTTCTCAGAACTTGGTACGATCACGAAAGTCGAGAGCACATCCCCAACGGTCGAAACTGGGCATGGGCACGTAGTTGACATCACGGCGAGGAATCACCAGCGTAACGCTTTCCAAATAGAGGTGCCCACCCGGTCACCTCGGCCGGCTGAGAGGAGAAACTGCAGCTCCAACACAGCTCAGACAGCGTCAAGAGAGCAGACGGCAAACCGGCCCCCAGCAACACTGGCTACAACAGCAGGCATTCGGAGGGGGGATCGTGAGACAGCGTAACGACTTTGGTGAGCCGATGGCGAAGGCTGTCAAGCTGCCCGTTTGCTTCACGGTGCCTGCTGTGGCGTCTCTTTCAGAATCGTTACACAATTTAAGAAAGATTCTGATTTTTAAAGTAATTTTACGTATGTATGTAGAAAATCAATATTGCTTACAGCGTTAATAATTTATGGAAACTGTCATGTTTTGTCCAAGAACAAGCATACAGTGTGGAACTAGACTTCTGCTGGTTTCATCTTCTAGTATATACACAATTACACTACAATGAGTCGTCCACTATCAAGTGTTATCCTATCTGGCATGACCTTTTGCTAGTTTGTAAGATTGTCGCCTATGTTCTCATGAATGTAAACGTAACTTGAGATTGAGATAATAGATATTGTTAATATTCAGCAGACCACCCTTACGCAAATTCCTAGCCTTTAGTCTGATTTTGTCGGTTATAAATGGTTTTTTCGAAAGCCTGCGACTGTGAAAACAATGGGTTTGTTTATAAATAATTTTCTGCTACCAGTCACGATTTTCTTTTATTTATGTTTTAGCCCACCTGTTTCGGGAAATGATTGCCATCTTCAAGTGTGTGTTTCTTTGTATTATGATATTTTTCTAAACATTTTTGATATGAGATTCTGGTTTGTTTTGTTGACTTTACTGCAGTATATAAAAATGCTCAGTTTTTAGTTAGTCATCGATTTTTGTATGTAGTGAGTGGCGAAATCTGGAAGAACTTGAACGTAGTTTTCTTATGGTACATTTATGCAGTGTCTCGCACATTTTAAGCTTCACTCACAAATTTCAGTGCGCGAGTGCTGTTTAACATGCGTGAGACTCTGCACAAATTAACCATAAGAAAACCGTAAGTACAAGTTCTTCTAGATTTCGCCACTAACTGCACATAAAAATCGATAAAACTAAAAACTGAGCATTTTTATATACTGCAGTAAAGTCAACAAAACAAACCACAATCTTACACATCGAAAATGTTGCAAAAAAAAAGCATAAAACAAATAAACACAAATTTGAAACTGGGAATCATTTCCCGAAACGCGTCGTGTAAAACGTAAATAAAAGAAAATAGAGACTGGTAGCTGAAAGTTATTTATAAACAAACCCATCCTATCCTTAACTATCCTACAGTGTCTAAAGTTACATGGGGCTATTGCAATTCTACTAGCGAAAAGTAGTGTGTTTTGCGTACTGATAAATTATTTCCAACGTGAATAGTCATTACTTGTATCTTCCGTTCAATAGAAACTGCCCGAGTTCGTTTACGTAGTCAGATTCTTGATCAGCTTGGGCGGTTTAGATAACTTTCAGTAGATATATTTTAAACGCAAACACACAAGCAGAAATTGGTCTCTCATTCTTAATAGAGAAATTAATCAATCCTAAAATTGTAAGTAGGCTGTTTAGGTTTTTATGTTGGTAAGTCACGTAGCGATCTGTATGAAAATCACTGGCTGTGCTGTGTGCAGCCTGTGGTTGGTTTGCATTGTTGGAATATTTGCTATTGTAGTGTTGAACAGTTGGATGTGAACAGCGCGTAGCGTTGCGCAGTTGGAGATGAGCCGCCAGCAGTGGTGGATGTGGGAAGAGAGATAGCAGAGTTTTGAGAGCGGACGATCTGGACGCGTGTCCGTCAGAAAAACGATGAACTAATATAATGACTTTCGAACACTATTAAGGTAAATATATTGTTATCTATCAAAATCTTCAATTTGCTAACGATACATGCTGATCGCAAGGCAACCAAGAACTTCTGAAGACAACTGATAAGACACCTTGATGCGTCCTTAAGAAAAACATCTTCCCGTTAGCCAGATTTGTTCCCCACGAAATATTTTATTCAAATTGTGTGCGGTCGTCAAAAAGTGATCGTCCTGCCATACCATAGCAAAAACGATGTTATTTTACAATAATGTTGAAACGGAAACCGTTTCCAAATTGAAATCATTTCTTTTTTACTGTTGAAATGTACTGATTGACAACAGTAAAACCAAATGAAAAAAGTTTCTTCTCTAAAATAATACACAGCGATTTTAAGGATTGCCATTGTTGGTTTCAAGTGGTGTTCATCCTGTCAGTTCAATAGAAAACGTTTTGATATCATCCACACGAAACTACGTGCGTGGGACGATACTGACTTCCAGTTTGATTTATCTGTGCCCCATTTCAGTTCCTCATATTCCTATGTTGTTGTTGTTGTTGTTGTTGTTGTGGTCTTCAGTCCTGAGACTGGTTTGATGCAGCTCTCCATGCTACTCTGTCCTGTGCAAGCTTCTTCATCTCCCAGTACCTACTGCAACCTACATCCTTCTGAATCTGCTTAGTGTATTCATCTCTTGGTCTCCCCCTACGATTTTTACCCTCCACGCTGCCCTCCAGTACTAAATTGGTGATCCCTTGATGCCTCAGAACATGTCCTACCAACCGATCCCTTGACACTTAAATCTATATTCGATGTTAACAAATTTCTCTTCTTCAGAAACGCTTTCCTTGCCATTGCCAGTCTACATTTTATATCCTCTCTACTTCGACCATCATCAGTTATTTTGCTCCCCAAATAGCAAAACTCCTTTACTACTTTAAGTGTCTCATTTCCTAATCTAATACCCTCAACATCACCCGACTTAATTCGACTACATTCCATTAACCTCGTTTTGCTTTTGTTGATGTTCATCTTATATCCTCCCTTCAAGACACCATCCATTACGTTCAACTGCTCTTCCAAGTCCTTCGCTGTCTGACAGAATTACAATGTCATCGGCGAACCTCAAAGTTTTTACTTCTTCTCCATGGATTTTAATACCTACTCCGAATTTTTCTTTTGTTTCCTTTACTGCTTGCTCAATATACAGATGGAATAACATCGGGGAGAGGCTACAACCCTGTCTTACTCCCTTCGCAACCACTGCTTCCTTTTCATGCCCCTCGACTCTTGTAACTGCCATCTGGTTTCTGTACAAATTGTAAATAGCCTTTCGCTCCCTGTATTTTACCCCTGCCACCTTTAGAATTTGAAAGAGAGTATTCCAGTCAACATTGTCAAAAGCTTTCTCTAAGTCTACAAATGCTAGAAACGTAGGTTTGCCTTTCCTTAATCTTTCTTCTAAGATAAGTCGTAAGGTCAGTATTGCCTCACGTGTTCCAGTATTTCTACGGAATCCAAACCGATCTTCCCCGAGGTCTGCTTCTACTAGTTTTTCCATTCGTCTGTAAAGAATTCGTGTTAGTATTTTGCAGCTGTGGCTTATTAAAGTGATTGTTCGGTAATTCTCACATCTGTCAACACTTGCTTTCTTTGGGATTGGAATTATTATATTCTTCTTGAAGTCTGAGGGTATTTCGCCTGTTTCATACATCTTGCTCACCAGATGGTAGAGTTTTGTCAGGACTGGCTCTCCCAAGGTTCAGTAGTTCCAATGGAATGTTGTCTACTCCGGGGGCCTTGTTTCGACTCAGGTCTTTCAGTGCTCTGTCAAACTCTTCACGCAGTATCGTATCTCCCATTTAATCTTCATCTACATCCTCTTCCATTTCCATAATATTGTCCTAAGGTACATCGCCCTTGTATAGACCCTCTATATACTCCTTCCACCTTTCTGCCTTCCCTTCTTTGCTTAGAACTGGGTTTCCATCTGAGCTCTTGATATTCATACAAGTGGTTCTCTTCTCTCCAAAGGTCTCTTTAATTTTCCTGTAGGCAGTATCTATCTTACCCCTAGTGAGACAAGCCTCTACAGCCTTACATTTGTCCTCTAGCCATCCCTGCTTAGCCATTTTGCACTTCCTGTCGATCTCATTTTTGAGACGTTTTTATTCCTTTTTGCCTGCTTCATTTACTGCATTTTTATATTTTCTCCTTTCATCAATTAAACTCAATATTTCTTCTGTTACCCAAGGATTTCTACTAGCCCTCGTCTTTTACCTACTTGATCCTCTGCTGCCTTCACTACTTCATCCCTCAAAGCCACCCATTCTTCTTCTACTGTATTTCTTTCCCCCATTCCTGTCAATTGTTCCCTTATGCTCTCCCTGAAACTCTGTACAACCTCTGGTTCTTTCAGTTTATCCAGGTCCCATCTCCTTAAATTCCCACCTTTTTGCAGTTTCTTCAGTTTTAATCTACAGGTCATAACCAATAGATTGTGGTCAGAGTCCACATCTGCCCCTGGAAATGTCTTACAATTTAAAACCTGGTTCCTAAATCTCTGTCTTACCATTATATGATCTATCTGATACCTTTTAGTATCTCCAGGGTTCTTCCATGTATACAACCTTCTTTTATGATTCTTGAACCAAGTGTTAGCTATGATTAAGTTGTGCTCTGTGCTAAATTCTACCAGGCGTCTTCCTCTTTCATTTCTTAGCCCCAATCCATATTCACCTACTACGTTTCCTTCTCTCCCTTTTCCTACTCCCGAATTCGTCACCCATGACTATTAAATTTTCGTCTCCCTTCACTATCTGAATAATTTCTTTTATTTCATCATACATTTCTTTTATTTCATCATACATTTCTTTTATTTCATCATACATTTCTTCAATTTCTTCGTCATCTGCAGAGCTAGTTGGCATATAAACTTGTACTACTGTAGTAGGTGTGGGCTTCGTATCTATCTTGGCCACAATAATGCGTTCACTAAGCTGTTTGTAGTAGCTTACCCACGTTCCTATTGTCCTATTCATTATTAAACCTACTCCTGCATTACCCCTATTTGACTTTGTGTTTATAACCCTGTGGTCACCTGACCAGAAGTCTTGTTCCTCCTGCCACCGAACTTCACTAATTCCCACTATATCTAACTTTAACCTATCCATTTCCCTTTTCAAATTTTCTACCTACCTGCCCGATTAAGGGATCTGACATTCCACGCTCCGATCCGTAGAACGCCAGTTTTCTTTCTCCTGATAACGACATCCTCTTGAGTAGTCCCCGCCCAGAGATCCGAATGGGGGACTATCTTATCTCCGGAATATTTTACCCAAGGGGACACCATCATTTAATCATATATTAACGCTGCATGCCCTCGGGAAAAATCACGGCCGTAGTTTCCCCCTTGCTTTCAGCCGTTCGCAGTACCAGCACAGCAAGGCCGTTTTGGTTATTGTTACAAGGCCAGATCAGTCAATCATCCAGACTGTTGCCCTTGCAACTACTGAAAAGGCTGCTGCCCCTCTTCAGGAACCACACGTTTGTCTGACCTCTCAACAGATACCCCGCCGTTGTGGTTGTACCTATGGTACGGCTATCTGTATCGCTGAGGCAGGCAAGCCTCCCCACCAACGGCAAGGTCCATGGTTCATGGGGGGAAGCATATTCCTATAGGTCAGCCGTATTGTGAAGTACGGCACGTATTTTATCCTCAAAGCAGTGCCTAAACCGTATTTTACTCTGAAGACTGAACGTAACTTTATCGAGGAAAGTACCGGTTTCGGTGGATATGAAAGCCTGTAGCGATTCCGTAAATCGCTCCACCTGTATATATATATATATATATATATATATATATATATATATATATATATATATATATATATACATACTCCTGGAAATGGAAAAAAGAACACATTGACACCGGTGTGTCAGACCCACCATACTTGCTCCGGACACTGCGAGAGGGCTGTACAAGCAATGATCACACGCACGGCACAGCGGACACACCAGGAACCGCGGTGTTGGCCGTCGAATGGCGCTAGCTGCGCAGCATTTGTGCACCACCGCCGTCAGTGTCAGCCAGTTTGCCGTGGCATACGGAACTCCATCGCAGTCTTTAACACTGGTAGCATGCCGCGACAGCGTGGACGTGAACCGTATGTGCAGTTGACGGACTTTGAGCGAGGGCGTATAGTGGGCATGCGGGAGGCGGGTGGACGTACCGCCGAATTGCTCAACACGTGGGGCGTGAGGTCTCCACAGTACATCGATGTTGTCGCCAGTGGTCGGCGGAAGATGCACGTGCCCGTCGACCTGGGACCGGACCGCAGCGACGCACGGATGCACGCCAAGACCGTAGGATCCTACGCAGTGCTGTAGGGGACCGCACCGCCACTTCCCAGAAAATTAGGGACACTGTTGCTCCTGGGGTATCGGCGAGGACCATTCGCAACCGTCTCCATGAAGCTGGGCTACGGTCCCGCACACCGTTAGGCCGTCTTCCGCTCACGCCCCAACATCGTGCAGCCCGCCTCCAGTGGTATCGTGACAGGCGTGAATGGAGGGACGACTGGAGACGTGTCGTCTTCAGCGATGAGAGTCGCTTCTGCCTTGGTGCCAATGATGGTCGTATGCGTGTTTGGCGCCGTGCAGGTGAGCGCCACAATCAGGACTGCATACGACCGAGGCACACAGGGCCAACACCCGGCATCATGGTGTGGGGAGCGATCTCCTACACTGGCCGTACACCACTGGTGATCGTCGAGGGGACACTGAATAGTGCACGGTACATCCAAACCGTCATCGAACCCATCGTTCTACCATTCCTAGACCGGCAAGGGAACTTGCTGTTCCAACAGGACAATGCACGTCCGCATGTATCCCGTGCCAGTGCTCTAGAAGGTGTAAGTCAACTACCCTGGCCAGCAAGATCTCCGGATCTGTCCCCCATTGAGCATGTTTGGGACTGGATGAAGCGTCGTCTCACGCGGTCTGCACGTCCAGCACGAGCGCTGGTCCAACTGAGGCGCCAGGTGGAAATGGCATGGCAAGCCGTTCCACAGGACTACATCCAGCATCTCTACGATCGTCTCCATGGGAGAATAGCAGCCTGCATTGCTGCGAAAGGTGGATATACACTGTACTAGTGCCGACATTGTGCATGCTCTGTTGCCTGTGTCTATGTGCCTGTGGTTCTGTCAGTGTGATCATGTGATGTATCTGACCCCAGGAATGTGTCAATAAAGTTTCCCCTTCCTGGGACAATGAATTCACGGTGTTCTTATTTCAATTTCCAGGAGTATATATATATATATATATATATATATATATATATATATATATATAAATTTTTTTCAGTCCGACGCTCCTTGTGAAAAGTGTCATTGACTTCGTCTGAATACGGACGAGACGCTATTGTATTCGTGGGAAGAGTGAAACATTCCATGGCAACAGCAAGATAATTTTTCAGATAATCCATCAGTGCTACACGATATTAGGCAGTTGTACCGGTTTCTTTGGCTCTTCGGTGTAATACAACTGTCAGTAGTACTGATTAGTTACACAAAGCACTTCTGCACCACAAAAATACGTTCAGGCTCTTGCCCAAATATGCAGAGGATGAGGGCAGGTGTCTGGGTGACAACTGCTGAGGCAGGTAACAAGACTCTGGGATTCGCGATACCATAGCGCGCGCTGGGACTGTATTGAGATTGCCAACAGCGAATATGTGCTCCTGGCATAGCATCATATTAAAAGATTTCGCAAATGATGGGAACGATGATGCTGAATAACTCACTCTTTTGATACCTAATGACAATAAAAGCAGTACTGAGTTCCCATTAATTTTTAGGTACTGAAAGTAGAAATAAAATAAAAGGTGTTCCATAAAAAAACCATTACGCCTCAGCTTGCTTGATGTGAAGTAGTTCGTTCACATGAGTGCGAGAATACAGTCGTTGGGCATTTTGAGCGCGAAGCAAGAAGTTCAGTCGTTCGTAATTAGTGGCTTTCAAGGCATTTTGTGTGTACTTTTTTTCCCTTTCTGAACTAGAACGTATTATAAATCTCGGAGATTGCAGAACAAATCACTCTGTCCTTTCCGACTGGAAATATGTTAATCCAAGTCCATATGCGACTCGCTGCTTGTTGCCTGAGGAAGTGTGAAAGGGTGGGTCATAAATTAATGTCCGCGACTACGGGGTAGAGCGTGTGAGCTCATGCTGCTTCTACTGCCACAAGTGAGGCATCATGGTCCTAACATCTAATCTGGTTACTGCACACGAAGGACGACACAGACACAGGGAAGAACTGAATAGTGCATCAGGTTATGTTTATCCTATCTAAACAGGAAACCTAGGAGAACTAGTTACACATATTACAATGGAAGTGCTTTTAAAAATTTATATTTTCTAAAGTTGGACAAGGTCAGTCAAGTTAATTGCTTTTAACAGAATTCTTAATTCGTTACA
The DNA here is from genome assembly GCF_023898315.1 of Schistocerca nitens. Classification (NCBI taxonomy): domain Eukaryota; kingdom Metazoa; phylum Arthropoda; class Insecta; order Orthoptera; family Acrididae; genus Schistocerca; species Schistocerca nitens. The sequence goes on from NC_064622.1 coordinate 266,062,491, forward strand.
TTAACTGAAAATGGGGTTCATATAAATCTATTTTAGGAGAAGCCCGTATGTTAGAAAGTGAACATAACAAACGCAAACAGTAAAACTGTCAACTCGTCCTTGAATTAGATTGAGTTGGTGAGGATAGGCCCTATGGAAGGAAGACTGCATTGAAGCTATAGCAACAAGGTATCTTTATCTATGTAGGTCGCTGATAAAAGATTAAAGAACCTAAATTCAAACTGGACTTACGTCAACAACTTAAGTATAGAATGTGTTCAAAAATGTTCAAACGCCATCAGGGATGCGTTTCAAAATCATATGAATAATCGATAAAGCAACGTGCGCTGGATGCTAGGCGTTTGTGAAACAATGTTTTTTTTTCTTCAAGAATATGATTTTGGTACGTCCTGAAATTGCCACCCGGGGCAGATAACCCAGTTCGGCCCTCCCCCCCCCCCCCTGTACCCTTCGCCCCCCCCCCCTCCCAAGACGCGGGCCTGTCCACATTCGGTATGTCAGCGTTAGTGCTATGAACAGAGTGGGGTATTTCGGATCTTCTCCCTTCCCTTCAGGAGTGCTATTCATGGAGTTAAGCTGAATACGCGACAAGAGATACGGGCAGGCACTTCGTGTTAAAACACTCTTTTTGTTGTAGTTGAAAACACTAATTTTCTCGACCAAATAATTGTAACTGTTGGGCTTAGTCATGTGTAACTGGCTGTGCTTAAATAATAAAACCTTAGTTCCCAGGCCTTTTTATATTCGTCTTCTAACATCTAGAAATACTATCCATATATACACTGCTGGCCACCGTAAATGCAACACCCTGAAGGAAGCATCCGAATCAAGTGAAATTTACACCATGGGTTTGCAGCGATGAGATATGCAACTGATTAGAATTTCAGCGCAGACGCACATCACGCGCGCCTGTGGCGCCACCTCATAGCGCCATTTAAGGCTTGGCGATTTCAACGAGTGTACGTTCGGCACGTGTGTTTACCTTGTGGTTGTTTCACAAGACGATCAGTTATGCCTCGTAGACAACAGCGAACATCGTTTGATCAAGTATCCGAGTTCGACAGAGGAAGGATAGTGGCTTACCGAGATTGTGGATTATCATACAGAGAAATCGCTAGTCGTGTTGGACGAAACCAAACAACTGTAATGCGGATATGTGACCGTTGGATGCAGGAGGGTACGACGGACCGACGTGGTCGATCGCATTCACCTCGGTGCACCACTGCACGTGCTGATAGGCAAATTGTGCGCATGGCAGTGACGGATCGCTCAGTGACATCCCGAACCATAGCACAGCACATTGCGTCTGTAACGCATCATCCAGTGTCTGCGCGTACCATTCGACGCCGTTTACAGTAGAGGTCTGTCCGAAAGACTTCCATTGCTTCGTCTACCATTGACGCAGAACCACAGACGTCTCCGTCGCCAATGGTGTGATGACAGACGGATGTGGACGGCGGAATGGAATGACGTTGTCTTTACTGACGAGGCACGCTTCTGTCTGCAGCACCACGATGGTCGGATTCGAGTGTGGAGACACCGTGGAGAGAGGATGCTGGACAGCTGCATTATGCACCGTCACACTGGTCTTGCACCGGGTATTATGGTATGGGGCGGTATTGGATATTACTCTCGCACGCCTCTAGTACGCATTGCCGGTACTTTAAATAGCCAGCGCTACATATCCGAGGTGCTGGAGCCAGTTGTCCTTCCTTACCTTCAGGGCTCGGCCACAGCCATATTTCAACAGGATAATGCGCGACCACACGTGGCACGCATTGTCCAAAGGTTCTTCGTCAATAACCAGATTGAATTGCTTCCCTGGCCGGCTCGCTCTCCGGATCTTTCGCCGATAGAAAACATATGGTACATGGTTGCTCAACGAGTGACCCAGATTACATCTCCAGCTGCCACATCAGATGATCTTTGGCAACGTGTGGAAGCTGCTTGGGCTGCTGTACCCCAGGAACACATCCAACGTCTCTTTGACTCAATGCCGAGACGTGTGGCAGCAGTGATCTCGAACAATGACGGCTACTCTGGCTACTGATTCTGGCAGGAACCACATGTCACAGACGTCTGTAAACGTAATCATTTGATATTTGGTCAACATGTTATTTACAAAATAAATTTTGTTGTGCTACCTCTTGTCTTTCTTGGTGTTGAATTTACGGTGGCCAGCAGTGTATATTCACGCTGTGTCGCAGCCCCTCCCCTCCCTTTCTTTCATCATGAACTTTGTATTAACGTCAAATGTCACTCGTATAAAGAATTCCTTCGCCCGGCTACAGAGGCTCTCTCTGGTCTAGTTTAAGGAAGTATCTTGAAACTAATCTCCTGTCGAGATCACAGTAGCTTACGTTTCAACACCCACACTTCTTCAACTTGAATTACTAATTATTTGTTCTTCGCTGATGTCTTCATTTTTATTTTCGTATGTTGGTGTCAACGTAGCTGCTGTATCGATGACTTAACCATTCTTACTGACACTTATCGTTGGAGCTATATCTCATCTGTTGTTATTAATGTTATGTCAAACTGGTCGATGACATTAAAGCAGACGATTGAATTCGAAATTATAAGCAGGGGAAGCCGGCCGGGGTGGCCGCGCAGTTCTAGGCGCTACAGTTTGGAACCGCGCGATCGCTACGGTCGCAGATTCGAATCCTGCCTCGCGCATGGATGTGTGTGATGTCCTTCAGTTAGTTGGGTTTAAGTAGTTCTAAGTTCTAGGGGACTGATGACGTCAGAAGTTAAGTCCCATAGTACTTAGAGCCATTTTTTGAACCACATTCTTCCAGTGACGCTCACTCGGCTAGCATAAAAGTTATGAACTGTCATAACAAAGTAATGTCTCGTGGTACAAAATATCACCTTGAAGCTAGGGAATTAAGTAGACACTCGCGATAAACTGCACAGATTTCAAGTTCATATTAGACGAAAATATTGCATGTTTTAAATAAGCCTTATATAGCCAACGAACTTGAAAGGTGGAGACAAAGAGGTTGGGCTGGAAAAGGAAACGAGGGAGAAAAAAAGAAGTAATTAAAATAAAATCATTCCCAGCAACAAAACGTTAACAACGTGACATTTTCATCGGACAATTGTCAGTAAACAGTAGAAACCAATTATTCCATGGAAGGCACTCCTCGTCCCAGTATTCAGTTCAGGCCTCCGCCGAATGCGCGCGGGATGAAGGCGGAGTTTCGTGGGAAAACCTCTGTAGAAGGGAGAAACCTCCATGTTGTGCGGTAGCGTACTGTATTTGTTGAGTGTTTTCGAATTGCCGCTGGCGAAAGCTGTCTGTTCACTCCAGGTACCAGCCAAGATTTTAAAATCGTGGGAGCGATGATGGCAAGACTCCTCGGTTCGATAACCAATGAGAATAAACTATAAAATAATTCTGAGCTCCCTTAAATTTTTTCTTCCCCCTGTCCAAGTTTCATATTACAACCAAATGATACTTTTTTTTCTCCTCTCTGAGCACTGTGGCACTAAACATCTGATGTCATCAGTCCCTAGAACTTAGAGCTACTTAAATCTAACCAAACTAAGAACATCATACACATCCATGCCCGAGGCAGGATTCGAACCTGCGACCGTAGCAGCAGCGCGGTTCCGGACTGAAGCCCCTAGAACCGCTTGGCCACAGCGGCCGGCGAGGTGTGTTACTTACTTTCAACGATACTAATAACCAACTTAGAGTTCCTGAAGCTCTTCTCGTTTCTTCAGTTTGCAGTAAATTTGGAGTACTGCGATGTACAACACTCATTCCGCCCATGGGGCGTTGCCTAAACTATATTTTAACAGAAAAAGTCTGAACGTAATATTTTCGAGACAATTACCTGTTTAGATGGGTATGAAACACCGTATCTCCAGCCGAATAGAACGTTTAATTAGAATTATGTAGTACTTGTAAACATTGTGATTCGCTTCGTCTTAATCCGACGCAATCGCGTTCATGGACAATGTGAAACATACTCCATAGTAACAACGGCAAAGATATTTATGCAGCGAATACCTTCGAGCTTCCCGGGCCGCAAGATGTGATCAGCGCTACATTTTCATCGCACAAAATCTCCTGCATCCACTAGATTGTCAGTGGAAGCTGTTTACGTGAAAGGCACTTTGTACTCGGCCAAGCATCTTCAATCCTTTGTGGATATGGGCCAAAGAAGACGACAAAGGCGTGAATGAAAACCACTGCGGGACATAGAGGGAGGCTGCGTCGAACGATGACGTTGCGCTTTTGTTACAAATGACAGTCGCCAGTGGCTTCGCTTCTGGATATATCTTACGATTTTAAAATGAGAGAAGCGATGATAAGACTAATCATTACAGAGCTAATGATAACGTTAATAAAACATTAACTGTAATTAATATTCATTCCAGGTCGAACAAAACAAGATAAAAAAAAATTGGCGGAGCATTGTAGAAGTGCTATAGTGCCGATTCAAAGGTGCCCGGCTCAATTCATGGTCAGTCCTAAGAGTTCTTTACATGTCCCGTATCACTTTTCGTCTCTTGACAGCTGCATTGCGGTTCTCAGTCCGTGTTAAACTGCAGATCCCATTACACCTGTCTCCGAAAGTCAGTTCAAAAATCGGGGAAACAAAATGTTACGTCCCGGCCAACAATGCCATACGATCATTTCATTTTAGTAAATATGAAGATTCCGAAAAAACTGAACTGTCACGCATTAAGATATAGACGCCAATTATCACGTGCAAACTTACCTACGACGTTTCAAGCGCCAGCTTCAAGTGAGAAATCTAGGAATGTATCGCTCCGTATGGATTACAAGGGCAAGACAAGACTTACTAAAGCGCGCACGGTGACTTCCAAGCAATCATTCTTCCCACGCTCCATTCGTGAATGATACGGGAAGGACGACTAATAACAGGACAGTGATAAGTACCCTCTGTCATGTACTTCCGTGATTAGAGTACGGATGTAGATATAGTAACGCCTTTCTACTCGGGCAAGCGCAATTTTCGACTCACGTTGCAAGCAAAGATTTTTAAATTGCAGGAGCAATGATGTCAGTTATGAATGTACCTCTGATCAATATTGACGAGAATGCTTAGTGAGCTCCTATGATGGTGTATAAAATACAATAGCAGGGGCTTGAATCACGCTTTGTGTAAAACATTACATACGAACACGTTCACCTGTTTCTTACAGCACATTTTCAGGAGGTGGTTCCCAACAACTAGTAGATACTTAAAAATTGTCATTACCATCTTGAGAGGTTCCTAAAAGTCTCATCAGTTTCGGTAGACTGGCCATTATCGGTGTCCAATATACAAAGTAAAATACGTAACATTCCAGGCTTAAGTTGTCACGAATCTGTCAACTGATGAAAATGCTAACACCACCACACATTAATGAAATGTCACGTACCTATGCAGAAGTATTCGTAGTTTCATGTTAGGCGAAATATAAAATTATCATCGCATATAATAAAACAATGACTTACTCTGAAAAGTATACCATAACACAGTGATATGATTGCTAATTCACGGTTTTATCATTTGTATTAATAACTTTATACTTTCCCTAACATGAAGCTGTGAATACTTCTGTAAGAATACGTGACATTTTATGTGCGTGTTGTCCTCAACATTTTCATCATTTAACAGATTAACGTGAACTGTTACGTATATATTTTGGTGTAAGGGCCCTGATAATGGTGAGTCGACCGAAACTAGTTAGGTAAATAAAGAATTCTACCAGCAGCTCAAGGGGACAATAATCATTTTCATACTTCCCACAGTAATAAATGTCAAATTGAAGTGGGTTACTCCACACTAAGTCGGTATACCGTCTTTCTGCACTTGGCCTAATCTAAATCATGTGCGAAGTTAATAGTGAACACCCGGTATGTTCCACTAATTTAGTCTGTCATTCCATTTGATGTTGGACACATCTTAAAATGTTATCTTCCCCCACAAATCGTTGAAAAGTAATTTCTAAACACAATCATCTCATTAAGAAAGTATCTTTCGTTAAGCTTTTTCTTTTTGCTTGTCCCAGTCAGTTCCAGGAAAATGATTTTGGTGTCATTGAATCACTTCAGTCTTCCGAGGAAAAGTATTAAACTATCTAAACTGTGTTCAAAGATATTAATTTCCCGTTTGAAATTATGAAACTTAGCTTGTTTCCTGCTACATCTGCCGCAGTTTGAACAGCACCACAGTAACAAAACGAACTGTTACAAATCGGTTACTTCAAGGAGAGCTCCGAGCCAAACGCCCTGTAGCGTGCATTCCACTGAGCCCAAATCACCACCATTCGCGACGTGGTGTTGAGCGAGAACTCAGTTGTGTTTTCTTAAGAAAGCTGGTTGTGCCTCAGCGCCAGTGATGGTTGTTTGTTGGTTGGAAGGAGATCGGTTGAAGGCTTGCAACCAATCTGCGTGCTACGCACATTGGACCTACAACTTGAGTCGTGGTCCGGAGTGCGATTTCGTATGACAGCAGCGGTACTCTCATCATATGACTAAAAATCTGTTAGCGTCCGGTGATTCCACCGGTTTTGCTGTCATTGGTGAAAAGCATTCCAGGACTTGTTTCCTAGCAGGATAGCGCTCACCACATACCCAACATGTTCTACAGTGTGTCATGTCCGGTGGCGTGCTCGATAAGCAGGTCTCCAATCGAATACGTATGGGACATCATCGCACAACAACTCCAGCGTCATCCATTGAGAGGCACCTACATGCCATGCTCATACTGTGGCATCAAGCAGTCAGGCCTGCAAGATGAGTGGTCTGCCAAGCGAGTGGACTCATTCTTATTTATTGACTAACATGAACTCTCGTACTCACAATTAAGTTAAAAGTTATTCTCTTTTTTTGGACATTACGCAACGGAAACGCACATCTGACTATTAGTAATTTACACAACTCTGACTGTACACTACGCACTGGCAATACCACATTTTCTTTCTTATTTAACGGCTTTGATCCACACGTGGCCATCGCACTGAATATGAATGGCGCACACACAAATTCTGGGTATCATGACAACATACTATTCGAAGGAAAAGGCCACCAATCTTTTCCTTTCACTATCTTATTTATTCCGATAAATTCTATAACCTAAACACACAAATTCTATAACCTACAACAATAACACATGAGAAATTCCGCCCAGTGGCTATGGCTTTACATTGGGGAATCTCTATCTTATGGTCTCGTAATTATTTAACGCTACAGTGCACTTTCTGGATAGGATGGTGGATCTTTTGCTATATCTCACACTTCGACTCTCACACCCATCATCACGAAAATTTACTCCAGACCGAGCGGTACAAAAGGAACATGCATAACCCACTACCTCTGAAACTATCTTGCTACTCTCCCATGCAAACCACACATACTTAAATTACATGAAATACACCACACTGGCAACATACAATACAACACCAAGAATAGCCACAACGTTATAATCACATAACTTTCAGCATTCCCACATCAATTAATGTTCACCCCAGTTTCACATGTCACTGCCCACTTCGTAACTACTTTCCTACTACGAACTCTGGAGGATATATGCACGTCTTCCTGTGCAATGCAAGCCAAGTGGCGTTGCTGGATGGACGGCTGACTCACCTTGTTTCTCTCTGAGTATTATAGTTTGAATCAAGCGTCACACGGAAACATAACACGCAAAGTAACATTAAGAACATACTCATCACACACGCGAGTCCTCAACTGATACCATGGACGAGTACTCCTCTTTATCCTTCGTCTCTCACACAGATTGAGACTCACACAGTACTCACCACGTGGAAGTACTCGTCTCTAATTTCAAGTTCTGCACACGCCATTTCTTAAATATTTCCAACTTATAGTACACACGCCAGTAATTCAGCTTAACTTATACACTCGGAAGTATTTCAACTTATTGCTACACGTGGTTTAATTGTGACGGTTGGTCACTCCCGAAGATTACTACGATCCCCTTAATATTACCTGCCTGACATTTAATTCTCCCCACAAAAGTTCCTGAAATAGAGAAATTATTATTCCAAACTACTCTTAAGTATTCCACATGCATACCGTTCTCTCCTCTCTGTTGTCTTTACGGAGCACACCTAAGACAGGTCTTACCAACACAAGATCCCGTGCCAGAGTGCTGAAACATGGCCGATCTCGAACCTCCGCCAAGGTGGGGGAGCACCATGCTACCGTACTGGTCAGCCACATTTCAGGCGCTCAAAGCTCAGGTAAATTTCATCTCTTTGGTTCCACCAAAGGTGACCAAAGTACCGTCTCAAAGATTATCATATATTGCACATTCATTATCTGTGGTTAGCAGAAGACCATACATTCATTCATTTCGCAGGTCTCACAAAATTGGATGTAGGGATTTATTTTGTGGGAGTGCACATGTTGTTGTTGTTGTTGTTGTTGTTGTTGTTGTTGTGGTCTTCAGTCCATGCTACTCCATCCTGTGCAAGGTTCTTAATCTCCCAGTACCTACTGCAACCTACATCCTTCTGAATCTGCTTAGTGTATTCATCTCTTGGTCTCCCTCTACGATTTTTACCCTCCACGCTGCCCTCCAATGCTAAATTTGTGATCCCTTGATGCCTCAAAACATGTCCTACCAACCGATCCCTTCTTCTAGTCAAGTTGTGCCACAAACTTCTCTTCTCCCCAATCCTATTCAATACCTCCCCATTAGTTACGTGATCTACCCACCTTATCTTCAGCATTCTTCTGTAGCACCACATTTCGAAAGCTTCTATTCTCTTTTTGTCCAAACTGGTTATCGTCCATGTTTCACTTCCATACATGGCTACACTCCATACAAAAACTTTCAGAAATGACTTCCTGACACTTAAATCTATATTCGATGTTAACAAATTTCTCTTCTTCAGAAACGATTTCCTTGCCATTGTCAGTCTACATTTTATATCCTCTCTACTTCGACCATCATCAGTTATTTTACTCCCTAAATAGCAAAACTCCTTTACTACTTTAAGTGTCTCATTTCCTAATCTAATCCCCTCAGCATCACCCGATTTAATTTGACTACATTCCATTATCCCCTTTTTGCTTTTGTTGATGTTCATCTTATATCATCCTTTCAAGACACTGTCCATTCCGTTCAACTGCTCTTCCAAGTCCTTTGCTGTCTCTGACAGAATTACAATGTCATCGGCGAACCTCAAAGTTGTTACTACTTCTCCATGAATTTTAATACCTACTCCGAATTTTTTTTTGTTTCCTTTACTGCTTGCTCAATATACAGATTGAATAACATTGGGGAGAGGCTACAACCCTGTCTCACTCCTTTCCCAACCACTGCTTCCCTTTCATGCCCCTCGACTCTTATAACTGCCATCTGGTTTCTGCACAAATTGTAAATAGCCTTTCGCTCCCTCTCCCTGTATTTTACCCCTGCCACCTTCAGAATTTGAAAGAGAGTATTCCAGTTAACGTTGTCAAAAGCTTTCTCTAAGTCTACAAATGCTAGAAACGTAGGTTTGCCTTTTCTTAATCTTTCTTCTAAGATAAGTCGTAAGGTTAGTATTGCCTCACGTGTTCCAACATTTCTACGGAATCCAAACTGATCTTCCCTGAGGTCCGTTTCTACTAGTTTTTCCATTCGTGTGTAAAGAATTCGCGTTAGTATTTTGCAGCTGTAACTTATTAAACTGATAGTTCGGTAATTTTCACATCTGTCAACACCTGCTTTCTTTGGGATTGGAATTATTATATTCTTCTTGAAGTCTGAGGGTATTTCGTCTGTCTCATACATCTCGCTCACCAGATGGTAGAGTTTTGTCATGACTGGCTCTCCCAAGGCCATCAGTAGTTCTAATGGAATGTTGTCTACTCCCGGGGCCTTGTTTCGACTCAGGTCTTTCAGTGCTCTGTCAAACTCTTCACGCAGTATCTTATCTCCCATTTCATCTTCATCTACATCCTCTTCCATTTCCATAATATTGTCCTCAAGTACATCGCCCTTGTATAGACCCTCTATATACTCCTTCCACCTTTCTGCCTTCCCTTCTTTGCTTAGAACTGGGTTGCCATCTGAGCTCTTGATATTCATACAAGTGGTTCTCTTCTCTCCAAAGGCCTCTTTAATTTTCCTGTAGGCTTTATCTATCTTATCCCTAGTGAGACAAGCCTCTACATCCTTACATTTGTCCTCTAGCCATCCCTGCTTAGCCATTTTGCACTTCCTGTCGATCTCATTTTTGAGACGTTTTTATTCCTTTTTGCCTGCTTCATTTACTGCATTTTTATATTTTCTCCTTTCATCAATTAAATTCAATATTTCTTCTGTTACCCAAGGATTTCTATTAGCCCTCGTCTTTTTACCTACTTGATCCTCTGCTGCCTTCACTACTTCATCCCTCAGAGCTACCCATTCTTCTTCTACTGTATTTGTTTCCCCCATTCCTGTCAATTGTTCCCTTATGCTCTCCCTGAAACTCCGTACAACCTTTGGTTCTTTCAGTTTATCCAGGTCCCATCTCCTTAAATTCCCACCTTTTTGCAGTTTTTTCAGTTTCAATCTGCAGGTCATAACCAATAGATTGTGGTCAGAATCCACATCTGCCCCTGGAAATGTCTTACAATTTAAAACCTGGTTCCTAAATCTCTGTCTTACCATTATATAATCTATCTGATACCTTTTAGTGTCTCCAGGGTTCTTCCATGCATACAACCTTCTTTTATGATTCTTAAACCAAGTGTTAGCTATGATTAAGTTGTGCTCTGTGCAAAAATTTACCAGGCGGCTTCCTCTTTCATTTCTTAGCCCCAATCCATATTCACCTACTAAGTTTCCTTCTCTCCTTTTTCCTACACTCGAATTCCAGTCACCCATGACTATTAAATTTTCGTCTCCCTTCACTACCTGAATAATTTCTTTTATCTCGTCAATCATCTGCAGAGCTAGTTGGCATATAAACTTGTACTACTGCAGTAGGCATGGGCTTTGTGTCTATCTTGGCCACAATAATGCGTTCACTATGCTGTTTGTAGTAGCTAACCCGCACTCCTATTTTTTATTCATTATTAAACCTACTCCTGCAGTGCACATGTGATCAATTAAATAAATAAATTGTGATTCTTTCCCACACTGGTATCCGGCTTCGCTGTATTAATTGAAATTGAGTTATTATTAGAAAAAATATGTTGTACTGACAAGAATAACTAAGAATGTTGTACCTATTTACAATGTCGGGCGGTACTGTACCCTTTCACCATAACCGGCATTAACGGTCTCCTTACTGATCGCGCAAGTGCGACATGCATGGGACTCCATCCCATGAACTGACATCCTTCAACTGTACAATACAATGGATGCACGTTTGCATGCTTGGATTCAACACTTTTGCGGTTAAACCGGTTATTCATTAACAGCATTTAACATTTGCAATAGGTATCTTGCGCTTACATTAATCTGTGACCCTGAAATGTTCATCACTTCAGTATGTTACCCAGACAAGCGTATTCCCGAAATTTCATTGCCACACATTAATGTTTGGTGTTGCGGTTTCTTTTCCGTCAGTGTGTAAGTAGCCTGTTTAGGTTTTTATGTTGGTAATGCCATGTGGTGCTGTGTACGAATATCGCTGACTGCACTGTGTGCAGTCTGTGGCTGGTTGGACTCGTTGGAATATTGGCTAGTGTAGTGTTGGGCAGTTGAATGTGAACAGCGCGTAGCGCTAGGCAGTTTGAGGTGAGCAGCCAGCAATGGTGGATGTGGGGAGAGAGACGCCAGAGTTCTGAGTGGACGATCTGGACATGTGTTCGTCGGAAAAAGGAAATTTGTTTAAATGGAAGTCACAAAATTATATAGATATTATGACTTTCGAACGCTATTAAGGTAAATACATTGTTTGTTCTCTATTAAAATCTTTCATTTGCTAACTATGCCCATCAGTAGTTAGTGCCTTCAGTACTTAGAATCTTTTATGTAGCTGGCAGTATTGGCGCTCGCTGTATTGCAGCAGTTCGAGTAACGAAGATTTTTGCGAGGTAAGTGATACAGGAAAGGTATAAGTTATTGTTAGTCAGGGCCATTCTTTTGTTGGGATTATTGAAAGTCAGATTGCGTTGCGCTAAAAAATATTGTCAGTTTAGTGATGAACAGAATGAGTAAAGAGAGAAATATCTGAGTACGTTCAGCTTGGCTCAGTTGTTTGAAAATCAACGTAGAAGTTTACCAGCACAGTCCTTAATTAATTTTCTAAGAGGACGTTTCAAGTATAGTTAAGATGGATATGAAATAAAGGGTACACCTCAAATACTGGCTGAGGCTAAACTAACTGTCCGGTTTACAGCTGAAATTTCCCAGTGATAGTGCCGTCAGTTCTCTGAAGTATGTCGGATCTCGTGCCTTCGGTTTCCAGTGCCGGTCGTGTTGCTGAACTGAATTTGCGACAACACTCTTTTTATGCTCTGCGAATTTGGCCATAGCACTAGGTTTCGTGGTTAAATGGTCATTGTGTTGAGACTTTATACGCGCAGAATTGACTGTGCTCTATAGGTCTCTCCTTCCAAGCAAAACTATCAGCAGTGAAGTGGACGGTTACACGGTGTAGGTATCATCGTACTGTTATTGCAAGAGTCGTAACGGTCTGTGTGAAGAGGAAATGCAACCTGTCCTACCGGTTCTCATTTCTTTCTTGTAATTTTTTCTAATATCGTTATCTGCTTTCAATAAAACTGCTTCATTTTCTTGGCTAATAGAAGTAACAGCCATCGACATATGTAGAGGCAACTTCAAACATGCCCCCAGCAAGTGTTTAGGACACTCGCTGGTAATTTTGCATGTTTATGAGCCGGCAGATAACGTAAATAGTAACCTCAGAATTTTCGTAGAACTTAGAGTTACGTGTATGAGAAAAGGTGCACGGATACTCACTCAAATCTTGATAAGAGTTCAAAGTGATGCGAAGATTGGCAACTCTCCTTACATGTTCAGAAATGTGAAATTGTACGCCTCGAAAAAATGGAAAAATACGGAGCATTCAGTGATCACAATATCAGTGAGCTACATATTGGAATCAGTCGCTTGTTTTACTGGCTTTTACTCTGGCGTTTGTTGTTTTTTGCAAGAGGGCAGAAAACACCACATGCAAAAATCACGAAACATATTCATGTAAACAATTGCCGAAATCTGTCATGAAAATAAGAATAAATTCTTGAAACTCGTTGTTCTAAGCATAAAAAAAAACTCCTGCAACTTTCAATATTCAAATCATATATTGATTTTGTAGGTTGTAACTAAATCTGATCTATTAAAGGATCCATGTCAATACGGTTCGATCCCAGTGCAGCAGGTATGTGAAAATCAAATGTTAAGCAGGAGAACATTTATAATATAGTGGTGTGCCCTTTACCAACAAGCCGTATTTATATGTAGTTGCTGTTGCATTTAAGTTGTTAACTGATAAACGGCTGAGGTCCGCAGCTTCTGTAAATGCAGGTCAAATACGCATTATAGGTTAAACTGATTCACCTACTGAGTCACATGTTTTTGCATCTGGCAGCCACTTGCACCTTCAGTGTGTGGATTCCGTTGTTTCGTGCCCTGCATCTGCATGGATACTCTGCAAACACATTTTAGTGCCTGGCAGACGGTTCATCGAACCACCTTCACAATGAGATTTTCACTCTGCAGCTGAGTGTACGCTGTTATGAAACTTTCCTGGCAGATTAAAACTGTGTGCCGGACCGAGACTCGAACTCGGGACCTCTGCCTTTCGCGGAGATGTGCTCTACCATCTGAGCTACCCAAGCACGACTCACGTCCCGTCCTCACAACTGACAATGGCTGTGAGGACGGGGCATGAGTCGTGCTTGGGTAGCTCAAATGGTAGAGCACTTGCCTGCGAAAGGCAAAGGTCCCGAGTTCGAGTCTCGGTCTGCACACAGTTTTAATCTGCCAGGAAAGTTTCACCTTCACAATAATTCTCTATTATTCCAATCTCGAGCAGTGCGCGGAAGAAACAAGCACTTATATCTTTTCGTGTGAGCTCTGATTTCCCTTGTTTTATTATGACGAAGTTTCTCCCCATACAGGTCGGAGTCAACAAAATATGTTCGCATTCGGAGGAGAAAATTGGTGATGGAAATTTCGTGGGAAAATTCCGCCTCAATGAAAAACGCCTTTGTTTTAATGATGCCCACCCCAAGTCCTGTACCATTTCAGTGACACACTCTCCCCTATTTCGCGATAATACAAAACGCGCTACCCTGCTTTGAACTTTCTCGATGTACTCCTTCAATCCCGTATGGTAAGGATCCCACACCGCGCAGCAGTACTCCGAAAGAGTACGGCCAAGCGTAGTGTAGGCAGTCTGTTTAGTAGATGTTAAATTTTCTAAATGCCCTGCCAATAAAACGTAGTCTTTGGTATGCCTTTCCCACGACATTTTGTGTGGGTTCTTTCCAGTTTGTTGCTCGTAATTGTAGTTCCTAGGTATTTAGTTGAATTTACTGCCGTTAGATTTGACTGATTTATCCTGTCATCGAAGTTTAACGAAGCCCTTTTAGCACTCACGTGGATGCCCTCGCACTTTTCATTGTTTAGCGTCAAATGGTTCAAATGGCTCTGAGCACTACGGGACTTAGTATCTGAGGTCATCAGTCCCCTAGAACTCAGAACTACTTAAACCTAACTAACCTAAGGACATAACACACATCCATGCCAGAGGCAGGATTCGGACCTGCGACCGTAGCAGTCGCACGCTTCCGGACTGAAGCGCCTAGAACCGCTCGGCCACATCGGCCGGCTATTTAGGGTCAATTGCCAATTTTTGCATCATAGAGATCTTTTCTAAATCGTTATGCAGTTGGTTTTGATCTTCTGATGACTTTAGGTGCTAATCGATGAACGACAGCGTCATCTGCAAAAAACCTAAGAAGGCTGCTCAGATTGCCTCTCTAATCGTTTATATAGATACGGAACACGTACCTTGGGGAACGCCAGAAATCACTTCTGTTTTATTCGATGACTTTCCGTCAATTACTATGAACTGTGGTATGTCTGACAGGAAATCACGAATCCAGTCACATAACTGAGATGGTATTCCATAAGTACGCTTTCCTTTATTTCGAATGAAAACATGCTTAGTTTCGTGGTGCAAAATACCGTTCAGGACTGAGGGTATTGTCAAGAAATGCTTAAGTTCCAAATTTTCTTCCTGTGAATTAAAATTTATAAATGTGTCTGACAAAGCTGGCGGGTGAACGTAAAATTTGGAGAGAATTATTGATTGGAAACGAAAACAAGAATTTAAAAAATAAAGCTATTGAGTCGACTACGCATTAAAATGGGTTAGAACAGCATTGCACAAAGCGCATTTCAGGGGAATGTATGTCAGTAGTGGTTAGAGACAATCGCTCACAAGAACAGCATCTCAGTCCGGCCTCGCTTTGTGTTCGGTCCTTTGTCCAGATGAGCCGCGGGCGACAGCAGGGTACGAGGAAAACCTGCTACAACAGGTAGTCAGACACTGCGAACACGCTGGTCTAGTGCGCTTCGTCAGGGTGTTGGAATCAACAACGTTGACGATCGTGGGTTCGCATCCCGGTATGTCCGATATTATGTGCTGGGAGTAATGATGCAAAAAATCTCTCATTTCGATAATTTATGACAGTAACAGTAACACTGAGCTCCCTTCTAATTTTGCCGATACCCGTCTGAATGTTTTGCAACAAATAACTGTACGTTGATTTCACCAGTGCCCGTTATCTGCTACGAAATAGTCTCAAAATTAGCCTCCAGATATCAGTGTAAACGTTTCTCAGAATCTAATTGCTAAATCAAGACGCACGTCGGTAACAGACGCAATCTAGAAATTCAGTGTTGAAAGTTTGGTAGTATTTCGGAGGACACAGTATATTCTGCTCCTTGTGAATCTTTGTGGGGGTTGGATGACAGACGATCAAAGAAAATGCTTGTCATTCTAATTACATGTGCTTTTGTATTACAATCTGTTTAGTACCATTTATTTTACAGACGTCATTGGTTTGACCAACAATAGCTACAGAAATAGTACGTTACAAGTTGTAGTAAGAAAAGCCTGAAATAAGTGTTTACAATGAATAGTTGATCAAAGTTCGTCATGTAAAAGTATTTCTATGATATCGTGCAACAGAATGGACCAGAAAAATGTGCACACCTATCATTTTCTGAGAGACAGCGATATAGCAAAGACATTCTCAATCAGCAGTCCAACCCGAGTATCTGTGTTACTGAGAAAACCCGATATTAGCAACAGAGAAAAATACATTTAAAACGAACATAGAGAAGGAACAAAAGCGCCTAAGAAAAACCCATGCGTCAAGAAATATCGGATGCACTGAAGGCCGCTTAGCAACCAAGAACAATACAAGCCTTGTGTTACAATCGCACAATTTATGCACCTTTAAAAAAATGTAATCTAGGTTTCTTTTTCTAGATTCGTCTGCTTAAAATACTCTATTGAAAGTGCTCCTGACTACTAACCAATGATCGACCCAGCACATTGCGTTGCAGTGTAACAATTTTCAAACAGTTGCTTATTTGCGTTGTGACATTGATGATATTCTTATTGTTTATTTAAAATAGGAAATCAAACGTCTTTTTCTTTGCCCCGTATTGGAAAGAAATTTAATGTAAAGTCATTTTATTTAAAAATAACTTCCCTTCATAGTTGTGCAAGTCATTTGTGTTGTAACTATTGTCTTCAAAAATTAAGTTGCACGTTATTATAGCAGGCCAAATAATTATGAGCGAAAGCTGCACTACACTTCAAAGCGACACACTAATGACACTCTTTATCAACATAATCATAAAATCTGTAAACAACCGTCGGAACTTTCCATTAACTCTTATTTTTCGACGATACAAATCGTCTCCTCGCTTACGGAGTCATTCCAAGATTCGCCGCGTGAGCGTACACATCGTCTGAAAATCTGCGATTACCGCGAATCAGTTAGTCGGTTTTTAACGAAATCGATGCTGAATGAAATTTCGTTAAAGAATAATTAATTTTGCTTTTAAGTTAATTTTCTTTACCTTTACCTTACTTTCTTTGCGTGCGAACTTTGTTGTAGAACCTCTCTCTTATTTACGTGTGGTGATAAAAAATCACTTTCAAAAGAATTACGTACATTTAAAAATTGCGTGAACTCATATTAACTGATTAAGAATATTTAGTTGAGAATTAAATCCTTTACATCATTCGGCCTTGACACACATTTTCTAAATGCAGTGGATTTTTTGTTAAATAATTACTGAATTCTATCCCGGCGTTAACTATAGAACACAAGATTATCTCTATTAGCAGAAAATGGTTAATTATTGCCAAGCCGACATTTAATTATCACTGATCAACCCTACTTCGCTATACATTTAAGCTATTTGAAAGAACCAAAATTGTTAAATTTCAATGTTAACTAACATTAACTATCCGCCTACGAATGCACAAATGTATTATTAGGTTAAAAATTCTTCGGGCTCAGGATCACTGTAAAGGAAGAACAATTTCTTAATTCACTGTTAATTTTTATCTATCTGTTCCCGATTTACGGGTTTGGTTGATTTTTTCTTTAGCGGAACAATTTTTTAAATGTGCCGCCGCTGCAAATCGATCGGTCGCGGCACAGCCCAGCAACACCGCTAAAAATGCTGAAAATTCTTTAAAGAAATAATATAGATGACATGGGCAAGCTAATTTACATTAATAATACCCACTTTTGATAAATTCTGATATATTTTAGATCAAACAATAATTGAACTCACATTAATTCGTAACGCTTCCTGTAATGGCGGCTAAGTCTAGGCAGAGACAAAACAAAAGACATCTACCCTTTCATGAATCGCTTCAACACAGCTTCTTCTCGCATTTGCATCTACACACAGAAGACCAAAGAATACGCTGTACATGGTTCTTTTATACGACTGCTGACAATTAACATTTCTTTGTAATTTGACAATATTATTCTCCTCTGGCTAAATTTCACATCTCTGTTATCGCAGATACTGACACATTTTACAATCACATAATAAATATAGAAAAATTACTATCCTAAATACAGAAAGAATATTACTACAAAAAATATTACGATAATAACAAATGTCTTTTACACAAAATTCAGTAATATTTTTGTTAAATAATTACAGTATATACAGATTGCTCAGAGCGGCGTATATGGTACAAATAAATTTTATTTTATTAATACCGTGAGTTTGCCAGGGAACGTTACAGGTTGCCTGCACATTGTCGTCGGTGGCATTATTTCTCGATCAGTATCGCACATATCTGTGTACCCTTCGTCAAATTGTTGGAACCAGTTCACTAAGGTTGTTCGCGACACTGTATTTGGTACAAATACCGCCAGAATTCCACGTCGAATCTGGGTGAGGTGCAGAAATTTCGCCCACAAGAATCATACTGTCCTGAATACTTGAACTTCGGAGAAGGTTTCCAGTTACCATGCCATTGCAGTCGCACACTGTAATACACTTGTTGCCCATACCGCAACACTACTGTTTTTGTAGGAAATTCAGAACGTGTATCTTTTTCTGACAAGGCACCATCTAATGTAACTCCAAGCGCAGTTCTGGCTAAAATACTTCTCATTACGAGAGATTCGTTGTCGTCGTCTGGGAGTGACGTAGTTTTAGCAGTGGAATGCTTAGCTCTGAACCGTCGAATCCCATCCACCAATAAAGTCCATTAGGGGACGAATAGTGCAGATTTGCCTGGACTTCGGACATGATGAAAACTTGGGTGCTGAAATAATATTTTCCAGCACACTGATGAATACTTTTAACAGCACATGTATTTTCCGTAAGCATTTACAAAGATGTTTACACATGACTGACAGAACAGCAACTGTTACAGACTTTGCGTCATTACATAGGCCAAACTGTAATTGACTTAGGGTATACACTGAACGGTGCAAGGCACTATGTTAACCATGTTCTTTACCCTACTGTCAAAACAATTACATTTACTAATTCATAATGAAAAGCTATTGATTCACAACAAACTAAGTACGATTTTAAAGACAACAAATGATGGTTCATTTGGAATACACACCTAAGTATTGTTCCTTCCACTTTTGTGTGGAAATTTAGTTACGAAGTTAAAATAATAGTACGTATCGTAATCACTGATTACATCTTGATTTCACGTTGGATTTTGTTCCTAAGATTGAGGTAAAATACAAAATGCAAAAACGGAATTTCACGTTAAAATTCTGTAGGATAATTTCTTCGTATGAAAATGACCGAAAATGAATAGTGTTACACCCGAATGTTAGTGAATTAGTGAATCGGTAATGAGAAAGTTGGTTACAACTGATTTAATTGGTTTTTCGTTATTGACATGATGCACCAAGTGCACAAATCACGTTAAATACATCAGATGACTGATAAATGTCCCAAAAGTCTGGTTTTTGGTAAGTCGAATTTACGAATTTTGCTAATTCCTGCTTTAATTAAAATATAAATATTTCTCCTGACATTTCCATGGAAATGTAATAATGCAGTTACGAGAATGAGACTATAAATTTTGCTGAAATTAACGACAGTATGGTAATTCACAGCATCAAGTTTCCTAAATAATTATAAGTTTGTCTTTTACAGTTAAATAATCTGAAATAATGTTAATGATGCGGATCGGGTAATATATGTCATGAACTTGGAGTGATACCAAAGCATTCATTAACTATCATATAACTAACCCTATTACAACCACCCTTGTTGCTTAATGGTCTTCGTGCGGGACAACATGTGTAACGCATTTTCGAAGCCCCCTTGTACAGTATAATCAATGTTACGTAAGAAAAATTTTCCAGACCTAAACAGTTTAGGACAGATCTGTTCAATGGCACGAATTTCCTGTTCCGAACTTTGAAGCTCGCGCTTTCTTCTGGTTTCCAGCAGGTCTGAGTATCTTTGTTACATTTTTGTAAATGTGAATTTTTATTTATCGTAGGACAGTTGACCAGTAAACCGGTCCTTCATATGTGTCGACGAAAGCATGAAAGTTGTCTGACGATGAATTGTATAAATTTGAAACTGGTAATGGTACTTTTTGGAATAAAACATTTTTGTCTAGTTGCTATACACCACCAGCAAATCATGCTTAATTCCTTGCCAAAAAAAAGAACATTTTACGGGAAAAAACTTGCCGAGAAAAGTGGCTGGTTAAGTACGCCTGGATCTATCGGTATGTTTCCTTTCTCTCCACATGAATAGCTGATTTTTTTTTAATTCTACAATCCGTTTGAAAAGTGGTATCCGTTTCGTCTTTAAAAGAGAGAGAATGAAAAAATGCTGCCGTAGTAGATCGCTTATGACTCAGATTTACAGACTGCAGCCCGCATCTCGTGGTCGTGCGGTAGCGTTCTCGCTTCCCACGCCCGGGTTCCCGGGTTCGATTCCCGGCGGGGTCAGGGATTTTCTCTGCCTCGTGATGGCTGGGTGTTGTGTGCTGTCCTTAAGTTAGTTAGGTTTAAGTAGTTCTAAGTTGTAGGGGACTTATGACCACAGCAGTTGAGTCCCATAGTGCTCAGAGCCATTTGAACCCAATTTACAGACTGCAAATCGTTCACAGCGTTACATTCAATTCATGAAGGTCAGTAAGTAGCGGTTATTCACTTATACAAGGGGCGTTTGAAAAGTGTGTGCAAAAATAAAAATTACTGACGTGTTTGGGGTAAACCCTTTTTTATTTTTCGACATAGTCTCCTTTTAGACTGACACACTTCGTCCAACGTTGTTCTAATTTGTTGATCCCTTCCGATTACTAGGAATCGTCCAAATGTGCAAAATAGCTATTAGGTGCTGCAATCGCCTCCTTGTTTGAATAAATTCTTTGTCCCGCCAGCTATTTCTTCAAATTGGGAACAAATAGTAGTCCGAGGGAGCCAAGTCTGGAGAGTAGGGTGATGTGAAACGAGTTGGAATCCTATTTCCATTAATTTTGCGACCACAGCTGCTGAGGTGTGTGCTGGTGCATTGTTGTGATGGAAATGGACTTTTTGCGGTCCAATCGCCGGCGTTTTTCATGCAGCTCTGTTTTCAAACGGTCCAATAACGATGAATAATGCACTTGTAATAGTTTTACCCTTTTCCAGATAGTCGATGAGAATTATCCCTTGCTAATCCCCAAAGACAATCGTCATAACCTTTCCTGCCGAAGGACTGGTCTTCGGCTTTTTTGGTGCAGATTCTCCCTTGGTAACCCATTGTTTAGATTGTTGTTTGGTCTCAGAAGTATAGTAATGTATCCATGTTTGATCCACAGTGACGAAACGACGCTTAGTCCTGCGGATTCTTCCTGAAGAGCTGCAAACCATCCTTGCAACACTTCACACGATTCCGTTTTTGGTCAAGCGTGATCGCGAAACCCATCTTGCGGATAGCTTTCCCATGTCGAAATGTTTATGCAAAATATTATGTACCCGTTCATTCGAGATGAACACAGCTCTAGCAATCTCACGCACCTTAACTACTCTGTCCTCCATCACATCATAGTTTATCAATGATTTCTGGAGTCGTAACCTTCGCAGGACGTCCAGAACGTTCAGCATCACTTGTGCCCATATGGCCACTTCGAAAATTTTGAAACCACTTATAAACTGTTCTAATGGAAGGTGCAGAGTCAGTGTAATGTTTATCTTCTCTTTAGTCTCCTGAGGCGTTTTGCCTTTCATAAAGTAATGTTTAATCACCACACGAAATTCTTTTTCGTCCATTTCTTGACAATCACTAGACTTCCTTGATTCACACGTACGCCAAACACAAAGAAATACACTAATATGGCTGAAACTTGGTGTGCGTTCTTTCCAAAGATGCTACTAACTAAACATGATTTCGATACGCGCCGGTGGTGCCATCTCTCGGACTTTGCACGGACTTCCCAAACGCCCCTCGTATGATAATCCCTTATACCCAACCGTGCATCGGGTTCGAACCTTTGTGGAAATGCGCCAAGGTCAACGGCTGGGGTGAGGGAGAACACCATAGTTGTAGGTAGTTGCACCGCGTGGCACGCGGTAGCCGGGCGCGTATGTTGGCGGAGTTCAAGTCTCCTTTGGCTAACGAAGTCCGTTCGCGCCCCAGTACGTGCAAAGATTTTAAAAATGGAGGGAGCGATGATGGAAAAGTGGACTGTCGTCGGTTTGATAATTAATGACAAGAAAAACTGTACTGAGCTCCTTATAATTTTGTCTACAGCAAGTCGTATCGACAAACGAATGGATATTGTTTTGTCAGTATGACCTTAGCGTTCTGGCGTGCGCACCTGTGCAGCACTAACAGCATGTCATCACATGTCTTTTACCCCTCTGATCAATATATAGTATGCTGAAATGTAATTTGCTTACATTTTTTATTACTCACACGTATACTTTTCTTTCATGTGAATCATTACGTTAAGAAATACAGCCTACAAGTATGTCACTCATCTTAAATCAGTGCGACGGTGTTGCCACCCTGATCAGGTCTACAGTTAGCTTTTTCGGTTAATACATGTCCGACTTTGCCTTATTATTTATTATTATTATTCTTTCTTTACTTTCTCAGACGTTAAGTCTGGTTAAGAATGGAAAGTGACGCGGACCTTGATCAAGCGTCACATCCTATTAACTGTACGGTATGTGTTATATTGCATTTAGGAACTTTCGGGTAATTGAACATGTATCAATAATTACGGATTTCTGTAGTTGTATATATATGGTTGGATGTAGCTGTATTGCATTGATGTACTGGTGGATATTGTGTGGTATGACTCCTGTAGTTGATAGTATAATTGGTATGTCACCTTTATCCTGATACCCACATGTCCTTGACTTCATCAGCCAGTTGGATGTATTTTTCAATTTTTTCTCCTGTTTTCTTTTGTATATTTGTATTGGGTATGGATATTTCGATTAGTTGTGTTAATTTCTTCTTTTTATTGGTGAGTATGATGTCAGGTTTGTTATGTGGCGTTGTTTTATCTGTTATAACGGTTCTGTTCCAGTATAATTTGTATTCATCATTCTCCAGTACATTTTGTGGTGCATACTTGTATGTAGGAACTTGTTTTAAAAGTTTATGTTGTAAGGCAAGCTGTTGATGTATTATTTTTGCGACATTGTCATGTCTTCTGGGGTATTCTGTATTTGCTAGTATTGTACATCCGCTTGTGATGTGAACTACTGTTTCTATTTGTTGTTTACAAAGTCTGCATTTATCTGTTGTGGTATTGGGATCTTTAATAATATGCTTGCTGTAATACCTGGTGTTTATTGTTTGATCCTGTATTGCAATCATGAATCCTTCTGTCTCACTGTATATATTGCCTGTTCTTAGCCGTGTGTTGGATGCGTCTTGATCGATGTGTGGCTGTGTTAGATGATACGGGTGCTTGCCATGAAGTATTATTATTATTATTATTATTATTGCCATTATCACATTAACCATCCTTAAATATACATTGTCACAGGTTTTTTACTGATTGGGAAAGTCTCCATAGCTTCCAGTAGCAGAAAACGTAAAGGGATATTGTTCAGCAGGAAACAGTTTCTTAAAAATCTTGCATGTACGTCATACAGTAGCCTTCTATCCTTGATTCAATAGCCTTCTCAGGCGTTTGTAAGGACTTTGCGCCTTGATGTAAGTTCATTTAAGATACTGCTACAGCAGAAATCTCCAGCGTATGTTTGAAAAACCTGCAGGTGTCACATCGATATGCTCTGCTACTTCCTCGTTCTTTCTCAGTTTTTCGATGTCTGTATTACATTAATTGTATGTTACACGAATCTAACTTAGGAACACGCGAGGCAACACTGACCCGGCAACTTAACCTAGAAGATAGGTTAACGAAATGGAAACCTACCTTTATAGCATTTGTAGACTTACGACGAAGCTTTCGACAATGATGAGTGGAATACTCTCTCAAATTCTGAAGGTAACGGACGTAAAATACAGGAAGCGAAGGGCTATTTACAACTTGTACAGAGGCCAGATAGCAGATAATGGCAGTTAAGAGACGAGGCGCATTAAAGAGAGGCAGTGGTTGAAAAGGTAGTGAGGCAGGGAAACCAAAGAACGATTTGAATAGGCATTAAAGTTCCGGGAGAAGAAATATAAAAAAAATTTAAACTTCAGGTTTGCCGATGACACTGTAATTTTGTAAGACCTAGCAAAGGACTGGGAAGAGCAGTTGAACGGAACGGAATGCATAGTGTCTTGAATGAAGGATATAAGATGAACATCAACAAAAGCAAAACAAGGATGATGGAATGTAGTGGAATTTAATCACTCGATGCTAAGGGAATCAGATTACGAAACGACACTTAAAGTAGTCGATGAGTTTTGCTATTTGAGCAGGAAAATAAACTGATTATGGCCGAAGTAGAGAGGATATAAAATGTGGACTAGCAATGCCAAGAAAAGCGTTTCTGAAGAACAGAAATTCGTTAACATCAAATATGGACTTGTCAGGAAGAGTTTTATGAAATTGAGATATGTAGACACGTATGGCAGTGAAACATGAATCATATACAGTTTAGAAGATTGCAAAAAGGTGGGAATTTAAGGAGATGGGACCTGGATAAACTGAAAGAACCAGAGGTTGTTCAGAGTTTCAGGAAGAGCATAAGGGAACAATTGACAGGAATGGGGGAAAGAAATACGGTAGAAGAAGAATGGCTAGCTTTGAGGGATGGAATAGTGAAGGCAGCAGAGGATCAAATAGGTAAAAAGACGAGGGCTAGTAGAAACCCTTGGGTAACAGAAGAAATATTGAATTTGATTGATGAAAGGAGAAAATATAAAAATGCAGTAAATGAAGCAGGCAAAAAGGAATACAAATGTCTCAAAAATGAGATCGACAGGAAGTGCAAAATGGCTAATCAGGGATGGCTAGAGGCCAAATGTAGGGATGTAGAGGCTTATCTCACTAGGGGTAAGACAGATACTGCCTACAGGAAAATTAAAGGGCCCTTTGGAGAAAAGAGAACCACTTGCATAAATATTAAGAGCTTTGATGGAAACCCAGTTCTAAGCAAAGAAGGTAAAGCAGAAAGGTGGAAGGAATATATAGAGGGTCTATACAAGGGCAACTTACTTGAGGACAATATTCTGGAAATGGAAGAAAATGTATATGAAGACGAAATGGGAGATATTATACTGCGTGAAGAGTTTGACAGAGCACTGAAAGACCTGAGTCGAAACAAGGCCCCAGGAGTAGACTACATTCCATTAGAACTACTGACAGCGTTGGGAGAGCCAGTCCTGACAAAACTCTACCATCTGGTGAGCAAGATGTATGAGACAGGCGAAATACCCTCAGACTTCAAGAAGAATATAATAATTCCAATCCCAAA
This sequence comes from Schistocerca nitens, assembly GCF_023898315.1. Taxonomy (NCBI): domain Eukaryota; kingdom Metazoa; phylum Arthropoda; class Insecta; order Orthoptera; family Acrididae; genus Schistocerca; species Schistocerca nitens. The sequence continues at coordinate 266,087,845 of NC_064622.1, forward strand.
GAAAGCAGGTGTTGACAGATGTGAAAATTACCGAACTATCAGTTTAATAAGTCACAGCTGCAAAATACTAACGCGAATTCTTTACAGACGAATGGAAAAACTGATACAATCCGACCTCGGGGAAGATCAGCTTGGATTCCGTAAAAAGGTTGGAACACTGAGGCAATACTGACCCTACGACTTACCTTAGAAAATAGATTAAGGAAAGGCAAACCTACGTTTCTAGCATTTGTAGACTTAAAGAAAGCTTTTGACAATGTTGACTGGAATACTCTTTCAAATTCTGAAGGTGGCAGGGGTAAAATACAGGGAGCGAAAGGCTATTTACAATTTGTACAGAAATCAGATGGCAGTTACAAAAGTCGAGGGACATGAAAGGGAAGCAGTGGTTGGGAAGGGTTCGCCGATGAAATTGTAATTCTGTCAGAGACAGCAAACGACTTGGAAGAGCAGTTGAACGGAATGGACAGTGTCTTGAAAGGAGGGTATAAGATGAACATCAACAAAAGCAAAACGAGGATAATGGAATTTAGTCGAAGTCGGGTGATGCTGAGGCAATTAGATTAGGAAATGAGACACTTAAAGTAGTACAGGAGTTTTGCTATTTGGGGAGCAAAATAACTGATGATAGTCGAAGTAGAGAGGATATAAAATGTAGACTGGCAATGGAAAGGAAAGCGTTTCTGAAGAAGAGAAATTTGTTAACATCGAGTACAGATTTAAGTGTCAGGAAGTCGTTTCTGAAAGTATTTGTATGGAGTGTAGGCATGTATGGAAGTGAAACATGGACGACAACCAGTTTGGACAAGAAGAGAATAGAAGCTTTCGAAATGTGGTGCTACGGAAGAATGCTGAAGATTAGATGGGTAGATCACCTAACTAATGAGGAGGTATTGAATAGAATTGGGGAGGAGCTTGTGGCACAACTTGACTAGAAGTAGGGATCGGTTGGTAGGACATGTTCCGAGACATCGAGGGATCACCAATTTAGTATTGGAGGGCAGCGTGGAGGGTAAAAATCGTAGAGGGAGACAAAGAGATGAGTACACTAAGCAGATTCAGAAGGATGTGGGTTGCAGTAGGTACTGGGAGATGAAGCTTGTACAGGATAGAGTAGCATGGAGAGCTACATCAAATCACTCAGGACTGAAGACCACAACAACAAACATACAGTTTAGATAATGAGAGAATAGAAGCTTTCGAAATGGGGTGCTACAGAAGAATGTTGAAGAGTATATCACGTAACTGAGGAAGTACTGAACAGAATTGGGGAGAAAGAAATTTGTGGCACAACTTGATCAAAAGACAGTACAGGAGGAGAAAAGTTGTACATTGTTGTCAGTAGAGAAGCAGGAAACGCAAAGTGTCATTCAGGAGAACTGTCACTTCGAATGCGGATTAGTCACTGAATGTCACAGGACTTCAAATCCATCCAACAGCTCTGCAGCTGCCCAAGTCGACTGTTATTGTCCCGCAATAATCTTTGCCTCTTGCTTGTTTGCTGGGTTACCTTGATAGGGCAGGCTGGATTGTAAAAAAAATCAGGACAAGAAGTCAGTAAAGATGCAATTGATAGCTCGCTGGCACTGCAATCACTAGATGTGCTTCTTGTAGGTACGTGTCTTATGAACTTCCTTGACGAATTCTCTGCCTCTGATATCTAAATATCGTCCCGGAGTCGCTCTCTGTAAGGAAGCATTCGTGCACATGCGAGATTCTTAAAGACTAGGGGACTTCACACGTAGAGTTATCTTCATGCCGCTGCTGGTCTATATTGTTAATTGTCAAATAGACAAGTACGTGAGAACTGAAGTAGGATATAGCCGCCTCATGAGTCTGTCTAGTATTTTGTGATTGTCAGTTGCGATGAACTGTGACAAATAGGAAAAAGTTTCGAAGTCTTATGACTGTAAAATAGATGACAAACATAAATTTCATCCTTCAGTTTTCGATTTACTTAGAGGACAGTAAATGGCTTGCCAAAAATATTATCAAGAATAAAACTCTCTTCAGCACAGTTATGTTTAACTGGTCGGTTTGGTATGGGAGAGGGTTTCAAATGAGTACACAAAGTAGTACCGTGAATTTGGTAACGGGAATGATTTTGCCCACTTGTTGAAAACTCTGAGCGGAGAACCTCAATTATTGTGACTAGATGACGTAAACATAATACATTTTGGATGTTCTGAAGAAAAATATGTTCCAGTTACTGTTAACTGGAGGCAGCGTTCCAGCACTCTCTCTCCATTGGACTTGCTGTAAAACAAATTGTTGCCGCAATTTTGGGGGCAAAGTAGTTAGTATATGTTTCTTAGTAGCGGTGTAGACAGAGTATGTAGAGAGGAAAACTTATCACATAACACTGTGTGAGCCTGTCGATCAACCGCGCGTCGCTTGTTTGTCATCCCACATGCAACTAATAAGACATCACATCTTGTGGCTTTCAGTAGTGGCATCGTGGGGTACCTTTAACAGAGAACGCCACAAATTCTATGTAGTTGCACCGCCCTCAAGATGGCGTCAACTGAAATCACACAGGCAGGTGTTGATATTACAGTGCAGGTTATTAAGTGAGGGCTGGGACAAGACTCAAATACAAGCATGAACAGGCCCGAACGTTACATCCGAAAACACATTTTGCGCAAGGATAAATCAGGGGCCACAAACACATTTTATAAAAGAAATGCTCGAAGATGAAAATGCTACGGCAAACTAACGAACAGCTGTCACGTAAATATCATTTGCTGACACGCTACACTTAAAAGATTTTATTATCTTATTCTATTTGTTCACGTAAGCATTTCGAATAATTAATTTTTATTTCAACAACTCGGGGGCTATATCCTGCAAGTAACTTACACTGCTTGGTCTCACAAATTGTAATGTTCATACAACCTTTTTGTGTTAATATATTAACTTTATTCATTCATTCATCCAATAATCTTTAAAGACTGTCGGATAGACGTACGTGTTGGTTCGGAAATATCGTGACACACACACACACACACACACACACACACACACACACACACACACTGAAACTTAAACATAGGTTGTTCTTTTTGTAGTTCCAGAAGCTGCGAAAGTTGTGCCTGCCGACCACTGATACGACTTTCTTCAGTAATAAAATGAAAACACACTGGCCGCCGGAAAGGACCTAAATACTCGGATATAAAATTAATACAAGCATTGGCAAGGGACTTAGCAAAATTTGAAAGCTGAGATGATGATCCGTGCATCCTTAAAGCTTCTAATAGAAGAATTCTATAGTGTGGCTCACTATATGAGCAGAGAGTGACACAATTTATACCGTGAGTGGTAAATGTTATGTAAAATATTAGGAGAAGCTAGAACTACAAATTAGCGAAAGGAACTAAAGTAGAATTAATACAACTCATGTACAATATAAGATTAACAAAAATGGATCTTTAACTCTGTCCGCAGCTCGTGGTCGTGCGGTAGCGTTCTCGCTTCCGGCGCCCGGGTTCCCGGGTTCGATTCCCGGCGGGGTCAGGGATTTTCTCTACCTCGTGATGACTGGGTGTTGTGTGATGTCCTTAGGTTAGTTAGGTTTAAGTAGTTCTAAGTTCTAGGGGACTGATGACCACAGATGTTAAGTCCCATAGTGCTCAGAGCCATCTTTAACTCTGGTGTAAATCATTTAGCATTATGTACTACATACTGTGCAGACTATTGTATTTTTACTGTGTAACTTGTTGGATGTATATTGCCTAGATGCAAGCAAAATTCCTTGTCCTATAAGTAACACCCGTACGAAAGGTAATTTACAGGATTAAAAAAAAACACAATTACAGTGAGCAGTGGTGGAAGGAAAGACGCGTTACAAAGTAAATACATTAAAGCTTAACTTTTTTCGCATGAGAAAATGTGCGTCTCTGAAGTTACGCCACACAAAAGTGGGAGTTCATACACGCAACTGTGATACGCCACTACATGTGACGCTATTGTTGCTTGTGTGAAGATGACTTAAATATCATATGGTTACTATTTGTAGTTACCTATTACGATCTGTCCGTGAGGAGAGATATACCTGTCGTTTAGCATTCACAGAGACGGGCAGCTGTGGCGTAATGACTAGCGTTGTTGGTTGGAAACCATGTAACGTAAGTATCGCAGGTTCGCGCCTACCGTGGTCTAAACATTTTAAAACCCAGGAGCGATGATGTTAATGGAGTTTACCACAATGAGATTTGAATAATGATTCCAACTATCAAACTGAGCTAACTTTTTATTTTCGATACACTTATTGTAATTGAATGACTGGCAATGTGGACGATACATAGTTCGTCACGTTTTTAACCATATCTATACACGTAACTGAGGAGGACGTGTACCTGACGGAGTAAAGGTGTATCGTACTATATCCTCTGCTCGTCATTTGAAGTGACAGAGCAACCATGTCAACATATCAGTACGTACTACCGTGAATTTCGTCACGATGCTAAATATGGATTGCTATTTCCATCACTTTGAGGATGTTTTTGAATGTGATTCGCTGGGTTTTGTTAACTTTAACGATATTTGCAATCTAGTTCTCTCACTTTATAATTGTGTGTAATCAACATACAGTCCTGACAGAAACAACGTAGTTTCAGTTTAACCACTGATGTAAGTGGCTTCCGCAGTTACAAGAAAGAAATGTGTGCGCATCATTGGCAATTATCTTGACTTTCCCCGTATTTGAGACATAAATTTACTAATAAACGTAAACAGAAAGATACGTACTTATGCACATCTATTAAACTGGAAGTAGACTGTGTTCAGCGAACAGCATACTTGAAAGGACGCCGTATTATTCCTGGATGTGGCTGCCAATATTTATGTTGCTAGAAACTCGCCTTGCTGCAGCTTGATACACTGAAGTATCAGTAACGGTATTGCAACCGAAGTGCTTCGGACACTGTGGCGGAACTGGTTTATAGTATTTCGTGACTTTAATTACTTATAAATGATATTTCAGATGGATCAAAAAATATAAAACCAGTTACCTATTGTCAGCGTAACAATTCGTTTCATCTCAGAAATGATTATCCCGGCTAATATTTGTCACTCTGCAAAAGAAATCTCCACTTGACGTTGTGTAGAAATGTCTGTAAAGTCGTGTGAGTGGCACTAAATTGCATATAATTTATCAGATTTTACACAACTGTTACTTGAGATGTAAGCTCTTTTCTCTAGCAAAGGAAACATTTAGTCACAAAATACTACCCGCGCACAACACTGACGTATATCTCATATTAAAATATTTAATGTAAATCGTCCGAAATAATTAGGCTTCATATATCAGCAAATAACAAATTGATATTACGTAACGTGCTGTGAACCCTGTATTTAAGGATTCAATCTGAGTTGAATTCTGTCTTTTTAAAGTAGATTCGGGACCACCAGTGCACATTTACTTCCATTCATTTATATCTAACAACATTTATGTTTGTTAAAATTCTCGATTCAAAACTGCCGCGGAGATATTTTTGCTAAGATGGCGGCAGACAGACGATAGTCAATTTGTCTATTGTTATTCTCGATTTATTTTTATATCAAGGTAATATATTTCGATAAAACTCTTTCAGCCTTTTATCTCTATTCACCATTTACAATCATTTTCAATGATAAATACCGACATATTTTTTATACCAGCTACTAGTAAAGTCCGCTGCAAGTTACTAGCGCTAATGGCTGCGCTCCTAATTACGGAGCTGAAAATTAACACTTAAAACCATTAATTAGATTGGATTACAACTGAAATAAATACAAATCCACTTCTAGACAATAGCGCCTCTATTTTTCAAATAATAATTAACTATATATATGATTACAGGTTTTCTCTTTACAGACCTCACACGTCTCACGTCCGAACAGTTCATCGGCTAGCACAGGAAGAACAACTGAACTACAATTATCACAGATAACAAAAAAGATTATAATTGTCGTTGTCCATGAGTGTAGTTCTCTGATAATAGTTTTAATTCACACAGAAATTAAATTATTACATAAATAATGAAATAATTGCCGTTTTGACACGATACAGCCCTTTTATACGTAATATCGATAATATTTGTTGAAGTTTGTTCACTTAGTTCATTTTAACATCTTGTGGCTAGAACATAGTGTCGTGGATATTACACCTTGGGGTCGCTTTGGCGCTCCTGGAAGACAAATACTTGGGCCGCCTAATCGCTCGGTTTCGGGCGTTCTTCAGGGCGGATATGTCGTACTCTATATTGGAAGTTGGAGAGAAAAGTTACCGTACAATTAAGAAAGCTATGTCGAATGTTGTAAAAGGCAATATAAAATTAGTGAATGTTTAAATAATAACCAAACAGGAATAGATTAATGAGAAGTGTCGCCTACCGCCATTGCATCATTGTCAGTACTATAGATCTTGCCCTCTGTATATACAGAGACTAACCTGGGCAAGTGGCATTCGATAAGAAAGCTCAATCACAGATTCGATATGACAGCATAGCAGCCTCCGCCGAAGAAAATCACACGACCGCCGAGCTGTCTTCTGCGCTGGGGACACAACTTTAGAAGACGACAGGTTGGTGGAAAGAACGGTTAGACTCTCTTATTCGATCTTTCCAGATCTGACTTCAAAGGGCTACACAATTTATAGCGCATGTCTTCAAAAATGGCTCTGAACACTATGCGACTTAACTTCTGAGGTCATCAGTCGCCTAGAACTAAGAACTAATTAAACCTAACTAACCTAAGGACATCACACACATCCATGCCCGACGCAGGATTCGAACCTGCGACCGTAGCGGTTGCTCGGTTCCAGACTGTAGGGTCTAGAACCGCACGGCCGTTCAGGCCGGCCGCATATCTTCATTTGTAAATTTGCCATTGATAATTTTTAATGAAAATGCTATCTCCGTTACAACTGCTGTACCACTAGCTTAACTGTAATCGAAATTGTAAGCAACTGTAATCGAAATTGTAAGCAACTGTAATCGAAATTGTAAGCAACTGTAATCACATTCTTGTCAAGGCATAGCCATTGTCTCACTACTGTTCCCAATACTGTTTTTCTTTTATTTCTGTCAGAGCGTGTAGATCGCCCTAGGTTGATTCGCCATAACCTGAGTATACTCAGTTTGTAGCTGTTACATACTGTCTTTTGAAACTTGTGTTCTGTGTTGAACAAATATTTTGCTTTTAAACTGCATGTTACTGCCAATTTTAAAAGTAGTCTCATATATGCTTGTGATAAACTTCGATTGAATCATTTGTTGGAGGTCTCGAACACTCTTCCCTCGCACTTACATCTAGTCAGCATTCACAGTGGTTCATCACTTCATGTCTCCTACGTATGACGTAGTGTCAAGTAAAGTGTTTCTTCCGCCCACATTCTTTGATATCCTTTTGTATTCTCTGCTTTCCAAAGAAACATGTAGGGTATGAACCCTCTTTCAGTGGATTTGGTCGAATTGTTGCGGGTACAAATCCACATTCTCACCTAATGAACAACATGTGACCTTACGAGTATCGAAATAGCTTTTTGTTTTCAGGACTTGCTAGAAGAAAGGAGACCCAACAGTTAACTGTGGAAGTGACTTAGGGAGAACTCCGGTCTCAACTGAAGGCAGACTTTTTTTTCTTTTTTTTTTTACTGGCAAATACGTAACTGAATGTAATCAAACTGAAGATACGCATAAGCCCGAAACGCGTCTTGTTTTAGATAAGCCTTCTTCAGTTGTGACTGGTAGCGGATATTCTTTAACATTATGTATTCCAGGCCCTTTGCTGTTCACGATATATAAACGTCGGAAGCCTCACGTTGTTGGTTTGAACTTCAACATAAATAAGCTGAAAAACTAGTTGACTTACTAGGGTTTCCTGGCGTAACAGTCTTTAAAGTCTCTTCGGATTTGCTGCTGGATCACAAGATCAACATGATTCAATATTTCGGCAACTGTCCGCCATCTTGCTGCTGCTGCTGCTACTGTTACTCCTCCCCCCTCCTCACCCCTCCCCCTCCTCACCCCTCCCCCTCCTCACCCCTCCCCCTCCTCACCCCTCCCCCTCCTCACCCCTCCCCCTCCTCACCCCTCCCCCTCCTCACCCCTCCCCCTCCTCACCCCTCCCCCTCCTCACCCCCTCCCCCTCCTCACCCCCTCCCCCTCCTCACCCCCTCCCCCTCCTCACCCCCTCCCCCTCCTCACCCCCTCCCCCTCCTCACCCCCTCCCCCTCCTCACCCCCTCCCCATCCTCACCCCCTCCCCATCCTCACCCCCTCCCCATCCTCACCCCCTCCCCATCCTCACCCCCTCCCCATCCTCACCCCCTCCCCATCCTCACCCCCTCCCCATCCTCACCCCCTCCCCATCCTCACCCCCTCCCCATCCTCACCCCCTCCCCATCCTCACCCCCTCCCCATCCTCACCCCCTCCCCATCCTCACCCCCTCCCCATCCTCACCCCCTCCCCATCCTCACCCCCTCCCCATCCTCACCCCCTCCCCATCCTCACCCCCTCCCCATCCTCACCCCCTCCCCATCCTCACCCCCTCCCCATCCTCACCCCCTCCCCATCCTCACCCCCTCCCCATCCTCACCCCCTCCCCATCCTCACCCCCTCCCCATCCTCACCCCCTCCCCATCCTCACCCCCTCCCCATCCTCACCCCCTCCCCATCCTCACCCCCTCCCATCCTCACCCCCTCCCCATCCTCACCCCCTCCCCATCCTCACCCCCTCCCCATCCTCACCCCCTCCCCATCCTCACCCCCTCCCCATCCTCACCCCCTCCCCATCCTCACCCCCTCCCCATCCTCACCCCCTCCCCATCCTCACCCCCTCCCCATCCTCACCCCCTCCCCATCCTCACCCCCTCCCCATCCTCACCCCCTCCCCATCCTCACCCCCTCCCCATCCTCACCCCCTCCCCATCCTCACCCCCTCCCCATCCTCACCCCCTCCCCATCCTCAACCCCTCCCCATCCTCAACCCCTCCCCATCCTCAACCCCTCCCCATCCTCAACCCCTCCCCATCCTCAACCCCTCCCCCTCCTCAACCCCTCCCCCTCCTCAACCCCTCCCCCTCCTCAACCCCTCCCCCTCCTCAACCCCTCCCCCTCCTCACCCCCTCCCCCTCCTCACCCCCTCCCCCTCCTCACCCCCTCCCCCTCCTCACCCCTCCTCCTCCATCAACACTGAGCTGGTGACGGCGCACTTTAACGTGGCAAATTATTACGAGTTGTCACCTTGCATTGAAAGCGCAGTTTGCTGTGGAGCCGCAAGGAGAGAGGATTTTGGTTCTCATGCTCACACAGCTGACGCTGAGTACTGTTGCGAGCGAGCGATGTATTTTCCTAAAGCTGCGTGGAATACGTCACACATACTCCCTCTCAATCTGAAGTAGTACTATGAAATATTAATCGATCTTTTTCATACTTGGTATACCAAATTCTATAGATAACACAACCGTACTATTAAAATTTCAAATCCATAACTTCCATACTATCGGAGATTTAAATTTTTATCTAAAACACATAATAACCGTGCTCCGATTGTGAAACAGAACTGGGGACTTTAATTTATTCTTCTATAGCACCAACTGAAATTTCAGGCAAGGGGATAGGTTCTTATAATCTAATTTTCTGGAATTTCTTTAGCTGCATTACCACAGGATTCTGACGTAATTAAAATACTTTGGAAAATTATCATTTTATCGTGTCTTGGTTATGTAATGCTTTAGAGAGACAGAAAAAGTGAGTGGAAGACATACGTAAAGTGAGGATGTGATATTTTGTTAAGACTATGTAAGTTGATTGAGTGAGAAAGTTCTTGGGCAATAGGGGAATTTGTGACAATGTCCGAGTGAGCTTCATTTTGTAAAGTGCAGCCGGAGGGAACTTTGAGTATAAAATCTATTAATAATTTATTTTGTGGAAAGCAATCTTATTGTTTTCATTAAATTTTATCTAGTTCCGAAATTACGCGATACGATAAACCGGAATCGCGATAGGCTACAATCCGACCTTTATCAAAGTCGGAAACGTGATGGTACGCATTTCTCCTCCTTACACTAGGCATCACAACAACGTTTCGCCAGGGAACGCCTGTCAACTGCTGTTTGTGTATGAGAAATCGGTTGGAAACTTTCCTCATGTCAGCACGTTGTAGGTGTCGTCACCGGCGCCAACCTTGTGTAAATGCTCTGAAAATCTAATCATTTGCATATCACAGTATCTTCCTGTCGGTCAAATTTCGCGTCTGTAGCACGTAATCTTCGTGGTGTAGCAGTTTTAATGGCCAGTAGTGTATATTTCATGCTGGGATTGAAGACAGTTGAAGTCGTCCAAAAATCTGTTTCGTGTGGCCTCATGGAAGAGATGCTCGTGTCTGCTTAACAGCATATACGAGGTTCAGAATCAGTGGAATACTCCTAGGAAAATCTGATCCACCTGCATGAGAAGCAGCTTTTGAAGCCTTCATTCGTCTAGGGTTAATAGAAAGAGAGAAGATAATAGCAAGAACAATGGAGTATTTCGTCAGCATTCTTTTCAGCAGCCACAAAACCATCGTAGTGATGCTCATCGAACTACAATGTCAGACTCTGCAAGAGGTATTAAGCATCACAGTAAGGTCAAATTAAGAGAGCATACATTCCAATAAATTAAAACCAAGAAAATAAATTTGAGACACTGGAATCTATACGGAAGTTGATGGGAACTAGTCCTGGTCATGGGCCTTATGCGAATGAAGTGGGGCAGGGATGAATCCGAAGTATCCTTTGCTCACACACAAGAAACTACTGTAACTTGCAGTGTATCGCCTACATATAAAGAATGAACGATCGTCACCGACATAATTTCAGAGGGTGTTCAGAAGTGTTTCCTGTTCGTTCCAGAGTCGGATTCGTGATAAAACTTGTCAACCGCCATCCCTCACTATTTCTATCTCGTCAGTGTCTGTCGAGTCCTCCATTGAATGTCCGTTCTTTCTAACAGCTGTTGTCACTATTACATCATTTGTATGCTCTTCCATGATGCAGTCGGATTCTGAAGATAATAAACATTGCTCAAAATCTGGTAAACTAATAGATATTACCCTTAATGCCTATTTATTATTATTGCTAGTTTCAGGTGGCAATTATAACTCTTCTCACAAAAATCTCTATATTTACATAAACGAATCAGAAATACACATAGTAAATGAGAATATTTTTCTAACAAATTATTTGGTAGATGTTCTTCCCGGTCGTACGGTAAGACAGGCTAGTAAAGTTAAACAGCAAGTAAGTTAGTTAATGAGTGCTTAAGCTCGACAATCTGTTGCAGTGAACGACTGTCTTTCGGGACGATAAAGAGAAGATATATTGGCACGGCGACAGAAGGATTTACCGAGCGAGGGCGACGGCTTAAGCCCGCGTGTGGCCATCCTGATTCAGGTTTTCCGTGACTTCCTTAAATCACTTCAGGCAAATGCTGGGAGAGTTCCTTTGACAGGGCACGGCCGACTTCTTTCCCAATCTTACCCTAATCAGATGGGACGGATGACCTCGCTGTTTGGTCCCCTCCCCCAAATCAATCAACCAACCAACTTAAGAGTTTTCCACAGCCGCTACCAAGCAGGCCCACCCGCCTACGAAGCTACCTGCTCCGTCTCAGCAGTGGATGACACCTGACGAGGTCATTGTTCTGAGCGCTGCAAGATGGCGCGCTGCGCGTCCAAGAGGTTGCGGGTTCGCAGACACTTAATGGTGAACACTGCATGGACTCACAGCGATTATGATTGATGTGTTGTCCTGAGTGCATGAAATGTAATGACTTAAACAAGTTGTCTGTGCTCAGTTTCGATCAGTATCTACATATGTACGTAGCCTAGCACTGTACAGTGCGCGGGGGAATGTATTTACCATTTTTTCTTTAGCATTCCATTAAAGCGTTAGTTGGCAGAGTAGTTAGATCACCTCTTTCCTTGACTTCAGTTCCACACAGTTCTTACACCAGTAAATAGTTCTCCCATATTTATCCATGCATTGTTGTTGTGCACTGAGGCTATTTACCTTATGGCGTACACTTTTACTCACGTTAATAGTACATAGCGTGAAAGTCTTACTTAATCCCTTCAAAGAGCTATAAAAACAGCTGTGTGTGGAGTAGAATGAGTATGAGCTTCGACAGTAAGTATAAACTATTATCGAGAAGCTGGTATTGTATAAATAATTAAATTTTGAATTGGTTTGGATAAACGGGATGTCACTCGCTTTTTACTAGCGGAATATGAGAAGCTGCACAATTCTAGTCCACCTCATGAATCTTAAATAATTTCCGTTCCTCACATTTTCACAGAGAACAAACGAAATAGTGAAATGAGTGTTTGCGTAGTTACTGTCAAACTAGCTCTTAATTACCTGCCCAAATGTCAGAGATTGCTTATTAAGTTCTCAACTAAGGCCGAGCGTGGCAGAGAACATGCCTGTTCTCCTCAACTGCCGATCGAGCTCTTACAATACAAACCAGAGATCTCAAAGTCTTAACTAGCGATCTACCCTGAAGCGCCAAAGAAACTGGTATAGGCATGCGTATTCAAATACAGAGATACGTAAACGGGCAGAATACGGCGCTAAGGTCGGCAACGTCTATATAAGGCAAGAACCTGTTACTGCTGCTACAATGGCAGGTTACCAAGATTTGAGTTTGAACGTGGTGTTACAGTCTAGGCACGAGCGATGGCACACGGCATCTGCCAGGTAGCGATGAAATGGGGATTTTCCCATAGGAACATTTCACGAGTGTACCGTGAATATCAGGAGTCCGGTAAAACATCAAATGTATGATTCAAATGGCTCTGAGCACTAGGGGACTTAACTGCTGTGGTCATCAGTCCCCTAGAACTTAGAACTACTTAAACCTAACTAACCTAAGAACATCACACACATCCATGCCCGAGGCAGAATTCGAACCTGCGACCGTAGCGGTTCCATACTGTAGCGCCTAGAATCGCTCGGCCATTTCGGCCGGCAAACATCAAATCTCGACATCGCTGCGGCCGGAAAAAGATCCTGCACGAACGGGACAAACGAAGACTGAAGAGACTCGTTCAGCGTGACAGAAGTGCAACCCTTCCGCAAATTGCTGCAGATTTCATTGCTCAATGCTGGCAGTCGACAAGTGTCAGCGTGCGAACCATTCAACGAAACATAATCGAGATGGTCTTTCGGAGCCGTAGAGCCATTCGTGTACACTTGATGACTGCACGACACAAAGCATTACGCCTCGCTTTGGCCCGTGAACACCGACATTGGACAATGCGACAACCCACACGTCGAGAATTGCTATTGAGTGGCTACAGGAACACTCTTCTGAGTTTAAACACTTCCGCTGACCAGCAACCCCCCCCCCTCCCCCGGCCGTGAACATTCCCTCGTACTCTTACGGATTTATGGACAGCCCTGCAGGATTCATGGTGTCAGTTCCCTCCAGCACTACTTCAGACATTAGTCGAGTCCATGCCACGTCGTGGTGCGGCACTTCTGCGTACTCGCGGGGCGCTACACAATACTAGTCAGGTGTACCAGTTTTTTTTTCCCTCTCTTCAGTGTATATACATCCTGAAAGTAGAAGTCCGCTCTCTGAAGATAGAGCTGCTGCATGTCTGCAGATTCATTTAATTTGTATAATCCACCATGTTGTAGTTTGGCAAACAAATTTTCATCGTGCTGTGCGTGACAAAGGATTACAGATTGCATTCTCGGTTTGAAACTTTGTCGACGTATGATGTTTGAGGCAGATGTGTGAGCGGAATCGAAAAGTATTTTCTTTCCGTGTTCTAGCAACTTCCCTAGCAGCCATGTTTAGTTTGGCAAGGAACTAAACATAAACACCTGTGGCTAGCGCGATCAGACAGCTGAAGTTCAAAATCCAGGTAGAATAGAGATCACCGGTCTTAACTGATACCGACCGCGGCAGACATGTCTATCCTTAGGGACTGCCGTCCGACCTCTGATCCGACAGGCGAACCACCGCGCCAACCATCTACGTTTGGGCGCTACCCGAAGGTCTTTCGGATACACACAAAAATTAATTACAGCTAGATTCGTAAAGCTCGGTCGCTAACGACTCTGATTGCCATGGTCTATGTAGCAATCCACAAACGTCTAATTTAGCTTAAGCCCCATCTCAAAATCCAGAGCTCGTAGGGCACGCTGAGTTTTTAAAAACAAAAACAATCTCATGCAATAGCGTTATTAACTCATGACGGGAGACGTGAATCTCGTACAAATAATTCGATAAGACTATACAAAACTAACATCAGAACGACATAATACACTAACAGAGAAGCTAGACTCAAATTCCGAGGACAATCTTTTCTCAAGTTTAATCCTGTCATAAATAAGATTCATGCATAATTTTAATGCAAAGACGACTGAAAGTAGTGTAACCAGTAAAGAGTTTCATCGAATTTCGTTCATCGTGGAACTGTAGGCCGCCAATTCTATTACATCGAAATTAAGGATGTGCAGACTTCCAAAAAAGCGGCTTAAACTGCTGGAAGCTTATGCCGCTTTGGCGAATCTGGACACATGTCTAGGAAAGGCATATTCGGTCGTTACATGATTAGCGACGAAAGGTTTGTCGGATACTTAGTGTCGGAGCGATGATAAGGAAAACCCTTCTCCAAATGGTCAACTGGTGATATCAGCAAATTGTCTGAGCTCTGTTTTGCTTTAAACTCTTACTTTTACACAGCTTTCAGGAAAAAAGAAGTGCGTTAGAAATACACGCGCAGCACTTTTGACCTCTTTATTACAGACATTACAACGATATTACTTTTGCAGCCTACCAATCACTGACACCAACGAACCTTGGTGCTGCATTCATTAGCTTCCAGCTTTGGTGCCATTTATAGCGGATGTTAAAAGTTGTACTAAAACATAGCTCGCTACAATAATAGCTACAGATTAATCAGTCTAGTTCATGTATACTAACTCAAGGGTGCCCAATCTTGCTTTACTCAAGTTTATCTTGGATCTGAAATGCCAGTTCCACATCTTCATCTACACTAATAGCCATTATAATTGCTACACCATGAACATGACGTGCTACAGACGCGAAATTTAACCGACAGAAAGTAGATGCTGAGGTATGCAAATAATGAGCTTTTGAGAGCATTCACACAAGGTGGCGCCGGTGGCGACACCTACAACGTGCTGACATGAGGAAAGTTTCAACCGATTTCTCATACACAAACAGTAGTTGACCGGCGTTGCCTGGTGATACGTTGTGATGCCTCGTGTAAGGAAGAGAAATGCGTACCATCACGTTTCCGACTTTGATAAAGGTCGGATTATAGAATATCTCGATTGCCGTTTATCGTATCTCCGACAATGCTGCTCGCGTTGGTCTAGATCCAATGACTGTTGGCAGAATATGGAATTGGTGGGTTCAGGAGGGTAATACGGAACGCCGTGCTGGATCCCAACGGCCTCGTATCACTAGCAGCCGAGATGACAGGTATCTTATCCACATGGCTGTAACGGATCGTGCAGCCACATCTCGATCCCTGAGTCAACAGATGGGGACGTTTGAAAGACAACAACCATTTGCACGAACAGTTCGACGACGTTTGCAGCAGCATGGACTATCAGCTCGGAGACCATGGCTGCGGTTCCCTTCACGCTGCATCACAGACAAGAGCGATTGCCATGGTGTACTCAACGACGAACCTGGGTGCACGAATGGCAAAACGTCATTTTTTCGTATGAATCCAGGTTCTGTTTACAGCATCATGATGGTCGCATCCGTGTTTGGCGTCATCGCGGTGAACGCACATTGGAAGCGTGTATTCGTCATCGCTATACTGGCGTATCACCCGGCGTGATGGTATGGGGTGCCATTGGTTACACGTCTCTGTCACCTCTTGTTCGCATTGACGGCACTTCGAACAGTGGACGTTAGATTTCAGATGAGTTACGACCCGTGGCTCTACCCGTCATTCGATCCCTGTGAAACCCTACATTTCAGCAGGATAATGCACGACCGCATGTTGCAGGTCCTGTACGGACCTTTCTGGATACAGAAAATGTTCGACTGCTACCCTGGCCAGCACATTCTCCAGATCTCTCATCAATTGAAAACGTCTGGTCAATGGTGGCCGAGCAACAGGCTCGTCACAATACGCCAGTCACTACTCTTGATGAACTGTAGTATCGTGTTGAAGCTGCATGGGTAGCTGTACCTGTACACGCCGTCCAAGCTCTGACTCAATGCCCAGGCGTATGAAGGCCGTTATTACGGCCAGAGGTGGTTGTTCTGGGTACTGATTTCTCAGGATCTATGCACCCAAATTGCGTGATAATGTAATCACATGTCAGTATACCCGTTTATCATCTTCATTTCTTCGTGGTGTAGCAATTTTAATGGCCAGTAGTGTAGGTACATAATCCACAAGCCACCGTTCACTGCGTGGCAGAGAGTACCCAGTACCACTATTAGACTTTCCTTTCCTGTTCACTCAACAATAGAGCGAGGGCAAAACTGTATACATGCCTCCTTATGGGCCCTATATCTTAACTTCGTGGTCCTTACACGCAATGTATGTTGACGGCAGTAGAATCGTTCCGTAGTCAGCATCAAATGCAAGTCCTCTAAATTTTCTCAATAGCGCTCCACGAAATCAACATCTTCTTGTCTCCAGGGATTCCCGTTAGAGTTTCCGAAGCATCTCTGTAATACTTGCTTGTTGTTGGAGTCTACCGCTAACAAATCTAGCATCCCACCTCTGAATTGCTTCGATGTCTTCCTTCAGTGCGACCTGGTATGGATCCCAAACACTCGAACAGCACTCAAGAATATCTCGCACGAACTTCCTAATAGCGGTCTCCTTCACAGGTGAACCACTCTTTCCTAACTCTCTCCCAATAAACCGACGTCGACCAATTGCCTTTCCTACCACTATTCTCACATGCTCGCTCCATTTCATATTTCTTGGCAACGTTGCGCCCAGACATTTAAACGACGTGATTGTGTCGGCAGGACACTATCAGTGCTGTATCAGAATATTACGGATTTGTTTTTCCTACTTATCTGCGTTAACCCACATTTTTCATTTAGAGCTATCTACTAATCATCACACCAGCTAGAAATTTTTTCCGAGTCACTATGTATCATTCTACAACCACTCATGTTAGACACCCTCCCGTACACAACAGCATAAATCATTTATGTATACAGGGTGAATATTAATAAAACCGACAACCCGCAGGGAAGGATTCCTGACTAAAAATGGAGGAAAAAAGGTCCTATGAACATGTCTGGAAATCCATCGTTGCCACGATGGATGGCACTGACGGATGACAGTTCCTCTAACCACCTGCCGAGTGTTCCTTGTTTGTTCCAGGCTGTACTGTAAGCGGTATAATGGTCCGGTATTCGTGTCGGGAACAATCAGAGATCGTGTTTGTGTACGGCCAAGCGGAATTAAACGGCCGAGAGACAGCACGGATATATCAAAACAAGTACCCTCACAGGTAGCAACAACATCGCATAACATGTCAAGCCGTTTTAGGGAGTTAGTGTGATTACGGGTCCTTTCAGACAGACGAACGTGCAGTGAGGCGGCGTGCTGTGCGTACACCACATACAGAGGACCACGTTCGACAGGGCATTGAGACGAACCCTAGTACACGTTCCAGGAAAGTGGTCTGCTAACGATACAACGATGTACTTCCGGGTACATGTTCATAGGACCTTGTTGCCTTAATTTCCGTTCAGGAATCCTCCCGTTAGTTCGTTGTTTTTATTAATGTTCATCCTCTTAGAAAATATCACTTCTCTGGGTTGCTCCTGGTGATACCCTTGACTCTGATGATCACTCGCCGTCTAGAACAACTACTGGGTTCTATTACTCAAGAAGTCTTGCGAGGTGCCGGGGCTAGCAGTGTATTTAACACTAAATTCTTCTAGAATCTACATATGTAAATGATGCTCTAAGGCGCCCCCCCCCCCCCCTATTCTAACTCCGACTTTTCTGTTGCACATGGATTAAAAAATATACGCGAACTGACTGTAATCAACCCTGCAAGTGGAGTAGAAGAGAGTTTGGCACCTGCAATAATTTAATTTGATAAATAAGTTAAATAAAGGAAGGTTTCATGAACGTAGTGAGAAATGATAGGGTTGCTCTACCGATTAACAGAATGAAAGTTCTGTTCAAAATAACAATATGATTTATTAAGACTAAACACAAAATAATAAACGAAAACACATGAAACATTTATAACGCATCAAATTGGCTCAAATTGGATACTCAAAACAAACGCTGTGAAGGTAAAGTTGTCCCTAAACTAGATTGCGAGGTTTATGACGAAGTGGTATGTGGAGCCAATTCCTTGCCACTCAAATCTTAAGAGAGACACACAGCTAACCCAACATTAATTGCTGCTACCCAAGACAGAACAAAGTTAGAAAAAGACGAACAGGCGGGCTCTGCTGAGCTCTGATTATCACCTAGGAAAATCCCTATCTGCTGGTGCTGCGGACATACATTACCAAACTGTCTTCTTAACTGCCAGAACACGATCTGGCGTACCGGAGGCGATGGCTGGTTGCTTCGACGTCCTGTCGTGGTGATGATAATGTCGCGAGTATAGCCCGAAACGAATTATCCTGGTTTGGTTGTTCCAGACTAAAGACTTCCTAGCAATACAAATGCGCCTCTGAGGGAGACGAAGATGGCTCGCCACACAATCACTGACGGTACAGTGATTGATTTTAACAAACGAAGTCACACTGTAACTCTGATACAGTCAACTTTAGCCAAAACTGCACAAGACAGACAACATAGGCCGCTTGTACGCAGAACGCTCAATTGCCAACTGTACTCGGAAACTTACGTTGAAGTCGAAACTTCAGCAACTTCGTCAAACAGTTACAATTAAATAAAAGTATACTAGACAGCCAACGGAAAGCAGGCTGTCCAGAGCAGCGAGAGCTCAGTCTTGTAACCTACTTCGACCGAAAGGCGAGAGCCGACTACCCAGAGCACCCGTACAGGCCGAACACAGAACATTCCCGCCCCCACGACAGTGGCCGTGGTTAAACGTTCCAATCAGCAACTCGAAAACCGGCGGAAAATTCCACTCTATTGCCGGAGCACTACCATTCTACCAATGGAGATTCTTGGTGCCAATTTCTGCGCTGATTTTGCTACGCCACGGAGCTATGCCCTGAGCAAGCCAATCACAGTTACTATTTTGCAGAAAGCGCGGGAATTTTCCCGCCACAACTACCTGGGTACACAAGTCATTCCCACACCTCGCTGGTAGCCCGCCAGAAACTGTTTTCGCTAAGTTTCTGCGAAGTAACGGAACCTCTAGCCCAGCCGCTACTTCAGGCCCCTGCGGGCGTGTCTCTTGACAATGTCGGCGTCTGGAAAGCATTCACTCGACTGCCTCACACCTGTCGGCTTAACCCTCTCGAGATCAGCGGAGCCCGCCTGTCACCGGACCACCTGGGTGACGAGAGACGCTGCGTGGGAAGTCCGCGTGTGAAGGAATAGCAACTTTCCACCGCATGCAATTAGAGAGGAGAATCGTAAGATAGAAATATGAGAGGGGGCTCACGCCACTTCTCAGTGGTTAGCACACTGGACTCGCATTCAGGAGAACGACGGTTTAAATCCACATGCGGCGCTGCAGGCAAATGCCGGGATGGTTCTTCCGAAAGGGCACGTCCTATATCGTTCCCCATCCTTTCCTAATCCGATGGGATCGATGACCTCGATGTCTGGTCCTCTCCTCCAAATTAACCAACCAACCACTGATGTATCTGGGAACCTAATTCGTATCCTCCTACCTCCGTTAAGTCTGCAGTGGGAGACCGTGTCTAATGATTTTCGGAAACACAGGAATATGAACTCTGCCTTTGTCCTTCATCCATAATTCGCAGTACGTCATGTGAGAGTGCCGGCTGGAGTGGCCGAGCGGTTCTAGGCGCTTCAGTCTGGAACCGCACGAGGGCTACGGTCGGAGGTTCGAATCCTGCTTCGGGCATGGATGTGTGTGATATCCTTAGGTTAGTTAGGTTTAAGTAGTTCTAAGTTCTAGGGGACTGATGACCTCAGATGTTAAGTCCCATAGTGCTCAGAGCCATTTGAACGTCATGTGAGAAAAGGGCAACCTGACTTTCACCTGAACGTTGCTTTTTAAAGCCGTTCTCATTCATCGACAGACTTTTCGGTCTCTAGGAAATTCGTTAGATTCAGAGCGATGGTGTAAGTCAAGCAGCTCTTAAATCTCCGAGCAGCAGATCGTGGGACAAAAGACCAGAAAAACCGCGTTGAAGTCACGTCGCAACAAGTATCATCCCTTAATGTTGGAGGAAAAGGCATCAGTAGCAGACAGTAATTGTAATCCTAAGGTCAAAGAACTTATCAAGGCTGCAGTATCAGTAATTCTTTCTCCCGAGTTAAACCTCTTCTTACGCATTCGCTCATTCATATTTTTTCGACCTTCCATATTATTACTTACAGAAAAGATGCATCATGAAAACAGTTTCTCTGTCGTTTAGTGTCGTAATTGTTGGCATGTCGAGTGACTATGATGAAGGAAAGAAGGGAGAAAGGAATAAATCAACATTATATATATATATATATATATATATATATATATATATATATATATATATATATAAGAGAGATAGAGATTGTGGCTTAACGACGTCGGCGGCGCTTCATCAGACACGGGGCGCGAGCTCTGAAGGGGGAACAATATACGCTGTGTCCTTTTCGAAGGACCCAGCCTAGGATTTGCCCTAAGCGATGTAGGAAAACCACAGAGCGTGTAAATGTGAACGGCCAGAGAACCTCTACCCCTCCCAAATGGGTGACCAGAATCTTAAAACTCTGCAACCTGTTTTGGTGGCTGTGAACGACCTCTTGCTGGTTGCGAAGTACGTGAATTAGCAGACGGTGACGGCTTATAAAGAAGGGTCTGTCTTGGACTGGAATGTAACTATACTGTACTGAAGAGCCGAAGAAACTGATATACCTGCCTATATCGTGTAGGAACCCAGAGAGCACGCAGATGTGCCACAACACGACATGGCACGGACTCGACTGACGACTGAAGCAGTGCTGGAGGGAACTAACACCAAGAATCCTGCAGCGCTGTCCATAAATCCATCGAGTAAGAGGGGCTGGAGATCTATTCTGAACAGCACGTTGCAACGCTTCCAGGGTACGATCAATAATGTTCATGTCTGGAGAGTTTGGTGGCCAGCGGAAGTGATTAAACTCAGAAGAGTTTTTCTGCAGCCACCCTGTGGCAATTCTGGACGTGTGGGGTGTCGCATTGTCCTGCTGGAAATACCCAAGTCCGTCAGAATGAACAGTGGACATCAATGGATTCAGATGATCAGGCAGGATGCTTACGTATGTGGCACCTGTCAGTTTTATCTAGACCATCACGGGTCCCATGTCACTCCAACTGCACACGCCACACATTACAGAGCCTCCACCAGCTTGAACAGTCTCCTGCTGAAACTTCCTGGCAGATTAAAACTGTGTGCCGGATCGAGACTCGAACTCGGGACCGTTGCCTTCGTGGGCAAGTGCTCTACCATCTGAGCTACTCAAACACGACTCACGACCGGCCCTCACAGCATCAATTCTGCCAGAATCTCGTCTCCTATCTTCCAAACTTCACAGAAGCTATTTTGCGAACCTTACAGATCTAGCACTCCTGCAAGAAAGGCTATTGCGAAGACATGGCTTAGCCACATCCTGGGGGATGTTCCCACAATGGAATTTTCACTCCGCATCGGAGTGTGAGCTGATATGAAACTTTCTGGCTGATAAAACTGTCTGCCGGACAGAGACTCGAATTCGGGACCTTTAGAGACGAGATAATGGCAGAATTGAAGCTGTGAGGGCGGGTCGTGAGTCATGCTTGGGTAGGTCGGATGGTAGACCACTTGCCCGTGAAAGGCAGAGGTCCCGAGTTAGTCTCAGTCGGGGGCACAGTTTTAATCTACCAGGAAGTTTCATATTAGCGCACACTCCACTGCAGAGTGAAAAACTCATCCTCTAGATACAATCCGAAACGAGACTCGTCCGACCAGGCAGCATATTTCCAGTGATCAACAGCCCAATGTCGGTGTTGACGGGTCCCAGGCGAGGCATAAAGCTTTGTGTCGTGCAGTCATCAAGGGAATACGAGAGAACCTTCGTTTCCGAAAGCCCGTATCGATGATGTTTCGTTGAATGGCTCGCACGCTAACACTTGTTGATGGGTCAACATTGAAATCAGCAGCAATTTGGGGAAGGGTTGCGCTTTTGGCACGTTGAACGATTCTCTTCACACGTCGTTAGTACCGTTCTTGAAGGATCTCTTCCGGTCCTGGAGACAACAAACCCCCATTCGCCAGAAGATGGGATCGTACTCCTGTTTGAACCTCCTGATTCATATTACCCTTGGTGCAAGACGAATTTATGGTTCTAAACGACAATGGCGTTCTTTCCTCCTCCATTCTTCTCTAACTGAAAGAGTGCAGCATTCTGATCATGGTACCTTCCCGTTGCGGTTTATACCGTAGTAAGAATTGGGGGGGGGGGGGGGGGAAGTCGTTTATAAAAGATCAACGATAACGTGCAAAACAAGAAAATCATAAAATTATTTAGACTCAGCTCTAGATATTTGCGGCAGCAACAATTTACTTTCGTTATACACGCAGAGAAGGAAGCTGTTTTTAGCTGCCGCAACCGAATACTTCAGATTTTGTTGTTTATTCACGATGTGAAAAACCTTCGCATGTTAGCAACATGCGGTCTTGCGTTTTTCTGACCAAAAGCGTGCGCTAATAGCCTAATATTGCGTTACTTTAACCCTTGCGAGTTTTACTGAACTAATAGTTCAGAGCGCTTACATGTCGTCGTTTGTTTGAATTACTTAGGCACAACGTGGCAGTACAACACATAGCTCCTTGAATATTCACGAAACCGTTCACATAAGATGGACGTTTTCCACGTATGAACATTCTTTACACGCGACTTTCTAAGCTTTAATTGGCAAACATGAGTGTGTATGGCAGTCAACACAAGCTTAAACATGTTTATATTAAAGGAAGTATGTGACTGATGTAATGCTTATGCGTCTAAATTCTACGCTAAAAAACATTTGTTGTGGAGTAATATAAACTGGAGGAGCGCGTGGAAGGTCGTACTGCACTCAAAGGAACGGTGTTTAAAATTATTGCTGTTAATGACACGGGTAAATGTTAAAAATTTAACAGTACAAGTATTAAACAACGTGCTATCGAGTATAAGATCGTTCTTCCATTCGTACCTCTGATTTGCGCTGCTTAATAACATACTAGACGAAATGGAGGACAACTTTTCTCACATAGGCGGTTGCACGACGACAAACTGATCGAAACAGGATACAAAATTTGTTTTAGTGTTATTCGGCATTTTAAGTAAAGCCGTAATAGGCAATCGCTGTTTGCCTATAGAAATGTTATTCATAGTGGCGGTCTGTATATTAATTATGAAAGAAATTTCCAGTCATTCAAATAGTAAGTTTTCATATGGAACTCACGCAATTTATATTCTGACAAGCAGAACACAATTTTTTTAACTATGCATTTTAAAAGCTATGAACAACTACCACTACCTTATTTTGTTCCAGGTGGCAAATTATAATTCTACTGCTATCTGAGACGTGCCCGAATCAACTGATTCTCAACTTACGATGATAGGTTCACGACTTAAGTCCATCTTCATCTACAGGGAAATTAATTCGATCGGATTGTATTGGCAGTAGAATGGCAATAAACACAAAATATTATGACAAACATTCATTTGCAAGTAATTCGCGTTAGAGCGTTTTCTCCTGTGATCATTGTAAATAAACGACATGCAAGAGTTGGGACAGGTCTGAATTGCAGCGCGCAGAATGATTTTATTTTCAACACTGATCACAATATCAGCTTCTCTAGAGTTGACACTTCCTGTCTACCCTGCATCAGACAGTTATAAGTAGAATATGCCGTTAATGGTTCAAATGGCTCTGAGCATAATGGGACTTTGACGTCATCTGTCCCCTAGAACTTAGAACTACTTAAACCTAACTAACCTAAGGACGTCAAACATCCATGCCCGAGGCAGGATTCGAACCTGCGAGCGTAGCGGTCGCGCGTTTCCATACTGTAGGGCCTAGAACCGCTCGGCCACCTCGGCCGGCTGTCCGTTAACATGGCCGACTTTCGACCAACGTATCGTAAAGACTGCTCAGTGAATCGTTTGTTCAAGCGCTTGTTAAAGCACTCATTTCTAAAGGGCTTTGACTGCTGTTTTTTCTTACACCTAAATAAGATTTCCGCTAGAAATAAAAGCAGAGGAACCGCCTTATTCCCTAACGCGCCTCAGTCTTCGTTGCTGTGCAATGCATGCATCAGGAACTTTAAACAGAATCATTAAAAGGCCCGTACTTATAGACAGTCGTATTACTCAACAAAATTTCCTGATGTGTCTTAGAACAATGTCAAAGTTATCAACGCAAACACATAGCTAGCACAGAGAGACATTTTGTGTAAAAATAAGAGAATTATAATGGAGCTATGATGATAGAGCGTCGAACTGAATGAATAATTAGTGAAGCCAACATTTTCTCTGAGCTCCTTCGTAACATTAGGTATTCGTGGGGCATTGTTAAATGAAGTCGGTGATTTCTACTAACCCCCCCCCCCCCCCCTCTGTTCCGTGGAAGTAGTGGACGAAAACTTGGATCTTAAACCTAATTGTTAAAAGTATCCTAAGATTGTGTATGTTTCATGTAAAAGATACGCCCTCGTAAAATTAGATGGTTCTTTGGGAAATCAAAACTTTTTAGCCTTATACGTAAGGCAAAGTCTACTCCAGATTTTCTGACTTCACTCATGTAGAAGACAGTCTTGTGAAACTGGATGCACATTTTTGAAACAGCCTGGATAATCTGTGATTTCCAGCGAAGCAGCTATGTAGCGGTGTGTAACGTTTACATTCAATAAATTTATTGCAGACACAGGTAATACAGTGAAAACACGTGTAACACGAACCTGATGGAAATACTTTTAAATCGTCTTTGTTCAGATTTTAGTGTAAAACAATGCGCACAAGAAACAATACAATATTTTTTATTTCATCAGCTTTTAATAAAGGTCAGCAGACTGCCGGCCAAAATTTACTTTTACATTCGAGTAGCAGTTTTCTCACGTTTTAAAAACATGGTGGAGTTACCTGTTTCCAGTGATAAAAAGGTAGTTTCGCTGATCTACACGAAATGAATTTTTACGTCGTATTGATTCGTCCTCTTCTCTGAACACATCTGTTCATTAGGCGGTAATTTTTCATTGGGTGAGTACGGGTAAAAAAAATGCTAGTTCCGTCGACGCTGAGTACATCCTTTGTCGTATTTTAGAAGTACTAGAGACAACTTACACTACTACCAGTCTTTAGTCGTAAACGATGAAACATAGGTGCAGTTAAAGCATTTTTATCATCTCAGTTCTTTTTTTTGAAACTTTGTAACAATCTTGGATTTGCAGAGTATTATATACCCGTTTGTTTGGGAAGTTCACCACACGTTATCAGCAAGAAGTCTCCAAGAGACATAGCTTCTTTAAAGCAAACAAGCTCTACATTTTCGTGTTTAGCTGTTCTCATAATCTGAACATGGTGTGCTCAAACATTGCATTATTTTGATCTGTATCTTTTTAACTGTTGTTGGCATTGCAGACTATGCAATTCAAACAACAGAGGTTTGTATTAATCAAGGTCGCGAGAAGTTTTGTCGCATATTTAAACAACGCAATGCCTGAAGCCAAAAGTACAGTAGCCAGAATGAATATTTACTATTAAAAACAGTCTTGATCACAATTTATTTAACAAGGTGACCGGTTTCAACCACTACTGTGGTCATCTTCAGACCATTGAGTAGGAACCTCTTTCCTTGAAGAAGTGATTCTTCAAGGAAAGAGGTTCCTACTCAATGGTCTGAAGATGACCACAGTAGTGGTTGAAACCGGTCACCTTGTTAAATAAATTGTGATCAAGACTGTTTTTAATAGTAATTATTTATGACATTGATCACTGTTGTGCCCATAATGTATTCAAAAGTAAAGAATGAATATTTCCTAGAGTACTCGGAGTGCAAAGGAGGCGCCACAGGAAGGGCGTTGGTTTGGGCATTGGCCGGAAATGTGACGTATACTCAGGTGGAGAGCCGCGAGGTGCGGCAGTTGGCGGTGACCGTAAGTCAAAAGAGGATCCGCAGTGCGGTGTCTGGAAGCGCCAACGTGGAAGTGGCGGCATGGCCTGTCGCACAGTAAAAATTATGAAGGTGGAGGCGACGTAGACCGTGGGAGGCTTCAGAACAGACAGCGGACCCGGAGGAACGTCTGTTTAGGTCAGGCCAGTAGCCTGGACTTGTAGCTATTACTCGCTCTCGCCCTGGCTCTGCTCGCGCTATACTTCGCAGAGTACCCTCCTCCACGGCATTTACAATCAGAAGTAGTGTACTATCATTCAAGTCATCCTCCAATAGTTGCTCAGACGATCAGTTCAAGATTGTAGTTATCCATGTCTTCGTTCGATTATTTCCCGACTGAGTTCCATAATTTTTTCAAAGCTGCAGTTAGCTATCTTCACTTTAGCTGACTGGACGGACCTTCTCCAGTCTCTACCGTCATTGAGGGTCAACACCGCTCGCTGGACGCGAAGAAACTGGTACACCTGCCTAATATCGTGTAGGCCCCCGCGAGCACGCAGAAGTGCCGCAACACGACGTGGCATGTACTCGACTGATGTCTAAAAGTAGTGTAAAAGCAGTGCTGGACGGAATTGAAACCATGAATTCTGCAGGTATGTCCATAAATCTGTAGGATACGACGGAGTGGAGGTCTTTTCTGAACAGCACGTTGCAAGGCATTCTAGATAATGCTCAGTAATGTTTGTGGCTGGGGAGTTGGGTGGCCAGCGGAAGTGTTTAAACTCAGAAGAGTGTTCCTGGAGCCACTCTGCAGCAATTATGGACGTGTGAGTGTCGCATTGTCCTGTTGGAATTGCCTAAGTCCGTCGAAAGTCATAATCGACATTAATGGATGCAGGTGAGGAGACAGGATGCTTACGTATGTGTCACCTGTCAGTCGTATCTAGTACCATCACAGAGCCTCCGCTAGCGTTAACAGTCCCATGCTGACATATAGGGTCCATGGATTCATGAGGTTGCCTCCATACCAGTGCACGTCGATCCGCTCGATACAATTTGAAACGAGACTCGTCCGACCAGACATCATGTTTCCAGTCATCAACTGTCCAATGTCGGTGTTGACGGGCCCAGGCTGTGTGTCGTGAAGTCATCAAGGGTACACGAGCTCCGAAAGCCCGTATCGATGATGTTTCGCTGAATGGTTTGCACGCTGACACTTCTTGATGGCATCGAAATCTGCAACAATTTTCGGAAGAGTTGCACTTTTGTCACGTTGACCAATTCTCTTCATTAGCCGTTGGTCCCGTTCTTGCAGGATCTTTTTCCGGTCTCAGCAATGTCGCACATTTGATGTCTTACCGGATTTCCGATGCACACGGCATACTCTTGAAATGGACGTACGGGAAAATCTTCGCCTCATCGCTACGTCGGAGATGCTGTGTCCCATCGCTGTGCGCCGACTGCAACACCACGTTCAAACTCATTACAATCTTTATAGTCTGCCATTGTGGCAGCAGGCGCTAATCTCACAATTGTGCCAAACAGTTGTTGTCTTGTATAGGCGTTGCCGACCGCAGCGCTTTATTCCACCTGTTTACATGTGTCTATTTGAATATGCATTCTTATACCACTTTCTTTGGCTGTCCAGTGTACATTCTCATTAAACACAAATGGAGACTGCCATTACCATTGTCATACATTTCTATCCACGTTTAATCTCAGCACAGGTCAAATCCATTGCAATGTCGTCATGCGCTGTTCTAGAAGGCTGCACACATTATCCTTCACCGCAATCTGTTGGCTGTCGTAGTAGACACGAGCGCGTAATATTGGCACTCCGAAACCACTTTTCTGTAAAAACGCTGTCACAATTTGGTAGATTTCTTACGTTTGCTGGGGGCCAACCCAGGGCGATGGGGACATACTATTGTAAGGAACTCATTGAGTGCGAGGTCGCAAAAGGCCAATAATATTTAGAGCATTCGCCGGCCCCACATGCAACCACGACGTTGCCTCCAGCTGGCTACAAGGGGTGGGACTGGAGTTATCCAGTGATGAGCACAGCATGAGGGTACGGAGCGTAATTGAACTGCTTGACCGACGAGTAACTCTCAACAGCGCTAGTGGTGTTTATATAAACCAGAGAAATGGCAACAATAAACAAAGCAAACATCTGTAACAATGGTTGTCGAAGTTGAGATTTCATCAGAAAGGAGCCAAAGGAATTTCGAGAAGTGAGAAAAAACCTGGCAGATGACCTATTAGTGTCTCTGCAAGATGGATCAGTGGAATAAGTGGTGTCGTATACGCTTGACTGTGCGGACAATATAAAAGGGGAGTATAATGATGACTATATGTGTTTGTAATAGGTGTCTAAGCATGTAGTTCTACATCTACATTTATACTCCGCAAGCCACCCAACGGTGTGTGGCGGAGGGCACTTTACGTGCCACTGTCATTACCTCCCTTTCCTGTTCCAGTCGCGTATGGTTCGCGGGAAGAACGACTGTCTGAAAGCCTCCGTGCGCGCTCTAATCTCTCTAATTTTACATTCGTGATCTCCTCGGGAGGTATAAGTAGGGGGAAGCAATATATTCGATACCTCATCCAGAAACGCACCCTCTCGAAACCTGGACAGCAAGCTACGCCGCGATGCAGAGCGCCTCTCTTGCAGAGTCTGCCACTTGAGTTTGCTAAACATCTCCGTAACGCTATCACGCTTACCAAATAACCCTGTGACGAAACTCGCCGTTCTTCTTTGGATCTTCTCTATCTCCTACGTCAACACGATCTGGTACGGATCCCACACTGATGAGCAATACTCAAGTATAGGTCGAACGAGTGTTTTGTAAGCCACCTCCTTTGTTGATGGACTACATTTTCTAAGCACTCTCCCAATGAATCTCAACCTGGTACCCGCCTTACCAACGATTAATTTTATATGATCATTCCACTTCAAATCGTTCCGCACGCATACTCCCAGATATTTTACAGAAGTAACTGCTACCAGTGTTTGTTCCGCTATCATATAATCATACAATAAAGGCTCCTTCTTTCTATGTATTCGCAATACATTACATTTGTCTTTGTTAAGGGACAGTTGCCACTCCCTGCACCAAGTGCCTATCCGCTGCAGATCTTCCTGCATTTCGATACAATTTTCTAATGCTGCAACTTCTCTGTATACTACAGCATCATCCGCAAAAAGCCGCATGGAACTTCCGACACTATCTACTAAAAACTAAAACTAACTCCGTCTACAGGCCGCAAGCGACCCATCGGGACCATCCGACCGCCGTATCATCCTCAGGTGAGGATGCGGATAGGAGGGGCATGGGGTCAGCACACCGCTCTCCCGGTCGTTATGACGGTTTTCGTTGACCGGAGCCGCTACTATTCGGTCGAGTAGCTCCTCAATTGGCATCACGAGGCTGAGTGCACCCCGAAAAATGGCAACAGCACGTGGCGGCGGGATGGTGACCCATCCAAGCGCCGGCCACGCCCGACAGCGCTTAACTTCGGTGATCTCACGGGAACCGGTGTATCCACTGTGGCAAGGCCGTTGCCTGACACTATCTACTAGGTCATTTATATATATTGTGAAAAGCAATGGTCCCATAACACTCCCCTGTGGCACGCCAGAGGTTACTTTAACGTCTGTAGACGTCTCTCCATTGCTAACAACATGCTGTGTTCTGTTTGCTAAGAACTCTTACTTTGTTTATCAGGCGACAGTGCGGAACTGTATCGAACGCCTTCCGGAAGTCAAGAAAAATAGCATCTACCTGGAAGACGGTATCTAATATTTTCTGGGTCTCATGAACAAATAAAGCGAGTTGGGTCTCACACGATCGCTGTTTCCGGAATCCATGTTGATTCCTACATAGTAAATTCTGGGTTTCCAAAAACGACATGATACTCGAGCAAAAAACGTGTTCTAAAATTCTAAAACAGATCGACGTCAGAGATATAGGTCTATAGTTTTGCGCATCTGCTCGACGACCCTTCTTGAAGACTGGGACTACCTGTGCTCTTTTCCAATCATTTGGAACCCTCCGTTCCTCTAGAGACTTGCGGTACACGGCTGTTAGAAGGGGGGCAAGTTCTTTCGCGTACTCTGTGTAGAATCGAATTGGTATCCCGTCAGGTCCAGTGGACTTTCCTCTGTTGAGTGATTCCAGTTGCTGTTCTATTCCTTGGACAC
Source organism: Schistocerca nitens (assembly GCF_023898315.1). Classification (NCBI taxonomy): domain Eukaryota; kingdom Metazoa; phylum Arthropoda; class Insecta; order Orthoptera; family Acrididae; genus Schistocerca; species Schistocerca nitens. The sequence goes on from NC_064622.1 coordinate 266,118,261, forward strand.
TTATTTCGATGTCAGCCATTTTTTCGTTTGTGCGAGGATTTAGAGAAGGAACTGCAGTGCGGTCTTCCTCTGTGAAACAGCTTTGGAAAAAGGTATTTAGTATTTCAGCTTTATGAGTGTCATCCTCTGTTTCAATGCCATCATCATCCCGGAGTGTCTGGATATGCTGTTTCGAGCCACTACGTCTACGACATGAGAAAGACAAACTCCCGTGCGGAAAAAGGTAGGAACCCTCACTAGCTATAATAATCTCAGAAACAGGTATAGTACGGTAAGCTAAGATTTCCCGACTTTCAAAGGATTCCAAACCGGCTCTACCTGCATTATTACAAGCAACAAAAGCAACAGCTTGTCGAACAAGGAGCCATAATTCCCATCTCGGGTGAAACATAGTAAAGGATAATGGTTGTCCAATGAGCGGGTACTAAACATAATTTCGTACGTGGAATATCATCCGAAGAATAGGCAAAAACAGTTATGAACAGATTTCGAGTAAGTCCGCAGCAATATGAGCGCGCAATGCCTAAGAAAAACTATGGGCGCATTTGTTACAAAAATCAGTGTTCGCGCCTTTCAAGGATGTTCGTGATAATTTACATGTGTATGGTAGTGATATTCTACGTTATGCACATCAAATTGCGCGCGAAATAGATTGCAGAGATCTCAAGGGCAGCAGTGGATGATTGCTTTAACTTCAGTGTTACAGAACTGGAAGGTAAGCTAACGAATTTTCAAACGTTGTCAGTTTGACGATGCACAGCAAACTGCGAAAAATTAGTAGATGAGATAAACGAACTTATCCCATTGTTCAGTATGAAATTTCTTTTCAGTTCCGACCAATCTGGATTTGAAGAGAAAATATATATGAGAGTAACCGTGGAAATTAGAGGTACTAAGAGTTCTATCAAGATCGGTTAACATCACTGCATTAGCGCTTTCGTATACAATTACGATTCTTTCTTGTGCGCGTGATTTTACAAGGACAATAGGGAACATTTATGTCACAGCCAGCAAGAGTGGGAAAATGGGCCTAAGAGAACTAAAACTATGGTATGAGCACTGCTTTTGGCCAGTAGATGGTAAAAAGGTTTTGCTCGATGTCTGGTCTGCGAAGAAAAATCATACTCTTTTACAGCAAACTATCGCTCCTGAAAACTGTGACATTGCAGTTCATACCTCCTGGAACCAATGGACAAATTCAGCCTCTGTGTGTTTTATTTGCGCCTAGGAAACACAATATCGCACTATCTGTAGCGATGCCTTAAAGGATCGTCAGTTCCACGATAACCTCCACATCGGGACTGTTTCGCATTCGGCTGCATGCCATCACATTCTATTTGTTCTCATCACCCCGTTGCACCAAGATACGAGGCATGTTTTTAAGTAAGTACCGTTTTGAAATAAAAAAAGACGTGCTAAGGTATCTCAATAATTTTATTTTTACATCAAAGCCTGTACCTTAATCTAATTTTCTACATAATTTCCGTCAATATTGAGGCACTTGTCATAACTTTGTACCAGTTTGTGAATCCCCTCCTCATGGAAGTCTGCCGCCTGACTTGTTAACCACTGCATCACCACTGTTTTGACTTCGTCATCGTCTTGAAGATGCTGACGGCCCAGGTGTTCCTTCAAGTGCAGGAACAGATGGTAGTCACTGGGCGCCAGATTGGGGCTGTACGGAGGATGATTTCGAGTTTCCCATCGAAAAGACGTGATGAGATCTTTGGTCTGATTCGCCGCATGCAGATGGGCATTGTCTTGCTGCAAAACGATGCCCTTCCATGGACTGTCGCTTTGATTCTGGTGTGACGTGTGCCACCCATGTTTCATCGCATGTAACAGTTTGGCTTAAGAAATCATCACCATCGTTGTGGTACTGCTCAGGGAAAGTCAATGCACTGTGTAAATGTTTGGTTTTGTGCACATCCGTCAACATTTTCGGTACCCAACGTGCGCACAATTTTCGGTAATTCAAGTGCTCGGTCACAATGCCATACAAAACACTACGAGAAACATTAGGAAAGTTATCCCACAAGGAGGAAATCGTAAAGTGTCTGTTTTCTCTCACCTTATTGTCCACTTCCTGCACCGAACTTTAATGACTGAAGGACGCCCACTCCATGGTTCACTATGCACATTTGTTCAAATGGCTCTGAGCACTATAGGACTTTACATCTGAGGTCATCAGTCCCCTAGAACTTAGAACTACTTAAACCTAACTAACCTAAGGACGTCACACACATCCATGCCCGAGGCAGGATTCGAACCTGCGATCGTAGCGGTCGTGCGGTTCCAGACTGTAGCGCCTAGAATCGCTCGGCCACTCCGGCCGGCTGCACATTTGTGCGGGCTTCATAAAATACTCTCATCCACTTTCTTACCATTCCATCACTCTTAATGTTTTCTCCGTAAACTGCACAGATCTCACGATGAACATTGAACGCTTTTAGGTCTTTAGCACTAATAAATCTTAACAGCCCGTACCTCACAGTCGGGGCGACTCAAGATTATCGGAGGCATCTTAAACACTCAGTACACAACGTAAACAAGGAAGAATCAGACTGTAATGGCGTTAGTGCGTAGACAACAGATTTAGGTACCCAGTGCGCATGTGCAGAACGCCGACCGCAGTGCTGCGGCCGCGGTGTGGCAAAACGGTACTTACTTAAATTGGGCAGTCTTCAAGAATGGAACACCCTGTACGGCGCGTAACATCCAAGGATTTCACCTTCAACCTTGATGGTGCGAACATTTGGCATGCAATTTTTCTCTCAGAGTTCATCGTTCAAGTTGATGGTTTGGGTTGAATATTTCTTAAATTTCGACTTTGTTCATTTTGTTAAGTGTAATAGATACATCTTATAAAAGATTGATATCTGGACCTCACGCACACTCATTTTCTGTACCCCACGTGATGCACATGGTGAGTAATTAGCAGATAATGTATTTCCTGTCACAATTGTTAACACAGCACTGTCAAATGAGCCTTACTAAAGACTGTACTTGCGACTTCGCACTCAAGTAGGTCCTTGTCACTCGTTGCGAAGTTCCTCCTCCCGCTATGCCTTTCCAGCCACGAATCCCCACACTGCTCAACTGCCTCTTGACAACAATCACTTTCTGGACGCAATCGGCACTTCGCTATCGATTCTTGGCCTCTTCTCGATCTGTTTCATTGAAATGTGCTTAGCTTTGAGTAATGGACCATGGATCGCTTCGAAAGTGTTCGCGAATGTTGTCGGCCTTCATCAAGTCAGTCATCTACATCCTACATCTACATTCTTTGTATTATATGTAAGTTTTGTTAAACTAAATGTTCTTTCTGCAGTAATTTGATTTAATTATCAAGTGATTTTGGATTTAGCAATTGATTTAGTATCGGCATAATTCGTGCCAGCAGCCGCGGTTATACGATTGATACAAGTGAATATTATTGGTTAAAACAGTTCTTTATATTTTTAGGGTTAAAATATAAATTTGTAAGGTGAAATGTTAAAATTTATTTGTAGCTCTTTTTATGAATCTGTGAAATTTAAATAATAAACTAGGATTAGATACCCTATTATTTTAAATGTTAATTATATTTACCAGGGTACTATTAGTTAAGGTCTTTAAACCCAAAGAATTTGGCGGTATCTCATTCCATTCAGAGGAACCTACCCCGTGATTGATAATACACGATTTACTCTACTTAATTTATTTGTTTGTATATCTCCGTTATCAGAGAATCTTTTTAGAGTTATAATTCTCAAGATTTATAATTATAAACTATTTCAGGTCAAGGTGCAGCTTATAGTTAAGAGGAGGTGGGTTACAATAGATTTTTGTTTATAACTAGGGTAGCTACTAGTAACGTTGCTTTCGAAGTGTTTTTGAGACGTCTCTGTAGTCATGATAATTGCTATTGAATGCAGTGGGTGAGCTTTTAAAACTATTCTACGGAGTGTGTGCTGACGTGATGTAATTTGGGCAAACATAATTGTGACACCCGGTATATATTGTTTGATGAATAAATGTTGTGAAACGTATCGAACTTGATTAACCGAGTCGTACAACTCTCCTACCGCTGCGTAACATTTTCGTAAACTGCCTCAAGAAGCTTCATATTCATTTTAGGCGAGATAATGGCTTGTCTTCTCATTTTCTCACCGAGAGAGGTGATGCACAAGCTAGCACACTGGACTTGCACTCTGGAGGACGACGATTCAAACCCGCGTCCGTCCGTTGTGGATTAGGTGTTCGCGATTTCCCTCAATCGCTATAGGTAACTGCCGAGATGGTTCCTTCGAAAAGGCGCGCCTGATTTCGTTCCCAAATACGAGCTTGTGCTCCTTCTCTAACGACCTCGTTGTCGGCTGGGCGTTAAACACTTATATCCTCCTCATCCCATTTTCTCTGGCATTAAGTGTGAAGAAATCATTGTTTGCGATTCCCTCCACGCCCCGCATTGGCGCGTACGCGTGCACACACATTGGAACAAACAAATGAACATCAAACTTACAGGCACCACAACACAAACTAAAGACGAACGCAATACACATAGCAACAATTGGCAGTACTGTGCACAGTAGACACACAACCAGCGCGCAGTGAAAGGGTTAAATTGAAATTTGTCCCATATCATAAAAAAATAGGGCACCCTGAACTTCACAGGCCAACTAAGTAGAACTCCAGGACGACACACATGGGATAATATCACAAAATCGTAAATGGAACTAAATAGTAATTTAAGCTTATGACACTTGCGCTACAAAATGTTTTTTCTTCAACAAGAGAGTAACAAAACACTGTAATGCAGTAACTTACCTGGAATCGTTACAGGTAGCAATTACTACATATATAAAACAAACACGTATTACAAGCCACTCCAGATGATTCGTGAAGAAATAGCACGGAACAGACAGCCTTTCATTTGTATGAATACGTGGTCTCGTGGCGATATGAATTAATAAAATCTCGGGCTTCCAACCGTGTCAGGTGGCCAAAATCCCACGAGATTTCGACCGAGATCTTTTCGGCCATTGTCATTTGACGCGGCTGGAAGCTCGAGAAGATTTTATTAAGCCTTTCATTTGAGTGCCAGGACTAAGTTCACAATACCTATATTTGAAAACCAAAATCATGATACGATTTTGACAAAAATACTTAATTTTCGACATACAAATCATCGAATTTGAGAACCGAAGTGTTTTGACAATGTCGGTAAGAAAAGACAAGTGGTAATATAGCAACAGTAACAACTACTGTTTCCTTAGTCCGGTGCAATGAAAAAAATTGTGGAAGACGGAGGGACTGCAGAAAGAAGTGAAATCCTCTCTCATGAAGCAACTTGTATTTTGTCTTAAAAAATATTACGTAGCATTTTGTCAGGACCGAAGTATTATTTCGTGTAAATCAAGTTCTCTTATTAAGTGTTTTCGTGTTAAACTTGATTCACTGTATTTAAATCATGTTAATGAAATGTATTGACATTAACGAATACATACAACCATCAACTTACAGTGTAAAGACAACATTGGAAATTTGTACTGGACTGGGGCTAGAACCCGAATTTCCCACTTACCGCGAGCGGTCGCCTTAACCTCTTCTGCTGCCCGTACACAACACACAGCCAGACCCAAACTTCCATATGACGTCGTTCATGTGTCACAACCTGCACACGTACACGTTATGTAATTCCCTTGGAAGGCGAGGGCATTCTCATTGAAAGTCGCTGCCTGACATCGGCAGATAAATACGATATTTGACATGCCTATGTTGTAAAGAAAGAAGATTCAGTGTTCCTTTGGACATGCATACAGGTAATAGGGAAAATGATTTCGTACTTCTTAACAACACAGACACTGGAATACCCTGTTTAATTCCGCCGTAATTCAAAATGGTTCAAATGGCTCTGAGCACTATGCACGATTGCTCGGTTCCAGACTGTAGCGCCTAGAACCGCTCGGCCACTCCGGCCGGCCTCCGCCGTAATTGAACACGTACTTATTTAATACGATCGTCAATCTGTCTACTACTGCCAAGGTTAAGAGGAGTAAGATCTCTCGCTCTTCGACATAATCGTTATGACAAACTTAAACTTCCTCTGCATTTCAAACCTGGGTCAATAGTTGCAGAACAATACAAATCCAGCTACATAATCAGGTTGCTCAAAGTGTCACACGGACATATCCAAGTAAATACGAGGGCTGGAACTTAAACAGTGGCAACAATTTATTCACAACCGATACAAAAGAGTTATATTTTTGCACCCTCTTACTGTCTTTCAAAGTAGCCACCAGAGTTGTGTAGAACCCGATGCCAGCGATGTGGAAGGCGTGTACTATATCGTTAGCAGAGCCTCTTCTGTTGATGGTGCGAATGGAGCGGTCTACTGCCTGTCGAATCTCTGGAATAGTTCTGAAGCGAATGCCACGAAGTGGTTCCTTCATCTTCGGAATCAAATCAGTCACAAGGACTTCGTTCCGGGAAGTATGGTGGATGGTACAGTACTTCCCAGTCCCATCGACCGAACAGAGCAGCCACAGCTTGAGCTGATGCGCCCGCGCATTGTCGTGCAAAATGGTGGGTGGGTTGCGCAGAAAGTAACGCCGTTTCTTTCGCTAATCTGGTCGCAGGTGATGAAGACGAACGGTAATACTGTGCATTGACGGTCTGCCGTGGAGGAAAGTAATGCATTAGGATAACACCATCACAGGCGTACACGAGAATCACCATAACTTTCACCATACTGGGGCTCTAACGCACTTTAGACTTTCGCGGCGACCCATGACGCCATTCGTTGGATTGGCGTTTCAGTTTTGGCTCGTACGATGTGGCCCATGTCTCATCCAGTGCTAAGATGCGGCGTAAGAAAGCCTCTCCTTCGCGCTCATAGCGCTCCAAGTGCGTCTGAGCAGCGTCGTAACGCATCCATTTCTGCATTTCCGTCAAGTCATGCGGAACCCATCGTGAAGCTTAATGTAATTACGAAAATGAAGAAACTACTTCGTGGCATTCGCTTCAGAACTGTTCCAAAGATTCGTCAGACAGTAGACCGCTCCATTCGTACCATCAACAGAACAGGCTCTACTGAGGGTATACTACGCCTTCCTCATCGCTGGCAACGGGTTCTACACAACGCTGGCGACTACTTCGAAGGACAGTAACAGGTGCAAACATGCAACTCTTTTATCGGTTGTGAATAAATGGTTGCCACTATTTAAGATCCAACCCTCATACATTTCCATGGGATAAAAATTCAGTCATCTGCAAGTAGGTCTATACAATATTAAGGACATTAAAACAGTATATTACACTGTAACTCAACATGGAGCTGAAAACAACACATGATTATCTCATGCAATAACTTCGAAATGAAATAAATACAATATTTTACAGCGTCACAACCGTATCCGTTTATCCACACAAAACGCAAATAATGGAGCGTAATTAACAATAAAATTAAGGATTAAACGCTATATCGTCTATATTAGTACTAAACTATGACGGCAAAAGGCTAGAAATTTTACACCTAAAGTACTAGATCGAATGTGTAGTAGCTTCAAATAAAGATGGTAATTGCTTATTGACTGTTGTGATTGGTGCTGTATTGATTAGACATTTATTGGCAACCAAGAATATACAATCCGTATAAGAACGTAATACCAGACAGTGGAACTTAATATACACTACTGGCCATTAAAATTGCTACACCACGAAGATGACGTGCTACAGACGCGAAATTTAACCGACAGGAAGAAGATGGTGTGATATGCAAATGATTAGTTTTTTCAGAGCATTCACACAAGGTTGGCGCCGGTGGCGACACCTACAACGTGCTGACATGAGGAAAGATTCCAAACGATTTCTCATACACAAACAGAAGTTGACCGGCGTTGCCTGGTGAAACGTTGTTGTGATGCCTCGTGTAAGGAGGAGAAATGCGTACCATCACGTTTCCGACTTTGATAAAGGTCGGATTGTAGCCTACCGCGATTCCGGTTTATCGTATCGCAACATTGCTGCTCGCGTTGGTCGAGATCTAATGACTATTAGCAGAATATGGAATCGGTGGGTTCAGGAGGGTAATACGGAACGCCGTGCTGGATCCCAACGGCCTCGTATAACTAGCAGTCGAGATGACAGGCATCTTATCGACATGGCTGTAACGGATCGTGAGGCCACGTCTCGACCCCCTGAGTCAACAGATGGGGACTTTTGCAAGACAAGATGATGGTCGAATCCGTGTTTGGCGACATCGCGGTGAACGCACATTGGAAGCGTGTATTCGTCATCGCCATACTGGCGTACCGCTCGGCGTAATGGTATGGGGTGCCATTGGTTACACGTCTCGGTCATCTCTTGTTCGCATTGACGGCACTTTGAACAGTGGACGTTACATTTCAGATGTGTTACGACCTGTGGCTCTACCCTTCATTCTATCCCTGTGAAACTCTACATTTGAGCAGGATTATGCACGACCGCATGTTGCAGGTCCTGTACGGGCCTTTGTGGATACAGAAAATGTTCGACTGCTGCCTTGGGCAGCACATTCTCCAGATCTCTCATCAACTGAAAACGTCTGGTCAATGGCGGCCGAGCAACAGGCTCGTCACAATACGCCAGTCACTACTCTTGATGAACCGTGGTACCGTGTTGAAGCTGCACGGGCAGCTGTACCTGTACACGCCATCCAAGCTCTGTTTGACTCAATGCCCAGGCGTATGAAGGCCGTTATTACTGCCTTAGGAGGTTGTTCTGGGTACTGATTTCTCAGGATCTATGCACTCAAATTGCTTGAAAATGTAATGACATGTCAGTTTTAGTATAATATATTTGTCCAATGAATACCCGTTTATCATCTGCATTTCTTCTTGGTGTAGCAATTTTAATGGCCAGTAGTGTACACCGACGGGGAAAAAATCGCAATATCAAGGAGTGGTGTCACATTAACGAAAGTTGACAGGCGTTTTTCTACGTCTGAAAGATGTCTCTTCAGATTTCTCACCAGTTGCCTAAGAGTTGCGCCTCTGAGGCTTGCTTTAAATAGGTACACTGTAACGATAGTGAGCGTTGGTTACCGTAGAGATTTGACTTGATGAGGTGATGTTAGTCAGGACTGCCTTTAAGGCGACAAAGACGCCATTATCGACACCTCAGTGAGTTTAAACAAGGTCGTGTAATAGGGCTATGACAAGCTGGATGTTCGATCTGTGATACTGCAGAAAGACTTGGCAGGAATGTGGCCTCTGCACACGATTACTGGCAGTGGTGGTCACGAGAATGTACCGTCCCAAGACGATCGGACTTCGGACGGCCAAGTGGCACTAGAGAGAGGGAAGACAGTCGTCTTCGGCGTATGGCCGTCGCATCGTACTGCATCTGCAGCAACAATTTGAGAAGCAGTTGGCACCATGATGACACAACGGAACTCTCAGAAATCGAGTACTTCAAGGACATTACGAGCTAATATCCCAAAGATGTTCGGGCTCACATGCGGTTCCTCCTCGTCGAAATGTCTTGGCTCAAACTCGTCTATGGACCGAACCGCATGTGTCGCGTTACACGCCCTAAATTAGACACTTGTGATCTTTTGGTTAAATTGTCTGGCTGATGGCAAGTTTGCGAAATACAAAGTTAATATAACATATAACAAAAGTAATAATAATATCGGGAACTAAATTAACGGCCCATAAATGATATAGGCCACATAGTTGCGACTTGGTTAGAACAATTTTTGTTCAGAAAGCAAACTAATAGCGTAAGTGGTCGTATTTAGAGTTACAGTTACACTAGAGCGCATATCCATTTGATACAGTTCGATCATTCACAATCTTATCGCGAAATATAAGTTACTTACGCGAAAAATTAGAGTTCACACCAGGCGCGCGCCTGCTCACCAGCCAGAGACTAAGTCCCGCGATACCGCACAATGCGAAATTTTCTAAGTCGTTTTACTTGCTAGATGCCTAAAGACCGACCGACCGCTTTCGCGTCTTAAACCAAACTGTAATCTTTGGTGTATGCAGCCCACCTGTCCGCTTTCGCGTCTGCACCAGCACTGTCCTCTGCCTGTCCTTAACCGCGTTTCCCGCGCGCCGAACATCCTCGCTCAACTGACTAGTGCAGTTCCCTTTCCTGAAGACGTCCATTTGATTGGCTACAGCTTATTCTACATTATTTTACATTTTAACGTATTTAAATAATCAAAGCTTGACCGCTTTCACGTTCTAAATAAAGTATTATCCATTACATAATAAACGTTAAATTCTTTTACATAAAACCAATACAATTTCCTTCTTAACTTCGAATGTCACGGGCAGTAGGCTTGTACCAATGTGATTTCTGATAAATAAATAAATAACAAAAGTAACTATTATGCACTAAACTTTACAACAAATATTCTATTACCTAATGATTCAATGAGGTGTCATGCTGTCATCGTTCAATGTGTTTTGTGTGGAGGAATGACGCTTAACTGAAAATACTGATCATTTAAATTTACTATATCTTTAAAACAAATGAAGTCACAGAGTTGATGTTTACAACATTTGTGATTTTAATGATGCGCTTCTATATGAAATGTTGATCGCTAAGATCGACCAAAGCGTTCAGGTTTTAGCATTCATGTCTTTGTTACAAAACTTGTGAATTTAACTCTAACAGTATATCCTAAACTATTACAGATATGATCAAAATTCAACTTTTATTGGGATCACCATGAAAATTTATGAAGGATGGTAGATTAAAATTACTCTGGCTTCATTCCCTGCACTACTACAGGATTAAATAGTTTCCCTTTATGGTCTATCTTAGGTCCTCCATATTTAACACTGCTACGTGTCTCTGGCCACAAACAGCTTCTAAGGGTTTTCCCTATGACTTAGGTTCTTGTCTGTCTCACTCGCACACTACTGCGCTTAGTCCTCAATAGACAATAGACGCCTGTGAGTCCCCATCTGGTGGTGAACCATCTGCGCCCTTTGTGGCACGCGGTCCTGGACGACATGGTTCATTTTTCAATTCGTGTAGGCTGACTCTTTCGGCCATATATTTAAATGGGAGCGAAATGCTCGTTAACTCACAACATATCAGAGCTAGACGCCCTGCAGCGCTCATTCCATTGATCGCGGCCCACCACCATTTGCGACTTCAGTGCTGTCAAGTGAGAGCTCATTGGGGTCACGATGGTCTGTTGTGTTTCCTAACGGAAATGAAATGAAATGTCGTGTGGCTAGGGCCTCCCGTCGGGTAGACCGTTCGTCTGGTGCAGGTCTTTCAAGTTGACGCCACTTCTGCGACCTGCGCGTCGATGGGGATGAAATGATGATGATTAGGACAACACAACACCCAGTCCCTGAGCGGAGAAAATCTCCGACCCAGCCGGGAATCGAACCCGGGACCTTAGGATTGACATTCCGTCACGCTGACCACTCAGCTACCGTGGCCGGACTTTCCTAATGGAATTTGATTGTGCCTCGGTGCCAGTGATGGGTGTGTGTGAGTACATTGCTCAAACGTTGGCCAGTTAAGGACCTACACCCAGTCCGTCTGGCCTAGACGCACTGGACCTACACCTAGAGTTGAGGTTTGGCGTGCGTTTTCGTGTGAGAGCGGGAGCAATCTCGCGGTTTTCCCGCGCACCCTGACTGCAAAACTGTGAATCAGTCTTGTGATTCGACCTATTCTGCTGCCATTCGTTAATAACCTTCCAGACGGCGTGTTCCAACAGGCTGACGCTCGCAGGAATACTACTGTCGTAAAGTAACATGCTCTACAGAGTCGACATGTTGCCTTGGCTTGTTCAGTCACTATTTCTGTCGCTAATCGAGCAGTTATAGGACATCATCGGACGACAGCTCCATCCGCAACCAACATTAACCGTCCCTATATTGACCGACCAAGTGCTACGTGTCTGGAACCCCAGCCCACAAACTGATATCCGGCCCCACGCACGTTTGCATTCTGGCGGTTAAACGGTTATTAACGTATCAGTATTTCACATTTGCAATGTCTTATCTCGAGCTTATATTAACCTGTAACCTTGCAATGGTGAACCTCCTACAGCAAAAACTATCTGTCATTGGCTAGAGTATTTCAAGGAAACTGGGGACGTTTGCTGTGACATGTTGACTGAGTACGTCTTTCCCCAAATGGACGATATTGAGGCGGAAAAGGGCTTGTGTTTTTCCAACAAGATGGCGCCCTACCTCATTACAGTAACCATATGCGTTCGGCTCTTGACACTCGCTTTCCAGGAAGGTGAATAGGCAGGGCTTGCCCAATACCTTGGCCACCACGAAGCCAAGACTTAACCCTGCTAGATGTTTTCTCTTGGGGCTACTTAAAAAAGTTGTGTACAGTGATACGATCAGAGACATCAGTCATTTACAGGAATGAATCTTCGTGGCGTTTGGGACAGTTCAAAAAATGGTTCAAATGGCTCTAAGCACTAGGGGACATAATAGCTGAGGTCATCAGTCCCCGAGAACTTCGAATTATTTAAACCTAACTAACCTAAGGACGTAACACACATCCATGCCCGAGGCAGGATTCGAACCTGCGACCGTAGCAGCAGCGCGGTTCCGGACTGAAGCGCCTAGAACCACTCGGTCACAGCGGCTGGTGGGGAAAGATAAACCTCAAATGTTGGTGAATACGTGGCGAGAAGTGGAATATCGACTTGACGGATGTTTGGCAACAAATAGACCCCACGTTGAAGTCTACTAACATGAAACAAAACTTGAAGGAATTCTTTTTCATGATACAGGGTGTTTCAAAAATGACCGGTATATTTGAAACGGCAATAAAAACTAAACGAGCAGCGATAGAAATACACCGTTTGTTGCAATATGCTTGGGACAACAGTACATTTTTAGGCGGACAAACTTTCGAACAACTTTCAACAACAGATGGCGCTGCAAGTGATGTGAAAGATATAGAAGACAACGCAGTCTGTAGGTGCGCCATTCTGTACGTCGTCTTTCTGCTGTAAGCGTGTGCTGTTCACAACGTGCAAGTGTGCTGTAGACAACATGGTTTATTCCTTAGAACAGAGGATTTTTCTGGTGTTGGAATTCCACCGCCTAGAACACAGTGTTGTTGCAACCAGACGAAGTTTTCAACGGAGGTTTAATGTAACCAAAGGACCGAAAAGCGATACAATAAAGGATCTGTTTTTGAAAAATATCAACGGACTGGGAACGTGACGGATGAACGTGCTGGAAAGGTAGGGCGACCGCGTACGGCAACCACAGAGGGCAACGCGCAGCTAGTGCAGCAGGTGATCCAACAGCGGCCTCGGGTTTCCGTTCGCCGTGTTGAAGCTGCGGTCCAAATGACGCCAACGTCCACGTATCGTCTCATGCGCCAGAGTTTACACCTCTATCCATACAAAATTCAAACGCGGCAACCCCTCAGCGCCGCTACCATTGCTGCACGAGAGACATTCGCTAACGATATAGTGCACAGGATTGATGACGGCGATATGCATGTGGGCAGCATTTGGTTTACTGACGAAGCTTATTTTTACCTGGACGGCTTCGTCAATAAACAGAACTGGCGCATATGGGGAACCGAAAAGCCCCATGTTGCAGTCCCATCGTCCCTGCATCCTCAAAAAGTACTGGTCTGGGCCGCCATTTCTTCCAAAGGAATCATTGGCCCATTTTTCAGATCCGAAACGATTACTGCATCTGGACATTCTTCGTGAATTTGTGGCGGTACAAACTGCCTTAGACGACACTGCGAACACCTCGTGGTTTATGCAAGATGGTGCCCGGCCACATCGCACGGCCGACGTCTTTAATTTCCTGAATGAATATTTCGATGATCGTGTGATTGCTTTGGGCTATCCGAAACATACAGGAGGCGGCGTGGATTGGCCTCCCTATTCGCCAGACATGAACCCCTGTGACTTCTTTCTGTGGGGACACTTGAAACACCAGGTGTACCGCCAGAATCCAGAAACAAATGAACAGCTGAAGCAGTACATCTCATCTGCATGTGAAGCCATTCCGCCAGACACGTTGTCAAAGGTTTCGGGTAATTTCATTCAGAGACTACGCCATATTATTGCTACGCATGGTGGATATGTGGAAAATATCGTACTATAGAGTTTCCCAGACCGCAGCGCCATCTGTTGTTGAAAATTGTAACTACTGCAATTTCGAAAGTTTGTCTGCCTGAAAATGTACTGTTGTCCCAAGCATATTGCAACAAACGGTGTATTTCTATCGCTGCTCGTTTAGTTTTTATTGCCGTTTCAAATATACCGGTCATTTTTGAAACACCCTGTATGTACTTATTGATGTAATTTTTCATTAATTTCCCCATTGAATTTATACTTAGAACTAGGGAGTTCTTTTCAAACGCCCTGTGATGAATCACGACATACCATGTGTCAGTAATAACACCTATTCTGCACTTCACTCCTGGCGCTATATGTGATAGGAGGTAGTGTTCTCCAGGCATCTGCCAAACCCATTACTTCAAGTCACTCGTTACCAGCCATCCACGGTCCAGTGGTGTTGCACTTTCCCACCTCAAACGTCGCTGAACATTTACTGCAGAAATGTTTGGCATATGAGAAGCTACGTACTTGACCGTTGTATCTCATTCTTTTTAACTCCCCAGTAAAATTAGGGTTAGGGTATGGGTTTGACGAATGCCTGGAGAACACTATCGCCCATCACATACAGTGCAGAAGAGGCAGTGTTACTTTATGGGGATGTTTTTTGTGGTTATTGTGTGGTCCCCTCATTGCACTCAACGTAAAATGATATGAACGAATTTCACACCATTGTGTATTGCGCACAATGGAGGAACTGTTTGGAGACGCTGATTGTTTGGATCAGCATGACACTGCCTTCCAGTCATGAAGCAGCATCTGCGAAGCAATGGCTTGTGGACAATAACATTCCTGAAATGGACTAGCATGTGCAGAGTACCGACTTGAACAGACTGGAACACCTTTGGGATGAGATAGAAAGCAGACTTCGGTCCAGACAGCAACGTGCATCAGCACTACCTTCTCTGGTTTCGGCAGTTGACGAAGAATGGGCTGCCATTGCTGTAGATATTCAGACGTCATAAAGGCGAAGCACATTAAGTTCCGCATACTTTTGATCAGATAGTGTTTTTTGCCGCCCGTCTGATACTTAAACCAGAGTGATTAGCCCTGTGCGCATGCGCAGCTGGCGCACCCTGCTAGTATACAGGGTGGTCCATTGATAGTGACCGGGCCAAATATCTCTCGAAATAAGCTTCAAACGAAAAAACTACTAAGAGCGAAACTCGTCTAGCTTGAAGGGGGAAACCAGATGGCGCTATGGTTGGCCCGCTAGATGGCGCTGCCATAGGTCAAAAGGATATCAGCTGCGTTTTTTAAAATAGGAACCCCCCTTTTTTATTACATATTCGTGTAGTACGTAAAGAAATATGAATGTTTTAGTTGGACCACTTTTTTCGCTTTGTGATAGATGGCGCTGTAATAGTCACAAACGTATAAGTACGCGGTATCACGTAACATTCCGCCAGAGCGGACGGTATTTGCTTCGTGATACATTACCCGTGTTAAAATGGACCGTTTACCAATTGCGGAAAAGGTCGATATCGTGTTGATGTATGGCTATTGTGATCAAAATGCACAACGAGCGTGTGCTACGTATGCTGCTCGGTATTCTGGGCGACATCATCCAAGTGTCCGGACCGTTCGCCGGGTAGTTACGTTATTTAAGGAAACAGGAAGTGTTCAGCCACATGTGAAACGTCAACCACGACCCACAACAAATGATGATGCTGTCGCGGCTAATCCGCACATCATTAGCAGACAAATTGCGCGAGACTCGGGAATCTCAAAAACGTCGGTCTTGAGAATGCAACATCAACATCGATTGCACCCGTACCATATTTCTATGCACCAGAAATTGCAAGGCGACGACTTTGAACGTCGTGTACAGTTCTCCCACTGGGCACAAGAGAAATTACTGGACGATGACAGATTTTTTGCACGCGTTCTATTTAGCGACGAAGCGTCATTCACAAACAACGGAAAATCCACGGTGGCTGCGACAAGTGGAACATCAGCGACCTTGGCGGGTTAATGTATGGTGCGGCGTTATGGGAGGAAGGGTAATTGGCCCCCATGTTATCGATGGCAATCTAATTGGTGTAATATAGGCTGATTTCCTACGTAATGTTCTACCGATGTTACTACAAGATGTCTCACTGCTTGACAGAATGGCGATGTACTTCCAACGGCACATAGCTCGCGTGCGCTTGAAGCGGTATTGAATAGCATATTTCATGGCAGGTGGATTGGTCGTCGAAACACCATACCATGGCCCGTACGTTCACCGGATCTGACGTCCCCGGATTTCTTTCTGTGGGGAAAGTTGAAGGATATTTGCTATCGTGATCCACCGACAACGCCTGACAACATGCCTCAGCGCATTGTCAATGCATGTGCGAACATTGCGGAAGGCGAACTACTAGCTGTTGAGATGAATGTCGTCACACGTATTGCCAAATGCATTGAGGTTGAAGGACATCATTTTGAGCATTTATTGCATTAACGTGGTATTTACAGGTAACCATACTGTAACAGCATGCGTTCTCAGAAATGATTAGTTCACAAAGGTACAAAATGATGCGCAGTGGCTGTTAGCGTTAGGATCAAGGCGTGCTCAGATAGTGTCGTGACTAACGCGACAGACAGCAATGAGCATGTACTGCAGATTGGAGTTACTAATTAGCACTAAAGTATCAGTAAATAAAATGTTTCTTGCAAGATATTAAAGCTTCGGAGTAGGCATTAAAATCCATGGAGAAGAAATACAAACTTTGAGGTTCCCCGATGACATTGTAATTCTGTCAGAGATAGCAAATAACTTGGAAGAGCAGTTGAACGGAATGGACAGTGTCTTGAAAGGAGGATATAAGATTAACATCAACAAAAGCAAAACGAGGATAATGGAATGTAGTCGAGTAAAAGTGGGTGATGCTGAAGGAATTAGATTAGGAAATGAGACACTTAAAGTAGTAAATGAGTTTTGCTATTTGGGGAGCAAAATAAGTGATGATGGTCGAAGTAGAGAGGATATAAAATGTAGATTGGCAATGGCAAGGAAAGCATTTCTGAAGAAGAGAAATTTGTTAACATCGAGTATAGATTTAAGTGTCAGGAAGTCATTTATGAAAGTATTTGTATGGAGTGTAGCCATGTATGGAAGTGAAACATGGACTATAAATAGTTTGGACAAGAAGAGAATAGAAGCTTTCGAAATGTGGTACTACAGAAGAATGCTGAAGATTAGATGAGTAGATCACATAACTAATGAGGAGGTGCTGAATAGGATTGGGGAGAAGAGGAGTTTGTGACACAACTTGACTAGAAGAAGGGATCACCAATTTAGTATTAGAGGCCAGCTTGGAGGGTAAAAATCGTAGAGGGAGACCAAGAGATGAATACACTAAGCAGATTTAGTGGGATGTAGGCTGCAGTAGGTACTGGGAGATGAAGAAGCTTGCACAGGATAGACTAGCGTGGAGAGCTGCATCAGGACTGAGGACCACAACATCAACATTAAAGCTTCGATGGCCGTTTGCGACAAGACTTGCTTGGGTCCACCGCATGAACAAAGTAGCATGGAGAAAGCTATCATACGTGCGTGCCTGGCAAGGGGACGGCAGAGCTCTGAGATCAGTAGCTGGACGGCTACTCCAGCCCGCGGCGGTCCCCACAGAAGCCAGCGCCGGGTGTAAGCACACTCGTACGGCTAACCGCCTGACTACGAGCTACGGCACAGGTACGAACAGGTAGACAGACGCTGCTCGCGGCCGGTTATAAATCGTGAGCCGGCTGATGGGGCTGCCGGAGAAGTGCCCTAAATTGCAGGGGAGCGCCGCTGTGTCAGGAAACAGACGTCAGCGGGCTGATTAAATTAACGTGAGCAGCGCCGTTCGAATTACGCATTCATGAGCTGGCCGGCCGTCTTTGTGTCGGCTGCCTGGGAAGGCGGGCGGACTCTGGCGCTCGCAGGGGCGTAGCCGACCTTCCCTACTGTCGTCTGCGTGGGAAGCTGGCGTCGCCGCCACGCGGGCGTCGCGGTTGTAGCCAATGTGCTCCGAGGAGCTCCTGAGACATCGTGGGTAGTGTAAACACGAAACCTCTCCGGGCAATAACACTGTCTACCGCATCGGGGGTCGTACCCGAGACTTGCCTTCCGCGGACACTGCTCTTTTCCAATGAGATACGCAAGTACGAAGGATAATTCGCCCCTCACAGCTTTACTTCCGCCGGGAGTTCTCCTGTGGAGCGTATCTGATCAGAAGTATCCGGACACCCTTGTGTAATGCGTGATCGACAAAAGACGTCAAGAGAGGAGGACTCGACAGTACAAAAACAGGCGGGGAGTACTGCGTTGTCAATAGAGCTGAACTAACAGAAGAATGGCTCGGCCAGGAGACATTTGTGACTTCGAACGTGGACTCCAAACCAACAACACAATAGAAATACATGAAGATCCAACACCTATCTATTCTGAAACTTCCTGGCAGATTAAAACTGTGTGCCAGATCGAGACTCGAACTCGGGACCTTTGCCTTTTGCGGGCAAGTGCTCTACCAGCTGAGCTACCCAAGCACGACTCACGCCCCGTCCTCACAGCTTTACTTCTCCCAGTACCTGTGAGGACGGGGCGTGAGTCGTGCTTGGATAGCTCAGTTGGTAGAGCACTTGCCCGCGAAAGGCAAAGGTCCCGAGTTCGAGTCTGGGTCCGGCACACAGTTTTAATCTGCCAGCAAGTTTCAAATCAGCGCACACTCCACTGCAGAGTGAAAATCTCATTCTGACCTATCTATTCTGCCTATCGCTTGAGCCTTGTCCCGCAGGTACGCAGGGTCAGCCATCGTTAATCGGATTGGGCATATTAATGTTTTAAGGGGTGGCCGGATGCCCTTCCTGCCGCCACCCCGTATCCCCCGGCACGGAAGTAGTGTACCGCAACTGTCTCCGTCGAGTGTAATCCATGGAATAGTGCGAAAGTGTTCAGATGTCGGCGAGCCGTGTAACAGAGTCGGAACATTGGGACCAGCCCGGTATTCACATAGCGGGATGTGGAAAACCGCCTAAAAACAACATCCAGGCTGGCCAGCACATCGGCCCTCGTCGTTAATTCGCTGGGCGGATTCGATCCGGGGCCGGCGCGCCTACCCGAGTCCAGGAAGCAGAGCGTTAGCGCTCTCGGCTACCCTGGCGGGTCACACGAAGATCCAACACCCAGAATACGAATACATTTCAAACAACATCAACTTCCTACTCCCCATTCAAGGAGCAAGAAACATTGTAACAGTGAGTCCACTGGCACCTTGACTTAGATCACAACCAAAGTTACACAAAAATGAGACCCCAATCAGGCCTATGGTGAACTGTAGGAGCAGCCAAACATGCGAACTCAACAAAATACTCTCACAATTCTCAAAGAAGCATACATATTCAAAAATGAGAGAACACTTAAAAACACAGCAGAAGTTACACAATATGTCAAAACTTAAAAGTACCTGATGGAGCTACACTTGCTTCATTTGACATACAAAACCTTTATTCTCCTGTGCCAATCGATCCTACACTACATATAATCAATGCCAACCTCCAAAAGCACAAAAAATCCCTTCGACTCACATGACTGAGCTAATGGACTTGCTTGAATTCACA
This sequence comes from Schistocerca nitens, assembly GCF_023898315.1. Taxonomy (NCBI): domain Eukaryota; kingdom Metazoa; phylum Arthropoda; class Insecta; order Orthoptera; family Acrididae; genus Schistocerca; species Schistocerca nitens. Next base: position 266,137,960 of record NC_064622.1, read on the forward strand.
CTTTGGCACAACTATTTTAAATTTAACAATAAAATCTACAAACAGATGGTTTGGCAATGGGCTCCAATCTTTCTGAATTGTTTGCTGAAATATTCATAAGTAATTTAGTAGACAAAATCCTGAATTCCAGTCATCACGTCCTCAAAAATATCATCTACTACTACAGATACATAGAGATGCCGTCATTTTAATCAAAGGCTCAATAGATAACATCAATGAGTTGAACCAATTATTCAACAACTCCCATGAAAACATAAAATTGACAGCTAGACACCAAGCAGATGACAGTTTAATGTTTTTAGACCTTACTGTTAGAATAAAGAATAACAGATATCAATTTAAAATTTATCGGTAGCCTACCACAACACACACTACAATCCACAACTCCTCTTGCAACCTAACAGCCGAAAAAACGGCAGCATCCCGGTACATGATCAATAGAGCTATCGAGTAACCATTCTCTGAAGACAAATTTCAACTGGAAATTGAAATAATAAAATATATAGCTTTGGCAAATGGATATAACAGCTCCATAGTAGACACCCTAAAACACTCAATAGTGGCAAAGCAATCACATCACAAGAAACAAAAGAAAACATCTTCTATTGTATTGTAGTGAACTGGGGACCTAGAAACGATGGAGAGGCTCCGTCCCCGCCGTAGCCCACAGTGGTACGCAACCCCACAACAGGTTACAGCAGTCCACTCACCCCAACGCCGCCCCACACCGAACCCAGCGTTATCGTGCTGCTCCGCCCCAGTGGACTCACCCGGGAACGTCTCAAAAAAAATGGTTCAAATGGCTCTGAGCACTATGGGACTCAACTGCTGTGGTCATCAGTCCCCTAGAAGATTAGAACTACTTAAACCTAACTAACCTATGGACATCACACACATCCATGCCCGAGGCAGGATTCGAACCTGCGACCGTGGCAGTCGCACGGTTCCTGACTGCGCGCCTAGAACCACGAGACCACCGCGCCCGGCTGGGAACGTCTCACACCAGACGAGTGTAACCCCAATGTTTGCGTGGTGTAGTAATTATGGTGTACGCGTACGTGGAGAAAGTGTTTGTGCAGCAATCGTCGACATAGTGTAATTGAGGCGGAATAAGGGGAACCAGCCCGCATTCGCCGAGCCAGATGGAAAACCGCCTAAAAACCATCCACAGACTGGCCGGCACATCGGACCTCGACACTAATCCGCCGGGCGGATTCGTACCAGGGACCAGCACGCCTGCCGGCCGCGGTGGTCATGCGGTTCTAGGCGCTCAGTCCGGAACCGCGCGACTGCTACGGTCGCAGGTTCGAATCCTGCCTCGGGCATGGATGTGTGTGATGTCCTTAGGTTAGTTAGGTTTAAGTAGTTCTAAGTTCTAGGGGACTGATGACCTTAGAAGTTAAGTCCCATAGTGCTCAGAGCCATTTGAACCAGCACGCCTACCCGCCCGGAAAACAGTGCGTTAGACCGCACGGCTAACCGGGAGGGCAACATCTTCCATACAATCCCATTTTTAGGTAACATTTCATATCAGACTGCCAACGTCTTCAAACGAAAAGGCACAAGGATATCCGTAACGCCCGCATCTCGTGGTCGTGCGGTAGCGTTCTCGCTTCCCACGCCCGGGTTCCCGGGTTCGATTCCCGGCGGGGTCAGGGATTTTCTCTGTCTCGTGATGGCTGGGTGTTGTGTGCTGTCCTTAGGTTAGTTAGGTTTAAGTAGTTCTAAGTTCTAGGGGACTTATGACCACAGCAGTTGAGTCCCACAGTGCTCAGAGCCATTTTTTTGATATCCGTAACAAGATTGGACAGAAGTTACCCCACATCATCAGCACACGAAACCCACTTCATCACACAGATGTGTACAAAATTGAATGTTTGGACAGTGACTGCTTCTACATTGGTCAGGCAGGCAGATCATTTCAGATTAGATTCAAAGAACACATGGAAGCAGTACGAAACAAAAATTGCCACACATCAGCAATAGCCACCCACCTGCATGACACCACACATCCTTGACATTCTTGAAACACTCCAAATATACGAACACCAAACAAGACAACCTGAGATCATCTCAAATGACAAATATGACAATATTCATAGTAGTATCATCTCTGTCTTCAGCAATTATTAAATTTGCATTGCGCGGGCGCGCGCGCGCACACACACACACACACACACACACACACACACACACACACACACACACATTGTTTCACATTATTTACCATAAACATTTAGTTGTGTTACCATGTGTTCAGGGGATTGACCTCATTACAAATACATCATCAAGCCAACAGCTCGTACCCCCTGGCAGCTTGAAACTATATGTACACCAAGTGTTATGTATCTATGTTTTACCCCAGCCTTTAGGTAGTTATCACATGTAACAGATATAATCTTAAGACCCTCTGCTTCGTAAAGTTCGCTCTCATACAATCACTCCTTCCACCCTCTCCTTCCCTCTCACTGTCTCTTCCTCTCCCTCTCCCTCTCCCTCTGCCTCCAGCCTAACTGCGAATCCCAACCAAAATGGTTATTTGGGTATAATTTTACCACTGTACCCAGCATAATTATTGTACTTGAAGTTTGTAACATGCCACCTGGTTGTATAAACGAGAATGAAGTTTAACTGTATTAACTTTTCAAAATTGGATTTATATACAACCTTATATATGTATTCCAATGCATGCACTTGACACCTAAAAACGAACATATGCAAAATCCTTTACAAATTTATCATGTTATAATGTTACGATGTAAATTCTTTGTACTTTGTGGTAAGGTTTTCTCTTCCGCTACTCTTTCCTTGCACCGAATAGTTTTCAGACGCCATATTTGTTTACAAAACATGACACTATACATGTGATGTGTTAAGCCAGTGAAAGGAAACTGTGACCACTATAGGTGCCTCTATTGTACTTTATTTTTACCACTAGATATACGTTTAAATTTTTGTCAATAGAAACCCAAGATCATGTTCTGAAATAGCGTTTTGTTTCTCCACTAGTTCCTTCAAAAATACGTAACACAACACATACACACACAAATGTCATATTAACAAACGGAAATCCACCTGATGATGGGGGCTTAAACCTTTGAAATGCGTCGTGGATATAAATAAACAGTGACTGGTAAGAGTAAACTTGTTGTTTCACTTTATGTCAGTTAGAGTCACGGTAAAGCCTAACCTAAAATGTTCGCATTTAAAGACTAGCCGTTGGATGCCATCTGAGTGATCAATCCATCAGGGATATTTCATCCTTATAAGGCTGCCCATATAGACTGCTGGTGATGCGACAGCGCAGTGGAAACGTGAAGGAACAACTACAGCTAAATCCCGACCAGGCAGGTCTCATTTAATGAAGACATGGGATCTGCGAAACGAATCACTTGTGACTTCCAACGTTTACCAAGAGTGCAGTTAGAAGAAAGACTGCGCGAATGGTCGAGCAGTTCCTCACAAGCGACACATTTTTGCAGTCAGTTCCAAGCTACCCTTACGGTGCTCTAAACAATGACAACACCGAACAGTTGATTATTGCAAACGTGTGATTCTGAGTGATGAATCACGCTGTTCCTTGTGGCAATCCGTTGGAAGGGTTTGGGTTGTCGAATACCGGGACGATGGTACCGTCATCGTGTATAGCGCCAGAAGTGAAGTGTGGAGGAGTTGGTGTCAAGGTATCAAGGTTGTAGGGAAGCAGCCTACTCACGCCGTAGTAAATTCACATCAGTCCTTCCATTGTGTGCCAGCCAGTCTGCTGTAACTAGCTCTGACGTCATAAATGTTGCACAATACATTAAAAATCAAGCAAATAACCTAAAACATTTCTAGCATGTCAGGAGTAATACTAAATTAATGTGTGTTGAATATCAGTTCGATAATTTTAGCCATTTTCGGAATTTGGACGTTTTTCTGTAAAAATCATTGGCGCAACAGAAAAGAGCTACAAAGTTAAAAATTTATAATTAGATTCAGTTTTCATAATTATTTAATAAAAACAGTACTTTGGGTGTCACAAATTAAAATTTTAGTGGAAATTCATGATTTTCTGGTTTTCGTCTTAAAACTTAAGGAAGCAAGATAGATTAAGTAGGCTAATAAATAAGGCTCGGATGTTTATATTTAAGTAGGTTGGAGATCCGCTATAACTATGAAGATGTGAAAAGTTTCATTTGAATACCTATAAAACTGTAGCGATAGCGTATCTCCAAAGGGCCAGTTCAGAGCTCGTCTACTGCGTGCAGTGTAATTAAATTAATTATCTCGCCCAAAATATTTAACTTAGCCATGTCAAAATTTTATTATCAATACTTACCTGCGTGCTGAATGCACGTTTAAATTAAGAGCTTCATCGGCCATCAGCAAGAGAAGCTATGATTTTTTAGGTAACTTAAAGTGGTGCATTACTAGCCCAGCGGCTAGTTGGCAGAGCCGATTTGATCAGGAGTTCCCTTAGCCGTCCGCACCGCGGCTTTATATATATAAGAACGCTGCGCGAGGAAAAAAGGCCCCAGTTGTCTCCAGACGCTGAATAGCACGTCATCTGTGTCGGGAGTCGCGTCGCGTCGGTATCATTGCTACAAAACAGCCTTGGGGTGCCGTATTAAGTTACTCCCGATACGCGTAACCATGAATTCATTTTCGATTGAAGTGTTAATTCTGGGATGACTTTAACTATCGATCTTCAGTTTGCGTATGTCGTATTTTCACGTGCTGCCGCGGGACACTCTACCATTATTTAGCGTGGCGTTTGATGAAACTAATCATCAAATTATGGCGAGCATTCATTTAAATATTTAACTTGTACAGTTATAGTGGCATCAGCGCATTAGACTCTGAACTGCTCTGTTAGTTAGATGGTGTGGATTCTTTTGTTTTTCATCTGTGACTTTCAGAATATACTCAACTATTTTAGAAAATCGTTTTTGATTATATTTTGATTATAAATCCCGGACAATCTCCTGAGTCCTCAGAGCTATAAGCTGTAGCTATAAGTGTATTCTCTGATGAAGTGGGCACTAGGAATTCTAATTACAGGCTTCACGTTTTGCTAATCACTTTCTGGTAGCCAATATTGTAGTTAGAGAGCCAGTGTTGAGAACGGAGAAAGACAGCATAAAAACATTCTAAATAATAGGAAATGCAGTGTTTCTACATGCAAACATTTTTAAAGAACATTATTCCACCCGCCGCCCCACAAGGTGTTCTTGGTGTTTAAGTTGTGGTCCCTTTATTGCACATAAGAAAACGCTAATACGGAAGGATATGAATTCATTTTACAGCATTAATTCAAATGGCTCTGAGCACTATGGGACTCAACTGTTGAGGTCATTAGTCCCCTAGAACTTAGAACTAGTTAAACCTAACCAACCTAAGGACATCACAAACATCCATGCCAGAGGCAGGATTCGAACCTGCGACCGTAGCGGTCTTGCGGTTCCAGACTGAGTACAATAGAAAAACAGTTTGGAGGCAATGACTGTAGCAGCGTGACAATGTAGTCTGTCATAAAACTGCAACTGTGAGGAAATGGTTTGTGGCCAATAACTTTCCTGAAACCGACTGGCCTTCCCAGAGTCCTCACATGAACCGTATTGACCATCTGTGGGATGAGTGAGAACGTAGACTTCGCCAGACCACAGCATACGCCATCTCTACACTGCGAACAGTGCAGACCCCACAAGACAAATATGTACTTAACGATCCTGATCGATATAGCTGGCGCCTTTGATTACCTCTGGTGGCCTGCGCTATTTGCAAGATTTCGGAAACGCAGATACTCATAGCTTTGTGTTAGGCCTCTTGGACTACTGGAGCAATAATAAGAGTTGTAGAATGGAGTGCAGGCCATCAAAGAATCGACAAAAGAATTAACAAACGCTGCCCGTAGAGGTCCATATTCTGGAACAATGCTGTAGAACCTCTTTTAAACACTCCTGATGAGGGAACAGGAGTAACTGCGTATGCAGATGACGTGATGGTAATAGCATTGGCCAACTCAAGAGCAAATCTACAACTAAAGAAAACACAGATACTGCAAAACGTAAATAACTGATGCAACAAAAACAAACTTCAAAGCCGGCCGCGGTGGTCTCGCGGTTCTAGGCGCGCAGTCCGGAACCGTGTGACTACTACGGTCGCAGGTTCGAATCCTGCCTCGGGCATGGATGTGTGTGATGTCCTTAGGTTAGTTAGGTTTAAGTAGTTCTAAGTTCTAGGGGACTGATGACCACAGCAGTTGAGTCCCATAGTGCTCAGAGCCATTTGAACCATTTGAACAAACTTCAAATAGCAGCCAACAAAACTGTCTACCAACTGCTGAAGGGAGCGTTACAAAGAGGACGCAACAATCAGGCGTGACAATACCATCATACAAGATAACCTTGGAGTATATGTTGACGGAAAACTTTCAAAGGCGTCGCAAAACTCGCGACTGACAATGGGTCGGAACTGGTGCATAAATTAGCCAGACCCAACACTGCACAGTTTCGACTACCAGTACAGATGATACAAACCTACCTTATCGACTTGTTTCAGTCACTTCTGAGCTTTGCAGACAGCACATGGCCGCATCGTCTCTGCCTCACATCACACGAAACCATTGTACGACGCGGACAGACAAGCATCCTTTTAAGAATTTCAGGAGCACCTGGAACGTCTATAGAGACATTATTCGTCGTCTTGGGTGTGTACCCACCAACAGACATTACAGTAAGTTTCACAGTTGCAGCATACTGGAAGAAGAAGGGACGACAGGACAAAGTACAGGAAATCACAGGAAAACAAATAACTGACAAGAAGCAACTTAACAAATGGCAGACTGAATGGGACGCAACATAAAAAGTACACAGAGTGAACACATTCTTCCCGAACATCCGAGAACGAATGAGCAAGAAATATATATATCCGACACGTGGTATGGTCCATTTTGTTACGGGGCGTGGGATCGTACCCACAGGTGAAGACATGACAGTGCTGGTAATCAACAGTGAAATTAATATGAGACATGTACTAATTTATTATATTTAATGAAAAATTGTAAATAACATATTAATATAATTTGTACTTAGATCTAAGCAAGTTGCTGTTCCATCTGGAGCTGGCTCGAAGTTGCTCCGATGCCCTCCCACGTGGAACAGTCAGGTAGTGGGACACTTTCTTCCATTAAAAACCTCTCCTATCATCTATTAGCTGCTTCGTAATTTAAATTGTTTCTGTTTTCTTTTCCTCGAGTTATGTTGGTTGAAGGCGAATCGTGAGTCTTGCCTGGCCTGGGCACCTGTCAGTATAGAGTGTTGCCTATGGAAGGCAAGACTGTGGGTTCGAATCCCAATCCATCATATAGTTTTCATCTGCCAGTGAGTTCCACTCCACTGCGGAGTGAAATATTCGTTCTGGAAACAATCCATTGGTCCAGCCAGAAACACAGAGCGTCCAGCTGTCGACGCAAACTGTCTTATCAATACTGACGTGGCCAAGCAGTACTCTCCGTCCATACGGACAAAACAGCGTTCTAAAAGTGCTGCGGTCACAATGCGTCGCCCACAACCAACTCGTCAGCGCATTCACTGGTTCTACATACGCATCGCTGTCACCGCAACATGGTCTATATAATTCCAAATATCGTGCTATTGCACGCCAGTTTCCTCCTGACCGGTTATTGCACCCTAATCGAAAACTCACGCGATGATTCTGCGCCGTTTGTTATTGATGACGTGTTCTGGCGCTTGTTTTCATAGTCCTACTTCGTTTGGCGATTCCTCATTATAAGACTATGGCGTAACTGTAACCTTCCGCAACACACAAGAGTGGGCTCTTTGAGCGAATGTATACACCACCTGTCGCTGGACTGATTCACTTACTGTAGGTACACCGTCCTGTATATCCCATGAGTTTGTTTTGGGATATTGTTTTCAGATGTACTGTCCGCAAAGACAACCAAGTGAAGTGCCATTCCCTTGATAGCTTACCTTTATTCAGTAGTGTGTGGAGCCTTCCGCTATAATACATTTGGCTTATGCAGTAAAATATTTCGTTTTCAGATTTCTGTTTGGCTACGTAGGATAATTACCACAAAGAGTCATTTTTGTATATCTCTGAAAACGTTTTGCTTCACAATATATTTTATAGCAAATATCGTTGGTATACATAGAACAAACTTTATCATTGGTGCGGAGCACAAACTAAGGAATATTTTACAGGAAACAGCGATTTTCGTAGTGTCAGCCATTAAATGATTAAACTCCACATTAATATGTACGTGGCACTTAAAAAACCTGTTGTTTATTTACATTCGTTTGCATGTTTTCGTTCTACAGTTACGAACTGAAATAGTTCCCTGAGTGGATGAGTGGTTCTAGGCGCTACAGACTGGAACCGCGCGACCGCTACGGTCGCAAGTTCGAATCCTGCCTTGGGCATGGATGTGTGTGATGTCCTTAGGTTAGTTAGGTTTCAGTAGTTCTAAGTTCTAGGGGACTGATGACCGCAGATGCTAAGTCCCATAGTGCTCAGAGCCATTTGAACCATTTTTGAAATAGTTCTCACATCCATATGCGTTTTGCAGTGAACAGTCATTTAGAGTTTACAGTTCACAGTAATTCAATTGATTACTTACATTTTATGTTCTTCAGCCGGCTATTTGCGTTTCATACGAGGATTGCCCAGAAAGTAATGCACCGCATGTTTTCCTTCAACAGTTCTTTATCGAACATAATGAGAATTATACACACGAAATAATGGTGTTTTATCTACACCGTATTTTTCCACGTAATCTCCATCTCGTTCTACGGCCTTCCTCCAGCGAAAAACAAGGGCGTGTATGCCATGTCGGTACCAATCCTTGTCCTGGTAGCGAAGCCAGTGCTTCACTGTGTGAATCACATCCTCATCGTCCTCAAAATGTCTCCCACGAATGGCATCTTTCAATGGCGAATGACGACATTAGCTCGTTGCAACATGTCAGGTGTGACAGCCGTGGATGGTCTCCCCGAACGCTGCAAATCGTGGAGTTCCGCCGAACCGCCTTCTGATGACCTCACCCATTCGTGTCCAGTGACTTACTGTTGTTCTGTCGACAGCAGAGTCTCCATAGACTTTGCAAAAGCGTTCGTGAATATTCCCGACAGTTTCTTTCTCTGCAGCGAGAACATCAATGACGGCACGTTCTTGTAACGTACGTCACCTACAGACGCCATTTTGAAACTGACCTGCATCTACGCTACAGTGAATCTCTTTAATATTCCGACACTATGATATGTTAACCTTGTAGCATCATAACTTTATTCGTAATAAAACATATAACCAAGTATTATGTTCCGTGATGATGTGTCTTGTAAATAATAGCATGAGCTTTATTAAGATAACGTGCATAAGTTCTGTTATGATACTATTTAAATACAACTCGGTCCTATATTCACGTTACTTGAATATTCGAACACTTCGCAGAATTAATCATTTCAAGACAAGATCTTGTCGGATAGCCATTCTCTTTTATCACTTCTTTCAAACGCTGCGGCATACTGCAAATGATCTTTCTTAAATAGTCCGCATGTAGACTGTGAAACTTCCCCTTTGAATGTAAAGAATGACTGAGTTGGTAAAACTTCTACGTTACTTGATTTTCAAACTCCAGAGTGAAACTGAACGTACTGAGACAGTTTTCTCTTTACTTATTCTGATCATTACTTAACTGACACACAATATTTTAACGCAACGCAATCTGACTTTCAATAATCGCTACAAAAGAATAGCCCTGACTAACAATAAACTATGCCCTTCAAGAATCATTTTCCTCACAAAAATCTTCGTTACTCGAACTACTGCAATACAGCGAGCGCCAATACTGCCAGCTACATAAAAGATTCTAACTACTGAAGGCACTAACTGCTGATAGGCATATAGATAGCAAATGAAAGATTTCGACAGAGAACAGGAGGAGGAGATTAGTGTTTAACGTCCCGTCGACAACGATGTCATTAGAGACGGAGCGCAAGCTCGGGTGAGGGAAGGATGGGGAAGGAAATCGGCCGTGCCCTTTCAGAGGAACCATCCCGGCATTTGCCTGAAGCAATTTAGGGAAATCACGGAAAACCTAAATCAGGATGGCCGGAGACGGGATTGAACCGTCATCCTCCGGAATGCGAGTCCAGTGTGCTAACCACTGCGCCACCTCGCTCAGTCGATAGAGAACAAACAATGTATTTACCTTAATACTGTTCAGAAGTCTTATATATAAATTCGTGACATCCAGTTTAACAAATTTCCTTTTTCTGACAGACATATGTCCATATCGTCCGCTCATATTAACATCTCAGAACTCTGGCATCTCTCTCCCCACATCCACCATTGCTGGCGGCTCACCTCCAACTTCCCAACGATACGGGCTATTCACATCCAACTACACAACACTACACTAGCGAATAACTTCCAACAATGAGTCCAACAAGCCACGGACTGCACACAGCGCAGTCAGCGATTTTCATACAGAGCGCTACGTGGCGTTACCAACATGAAAACCTAAACAGCCTACATACAACTTTCCCATTCTTGTTTTAATCGACGCTTCAGAGTTTCCTTGGACGATACTGGTGTTTTTCTAATAGACGGCTCCATTTCTCCCCACACATTATCAATGGGGTTGAGATCTGGTGATTGTGGTGGTGGTTCTAAGACTTTAGGGCTATTGCACAACAAATATTCCTACACAATCCAAGCCTTATGCTTCGGATCATTGTCCTGATAAAACTTGAACGTGTTTGATATCCCCATAGTTTCCGGATTTTTCCGTGAATTGTTCTGTAATATGTTCAAATAGACATATTTATCCATAATACTGTCGATGAACACCAATTCGACCGGACCAAATATCGATATACAGCCCCAGAGAAGAACGGTGCCACCTCCATGCTTTACAGTCTTAACATTTGTGACTTTGAATTCTTCGTTCTTCTTCCGCCATACCATCTTCGTCCATCCGACCCAAAAACGTTAAGTTTACTTTCTTCGGCAAAAATGACGTCGTTGCATCACATGTCATCCTTAGTAGTAAAATCCCTGGCAAAGTACAATCTCTTCTTTCGATTCTGTTCATTGACATGCGTTTTCTTCCTGGGCACTCTTCCATTGTAACCACTTTCGTTCAGTGAACTGCAAATCATTGGAGGATGTACCTTCTTGCCAGCCTAGTTTAGCAGCTCACGTGCTAATCTGGGTGCACTGAGTGTAGGATCCTTCTCTGTTATCTGTATTAGATGCGTCTTGTCACGTGCATCCAGCTTTGGTGGCTGACCCTTTTGCGGTATAGAGTCGATACGGTCCTCATTTTTGAGTCGTCTGACGATATTTGCCACAGTACTCATACTTATCTTGAGCGTGGCAGCAATTTGTCTATGTGATTTACCTTTAGCGTTGCAATTTGTCTATATGATTTACCTTTAGCGTTGCAATTTGTCTATATGATTTACCTTTAGCGTTGTGAAAAATCAGAAGCCTTGTCGTATCTCAAAACTAGTATTAGCTTTGCGTTACATCGTACCGTTTGGACAGTCGACCGCGCTTGTAAACACACACTTGCCTTCTGATTCGAAGTATTTACCTCGGTGTGAACGGTGAAAAGAAGTGCGGCACTGCCATCTGTCCGGGTATTAAAGTAACGTGACCATCGAAGAGTGCTTTATTTCAGTCATATTGTTTAACAAGTCCGCAACGCGTGGTCTCGCGCTAGCGTTCTCGATCCCCGGCGGGGTCAGGGATTTTCACTTGCTGCGAGATGACTGGGTGTTGTTGCGTCGTCTTCATCATCATCATCATCATCCATCCCCATTATGTTCGGAGGAAGGCAACGGCAAACCCCCTCCATTACGGCCTTGATCAGTTAAGGCGGTGCGGGTCTCCCGCATCGTTCCCCTACGCTCTGTAAAGAAGCATGGGACTTCAATCCCATTTTCCATTATTTAACAAGTCGTATACGTTGTGTCAACATCATTCATACGATTACTTACTAGACATCTAGCTTCATATAATACGTGGATATATTACACATTTTTCTTTTATTCAGAATACAGCTATGATGCAGCAAAGTAAAAATCTCATAGTGTCCGAATATTAAGCTTATTGACTGAATCTGTCGGACTTGATGGAAACTTGTCGCGCTCAATCAGGAGACTTCAAGTAATACATACGTTACGTTTCACATTCATAGCATTATTATCAGCTAAGAAAAAGAATGCGGTATATTTCTTTCTGGGTAACCTTCGTATTGATCAATGATTCATTAGATCATTTAAATTTTACATGGTATATCTTGGAACTGATCATTTGATAATTCAACGTACTTTTTATAGTTATTCTTTCATTACTTTCTCCGCGTACAGTCGTTTCCTATCCATTCTGTTTCCCGTAAAATTTATGTCTACTCATTACCCCACGAAACAGGACGCATTGTCTGTGTCTGCTTGCGGGCAATTCCTGTTAATAAAATATATCATCTCATGGGCATAGCACCTTCACGTATCAGAAGAAGAACAGTAGCAGAAAAAGACAAGCGGAAATAGGAGACAGATCCAAGTCACCCCTTGTTCGGATGTGAATACCAACATCCAAGATTAAGATCAAGAAAGAACCACTTTTAACGTCACCTGCAAATCGTCGAATACATCTTTGGCGTATCTCACCATCAGAGAGATACTGGAACAACCCTAAAGAAGAGCTTGCTAAAGGATGTCAACTCCCATATAAAGTACGAAACGTCCTCAACAGGCTGAGAACTGGTGTATCCCGATGCAAGGTCATTTTAAGAAATGGGGTTTCTCTCCAGGAGATGAACTATGCGAATGTGACGAACAGCAAGATCAACACCTGCTCAACTGTAGAAACCTCCCAGACCCATGCCCGATGGACGATCTGGTTACCGCCAATGATACAGCAGTACAAACGGCGGAATTTTGGATGTCATATGGAATTTAATCATGTACTTATATTGTTTGTAAATTTCTTTATATCGGCTATGTATGTATGTTATGTTCTGGACACGAGTAAATAAATAAATAAAACATGAAATGCTATCGCTTTCTTCCGCAGCCTTAAACAGGCCGACAGTAAAAGCTCTAGGTCGCTGCAGCGGTGAGAGTGCTGCGTCCGAATTAACCGCTGTGAGCTACACAGATTCCTCGGCGGCAGTTCCCCACCTTGCCTCGCACAGTGGAATTAGCCGTCTGTGACTGCTGACTCGAGACGTCTCGTTCTCGTCCCTCCCGAACATTCCAATCGTGCTCGGGCCGTTGCCGGTGATTGCAGGGAGTGTCTGTCTGCCGCTGCAGACGGACCGGCCCGGGGACTCCCCGGAGGTCACGTGGTCCCGTCTGCAGCTGCTGGTGGGGGGGGGAGGAGAGGGGAGGTGCCGGCCATTGTCGCCAAGTGCGGGCCCTTCTAATTGGCACTAACAAGCCGGCACCCGGCCCGTCCTGGCCGATGTGTTTTATTTGCGCCGTTAGCACTGTCCCTGGGTTCGTGTTAATTAGGGCGAGTAGAGAGCCTGGGTGGGGGTGAGGACAGGAAGGGCAACGAGAGGGGGAGGGGGGGGGAGGATGCTCCAAACAGTGCTGAGTCTCCAGACTACTGCGCCGCGGAGACATCTTCTACGCGTCGCCAAGCAGAGTGAAGTCAAGATGCTCTACCAGCGCATGCGCCTGACCGCGCTATTAACGTGTTAATACTACGCTACTACCCATTAAAATTATAGCATCATCAAACAACCATGCAAGAAACGTCAAATTGGCACTATAGCATTAAGCGCTTGGATATGCAAATGATCAACGTTTCAGTGCAACCAAGAAGCGTAGGTAGTGTAGTCGTTGTTGGCTACTCTACACAATGGCGTGAATACTAATGAAGGTTAATTTGCAGACATGTGGCAAAATAATTCCTTGTGCGGACAATTTCGCTGGTTCCCTGCAAGCTGTGAGGTTTGATTCACTTATCTATCGGCTGCTTTTCCGACCGTGGTTGGCACCGAACTAATTCTCTTCTAGCAGGGGCTCAATTGATGGCTAATTAACGTGATAAATAGGACAACAGAAGGAAACTATAGACAAGAGAAAATGGGTCTTCCCTGGTAAAATCTACTATATTGTTCCTCCAATAACAAGTAATAAATTGTCGAGGAAGCCTGATTCAAGAGTGTAGCTCCAAATTTATGAAAGCCACCCTATTGCTTCACGCTGCAGGAATATAAATCATTTAGTCGTATGAACAGTATTTAATTAAAACTTTCCGGTCAATGAACTAAGAGAGAGTGAGGAAAGAAAAAAAAAGGAGAATTTCTTTCACTAGTAAGAAAGGTAACGGAAGCCCAGACAGGACACATCAAACTACAACAAGTCCATGGTTCGTAGGAGAGTTTCTGTAAAGTTTGGAAAGTAGGAGACGAGGTCCTGGCAGAACTGAAGCTGTGAGGACGGGGCGTGAGTCGTGCTTGGGTAGCTCAGATGGTAAAGCACTAGCCCGTGAAAGGCAAAGTTCCCGAGTTCGAGTCTCGGTCCGGCACACAGTTTTAATCTACCAGGAAGTTTCATATCAGCGCACACTCCGCTGCAGAGTGAAAATCTCATTCTAGTCCGTTGTCTTCTTAAACAGCACCCGTTCTGTTAGCAGCATAACTACGAATGTCACTGAATGTGACCTCGCAGATGAATTTCACCATATGGCATCTTCGCTGGCGTAACGGCCCGTGGCGGAAAACGGCGCACAAAGCTAGCTCACCCACGCTAAGATGGCGGCTGGTCCTGAACTCACGACAGTCGTAACTACTCATCTCTGCTGATTTCAGTTCAATTCGATCACTTAGAACTGTAGCCGATCATGGCGTCTCTCGCCACTTTCCTGGCCGAGGAAGCCTCGACACAGTAAGCTTCCGCCGACAAGAAGAGGGCCATATAGCCAACCTAACCAGCGCTGCAGTTACTATTAGCTCCACTGTGCAGAGGTCAGAAGCCACAGCTGAGGGGTTGGCACTGTCCTTCCGCGGTTTGCTAGCCTCTGCATTCACCAACTTTCCATACAGGGATCCAGAAAATTTGTCCGCCCCCACGAGTCCATAGTCGACGGTGTCCTCAGATCGTCAGGGAAAATGAGTCTCATAGCGAATAATTAAAGATTAATTACAACGACTGTGTAAGTAACAACATAATCAACTCGAGATACATATCGAACGAAAGGTAATTGTCCGGATAACCCGAATCGGATGTCAAAGGTATTGATTTGGTTTACGTAGTGCTTTCTCCCTCCGTCACTGGACAGTGCAGCATTAGACAGTAGCAGGCCTTGTGGCCAGTGAACGAGAAGTATACACTCTACAGTAAGAGTAACGCCATCTACATTCTGTATATAAGGAAACAATATGCAGCGTGTTTATCATGCAGATACCAGACTCCAAAGTTGTGATCATATCGTGTCATACCTTATGTAAGAAGTAGAAACATCTTCCACCACGTTTCAGTTACATCTACATCATTAGTCTGCAGTTCACCATTAAGTGCCTGGCAGTGTGTTCATTGGGCTACCTTCAAGCTATTTCTATGTCCTTTCCACTCTCGAACAGCACAAGAGAAGAACGAACACTTAAGTCTTTACATGCGAGCTCTGAGTCTTATTTAATTGTGATTATAATTTCTCTTATGTAGGGGGGAGGGGGGGGGGCAAAAAAAATTCGCAGTCGGAGGAGAAAGTTGCTGATTGAAATTTCATGAGAAGATCCTGTCATAAAGAAACATGCCTTTGTTTTAATGACTGCTACTCAAACTTGCTTATCATCTCCATTACAATCTTTCCCGTGTTTTGCAGTAATACAGAATAAGCTACCCTTCTTTGAACTCTTTCGATGTCCTCCGTCAATTGTGTCTGATGTGAATCCCACATCACACAGCTATAGCCTACTCCAGAGGAGGACAGACAAACGTAGTATAGGCTGTCTCTTTAGTAGATCTGTTGGATTTTCTAAGTGTTCCCCCAAGAATACAGTTTTTGGTGTACTTCCCCACAACATTATCTACGTGATCGTTTCACTTTAAGTTGGTTCAAATGGCTCTGAGCACTATGGGACTTAACTTCTGACGTCATTAGTCCCCTAGAACTTAGACGTACTTAAACCTAACTAACCTAAGGACATCACACACACACCCATGCCCGAGGCAGGATTCGAACCTGCGACCGTAGTGGTCGCGCGGTTCCGGACTGTAGCGCCTAGAACCGCTCGGCCACCCCGGCCGGCTCACTTTAAGTTACTCGTACTTGTTATCCTCAAATATGTAGTTGAATTCACGGTTTTCAGATTGTCTGATTTATCATACAACAGGAAATTAGCGGATTCTTTTTAGTACTCACATGCATGACTTCACTCCTTTCATTATTTAGAGTCAGTTGCCAAGGTTCGCACCAAACAGGTATCTCGTTTAACTCATTTTGTAATTGGTTTTAATCTTCTTATGACTTTACAAGATGGCAAATAACAGCATCATCTGCAAACAATCTAAGAGGACTGCTCAGATTGTCTCCCAGTTCGTTTAGATAGAGTCTGTAACATATCCTTGGAGAGCGTCAGACATTACTTCTGTTTTACTGGATGACTTCTTGGAGATGACTACGAACTTTGGCCTTTCTGATAGGGATCGTGAACTACTGAGAATGCAGTTTACCATTCTGTGGTGTTATTTCTTGGTTTGATTAGGGTCCCATGACTACTATTCGGATGTGAAATCGGTAGGCTAAGAAGGGAATAGTCAACGCCATACAGTATTTGAATGGCCCTAGGCGACGCGACTAGCGCCCGACGGAATAGCTGCGTAAAATACATTGGACCACGAAATGTACTTGTGTACGGCAAGACAAGTATCCGCATAGACTGTGCCATGACGTTTGGAGCACCGCGGACGGAAAGCACCACGCCCATTGTTGCCGCTTCCCATGACACTGTCAGTGGTGAGCCCAACCACAACAATGGACACGGGAGTGGCACCACGTCTTCTTTTAAGTCTAGTACTGGTTCTCCGTACAATATCACGATGGACGTATCCGTGTGTGAAAGCGTCGAGGAGAACAGACATTTGTCATACGGCACCAGGAACTGGCGTGATTACAAGGGGTGCACGACAGAAGTAAGCCCCTTCAATGGTAGAAAAGACAGGTTTGTGTTCGTTCATTAAAAACATGTGTGTGACTGACAGCGTCTAGTACACTTAATTTACTGTATAATGTCTGCATGTTGGGTGACTGGGGAACAAGCAGAGCTGTGAAACCCGTGGCAGGACGGAAGGACACAGGAAGCTCACTCATTCCTTCGGACAATGGGACCGCACAGCCACTTCACCGCTAATCCCGGGACCCGCCCGTGAGCTGGGCCACCTGCAAAACGGTAGCGCGTGTCCGGCGGGCAGGAATGAGAATACGGCCTGGTCGGCCAAAAACACGTGGCAGCAGGTATTCGCGTACTTTCCTACGGACATAGAAACAACTTCCAGAAACTTCGATCTCGATTCTAAACTGCGATTGGTCGACGTTCAGAAACGAGCGCTTTTCGGAAAGATGATTCGCCACCCAAATTTAAGGGGGAGAAAAGACTTTGAGCAGCGAAAAGAGGAGAGAAGAAAAGAGAGCCGTTGCGGGGTCGTGAAACAGGAGAATCGTTTTGGAGGTCCACAGCAGTCGACGGACGTGTTCGGCTGTAATTTTGGTGAAGTACAATTTTGCTATTCTGCAGTTATAGCTTCTGGTCATTACGGTGATCTTGCTTCTGTACCGGCGGGTAGGAAAGTGAATTTACATCGGTGGGTCACGTGTTCCACTCCGTTCTGCGCTGAGGCTTCACACTGCCCATTGAGGTAAGTAGTACGAGGGCATTTCGAAAAGTAAAGATGCAATGGCTCGCAGTCCTTAAATACACTCCTGGAAATTGAAATAAGAACACCGTGAATTCATTGTCCCAGGAAGGGGAAACTTTATTGACACATTCCTGGGGTCAGATACATCACATGATCACACTGACAGAACCACAGGCACATAGACACAGGCAACAGAGCATGCACAATGTCGGCACTAGTACAGTGTATATCCACCTTTCGCAGCAATGCAGGCTGCTATTCTCCCATGGAGACGATCGTAGAGATGCTGGATGTAGTCCTGTGGAACGGCTTGCCATGCCATTTCCACCTGGCGCCTCAGTTGGACCAGCGTTCGTGCTGGACGTGCAGACCACGTGAGACGACGCTTCATCCAGTCCCAAACATGCTCAATGGGGGACAGATCCGGAGATCTTGCTGGCCAGGGTAGTTGACTTACACCTTCTAGAGCACGTTGGGTGGCACGGGATACATGCGGACGTGCATTGTCCTGTTGGAACAGCAAGTTCCCTTGCCGGTCTAGGAATGGTAGAACGATGGGTTCGATGACGGTTTGGATGTACCGTGCACTATTCAGTGTCCCCTCGACGATCACCAGTGGTGTACGGCCAGTGTAGGAGATCGCTCCCCACACCATGATGCCGGGTGTTGGCCCTGTGTGCCTCGGTCGTATGCAGTCCTGATTGTGGCGCTCACCTGCACGGCGCCAAACACGCATACGACCATCATTGGCACCAAGGCAGAAGCGACTCGCATCGCTGAAGACGACACGTCTCCATTCGTCCCTCCATTCACGCCTGTCGCGACACCACTGGAGGCGGGCTGCACGATGTTGGGGCGTGAGCGGAAGACGGCCTAACGGTGTGCGGGACCGTAGCCCAGCTTCATGGAGACGGTTGCGAATGGTCCTCGCCGATACCCCAGGAGCAACAGTGTCCCTAATTTGCTGGGAAGTGGCGGTGCGGTCCCCTACGGCACTGCGTAGGATCCTACGGTCTTGGCGTGCATCCGTGCGTCGCTGCGGTCCGGTCCCAGGTCGACGGGCACGTGCACCTTCCGCCGACCACTGGCGACAACATCGATGTACTGTGGAGACCTCACGCCCCACGTGTTGAGCAATTCGGCGGTACGTCCACCCGGCCTCCCGCATGCCCACTATACGCCCTCGCTCAAAGTCCGTCAACCGCACATACGGTTCACGTCCACGCTGTCGCGGCATGCTACCAGCGTTAAAGACTGCGATGGAGCTCCGTATGCCACGGCAAACTGGCTGACACTGACGGCGGCGGTGCACAAATGCTGCGCAGCTAGCGCCATTCGACGGCCAACACCGCGGTTCCTGGTGTGTCCTCTGTGCCGTGTGTGTGATCATTGCTTGTACAGCCCTCTCGCAGTGTCCGGAGCAAGTATGGTGGGTCTGACACACCGGTGTCAATGTGTTCTTTTTTCCATTTCCAGGAGTGTAGAACATTTATTTAGAAAACATCAGTTACATCTTATTAAATGGATTATTTGTTATTTTTCGACATAATCACGCCCGTTATCCAAACATTTGTTACGTCGGTGCACAAGCTTTTGTATCCCTAAGTCATAGAAGGTTGCCGCCTGTTGTCGGAACCACATTTCAACTTCATCTTTGATCCCTTCATCGTCGTGGAATGATTTTCCCCCAAGATGTGACTTAAGGTAACGGAAGACATGGAAGTCGGTGGGCGCAAGGTCCGGGCTGTATGGCGGATGGTCCAATACGTCCCATCTGAATTGTTTGAGTAGTGCTTTGGTTACGAGCGCTGTGTGAGGTCGAGCGTTGTCCTGAAGCAAGCGGACTCCACTTGTCAGCATTCCCCTGTGTTTGTTTTGAATTGCCCTCCGAAGACGTTTCAAAGTCTGGCAATATACAGCAGCATTAATTGTCGTCCCAGGAGGCATAAATTCCAACAGAAGAATCCCTTGTCTGTCCCAAAAAACAGAAGCCATGATTTTCTTCGCTGAAATCGACGTTTTGCATTTCTTGGCTTTTGGTGAATTCGAATGGCGCCATTGCATTGATTGTTGCTTGGATTCACGTGTATGGTGATAAACCCACGTCTCGTCACCTGTCACAATGTGATCAAGGAACTCATCACCTGCTTCAGCATAGCGTGTGAGGAAGTCGATTGCAAAGCCCATCCTTTTCTTTTTGTGTTCTTCCGTTAACAGCTTTGGAACACAGGGCCCACACAATTTCCTGTACCCTAACTTGACAGTCACAACGTCATAAGGAGTTGTCACTGACACGTCCGGTATGATCTGATGCAGTTCTTTCAATGTGAGACGTCTATTCGCACGAATTGCTTCCTCCGTTCTCCGAAGACGAGCATCAAAGATCACAGATGGCCGCCGCTGCGGTCTCAGGCGCCGCAGTCATGGACTGTGCGGCTGGTCCCGGCGAAGGTTCGAGTCCTCTCTCGGACATGGGTGTGTGTGTTTGTCCTTAGGATAATTTAGGTTAAGTAGTGTGTAAGTTTAGGGACTGATGACCTTAGCAATTAAGTCCCATAATATTTCACACACATTTGAACAATCACAGATGGCCGACCTGTTCTTCCTTCAGAGAAATGACGACACCATTTCGTTACATTTTGTCGACTCATAATGTTCACATAAACAGAAACAATTTCTTTGTGAATATCCGCTGGTCGCTGACCTTTTGCATGAAGAAAACGTGTGACAGAGCGCACCTCGCATTTGGCGGGATTCTGAATCGGCGCAGCCGTTTTAAACACGACCTACTCCAACCATAAGCAACGTTCAACTGCCTAACGACCGCGAGGACAAAGCTAACGGTTCAAGGTTAACACCAGTGTGGCCAACTTCCTCGCCAAAACTCTTCTGTTCCTCTGGCGTACGGTGTATCTTTACTTTCCGAAATACCCTCGTAGTTCCTTCTTGATGTTTAGTACACGGGGGATGACAGTTACTCTGCGCCTAATCACAGAACGCGAGCATATTATAGGGCAGAGCGAGACAGTTTAAGGACTAGTATTAATACAGGGAGAACTTTAGATTTGTAATCGTTGCCGGCCGTTGTGACCGTGCGGTTCTAGGCGCATCAGTCCGGAACCGCGCGACTGCCAGGGTCGTAGGTTCGAATCTTGCCTCGGGCATGGATGTGTGTGATGTCCTTAGGTTAGTTATCTTTAAGTAGTTCTAAGTTCTAGGGGACTGATGACCTCAGTAGTTAAGTCCCATAGTCCTCAGAGCCATTTGAACCATTTTTCTGTAATCGTTAATTAGTTTCTTTAAATTGTTTTTATGATGAATAAATTTATTAAAATCACCGCATTTATCCTTTAGTACCTATATTTTCCTGTACCACTTAATCTTGTCTTTCGTGTACATTTTACCACTTACTCATTAAAAGGGGGACTGGATTTTATCGGGTTATCCTGACATTCTGTCGTATCCATAGGATAAGATTAGGAAATAGGTTATCACATGACAATTTACATAATTAATGAGAATAATGTTCTCCTACCGGGGGACGTATAGGTGTCAGGGCGACTTCAGTAGCGTTGAAATACTCATTGTGCAAATTATCACTTGTACGCACTCATGGCTAGTCTCCGCCATCAATAGCCTGTAGAAGAAGTGGAGGTACGTTAGACAGCTGTTACATTTATGTCGCGTTAAGGCCAGTGCGTGTGCCCTATCGTCCAGGACTCCTTGACGCTATCAATAAAATAACACCAGATCGCGCATTGAATTTGCCACCTTGACCTACCTCGATACAAAGATTGTTGGACTGTTGGCCTGGCTTGCGCGTTCTTCTGATCTCTACCGCGCGCCAGCCACTACGATTTACACTACTGGCCATTAAAATTGCTACACCACGAAGATGACGTGCTACAGACGCGTTAATTTAACCGACAGGAAGAAGATGCTGTGATATGCAAATGATTAGCTTTTCAGAGCATTCACACAAGGTTGGCGCCATTGGCGACACCTACAACGTGCTGACCGATTTCTCATAGAGGCAAAGGTGGAAAAATGGGCCCCTGCTGGTATTATGGGCCCCCTACATATGTGGAAGTACAGGCCATGAATTGTAGTGGAGAGCACATGAACTACTAGAACTAGTTGCCAAACTTCACTGTAGAGTGTGCAGACGTAGTAGCTGTCATGGTTTGTGAGTAGTTGTGCTGTGAATTTTTTCGCTGTCATCAAAAGTTTGAAAGGTTAGTGTTTCTTTGAATAAAAGTCAAATTTCTAACATGTTATTACTAAAACTAAGGCAAGGTACGTATTTGGCTTGTTGTTGGGATGCCGTTTTACATTAATTAACGTCGGTTGCGAACCAAACTAACTGTAGGCAAAATCGTTTTTCCCAAGATGTCGGGGGTGGATATATGGGCCCCTTTTGCTGCTGGTATTATGGGCCCCGTAAAATCTATCAGATTTTATGGGACCATTTACAAATATTGCTACTCTTTATGTTTCAGATGCCTCGAAGACATCTTGTACCACCAAAAAAATCGAAACGGCATTCGTGGGACAAAGCAAATATGTCAAATACTATTGTAGCTATTAAAGAGAAAAAAATGGTGTTGAAAAAAGCGGTTAAAGTGTACTCTGTCCCTCGTTATACACTCCAAAGGCTTTCACGAATCGATAAACCGGTCGAAGAAATAGTTAATATTAAACTGGGCCGTCCACCGGTTTTACCACAGGGACTTGAGAACGAACTGGTTAAATATCTTCTCGTTATGGAATCCAAATTCTACAGCCTTACCAGAAATGACGTCAGGCGCGTGGTCTACCAGCTTTGAACAAGAAATAAAATCCCTCATCCATTTGTAAAGTGCAAAGTTTCTGGTCGAACTTGGTTTGACCATTTTATGTCACGGCACAAAAATATTCTATTTTGAAGTCATCCGGAACTTCGATTTCACGTGCTAATGAGTTTAATAAACAAGCTGTCGACAATTTCTTCAGTTTACTTGAAGCTGCGTTCAGTAACTAGAAATATCCTGCAGACAGAGTTTTTAATGTACACGAGTCAAAAAATGGCTCTGAGCACTATGGGACTTAACTGCTGAGGTCATCAGTCCCCTAGAACTTAGAACTACTTAAACCTAACTAACCTAAGGACATCACACACAACCATGCCCGAGGCAGGATTCGAACCTGCGACCGTAGCGGTCGCGCGGTTCCAGACTGTAGCGCCAGAGCCGCTCGACCACCCCAGCCGGCAGATGAGTCAGGTCTTAGTGTCGTTCAAAGAAAAATTTCTCGTGTCATCGGCCTGAGGGGAAAAAGGCAAGTTGGTGCATTATCTGCATCTGAAAGAGGATCACTTGTAACGTGTAAAAAGATGCTTATGTGTGTGACTATTGTGAATAGACTAGGCATAGGCTGTGAAAATCATCCCACCAGTAGACTAATTAACAATGTTCAGAGTGAATCTTTCTTTCATTATACCCAAAAATTAAATAAAATTATTTTTTCAAATTTTTGTTCCTTTTTATTTCAAACTACCTTGGGGCCCATATTACCAGCACAAATTCTTGACGCAGCAAAATGCAGACTATCAGGAAAAATAAAATTTTAACTATTAAAAAGTTGAACCAAAACATGTCATAACTATTTGCAGGACATACTAGAGAAATGCTTTATGTTAATTTCAGGTGATTATACTAAAAATAAAAGGTGTTATATAAAAAAAACAAAGTGAGGGCCCATTTATCCACCTTTACCTCTACACAAACAGCAGTTGACCGGCGTTGCCTGGTGAAACGTTGTTGTGATGCCTCGTGTAAGGAGGAGAAATGCGTACCATCAAGTTTCCGACTTTGATAAAGGTCGGATTGTAGCCTATCGCGATTGCGGTTTATCGTATCGCGACATTGCTGCCCGCGTTGGTCGAGATCCAATGACTGTTAGCAGAATATGGAATTGGTGGGTTCAGGAGGGTAATACGGAACGCCGTGCTGGACCCCAACGGCCTCGTATCACTAGCAGTCGAGATGACAGGCATCTTATCCGCATAGCTGTAACGGATCGTGCAGCCACGCCTCGATCCCTGAGTCAACAGATGGGGCGTTTGCAAGACAACAACCATCTACACGAACAGTTCGACGTTTGCAACAGCATGCACTATCAGCTCGGAGACAATGGCTGCGGTTACCCTTGACGCTGCATCACAGACAGGAGCGCCTGCGATGGTGTACTCAACGACGAACCTGAGTGCACGAATGGCAAAACGTCATTTTTTCGGATGAATCCAGGTTCTGTTTACAGCATCATGATGGTCGCATCCGTGTTTCGCGACATCGCGGTGAACGCACATTCAAGCGTGTATTCGTCATCACCACACTGGCGTATCACCTGGCGTGATGGTATGGGGTGCCATTGGTTACACGTCTCTGTCACCTCTTGTTCGCATTGACGGCACTTGAACAGTGGACGTTACATTTCAGATGTGTTACGACCCGTGGCTCCACCCTTCATTCGATCCCTGCGAAACACCACATTTCAGCAGGTTAATGCACGACCGCATTTTGCAGGTCCTGTACGGGCCTTTCCGGATACAGAAAATGTTCGACTGCTGCCCTGGCCAGCACTTTCTCCAGATCGCTCACCAACTGGATACGTCTGGTCACTGGTGGCCGAGCAACTGGCTCGTCACAATACGCCAGTCACTACTCTTGATGATGAAATGTGGTATCGTGTTGAAGCTGCATGGGCAGCTGTACCTGTACACGCCATCCAAGCTCTGTTTGACTCAATGCCCAGGCGTATCAAGGCCGTTATTGCTGCCAGAGGTGGTTGTTCTGGGTACTGATTTCTCAGGATCTATGCACCCAAATTGCGTGAAAATGTATTCGCATGTCAGTTCTAGTATAATATATTTGTCCAATGAATACCCGTTTATCAGGTGCATTTCTTCTTGGTGTAGGAATTTGAATGGACAATAGTGGAAACACTTTCGGCGTGTTCCACGTTTGGCGACACTAGTTGCATGAATTTTGAGGTAATGTATGTTCGTAGAGTGTAGACAAACTGATATATGAAGTGGGGAATGGAGAATAATGTTCGCTTTTTCGATATCTATGCTTTGCATAGGTGTTTGTGGGATTTCAGTGATGCTGATTACAAAAATAAGCAACATATTGCTGCCGTTGAGACTGTCATCTGCGATCATGGCATAGTTGGACAATATCTGAGCTGCGGGGCAAAATTTATTGAGTTTGGAGCACATATGCAACTGAATTAATAAAAATACAAGCGAGTGTTAAGTCCAGCTGTGGCAATGCTCTCGTCTACAAGACTAAAATCCCATCGTTCGAGTTGGCCAACTCTTTGTTAAGGAATATTGTCGACGGGAGGGAAGGCTATACAAATTCAAGAAGCTGCATTCTTCATTCAGTATTCATTCATTTAAAACGTCGCTGCAGTGCTCCCCATTCACATATGTTAGAATTTTGAAATATTGCCACTGTAAAGATCTCTCTTCAAGAGAGTAGTTTGCAAACCATTCTCTTCTTAATGCAGCCTGCATCGAATAATTACTGCTGTCAATGTTAATAATTATTGGTGTTAATGGGAAACCGTCATCACCAACTAAAAACGCATCTTATAGCATGCCAAGTGTCCTCGATAGTAATGCACGCAATGTGACATGTAATTTCAGTTCTGACGGCAGTGCTTCATGCATTACAGTATCTTTATTCCCTAACGCATAATTAACTCTATTTAGAAGAAACGTGAACAGTTCTGGTGACATTCTAAGATAATTAAAAGAACTTCTTGGATCTTTCATTACAAATTATTTCAGCAACCGAGCTGTCGTCTTTTCTTCATCCAGTCACGAATCGAAACACGTCTCTTATTTTTTTCTTATGCAGCGATTCCACGCAACAAGCTTTAAATCCATCACAACTCGTGCGACGTGCAGCTGTCAAAACTTTCATTTCAGACACGACTCAGGAACCCACAAAACGACGAAACTGAAGTGTATACTGGTTTCGCCATGTCTTCAGTCAAATATGAAACCATTTGCGTGCAACCCATTCCACGCAACGAGTGGCGCAACCCAATGTCGTAGGTAGCTGTGAGGGAAAGACGATGGAGTAAGCTGTTTTTGTAGTGTGCTGTGTGAAGCCACAAAGTGTTAGATGAATGTAGGTATGTCAATATTGTTGAAATGGAAGCAGAAGCCTTCATGCAACTAAGGTAAAGATATTAAATAATTATGATTTCTGTTTTTTTGCCAGCACGTTCTTACGGATGAGTTGGCTGATAAATTGTGATTGTTGAGTAACTCCAAAATGTACGTAAAACGTTTTGATAAAAAGGCTATTTAGACATTTCACTTTGTAATGTTTCTAAGATTTGTTAACACAGCTTTTTTTAATTTGATGATTTGCATTTATGTTGGATTAATGAAGTTAGATAAGAATTGCTGTTTAAATCTCATTGTTTGTGAATCAATTGTGAGTAATGTAACTTCAATTGTCAGATGTTTTTGAAAAGACAAACTTAATTTACAATACAATTTTACTAAAAAGAATTCAGTGTTAGTAATTCACCATAATCAGCGCCGCCTCCCTGTCCAGGTCATATATTTTTTTTAAAGAAGTTGGATTTTCTTACATCTTCTCGTTTATCAGCCAAAACAATTTCATGCGTATTTCAAAGTATTCCAGCCAGCACTGCACATCACTGAGCCTTTAGCAAGCATATTTATATTTTTTGCGAGAGACCAGACTATATCGCCTTCCACCCTGCTGCTGTAGAAGACAATTTAATGTATTTGCTATGTGCAAAGGGACCAAAGTCATCAGTTTTGAACAAGGCCAGATGATTCAGTGCCTAAGGGGCTGAGTTACATTGCCTAATCAATTCGTGTAAAGTTTTGCTAACAACAACACAGAGTAAGCACACCACTTGTACTTACAAAACACACAACACGACAATTCGAGTTCACTACCCATTCCACAGTTCAGACTTCATTCTGTGTAATCGTAAAATTTATTATTTAATTTTTTTAGAAAGAACATTACAAGCTAAAAGCCCCAGACTGCAGCACATCACGAGATTCCTTCACTGTGCCAAAAGGAAAAGAGATAGAGCTAATTAGAACTGCAGTCATTGGAATTTGTTATTATTGCTTAGTTTTCATGCAGCATTAATGATTTTATTTTATTTACTAGTCTGATCTATATACTGCATCATTAAACAAGTTGTGGGTCAGCTTTGGAAAAAAGTCATGTAACACCTTCATCGATGACAGAACTATGTAAAAACATACCTTACCAGAGCTAAACGTTGAATGTTGATCCAAATAACAGTACGCAAGAATAAAAACCTGGAGCATGCTCTTGTCACAAAGCTGTATCTCAACCACAAAGTTGCCCAGTTTTACGATATATTAAATACACTCCTGGAAATGGAAAAAAGAACACATTGACACCGGTGTGTCAGACCCACCATACTTGCTCCGGACACTGCGAGAGGGCTGTACAAGCAATGATCACACGCACGGCACAGCGGACACACCAGGAACCGCGGTGTTGGCCGTCGAATGGCGCTAGGTGTCAGCCAGTTTGCCGTGGCATACGGAGCTCCATCGCAGTCTTTAACACTGGTAGCATGCCGCGACAGCGTGGACGTGAACCGTATGTGCAGTTGACGGACTTTGAGCGAGGGCGTATAGTGGGCATGCGGGAGGCCGGGTGGACGTACCGCCGAATTGCTCAACACGTGGGGCGTGAGGTCTCCACAGTACATCGATGTTGTCGCCAGTGGTCGGCGGAAGGTGCACGTGCCCGTCGACCTGGGACCGGACCGCAGCGACGCACGGATGCACGCCAAGACCGTAGGATCCTACGCAGTGCCGTAGGGGACCGCACCGCCACTTCCCAGCAAATTAGGGACACTGTTGCTCCTGGGGTATCGGCGAGGACCATTCGCAACCGTCTCCATGAAGCTGGGCTACGGTCCCGCACACCGTTAGGCCGTCTTCCGCTCACGCCCCAACATCGTGCAGCCCGCCTCCAGTGGTGTCGCGACAGGCGTGAATGGAGGGACGAATGGAGACGTGTCGTCTTCAGCGATGAGAGTCGCTTTTGCCTTGGTGCCAATGATGGTCGTATGCATGTTTGGCGCCGTGCAGGTGAGCGCCACAATCAGGACTGCATACGACCTAGGCACACAGGGCCAACACCCGGCATCATGGTGTGGGGAGCGATCTCCTACACTGGCCGTACACCACTGGTGATCGTCGAGGGGACACTGAATAGTGGTACATCCAAACCGTCATCGAACCCATCGTTCTACCATTCCTAGACCGGCAAGGGAACTTGCTGTTCCAACAGGACAATGCACGTCCGCATGTATCCCGTGCCACCCAACGTGCTCTAGAAGGTGTAAGTCAACTACCCTGGCCAGCAAGATCTCCGGATCTGTCCCCCATTGAGCATGTTTGGGACTGGATGAAGCGTCGTCTCACGCGGTCTGCACGTCCATCACGAACGCTGGTCCAACTGAGGCGCCAGGTGGAAATGGCATGGCAAGCCGTTCCACAGGACTACATCCAGCATCTCTACGATCGTCTCCATGGGAGAATAGCAGCCTGCATTGCTGCGAAAGGTGGATATACACTGTACTAGTGCCGACATTGTGCATGCTCTGTTGCCTGTGTCTATGTGCCTGTGGTTCTGTCAGTGGGATCATGTGATGTATCTGACCCCAGGAATGTGTCAATAAAGTTTCCCCTTCCTGGGACAATGAATTCACGGTGTTCTTATTTCAATTTCCAGGAGTGTATTACGTATCATCATCATCTGCTCCTGTTGCGGATATAGTATTCACGTTATAATGCAGTCACAAAGGACATCTAATTTGATATACGAAAGGGCCTGAAGAACCTTGCCAGTGAAATAAATGCGTAATAAACAGATAGTATTATAATAAAGGGATACAACACATAAATGCATAAATAAATGAGTAGGTAAACAGAACAATAGTAAAAGGCTACGGCACAAAGGACTGCTCACAATGAAGTGATAAGTGTGAATTGAAGGGTTTGGTGTAAGAACCAATTAGGCCCAAAACTAAGGTTTCTCAAGAAATCGAAAATTACATTTGTCTTACGTGGTTCTTGCTCCAGGAATCGAAGTTTTGTACTTATTGTACCAATTCTGTTCTGAAACTGATTTACCTCTTTACGATAAGTTTCAGATAAATGTTGATACATAGGATTAAAATCGGCATGGGTAGAAACTGTCAATTCGCAACATTTCGAAATAAAGTACACAGTACTGGCTGTGTAGAGTATATCGCATTTCTTAGACATATCCAACACTTCCATGGGTAGCTCAGTGTTTCTGTTGCTACTTCAGAAAGGGATGGCAGTTTGTTATTAAAATCGAAGTCTGAATACGTAATGCAGCTCCATGAAGTCACCGTATTTAGGCATAAGAGACAGAAGTCCACGATAAAGTAACTTTTCCGGGAAAGACGTACACTCATTACCCGTTTTCTTTAGAGGCACGAACTCGGGAATTACAGGTTTTGTTGATTTTTGTCAATCTTATGTGTACTTATATCTTTTGATCTGCACTGAAATTTTTGCACTGACAGAAATTTCAAAAGGTGCATTGAGTTTTGTGTAGTTTCAGTTGAGCCACACGAGTTTGAGAAAAGTGGATTTCGGGTACGACAAGCTTGTGTGCTAAGTTAGGAAATACGAAACTTGAAGAACGCGAACGGAAAAAATTCACATTGGTAACACGGTAAAACAGGTCGTGTGTCTCAGACAGCTGTTTATAATAACTGGTATGTAGCAAGTCTATAGTTTTCCGTTAATAACACATGAATAACAGTATTTTAAATTAATATTTCTGAATTGAGTGTAATGGATGGTTGCGTATTGCTAGGTTTGTGGTCAGAACAGATCGAACTCATTGACAGAAATTTAAATGAAATGATACTCTATTTACAAGCAACGCGCTAAATAACCCTTCACTGGCGGCATTCCACAACCGCAGCCAACACAGAGCGCCAGAAATAATGGAAGTGGTCGAATATCAGTGGCGTGATCGGTCAGTTCGCAATTACCACACTCGGCAAACGATATCGTCATTTATTGTGTTGCTGGATACATCTAAACGATTTCGTGCTTTCAGGACAATTACGAAGTGCGAAATCCCTCCCGATGGAATTCCCACAACAGTTGCACGCATTGAGGAAGGGGCGAAGATGTGTTCGCTGCCGCTGGGGGACATTTACGCTGGCAACCGTTAAGACAATCCAACTTTCCAAAGAACATCAGACCAGACCGCTGCGGGGCAGACAGAAAGACGCCCTCGCGCGCCCGTGGACAAATGAATCACTAGCGGAGATCCGCGGAAGAAATGTTTCAGCGCCTGAAATATCTTTATCGCGGGAGCGTCGTAAAGGGCGACTTTTTGGCGGACTTTGTCCCATCAGCCGCATTACGACGGCAGAGCCTTGTCATTAACTGCCCGGGGCCCGCCATCAGGCAGATTTACGAGGAACGGCCGCGGGCAGCGCTGCGAGCGCTCCGCGTTTACGACTGTCTCCGGCTGCGGCGCTGCAGTCGCACATTGCGGTCAGTCGCGGCCGGCTTACGGCGCGAGACGGAGCGGCTAGGATTTCACGAAACGGGCAATAAAACGAGGCCAGAATCCAGCGCTGGAATCGCTTTTACGCGCTCTGTATGTCTGCGAGCTGCTCTCCCAGGCCGAAGGGCTTATTCCTAGAGCGCTGGAGATGGCCGATAAATACGACGTGCCATACAGCGCTTTAGTCCCCAGACGGAAATAGTGCGGTATTAAGGGAATTACTTCGTCTATCAAAGTCATCCGACAGCTCGCAGAGCACGGGTCCTCACGTGCTTGACGAGGAGTGAGTTCCGAAATCGGTTTGTCGTCTCGCAGTCTGACCGAAAATGGAGTGTTAAACAGATTTGGAGGGACAACGAAATACTCATGCGATGATTTGGTGTAGTTAGCATCGGACAGTTGCAGAAACGCAGGGAGAGTTGTCCACCGTGAGGTCCATAATTTCCAGTCGGTCAATAATAGACAGACAGAAGCTCCAATATGCTGAACATGCATGGTGCAAAGAAAACCGTCCTGCTGTAAATAAAAAAAAGTCATACACTTCCTGTTGTACTAAATTAATTAGCTACAGTTACTAACTGATACGACCATGAATTTGGCAACTGACCGTACGGGAGAAGACTGTACTTCAAAGAAGAAGACATAGACACCTATGTAGACTCAGCAAACTATCGTATGTTCAAAGGAAACCTATGTACAGGGGTAATACATAAATGATTCATTCATTTTCAAATTTCTATACTTTTCCTAAGTATTATATGTACACATATAATCGATGCATGGATAGAACCATAAACTACTGATATTGCATAGTGCCCACCATTTGGTCATAACGAAATACCAACAAAGCAAGAAGACTCTTTTTGTTTCGGAATATGTGAGATGTTTATATGTTAAAATAGTGCAGTGTTCATCCAGAAGGAATTATGGAGAAAACCGCCACGGAAACACAGCATTGTGAGCTGATATCTACAGTTTATGGACACTGGTTGACTCTGTAAACTGAAAAGTGCCGGTCGACAAAGTGTGCCACATGCAGCCATGGAGAGGATAAGGGAAAGTTTAACAAGCAGTCAAGAAGGTGGCGCAAGCCACAATCTTCGACTACCGCAACAAACTGTGTGGAAGATTTTACGACTGCAGTTAAAGTTCAAACCGTAACGTCTGCGGCTTGTGCAACAATTAAAAGCGGAAGTTTATGGATGGCGCCTTCAGTTTTGCGTGACAATGCAGGAAGCCGTTGATGTTGAACATTTATCCTTCAAGACGATACTCTGCTTCCAGTTATAAGGAAGGGCCCTGAACATCCTTAAGGAACCGAAAATTGGAAATTCATGGTA
This sequence comes from Schistocerca nitens, assembly GCF_023898315.1. Classification (NCBI taxonomy): domain Eukaryota; kingdom Metazoa; phylum Arthropoda; class Insecta; order Orthoptera; family Acrididae; genus Schistocerca; species Schistocerca nitens. Next base: position 266,169,826 of record NC_064622.1, read on the forward strand.
AGTTCTATGGGACCAAACTGCTCAGGATATCGGTTCCTAGGCTACACATTACTTAAACTAACTTACGCTAAGGACAGCGCACACACCCATGCCCAAGGGAGGACTCGAACCTCCGATGGGGCAGCGGGCAAGGCGCCTGAGACCGCACGGCTACTCCGCGCGGCTCAAGGACCTAAGCTAGGTAGCATCAGTGATGCCGGCACGTAGCTCAGCGTGTTCTGTAATAAAAAAAACTGAGTAAAAGTATCAACAACGAACTTCAACGAATGTCATGTGACGTCCGCTACGAGCAAATGCAACGAACAATAACGGAAAAAAAAAAAAAAAAAGGTTCAATCCCGCGTCCGACCATCCAGATTTAAGCTTTCCGTGATTTCCGTAAATCGTTTCAGGCAAATGCTGGGATGGTTGCTTTGAAAGGGCACGGCCGACTTCCTTCCCCACCCTTCCCTGATTGAATGAGAGCGATGACGTCGCTGTTTGGTCTCTTCCACAAGATCAACCCAACCCATCCTATCCTCGTGAAATTTTGGTATATGAACGAGATTCACTGAACATTAATGTTTTCTGTGCAATACCACAGACGAAGTTGTATGGACCGTATTTCTTCGGCGCGAAGACGGTGACGCATATCTCTTACCCTGATGTGGTTGTTCCACAACTGACTGCTGATTTCAAGAATTTAATCTTCCAACAAGTCGAGACTACCTCATTGGAGCATCGGTGTTTGCCGTTACCTAAACAGCTAACTTCCACATCGCGGATGATGAGGCGGTATGGCTCTATTCCCTTGTTCCCCTGTGTCGCCTGACTTACCACTATTTGACTTTTTCCTCTCGGGGGGCGCGGGAAGGGGGTAACATTAACAGCCGCGTTTACTCACTCTCCCTGCCAAAAACATTGGAATAACTCAGAGAACGCATCAGTGCAACTGTGATGACCATTGAACGAACGTTTCTATATAAAATATGGACCGAAGTAGGAGATATGTAGTGTGGCCAGAAGGGCGCTCATAGAGTATCTGTAGATAGCAAAGTGCGAATTCGACGAGTTTACTGTTGGGTGAATCACCTTTTTACACGTAATAAAATGGTTCAAATGGCTCTGAGCAATATGGGAGTTAACGTCTGAGGTCCTCAGTCCCCTAGAAATTAGAATCACTTACACCTAACTAACCTAAGGACATCACACACATCCATGCCCGAGGCAGGACTCGAACCTGCGACCGTAGCAGCAGCGCGATTCCGGACTGAAGCGCCTAGAACCGCTCGGCCACAGCGGCTGGCTAAATTTCGGTTCCACGATAAATCACACAAATCTAAACGCTGCAAATTCAGCTAATTACATAGAGTTACAGTTACGAATAACTTCAATTGGAACGATTTCATAGGTAATTTGTGGGTAAAGCAAACCAAAGACTGCAATTTTTTGGTAGAACACTTAGAAAATGCAACAGAGCGCGCTTAAAGAGACTTAGTACACCACGCTTTTCGTCCTCTTCTGGAGTATTGCTGTGCAGTATGGGATTCGCACCGTATGGTACTGACGGAGGATATCGAAAAAATTCACAGAAGGGCAGCTCGTTTTGTATTACCGCGAAATAGGGGAGACTGTTCAACGTATATGATGTGTGAATTAGGGTGGCAGTTCTTAAAACAAAGGCGTTCTTCGTTGCGGCAGAGTCTTCTCGTGAAATTTCAATCACCACCTTTCTCGTCCGAATGCGAGAATATTCTGTTGGCTCCCGCCTACATAGCGAAGAATGATCATCATGGTAAAATAAGAGAAATCAGAGCTGGCACAGAAAGATTTAAGTGCTCGTTTTTCTCTCGCGCTATTAGAGAGTGAAATCGTGGAGAAATAGCTTGAAGGTGGTTCGATGAACCCTCTGCAACGCACTTAATTGTGGATTGCAGAATAATCATGTAGATGCATATTAGTCACAAAAAAAAAAAATTAGCGCTCTAATGGGATGTCTTCTTTAAGTTGAAGTGATCTTAAAGTAATTTATATTGTCACAGTTGTCACTTGAGAATCGCATAATATTTGCAGTTGTGAATAAATACAGTTAATAAAAATCCATGCGAAAAACGTTGTCATTTAGCGAAAACATTGGATTACTTACTATGCAACTGAAAACAGTCCAACAATCAGTCATAATTCTTAAATATTGCACGACCAGATTATATATTATTTATTTCATATTTGACTTAAAATTTAGTCCGTATACAAGAGTTTGAAATTAATAAAAAAAAACTGTTCAAAACATTTTATCTCGATCTAAATATTTTTCAGTTAAATCTTTGTTCCAGAGAAAGTCTCATTTGTTCTTGCAATAAGCGATATAGAAATTAATTCGGTCTTGAAAGAGTTTAACGTACTGTACTGTAACTTTTCTCATTTTTCCGTGTTCCAGACGGCAACTATGTTCCCCAATAATTAACAAAATCAGAAGTTGCTGATAACTTAATTGCCGTATGTGATTCCAGCAGCCCTGTTATTACTTCCCTTTTCTGCTGCTCTCGCCCAGCTTGAAGAGGAATCGAGTTAGCGGCCAAGTTTTCTTATCGTCCGTCGCGCCACGGGATGTGCACCCGTCTGTTCTGCAAGCTTCCGCTCCGCGTGTTGTAGCGTCTCTGGCGTTTGTTTGTAATATCGCTGGCGGCTGCTGCGCTGACAGCAGAAGGTTGCCGACAGATAATTAACTCTATCTCTCCGGCGCACTCCGCCACAGTGCTGACGTCACAACACGCCCACCCCCACCCCCCGCATCAGGTGGAGGCGGAGCTTCCCGCTGATTCTCTTGGCAACCTCGTTTAGCGCCCCGTCAGACCTCCAGATGAGACCTTAAGGACGGGAACTCGCTCTCGTAAAACCTTCTTTCAATCTCTCTCCGCGCCGGTGCCTCGCATCGGTCGGTCAACTGTTAAAATACCTCTCTCGCTCCCCTCGCCAGTGAGTTGGGGTTCTAACCCTGCGAAGAGACTTCCCCAGACATAAAAACAGTAACGCACGCTCAGTTGTAAAAAAACAAAATCATGCCTTGTAATACCATCACGAGACACCCTCAAACCACTGTCGGCCGTTGTTTCCATTACATTTCTCCAGGCTCCAACGCAGTGGCTAGGTCTTGGCATGAGATTTCTTCCCAGTGAGTAACTTCGCCTTTACTTCACTTAAAAGTAAAGATGCCACAGACGGAAGTCCTGAACATTGTGACAGTCCCGAAGCACTTTAAAATCGCAGAATTTGCTTCGCTCTCTTTGACACCTCGTAGGATGAAGAAAGGAAGAACGACTATAGTTGAATGTCCTGTGGACGATTTCATAAGGGGCACAAGCCCGTATACGACAAGCAAATTAATCTGTAACAACGAAAATGCAGATGTGCACCACCCAAAACTTTTCGGCGTTTTTGTAATATCCGTTGATAAATTGCACTTTACTTCTGACTCTCAGTAAGTAAGCTTTATTACAGAAACTATAGATAATATGTAATGGATGTAATAGTGTATTTATTTCTGACTGTATATAATTGATTGTAATTGTTGTTGTTGTTGTTGTGGTCTTCAGTTCTGAGACTGGTTTGATGCAGCTCTCCATGCTACCCTATCCTGTGCAAGCTGCTTCATCTCCCAGTACGTACTGCAGCTTACATCCTTCTGAATCTGCTTAGTGTATTCATCTCTCGGTCTCCCTCTACGATTATTACCCTCCACGCTGCCCTCCAATACTAAATTAGTGATCCCTTGATGCCTCAGAACATGTCCTACCAACCGATCCCTTTTTCTAGTCAAGTTGTGCCACAAACTCGTCTTCTCCCCAATTCTATTCAATACCTCCTCATTAGTTATAATTTCAGAAACAACTTCCTGACACTTAAATCTACACTCGATTTTAACAAGTTTCTCTTTTTCAGAAACGCTTTCCTTGCCACTGCCAGTCTACATTTTATATCATCTGTACTTCGACCATCTTCAGTTACTTTGCTTCCCAAATAGCAAAACTCCTTTACTGCTTTAAGTGTCTCATTTCCTAATCTAATTCCCTCAGCATCACCTGACTCAATTCGAGTACATGAGTGTAATTATAATGTAAATATTGTGCATTGCTGGGTAATAGCCAAAGGAACTGTATTTTAATGTATCGATAACAACGACGTAATGGCAGTAGCTGACATAAAGCTGACATACAGAGATACTGTCAGTTAATAAAACAGTCAAGATCGCAATGATCTGTTTAAAAATGATCGGTTAGCGCCTTTATGTTGGTCGGTCGTTGTCAGATCTGACGCCCTGTAAAGATATAAAAAGTTCCACATTGAACAGGGAAGTCAGAAAAAAAACATAGTGTGCGAAAAAAGAAAGACCAACATGAATTTAAGTAAAGTACACTACTAGCCATTAAAATTGCTACACCACGAAGATGACGTGCTACAGACGCGAAATTTAACCGACAGGAAGAAGATGCTGTGATATGCAAATGATTAGCTTTTCAGAGCATTGACACAAGGTTGGCGCCGGTGGCGACACCTACAACGTGCTGACATGAGGAATGTTTCCAACCGATTTCTCATACACAAACAGCAGTGGACCGGCGTTGATAGGTGAAACGTTGTTGTGATGCCTCGTGTAAGGAGGAGAAATGTGTACCATCACGTTTCCGACTTTGATAAAGGTCGGATTGTAGCCTATCGCGATTGCGGTTTATCGTATCGCGACATTGCTGCTCGAGATCCAATAACTGTTAGCAGAATATGGAATCGGTGGGTTGAGGAGGGTAATACGGAACGCCGTGCTGGATCACAAAGGCCTCGTATCACTAGCAGTGGAGATGACAGGCATCTTATCCGCATGGCTGTAACGGATCGTGCAGCCACATCTCGATCCCTGAGTCAACAGATGAGGACGTTTGCAAGACAACAACCATCTGCACGAACCGTTCGACGACGTTTGCAGCAGGATGGACTGTTAGCTCGGAGACCACGGCTGCGGTTACCCTTGACGCTGCATCACAGACAGGAGCGCCTGCGATGGTGTACTCAACGACGAACCTGGGTGCACGAATGGCAAAACGTAATTTTTTCGGATGAATCCAGGTTCTGTTTACAGCATCATGATGGTCGCATCCGTGTTTGGCGACATCGCGGTGAATGCACATTGGAAGCGTGTATTCGTCATCGCCATACTGGGGTATCACCTGGCGTGATGGTATGGGGTGCCATTGGTTACACGTCTCGGTCACCTATTGTTCGCACTGACGGCACTTTGAACAGTGGACTTACATTTCAGATGTGTTACGACCCGTAGCTCCACCCTTCGTTCGATCCCTGCGAAACCCTACATTTCAGCAGGATAATGAACGACCGCATGTTGCAGGTCTTGTATGGGCCTTTCTGGATACAGAAAATGTTCGACTGCTGTCCTGGCCAGCACATTCGCCAGATCTCTCACCAACTGAAAACGTCTGGTCAATGGTGGCCGAGCAACTGGCTCGTCACAATACGCCAGTCACTACTGTTGATGAACTGTGGTATCGTGTTGAAGCTGCATGGGCAGCTGTACCTGTACACGTCATCCTAGCTCTGACTCAATGGCCAGGCGTATCAAGACCGTTATTACGGCCAGAGGTGGTTGTTCTGCGTACTGATTTATCAGGGTCTATGCACCCAAATTGCGTGAAAATGAAATCACATGTCAGTTCTAGTATAATATATTTGTCCAATGAATACCCGTTTATCATCTGCATTTCTTCTTGGTGTAGCAATTTCAATGGCCAGTAGTGTAGTATTAACCCAGATGGCTCAGGCGGCAGTGCATGGAGCAGGTGTGTGCGCCGTCTACTGCTGCTGATGCCTAACGTGCCCCTAGTAAACAGAGTGGAAACTGCGCGCTTATGCCGCATGACGCCAGCCTCAGCCAGTGGAGTGGAGTGACTTCAATGAACGAATAAAAATATGAAAAGGACTATAAAAGTATTTGTTTAACATCATATGAAATGTAGCTTACAGATAACTATATCAGTTCTCTGCTAATAATCGTGTAAGCTAAGAACATTTCAAATTGAAAGAGTCAATGTGTATGAATCGCCGCCTGGTGGCATTGGTTGGTACTTCGAGAGATGCTGTTTGCATAGAGATGTCGTCATCAGCATGGCTGCTGATAGTCAAAGATGTAGCAATAGGACGCCGTATGTTTCTATGACGATAGCTTGTGGTTATCGATGCACACCGACAAGGATGAAGCTGTAAGGCACGGCAGACTGTATTGGCAGGACCAGAAGGTTTGATGAATGCCCATAAAAGAAGCCAAAAGGTCAGTCATTATACTGATGACATTATAAGGCGAAAAATCAATTGTAGTAAAAGCAATACCTAAAAATGTAATACCGTAATGAATAATTTTATATATAAAACCACTGAATAATGTGTGTGTCTGAAGCATGAAGGTCTATGACGAAATCTTTTCCTTTAGATTTTGTATCGTATTATTGTAATATTCTACATAATCAAAAGTAGAAATCTAGTTATCATAGAAATGATTAAAATACAACAAAAGCAAGTTCAAAATACCGTGGGATATAAAATGTTTAACATTAAATTTAAACAGAAATATTAACAGTTTAAAAAATTTGTAAGGGTACATAAAAAAATCGGAAGTTTAAATCACTGAGCGTGGTAAAAATCTACATACAAAAATATTCAAAATTTAAAATATAGGTGAAAATAAATATAAAAATTCCATGACAATATAAAAAAGAAATTAAGGTCAATAAGTATGGTAATAATGCGCTATCACATCAGCATCAGTAAAAGGTTTTAAAGTAGTTAAGGTATAGGAAGTTCCATGAAATACATTACGATAGACTAAACGGTGATGTGATTATAAATAAACAAAAAGCAGCTATCCTTTTTCAAATAACGACTTCAAAAAGATCGGAAACGGCTTTTCCGCAGAAGTCTGTTCATTTAGAAGTGCTGAAGGATTATTCTTATAGTGAAACGGATATTTATAACGCTTCCAAAAGTTCTCTACAGCAAGCCCTAGGGGTGGTGTGCAAAATCTCAAAGCTGAGTGTAATATCACTTTGTGAGTGATTATCGTTTACGAGATGTTATCTGAAAACCAACCTGTTACGTGAAACACGTGTGTTCTCTGAAACTTATTTTGAATTTGTGTCCAGTCTGTCCAGTATACACCTTTTCACAATTATTACAAGGCAATTTATATACACCTGAGCCAGAGTGTTTATTAGCATTCCCAATAGCATGCCTGAGTTTATTGAAAAGCATATTTGCGGTCGAAAAAGCGACAGTTATTTCGACATTTCTATATAGTATATTGATTCTGCTAGGTACTGTTACCATGGAAATCATTTTGGAGAGGAACTGTTTTGAGTGCAATTGGGAGTTTTGATGAGCGTTTGTTTTTGAAAAAGGTCGTCAACGATTTTCGAGTCATAATCATTTTCGGTTTTAATTTGCTGTAACACCCATATCTCCCGTTGTTATTGGTATTATGTTACAGGAAAATTGACCATTCTGTGAAGCACTATTGAAAAAAACTTTCTTGTATTTTGTCGGTTGACAAGAATTAGCGTTGATGATGGCACCCGTGCCGGCCTTTGTAGACGAGCGGTTCTAGGCGCTTCAGTCCGGAACTGCGCTGCTGCTACGGTCGTAGGTTCGAATCCTGCCTCGGGCATGGATGTGTGTGATGCCCTTAGGTTAGTTAGGTTTAAGTAGTTCTAAGTTCTAGGGGACTGATGACCTCACATGTTAAGTCCCATACTGCTTAGAGCCCTTTGAACCGTCATTGTTGGTCTCCAAAAAATAGCAAAGAGATGTTTTTGATTGCGATTACAAATGTTTGGGCCTAAAAAATGAATAGTCCCATGATTTTCGCGTTCAATTGTGAAAACCAAGTTTGGAGATACGTTACTCAAAGCAGTGGCCCCAGATTTTAGTTCTCATTGTGAGCCGTCATATAATAACATGTCATCTACATAACTTTTGTGGAAGATGACTATATTAAATATTTGTGGACTGACTCGAAAAAATAAGGCACTCTTTATTGCCTGTTGGCTGACAACTTTCTTTTTTTGACATAAAATTAAATATGAGAAACACAAAGGCAGTAAAGACAAGAGACAAGCAAGACAGTACACATTTCTTCAATCATTCAGTCCCAGCCTCTTTTTCGCTGTAATCTTGTTACAGCATTACACCGCGTGCTTTCCTTTCTGCGAAGGAATCTGTTACCTCATCAAAGGACGTCAAACATTTTGCTAAATGAAAAATCAAAATGTCTTTGTCTAATACTGAAAAAGCTGTTAATACGAATAGTACCCAAGACTGTTCTGTTTTCTCGATTTGATTTCGTCTATTATGTCACTATCTGCTAGATAAAATGAAATCGGCCTTTCTAAAATTGCAGCAATCGTCACACACGCCTAGTAAGTGCGACTGTTAGGCACAAATGGTCATTTTTATCTACCTCAATAACACGACAGAATATAGTTCACGAAGCACCAATATCGAATGGCTATTAGGCCTACTACAAACAAAAAGTTTTATATTAGAAAATAGTTTCACTTTTGATTCATATGCTCCAGTTTCTCAAGCATGAGATCGAGTAGTAGTAGTAGTAGTAGTAGTAGTAGTAGTAGTAGCAGTACGAAATTTTTATATAATTTGGAATCGTCGTATTCTTCGATATAATTTTGCGATGTCCCCGTTTCTTCCCCTTCCTCGTTCTAACAGACAATGTCGTCACCACTAATTCTGTAACTATTCCTGCCACTGTCAAAAATTACTCTCCGGTTAACTCCAGAATAACCGGTTTAGTTGAAACGTCCCCTTAGAACAATTATACATGACTGTTCTTAAACTGACACACAATATTTTTGGCGCAACGCAATCTGACTTTCAGTAATCCCTACAAAAGAATGGCCCTGACTAACATTAACCTATACGTTTCACAAATCACTTACCTCACAAAAATCTTCGTTACTCGAACTACTGCAATACAGCGAGCGCCACTACTGCCAGCTAAATAAAAGATTCGAACTATGGAAGGCACTAACTACTGATAGGCATGGTTAGCAAATGAAAGATTTTAATAGAGAACAAACAATGTATTTACCTTAATAGTGTTGAAAAATCATAATATACATAGCAGCTCATGACATCCAGTCTTACAAATTTCAAAACTCCGCCATTTCTATCCCCACATCCACCACTGCTGGCGGCTCACCTCCAACTGCGCAACGCTACGCGCTGTTCACATCCAGCTGCCGCTGCCCAACACTACAATGGCAGACAACAATGCAAACTAGCCACAGACTGCACACAGCACAGCCAGTGATTTTCATACAGAGCGCTACGTAACGCTGCCAATAAGAAAACATAAACAGCCTACTTACATAGCCCCCATGCCGCCAACAAAAAATTTTACAAATTGTTTTGGGCAGTGGCCAATAATGATTTGATAAAATTTTTCATAATTACAATAAAAAAGATATCAAATGCACACACTTATTGATACAATGTTGGTCAAAAGCTAAATTTTTCTCACAGTCCATAAAGACAGTCCTGATCATTCATCACAGTAAAATTGCAGTCTGAGCAGTAAAAAAAAAATACACACGGAAGTAGTGGATTTCCATGCTGTCTTGAATAAGTAGTGTTGTCCTTCTACGGAAAGACAGTGCTGACTCTTGAAGAATATTGGTAGGTAGATCATCACAGAGCAGACCCACTGTAGTCCTGGTAGAGATTATGGTATTGGTGTGCCACCAGAGGTGCAGACCCACTGCAGTCCTTGTAGAAATAATGGTATTGGTGAGTCATCAAAGGTGTAGACCCACTGTAGTCCTTGTAGAGATGGCTAGCAGCCATCCATTGTGACTGTGCAGGTGCACAATCACCAGAGAAGAGTCTTGTGGACAATATAGCAAGTCCATGAACCACCACTTGTGCACTCACAAAAAAATTTTTTTTGAAATGTCCTTAGAATCAGCAATGCTGTTTTCCAGTCCCTTGCTGAATTATTAACACACGTGCAAACACTATCAGTCCCTACTTCTCACATATTGTCCATATACTATGACCAACAGAAATGTGTGCAGTGAAATGTAACTTACAAGTTACTTAATTTGATGAACCGGTGACAATTACAATTTTGTAACATAAGAATACAATTAGAAAGGTACAAAATACATCATTAAAGAACATAACAATACAGATAACATTTGTAGTAAAACAGGCTTTACAAAAGAATAGAAATAAAAATGTACATCAGTGTTACAAGAATTATGACAAAAGTACATACATAAAAGATCAGAATAACTTTTGAAACATCAACTTTACACATGAGCATTAAAACAAAACAGAATATATAATGTCTAAGCGTATTTACAAGGTAAATAACATTATTAATACCAATTATATTTGAGGATAACAGTATTCCTCACCATAGTGAATGTAGCTTAGTATTAGAAGAAGAAAAAATTCTATGAAACTACATAGAGACAGGAAGAAAACAAATACACAAGGGTACACAAACACATAGTGGGATAACACAAAAGGAAAGGACAGGGTTTGTTTTCAGTGTAACATTTGGTACTGCAGTCCAACCCAAAACTTCATTCCATAGATCGTTCCTCTTATTTCGACATTTGCTCCAGCCAAAAAATAAATCCTATCCAAGCATGCTTTCTGCATTCTGTTCACATCCTTTTTCAAAAATAGTTTTTCTCCACTGTACACTACTTTTTTTGGCCAAACCATTTTCTTATAGCTTCTCAATGCATTTCTTCCAATCCATCATAGTTAGTTTCTTATGTAGTCTACCCTCTCTTAAGCTAATTAACTCTACTGAGCTCAGATATATATACCAATGGACGAGGCAATGCAGCAGCACATAAATTAACACAAACCACAAGGACAAAAAAATGCAAATTGGCAAAGCAAGCAGCAATATATATAAGTTAGCAAAGCAAATGCAACATTATCACTAATACGAGCCAATGTGCAGCAAAAAGAAAAATAAAGCAGTAGTAAAGCTGGCTTAACAAAGTAATACAAAGTGAAATTCAGTAGCACTATGCCTGGCACACAGCAGCAGCAAATGCAATAACTTATACCTAAACATGACAAAGCTCAAGCAGAAAAAATATTAGAGTAAAAATGGCCGTGTTTAATACCTATGTCACATCTTAACACTAGGGTGATGCATCACCTTAACTTACACTACTAAATAAGTTACCCAGTCATTGACAAAAATTATGTATGCAATTCCTGTGAAGGAAAATGTCTTTTTGTGCTCCCTCGTATTTTTTGAAGTAGATTATAAAATGGTTATTTACTGGATCTGTAGGCATAAAATATCTATATTAGTACATCTATTAAATTTTATTTTAACCAATGCTGCAGTGCAGCTAGAAACTAGATATTAAACAAAATAGGCAAAGCAAGGCGTGAAGCGTCATTCACTAGCCATATGGCATTTCATAATGCAGTAAACAATCTTTCAACTAGCAAGGCAATAGATGTGAAATGTTTCTCATCATTTCATTAGGCATTTTAGTGAACATCATAAATTACGAGCTCCACAGTGTAATCATATGTTTTCAAGTTTGAGCGTGTCGTATTTGCGATGCTTTCTACAAAGAAATGTCAATAGCGAGGATAATGGCCTCCTTTTTTCTCCATCTGTGCCTCTGAAAGGCACACACTAATGGCTTTTTTCCAGGCGACTGTCGCGTAGCTGCCCACGTAATGCGTCGTGCCCACGACGCATTACGTGAAGGTCACTTAACTTTCTTATTGAAATATTTACAATACCAGTTTGCACTATAGTGGCAGTCTCATATACAAAATTTCACGGGTCGAGAATTTGCGTTGCAAATGTGTAGAAACAAAATCTTATGAATATAACAGTGTCCAAAAAATTTTCGCCGGCATTGTGATACATTCGTTCGAGTAACGAAGATTTTTGTGAGGTAAGTGATTTGTGAAACGTATAGGTTAATGTTAGTCAGGGCCATTCTTTTGTAGGGATTACTGAAAGTCAAATTGTGTTGCGCCAAAAATATTGTGTTTCAGTTTAAGCACAGTCATCTATAATTGTTCCAAGGGGATGTTTCATATGGCTACCCTGCCAGGAAACCTCACTGGAATCTTCTGATTTTTTCCTTGTAGTTTCTGCAATTAGTGCAGCCTTTGTTTATTACTAGCACGTAATTGTAGAGAGAATCTCCTTTGTAGTTGCAGTCTTTCATTGTTGTTGTGGCATGCATGTAGATTTGCACCAAGTATTTCGCAGCTGCGCTTGCAATTAACTAGATATTATTTTCGGTGCTATGTTAATGTCTTTTCTTATTTTGCTCTTCAAATTGTGTTTTTCTGTGTTGTCGTGTTAAATATTGTGACAATAATGGCGTGTGAAAAACGTAATACTAGGCTCCAAAGTAAACTGAGAAATGACAGTGAAGACGAAAGCAGTGTGTTAGCGCCACCGTGTAGTGAATTAACTAATGTTCAAACTAGTGATTTGGTAATTGTGCATAGGGAAATGGAGCGGGCGGCAAATAATGGCGTAGACAGTGAAACAATTAGTGAACAGGGAAGCGTTATCGATCGATCGGTCGGCAATAGCTCGCCTCAAGAATCCGAAATGACAGGACACAATCTCGCAAATACTGTAGATTCAGGTTTTGGGTCCTCACCGTTTTCTCAAATAAGTCTAGATACATTTTCTGCTTGTCAAAATGTTAATGTTGCCGGTGGAAATTCACTGCCGAAAAGCACTGAGGAACATGTTTCAGACACCAATGCATTGTTATTACAATTAATACAACAAATGGGACAAACACAGCAAAAGCTTCAAAAGTTAGACACAATGGAACAACACCAGAGACAAACACAGCAACAGTTAGACACAATGGAACAAAATCTTCGGAAGTTAGACACCACACTTGAACAAACACGTGAAGATTTAACTACTGAGTTACATAACATTGAATCGTATTTGTCATAAAGTCTGTAATGACGTAAAAACACAAATTTGTGAGCATTTCCAACCTATTTTTTCGCGTCATGAAAATGCGTTACAGAATCACGAAGCAGCCATAAAAGAACTGCAAACGTTTGTTCATGGAAATCATGAGATCTTGCAAGCTAAAATTGACTCAGTTGCATCTACCGATTCGGTTACGCAACTTGCAAAAGCTCAGGAAAACTTAAAGGACACAGTAGATACGATTTCAACACAAATGGACACTCTGAAATTTGGTTCAGAAAAACACACTGGGGAAATAAGTACACTATTGGAGAAAGTAGCCGAACTTTCGGATCAGCTCACTAACTTATGTGCGAAGGTAGATAATGATCTGAATGACAAGACCTGTAGCCATAAAAAATCAAAATCAAATCAATACACAGTACAAAAGAGAAATCTGGGAAGTACAAGATCAGTTGACACAGGTAATACAAGAATTACATATTTCACTCGCGCTCCAATACGGAAAGAGGGACATAGAAATACGGAACAGCCACTAAATAATAACACAGGGCACTTCGGAAATTATGAAAGAAATTGGCAACGTGCACCGAATTTTGGGATGGAACCGCCGACACGACGTAACAATGACCGATATGCGACTCGCCGACTCGATGATTTTGACTATAAGCTGTTCATTACTACACGTAAATTCAAAACATTTAAGAATTCTGGCAACGACATTCATCCACAAGCGTGGCTTCATCAATTCTATCATTGTTTTCCTTCAATTGGTCTTTAGAGCACAGATTAGAATTTATGTGTGGCTATTTAGAGAATGAAGCAGCTGTAAGAATGCGATCGGTCGTTCACGATTGTCACAGTGAAGGAGAATTTTACCTTGCCTTACTCTCATCATATTGGTCTCAAGCTACACAAGACCGAGTAAAACATAGCATCATAATGATGAAACATTTCGAACAATCTGAATTTTCCAGTCTTGTGAAATATTTTGAAGACATGTTGCACAAGAATCAGTACCTGTCAAACCCATACAGCCCCTCAGAACTCATCCGCATTTGCTTAATCAAATTACCTGAACGTTTATGACATATTATTTTGGCAGGACGTTGCAAAGACGACATTGAAGCTTTTCAGGGACTGTTACAAGAACTGGAAATTGACACTGATAATCGCGGAATGCGACAACAGGAACACAACAATTACAGGTCACCTCCGTCTCAATTCCGCGATGAAAGAAATAATAACTGGACACGACAAGGCTATTCTCACAACACAAATCGTGACCAAAACAGACACCACCCGTATGACGACCGTTGGCACAGTTGTAAGAATTACAGAGAAAGATGAATATGATAGAGATAACCATGGAAACAGACAATATGGGAACCAAAACAATTATTATCAAGGGAGACAGAATAACTTCAGACGCAACAGTTCGGCGAACAGTTACGATTCAGGGAGAAATTCTCCACCACGTAACGGACAAGGAAGAAACTGCGGAATCTACTGACATGACGACAGACGATATATTCGTAACGACAAACCTGAATTGCATCAGAGCTGGCGGGATTTAAACAGAGCTGGGCCCTCTCGGCAAGGTGAATTTGTAGAAGTTAGGTCTCCTAATCCCTGTAACGACGCACGCCAACAAAGCGACAGACAATGACTCGCACCGCAAGCAGCCACGTGCGCCAGCTGGCTCAGAGAAAAATAACATTGACGCTAACCTTGAGAAAAATACCAGTATTCTTTACCAACGTATACCGCATGATAATTGCGTTCAAGTTGAAGCTCTGCGTACTAGGAAGAATAAAGGATTGCACCACATTTCACATGTAAAACCGTTTATTGAGAGATAACGTGTTTTTTTAATTTAGTCTTTACTACAAAATTTTTCACTTCAAGTTACTAGTAAGCTTTGTCACACATACAAACTGTTAACATGCAACAATGTTTTGAAGGTAACTATCCAGTCTTGAACCTAGGGAACTTATTTAGACAAGTAATTACAAATGCATTGTTATAGTGAACAGAGGACACAGTGTTATTGTGTGTGTACATTCTTGCTTGTTAGTTGCACGATTGCGTAACGACTATAAGGCTTACATACTTAGAACTTATACCGGCACTGCTAATGAGATTTTCATGCGACATTTTGGTTTACTTGAAAAAACATTCTTTATTTGAAGTACTTTCTGTGGGATTAAAGATGACTTAGCATTTGGTTTCTTTGACAGCTACACAATTATATCATGACGCTACTAATGAGTGACAATTTACAATGTTGCTTTTGCGGTGTTTCTGTATTATATCTACACAGTTTTTCTGTATTATTCTGGAAAGTAAAACATGTTTTAGTAGTAACTTTTGTGGTATAGCCACAATGAGACAGCCTTTTCCGTAGCACAACAATACGTTACAGCACAGTTCTTTCTTCATCATGGCAATAAGCGTAATAACTACGATATCTATACGCAAAGCATTTCACTTTTGTTTATAATGAGGTAAGTACATTGACTTCTGCAGAACTTAGCTTTCAGAGGACGATAACTACGAAACTTCCACAGAGATTATCTTACAACAAGACGCACAGTTTAGCACTACAGTACACATATTTGAGTGATTAATTTTGTACTTAAAACATTTATTTTTAAAGATATTAGAAATACAATGATACAAAGGTTTTCCGTGATTCATCTCATTCCATTGCTGTAATCTGTAACACCTGAGGGTATAATTACATTAATCCTCAGGGGGGTACACGCTTACTTTGTGTACCACGTGTGTGGCAAGCACAAGGAGCCCTAGCTAATATGGTATTTGCTTATACAACTTTACACATCGGTACCATATTTCTCCAACACAAAATACACAGCTACCTGATTATTTAACAGAGAAACAAACATTTTTTTTACTACATCAGTGACATCTTTACGCAATTACACAGTTGGATAACTTCACACTTATGAAACTGTATTTTGTCTCTACTTTGTGAACTCTTCATATTTTTTCAGAACCATTGTGATACTATGAGAGCTTTGAATGATGTATTTGGTGTGAGATCATGATTTTTAAATTACGTTTGAGGTAGAAGACACTATTGAAATGAGCAGAGAATTTTTTTTGGTATTGACATTATTGCAGAAAGCTACGACGTTTTCAAGATTTGACTGAGGTGTTATGATGTTGTTATTACGACGACGATGTGTATTATGCTGTTGAGGTATGTTTATGATCAATAAGCTGATGCTATATGAAGAATTTGATTATGCTATATATTTATTATGATGAAATATTGAAGTGTTGTCGCAAGATTGACGTGTCGACGAATATAATAAGGTAAGGAGTACTGAATAGTGGTTAGGGACTCTGACTTGTGAAAAAGGATGTTGGAAACCAAGAATCATACTTTAAGAGTTATGAAATGTGTGTAAATGCGTGAATGTATCACAATGCCGGCGAAAATTTTTTGGACACTGTTATATTCATAAGATTTTGTTTCTACACATTTGCAACGCAAATTCTCGACCCGTGAAATTTTGTATATGAGACTGCCACTGTAGTGCAAACTGGTGTTGTAAATATTTCAATAAGAAAGTTAAGTGACCTTCACGTAATGCGTCGTGGGCACGACGCATTACGTGGGCAGCTGCGCGACAGTCGCCTGGAAAAAAGCCATTAATGTGTGCCTTTCAGAGGCACAGGTGAAGAAAAAAGGAGGCCATTATCCTCGCTATTGACATTTCTTTGTAGAAAGCATCGCAAATACGAAACGCTCAAACTTGAAAACATATGATTACACTGTGGAGCTCGTAATTTATGATGTTTACTAAAATGCCTAATGAAATAATGAGAAACATTTCACATCTATTGCCTTGCTAGTTGAAAGATTGTTTACTGCATTATGAAATGCCATATGGCTAGTGAATGACGCTTCACGCCTTGCTTTGCCTATTTTGTTTAATATCTAGTTTCTAGCTGCACTGCAGCATTGGTTAAAATAAAATTTAATAGATGTACTAATATAGATATTTTATGCCTACAGATCCAGTAAATAACCATTTTATAATCTACTTCAAAAAATACGAGGGAGCACAAAAAGACGTTTTCCTTCACAGGAATTGCATACATAATTTTTGTCAATGACTGGGTAACTTATTTAGTAGTGTAAGTTAAGGTGATGCATCACCTTAGTGTTAAGATGTGACATAGGTATTAAACACGGCCATTTTTACTGTAATATTTTTTCTGCTTGAGCTTTGTCATGTTTAGGTATAAGTTATTGCATTTGCTGCTGCTGTGTGCCAGGCATAGTGCTACTGAATTTCACTTTGTATTACTTTGTTAAGCCAGCTTTACTACTGCTATATTTTTCTTTTTGCTGCACATTGGCTCATATTAGTGATAATGTTGCATTTGCTTTGCTAACTTATATATATTGCTGCTTGCTTTGCCAATTTGCATTTTTTTGTCCTTGCGGTTTGTGTTAATTTATGTGCTGCTGCATTGCCTCGTCCATTGGTATATATATCTGAGCTCAGTGGATTTAATTAGCTTAAGAGAGGGTAGACTACATAAGAAACTAACTATGATGGATTGGAAGAAATGCATTGAGAAGCTATAAGAAAATGGTTTGGCCAAAAAAAGTAGTGTACAGTGGAGAAAAACTATTTTTGAAAAAGGATGTGAACAGAATGCAGAAAGCATGCTTGGATAGGATTTATTTTTTGGCTGGAGCAAATGTCGAAATAAGAGGAACGATCTATGGAATGAAGTTTTGGGTTGGACTGCAGTACCAAATGTTACACTGAAAACAAACCCTGTCCTTTCCTTTTGTGTTATCCCACTATGTGTTTGTGTACCCTTGTGTATTTGTTTTCTTCCTGTCTCTATGTAGTGTCATAGAATTTTTTCTTCTTCTAATACTAAGCTACATTAGCTATGGTGAGGAATACTGTTATCCTCAAATATAATTGGCATTAATACTATGTTATTTACCTTGTAAATATGCTTAGACATTGTTTATTCTCTTTTGTTTCAATGCTCATGTGTAAAGTTGATGTTTCAAAAGTTATTCTGATCTTTTATGTATGTACTTATGTCATAATTCTTGTAACACTGATGTACATTTTTATTTCTATTCTTTTGTAAAGCCTGTTTTACTACAAATGCTATCTGTATTGTTATGTTCTTTAATGATGTATTTTGTACCTTTCTAATTGTATTATTATGTTACAAAATTGTAATTGTCACCAGTTCATCAAATTAAGTGACGTGTAAGTTACATTTCACTGCACACATTTCTGTTGGTCATAGTATATGGACAATATGTGAGAAGTAGGGACTGATAGTGTTTGCACGTGTGTTAATAATTCAGCAAGGGACTGGTTAACAGCATTGCTGGTTCTAAGGACAATTCCAACAACTTTGTGAGTGCACAAGTGGTGGTTTATCGACTTGCTATGTTGTCCGCAAGACTCTACGATGGTGATTGCGCGCCTGCGCAGTCGCAACAGATGGCTGCTAGCCATCTCTACAAGGACTGCAGTGGGTCTGCACCTCTGGTGGCCCACCAATACCGTAATCTCTACCAGGACTACAGTGGGTCTACTTTGTGATGACCTACCTACCAATATTCTTCAAAACTTCGACTGAATCTGCTGTGGGTTACTCTGTTGTGGCCCATTACCTGTCTGCATGTCAAGAGTCAGCACTGTCTTTCCATTGGAAGGACAACACTACTTCAAGACTGCATGGAAATCCACTACTTCTGTGTGCAATTTCTTTTGCTAATGAGACTTTGTGAAAAAAAACTGTAATTACTATTAAGATGAATGATCAGGACTGTCTTTATGGACTGTGAGAAAATTTTAGCTTTTGACCAACATTGTATCAATAAGTGTGTGCATTTGATATCTTTGTTATTGTAATTATGAAAAATTTTATCAAATCATTATTGGCCACTGCCCAAAACAATTTGTAAAATTTTTTGTGGGGAGCATGGGGGCTATGTAAGTAGGCTGTTTATGTTTTCTTATTGGCAACGTTACGTAGCGCTCTGTATGAAAATCACTGGCTGTGCTGTGTGCAGTCTGTGGCTAGTTTGCATTGTTGTCTGCCATTATAGTGTTGGGCAGCGGCAGCTGGATGTGAACAGCGCGTAGCGTTGCGCAGTTTGAGGTGAGCTGCCAGCAGTGGTGGATGTGGGGATAGAAATGGCGGAGTTTTGAAATTTGTAAGACTGGATGTCATGAACTGCTATGTATATTATGATTTTTCAACACTATTAAGGTAAATACATTGTTTGTTCTCTATTAAAATCTTTCATTTGCTAACTATGCCTATCAGTAGTTAGTGCCTTCCGTAGTTTGAATCTTTTATTTAGCTGGCAGTAGTGGCGCTCGCTGTATTGCAGTAGTTCGAGTAACGAAGATTTTTGTGAGGTAAGTGATTTGTGAAACGTATAGGTTAACGTTAGTCAGGGCCATTCTTTTGTAGGGATTACTGAAAGTCAGATTGCGTTGCGCCAAAAACATTGTGTGTCAGTTTAAGCACAGTCATGTATAATTGTTCTAAGGCGATGTTTCATAGTTATCCCGCGTTTGTTCTCCGGTTAGATGTTACTACGTGTTCGTACAACGCGTTTCCCGCGCTTATCCGAGAATAGAATGAAGCGGATGGTAAGTGGGGACTGTAAAACTGACCTTTAGTAGTGTAGCGATCTGGCAAAAATTTTGTCAAAATTTCATTTTCTTGAATACACCGAGAAGTTAATATTTAATCTTTCGTACCTGTTATTCATGTTAGTCTTTTATTACCACTCCGACAGTGTTGAATCCATGGATTTCGCTAGTAATTGTAACAATGCTTATCATTCGCACACCCAATCAACCACGTTAACAATCAGTGATTGGCATTCACGCGTTCCGGTTTATTCGGCTCAGGTCGTGTAGCCCCATCCCCTTTTGTCTGCGGGAAAGTTTTTTATTCGTAGATGCGACGGTGATTCCCCTCTCAGAGACATGACGTACACTATTCCAGAATTCGCATCAAGAATAACTGCCAAAATGAGTAATGTAAAAGTTGATGTTCTCGGCGTAACGAAGCAGCTTAAATCACTTGATTAAGACGAGGTCTCCGACCCATACCGTATTCCAGTCAGGTTCCTTTCAGAGTGTGCTGATACAATAGAAGACCAGTAGCTAAAGACGGGAAAATTGCACAAGTCACACCAATATCTGAGAAGGGAAATAGGAGTAATCTACCTATATCGCTAACGTCGCTTTGCAGTAGGATCTTGGAACATACAGTATGCTCGAATTGCCCCTAAGAAAACCATTCATTGACAGACAGTCAACACAGATTTAGAAAATGTCGTTATTGTGAAACACAACTAACTGGTATTTCTCAATAAGTGCGAGAAGTGGCAGTTGACTCTTACATAGTAAAAAGTGTGAAGTCATCCACATGAGTACTAAAAGGAATGCGCTGAATTTCGGTTACACGATATATCACACAAGTCTAAAGGCTATGAATTCAGCTAAATATTTGGGGATTACAGTTACGAATAACTTAAATTGGAACGATCACGTAGATAATGTGTGGAAAGCAGACCAAATACTGTTATTTATTGGCAGAACACTTAGAAAATGCAACAGTTCTGTTAAAGATGCTGCCAACAATACACTTGTCCGCCCCCTTCTAGAATTCTGCTGTGCAATGTGTGAGCCACATCAATTAGGACAGACAGACAGGACATCGAAAGGGTACAAAGATGGATAGCTCGTTTTCTACCGTTACGAAATAGAGGTGACAATGCCGCAGATATATTACGCGAATTGGTGTGGCAGTCATTAAGTCAAAGGCGTTTTTCGTTGTGGCAGGATCTTCTGATGATATTTCAATCACCAAGTTTCTCCTCAGAGTTTGAAAATATTTTGCTGGCACTCACATACATAGGATGGCAACGGCCTTGCCACAGTGGATACACCGGTTATCGTGAGATCACCGAAGTTAAGCGCTGTCGGGCGTGGCTGGCATTTGGATGGGTGACCACCCAGCCGCCATGTGCTGTTGCCATTTTTCGGGGTGCACTCAGCCTCTTGATGCCAATTGAGGAGCTACTCGACCGAATAGTAGCGGCTCCGGTCAAAGAAAACCATCATATCGACCGGGAGACCGGTGTGCTGACCACACGCCCCTCCTATCCGCATCCTCATCTGTGGATGACGCGGCGGTCGGATGGTCCCGATGGGCCACTTGTGGCCTGAAGACGGAGTGAAAACACATACATAGCGAGGAATGATCGTCATGATAAAATAATAGAAATCAGAGCTCGCATAGAAAGATTTAAGTGTTCGTTCTTTCCAGATGCTGCACGAGTGTGGAACGGCAGAAAAAAACTTGAAGGTAGTTCGATGAACCTTCTGCGAAACACTCGATTGTGAAGTGCAGAGTAATCATGTAGTTGGAGAGATGTAAATGTATACAATACGAGGTGGAATCCAAAATTTTCGGGATTGGTGCTGCCATCTGATGAGTCAGTGTGCGGAGTGGCATTCATCTGGGAGGACATGATGTTACGCGTCCACAGTGATTTCCGTAATCTCTGTGTTTGGTGTGTGGCGATTTTACGATGTATCTGCGAACAGAACAGCGCATATGTCTCATATTCTGTGCAGATCTCGGGAAAAGTGTTACGGAGACCCTTGCAATGATTCAATAAGTGTTTAGGGGACACAGCATGAGCTGTACGCGTGTGTTTGAGTGGTATGCTTGGTTCAGGGTCGGCCGTACAGATGTCGAAGATGATGCTCACACTGGAAGGCCCGTTAGCCGCACAACGCGACATTGTTGGCAAACTTCAACAATTGGTTGTGCGGATCGACGTCGAACCATTCAAGACCTTGCAGATGAAGTAGGTATTGTTTATGGGACATGTCAAAGAATGTTGACTGATGAATTAGGCATGCATCGTGTCGCTGCAAAATTTGTGCACGGACCTTCGTCACACCATATCTGATGATCCAACCTTCTTGTCATGGCTTATCACCGGCGACGAGAGCTGGATTTACGGTTATAACCCAGAGACAGAGCAACAATTGTCCCAGTGGAAGAGCCTGGGCTTTCCAAGACCCAAAAAAGCGAGAGAGGTGAAAGCAAAGTGAAGAGCATGCTCATCGTGAGGTAACTGTGCACAAAGAATTCGTCCCACCCAACCAAACATTGAATTCCATGTACTACTGTGACTTTTGCGACGGTTCCGTGAAAATGTGCGGCGACGACGCCTCCGTGATTACGTGCGGCGACGACGGCTCCGTGAAAACTTGCAGCGACGACAGACCGAACTTTGGCGTCAAAGGAACCGGCCGCTGCATCACGACAATGCGCTGTCACATGTCCCTGCTCATTAGGACCTTTTTGGCAAAAAACAACATGGCGGTTGTACCCTACCCACCGTACTCGTCAGATTTGGCACTTTGCGACTTCGCGCTATTCCCAAAACTGAAACTCAAGTTGAAAGGCCGCCGATTCGACACTCTAGAGAGAATTCAAGAAGCATCAGTGGCGGTGGTAAACACCCTCAAAGAACAGGACTTCCAGAAAACGTGTGACCAGTCTCAGAGGCACTGGGACTGGTGTGTACGTGTGGATGGGAACTACTTTGAGGGTGATGGTGACCATTAGTCCAAAGGTAAGGTTTTCAACAGATGGGAGCACCAGTCCCGAAAATTTTGGATAGCAACTCGTATTTCATTCATTGTTGCATTGAGTTTCTTTTAGCCCTTTTCTGTGTATCTTCTGTTAATAAATATGTAAACTTAACTGTACCTTGAATGATTTTGTCTTTAGAGAATTCTTTCAATAGAGGAGACTGCATTTACTTGTTCAAGCACCATAACCAGTTACTTGGGCCTACTTTGGTATCATTTTACTATCGAATCCGTTCACAGTTTATTAGCGATCCGACGCGCCGCCCTGGGATAGGTAGCTATGTTCACTGAAGCCGTTCCTCACATGCAGGTCCAGGTAGGATGGGCACTTTTCAAACTCAGATTCGCGAGTGGCTTGGTCGGTACCTTGCAATGACAAGGAATATAAAAAACCCAGAGATACCTTATTCATTTTACTGATCATTTCAACTCAATCGTAGTACATATTACTCAAGAAATCTGCGAAAAACACACTGTTAGTCAGCCACGCCCAGAAAACTTGAGAGTTGACAGAGTGGTAATATATCGAATTTCGAGTGAATTTTTGGAATGGTCTTCCAGTTAAATGAGCCAAGGCAGCATCTGACTGTAGCTAATTTGCAGATAACAATGTTGACGGAACGTACTTGGGTGACATGTGCTTCCTCGCCTGTAGCAGTTCCCATTGCCGGCCTGTGTAAGAACATGTCCCGGTGCTGAAGAACAGCAGTGAATGTGCTCAAGCAGGGTGTGGGGAGGAGCGGCACTGTCCTATGTAAAGTGTGTTCACACCACTACAAGAGATGTCCATTGAGGGACGGGCGTCCAGAATAGCCGTGTGGAGGTTTGGGCACGAATACTTCGCAGCGCTGCCTCTCCCAAAGTCGCGCCCGTCTGTGGCTCTCTCTACGGGCCAGGAGGCAGCAACGTGTCCTCATTTCAGACACCTGCTTATCTGGAATTCAATCACTGAACGAGGAAGAGATTTAAATAGGTTGCCTGCGCTTTGAAAGTGCTTTTTGTGATAAGTTCCTGTGGGACCAAACTGCTGAGGTCATCGGTCCCTAGGCTTACACGCTACTTGATCTAACTTAAACTAACTTACGCTAAGGACAACACACACACCAATGCCCGAAGGAGGAGTCGAACCTACGACGGGGGGAGCCGCGCGAACCGCGACAAGGCGCCCTAGACCGCGCGGCTACCCCACACGGCCCCAGATCTGAGTCGAATAGTGTAAAATGCAATACTGGTTATAAAATAAATATTTGATCATACCAGACGAGCGAGTGCATTGCTCATTCTTTTCTCCGAATTCTTAATACAACTGATCGTCGAGTTTGGCTGCTGCACACAACCAAAACATCACCACAGTGAGAACAATAAACTGATTGTACAACAAGTTACGTTATTTATGAGGCACCTAACTATGGGAGGACGACAGTTCAATAGCGCGTCCGGCCATCCTGATTTAGGTTTTCCGTGATTTTCCTAAATCGCTCCAGGCAAATGCCGGGATGGTTCCTTTGAAAGGGCACGGTCGACTTCCTTCCCTAATCCGATGAGACCGATGACCTCGCTGTCTGGTCTCCTCCCCCAAACAACCCAACCCCAAACTATGGGATAGTCTTTGGACCGTGAGTAATCCTGAAATTTAATGAAGACTGCGATGAACAGTCATTTATTTTCTCCAGTGATTGGAATAAATCATAGTAAAATTAACAGACATAGAAGTTCTCTAAAACTCAAATTAAATTACAAAATTACTCTAACACTGTGGGGAGGTACCAAATAGTATGGAAAACTGAATGAAGAATCAACAAGAACTGATCATCTGGTCAACGCTCAAAAACAGATAAAAGAAAATGCCCCAGATTATAACAAAATTAAGCAAAAAAAGTTGCGCGGCAAAGCAAGCATGTAACCTCAGACCGTTCCACCGCAATTTACGACACTTACACTTCTCCAAACAAGCTATGTTGTTCTAATCAGCACAAGATGGCAGCCACAGACAGCTCCCTTTCAATAACAGCCCAGAGACCAATGCCCACAACCTACGTTCACAGCCCTCCATTCCCTACATTAATAAAATATTCGTGGAAGGGACGACTCCATGCTATTGCCAGTGTGACGGACGACACTTCGATTATTTCCCGAAAAAACAAAGCTAAATGCAGCAAAAAATTCCCACTCATGGTGTACAAAAACGCAGAGAGAAGGTTGATACCAGCCTGGACCAGTGTTCAAATGGTTCAAATGGCTCTGAGCACTATGGGACTTAACTGCTGAGGTCATCAGTCCCCTAGAACTTAGAAATACTTAAACCTAACTAACCTAAGGACATCACACACATCCATGCCCGAGGCAGGATTCGAACCTGCGACCGTAGCGGTCGCGCGGTTCCAGACTGTAGCGCCTAGAACCGTTCGGCCACACTGGCCGGCCTAGACCAGTGTTTCCTTGATTAGTGAGAGATGACACATTTTGAAACCAAAGTTTAGGAGCAAAATCATCCGTCGTTTTCACGCTAGCCAGATGGTGTCGCGGCGTCTCAGCCGTTGATGATCACGTGGAAAAGGTAAACACGTCAAACTCAATTACTCTAAAGTGACGTTTGTGGCGGCGTGGTGCCCACTGCCCACAGCTAGGCCAGGGCGCTAGCTCTGTCCACAGTACTGTCAGTGTCACACGCTTGGGCTCAGCCGCCACGTGCGGGTACGAGTGCGAGCTGGCGTTATCGTGGAATGCTGGCGAACTGCAGTGTCAGCATACGCCGGCCGCAGAGCGCCTCACTCACACACAGCAGTCGTGGACGCCTGCACGGGCAGAACGTTTTCCAATGCGCGTCGTTCCGACGCGAAATTACACCTTTTTTGACTCACAGTCGAGTATTGACGAATCTGTACTTGTTCGTGGTAGGAAATCAGACACAGTTACAAGGCGTCGGCGTAGCGAGCACTTTATTACAAATGTCTTCAAAGAAATAGAGTGGTGACGGCTAATAACTCGTAGTTCGTCTTTCTGTACCTCACGGGTCCAGTGTCCTCAATAATCCTAACAAGTACCAAGGGAGACACTCAGCCGAGGATACGAACCTCATAAACGCCTTATGATATCACGAAACAGGCAGCATCCTCACGTCCGTGAAAACTGCCCGTCTCCATGAGGAGCCACGTCTCTCTACTTAGATTCACTGATTGCCTTAAGCTGACGACAGAGCCTAGAGACCACACATGTAATGCAATTTCCTAATGCGAAAAACACAAAGCTTTCTCCCATGCACACGGACCCAGTACTCCCAAAATGATAACAATGAAATAGAGGCAGAGAATGAAGCAATGTCCCGTTGTAATACGTTGCAGTAGTGTCACAGTTTCGGATGCGCTATACAGAGAAATAGAATTCTGGCCGGTGTGAATCGAGACTGGTGGAACGTGCCTACACTAAATATGTAACTTACCTACAACAAATAAGTAGCGTAGCTCTAACAAAAATGTTCGTCCGTGAAAATGGACTCGATAAACCAGCTGAGTTATCAGTAATCGGAATCTAACACTGTGAGAGTGTTGTTTGAGTGTCAGTTTCACGGTCATTTAAGCCCTCTGGAACCGCACGACGGTTGACGTCGTAGCAGCTGAGGAGAGCTCCGCCTACCATCCTCCAAGGAAGCCATAGGTCTGAAGATGGTTATGTAAATACAACCGAAACCGGTCACCTATGTTATTGAGACATAAGTGTTGTGAAGATTGAACTTTAGTTAAAATATAATACTTTATTTATCACTGTTCCAAAAATGTTTACCATAATTCCTAGGTATTTAGCTGAATTTGCGGCCTTTAAATTTGATTGATTTATCGTGCAACCGAAGTTTAACGGATTCCTTTTAGCACTCACGCGGATGAGCTCAAATTTTCGTTATTTAGGTTCAATTGACAATTTTTGCACCATACAGATATCTTTTATAAATCGTTTTGCAACTAGTTCTGATCTTCTGATGACGTTACTTATCGATTAACGACAGCGTCACCTGCAAACAACCGAAGACGGCTGCTCAGATTGTCCCTTAAATCGTTTATAGGGCCGCGCGGGGTAGCCGCGCTGTCTAGGGTCCCTGACACAGTTCGCGCGGCTCCCCTCCCCTCCCCCCCCCCCTCCCCCCGCCGGCGGAGGTTCGAGTGCTCCCTCGGGCATGGGTGTGCGGTTGGTGTGTGTTGTCCTTAGTGGTAAGTTTCTTTAAGTTAGATTAAGTAGTGTGTAAGCCCAGGGACCGCTGACTTCAGCAGTTTGGTTCCATAGGACCTTACTACCAATTTCCAAAATCGTTTATACAGGGAGTTACAAAAAGGTACGGACAAACTTTCAGGAAACTTTCTACACACACAAAGAAAGAAAATATGTTATGTGGACATGTGTCCGGAAACGCTTAGTTCCCATGTTAGAGCTCATTTTATTACTTCTCTTCAAATCACATTAATCATGGAGTAGAAACACACAGCAACAGAACGTACCAGCTTGACTTCAAACACTTTGTTACAGGAAATGTTCAAAATGTCCTCCGTTAGCGAGGATACATGCATCCACCCTCCGTCGCATGGAATCCCTGATGCGCTGATACAGCCCTGGAGAATGGCGTATTGGATCACAGCCGTCCACAATACGAGCACGAAGAGTCTCTACATTTGGTACCGGGGTTGCGTAGACAAGAGCTTTCAAATGCCCCTATAAATGAAAGTCAAGAGGGTTGAGGTCAGGAAAGCGTGGAGGCCATGGAATTGGTCCGTCTCTACCAATCCATCGGTCACCGAATCTGTTGTTGAGAAGCGTACGAATACTTCGACTGAAATGTGCAGAAGCTCCATCGTGCATGAACCACATGTTGTGTCGTACTTGTAAAGGCACATGTTCTAGCAGCACAGGTAGAGTATCCCGCATGAAATCATGATAACGTGCTCCATTGAGCGTAGGTGGAAGAACATGGGGCCCAATCGAGACATCACCAACAATGCCTGCCCAAACGTTCACAGAAAATTTGTGTTGATGACGTGATTGCACAATTGCGTGCGGATTTTCGTCAGCCCACACATGTTGATTGTGAAAATTTACAATTTGATCGCGTTGGAATGAAGCCTCATCCGTAAAGAGAACATTTGCACTGAAATGAGGATTGACACATTGTTGGATGAACCATTCGCAGAAGTGAACCCGTGGAGGCCAATCAGCTGCTGATAGTGCCTGCACACGCTGTACATGGTACGGAAACAACTGGTTCTCCCGTAGCACTCCCCATACAGTGACGTGGTCAACGTTACCTTGTACAGCAGCAACTTCTCTGACGCTGACATTAGGGTTATCGTCAACTGCACGAAGAATTGCCTCGTCCATTGCAGGTGTCCTCGTCGTTCTAGGTCTTCCCCAGTCGCGATTCATAGGCTGGAATGGTCCGTGTTCCCCAAGACGCCGATCAATTGCTTCGAACGTCTTCCTGTCGGGACACCTTCGTTCTGGAAATCTGTCTCGATACAAACGTACCGCGCCACGGCTATTGCCCCATGCTAATCCCTACATCGAATGGGCATCTGCCAACTCCGCATTTGTAAACATTGCACTGACTGCAAAACCACGTTCGTGATGAACACTAACCTGTTGATGCTACGTGCTGATGTGGTTGATACTAGTACTATAGAGCAATGAGTCGCATGTCAACACAAGTACCGAAGTCAACATTACCTTCCTTCAATTGGGCCAACTGGCGGTGAATCGAGGAAGTACAGTTAGAGGTGTACAAATTCCCCTTGCAGCCTGCTTGCCCCTAGCTCCTCTGCAACCATTCATGCAGTTCAGCCTGCCGCGACGTAAACACGAGTGCGCGTGTACTGAGGCATAGTGGGTAATGCGGCCGACTTGGGCTCCCGCAAGCCCGGGCTACCTGGGCTCCCGCAGGCCTGCCAAGCTTCACGGGACCCGCTCAGCTTGCTGCACCTGACAACAGGTTGCACTGTCAAGCTACCGTAACTAGAGTAGCCAGGTAGTTAGCCCGCAGTTCATTTATCGCAATGGTGGGGGCAGCACAATGAATAGGTCGAACTTCAGTGACATTGAAAAAAATTGACTACTGGCGAATACATGCTGGTAACGAAACAGAGCACAAGTGCCGCATGGGAAACGTTTTCGTGTTTTTATGAGGCCGCTTCAAATAAATCGGTAGGTGTATCTCAATGCAAACTATGTAAAAAGCTCTTAAGTACTTATTCGGGAACCTCGAGTATGTTACGACATGTGTGCAAATTTGACAAGCAGTTCCCTCACTCCGTAAGAGAGGACAAACATTTAGTGGCCGAAAAGTGCGTCGAAATGTGTGCTAAGGACCTGAGACCATTTAGCAGGTTAGAGGGAGAAGGATTTCTTAATTTAGGGCAGACACTGATCGACATAGGTAAAAAATATGGCTCATTTGATATTAATAATATTATGCCTTCCCGAGTAACAGTAGTTAGGAAAGTTCAAACCTTTGCTGATAAAGTGCCCAACAAAATGCTCCCAGATATAGTGCATGCGATTCGTTCTGGTATATGTGCCAGTACAATTGATCTATGGACAGACAATTGCAAAGGGGTGCATTACATGTCCGTGACAATGCATTACATAAATTCAGACTGGCGTTTGAGTAAATATGTACTGATGTGCTCTGCGTTTCCTGACTGCCGAAAAACTGGCTCGAAAATTCGAAACGAGTTGGATGATCTCTTAGAAACTGTGGGTGTTTCTCGTGAGGACATTGCCAAAATTACGTTTGTCACAGACCAGGGCAGTAACATTGTCAAAGCTCTCGAAATATATCAGCGTCTTCCATGCATCGCTCATAGTATAAACACAGTCTTGAAACATGTTCTGAGCGAACAGTTTTTGAAAGAAAATGTTCCAAATATATTAGCCATATTTAATACAGTGCGGGCTACGGTTTCGTACTTCAAGAGAAGAGGTCTCTGTGTGAGACTGAACACATCTTTAAAACAGTGGGTTTCAACTCGTTGGAATAGTTATTTTGACATGCTTGTATCAGTCCATTCTCAGATTGACTCAGTGAAGGCTGTCTTACATAACGAAGGTGCCTCTGGTAAGATACTGGGTTATGACCACCATATAACTGGCCAGCTTATAGCATTTCTTAAGCCGTTTAAAGAAGCCACAGTTGATCTAGAGGGTGACAAGGAGCCAACCCTACATTTAGTTCTACCGTGGTTTTATGCCTTAAAAGCTCACTGTACTGTACGGGATAACGATGAAGAGGTTTGGAATTTTATTCCATCTGAATATTATAGAACCACTTGTGAAATATGTATGTTGATAAAATGTATTTTCAGGACATGAAACCTTTGAAACAAGCCGCCGGTGCCTTCCTAGAACAGAAAATGTAAGTTAGTATGTTGCATAAAAGTGCAACGTTTATGGTACCTAACTACCGCAGTTAAGAAAGTTAACCGAGGATGAAAAAACTGATGTTTACCAAGCAGCACGACAGATGTGTGTTGAAGGTAAGCCCCCAAGAAAATGCATATATTCTTCATCTACATGTACATGGGTACTCTGCAAGTCACACGCAAGTGCTTGGTTGAGGGTCCATCGAACCACTTTCAACTTATTTGTCTCCTATTCTCGAATTTCGCGCGGGATAAAACACCTACATCTCTCCGTCTGAGCGCTGCTTTTTTGTATTTTATTCTGATGATCATTTCTTCCAATATAGACTGGACTCAACAATATATCTTCGAATTCTGAGGTGTAAGTTGGTGATCGAAATTTCATATATAGATCGCGCCACGTCAAAAAACGCCATTGTTGTAATGATTCCCACCCCAACTCCTGTATAATTTCTGCGACACTCTTTCCCCTGTTTCACGATAATACCAAACGAGCTGCCCTTCTTTAAACTCTTTCGACCTCCCCATCAATCGTACCAGAAAAGGCTCTCCAACTGCGTAGCAATGCTCCAAAAGATTGTTTTGTCATTAAAACGCCTACAACATTTTCTGTTTGTCCATTTCTATTTAAGTAGGTCGTAATCGTAATCAGAGGTATTAAGTAGAATCTACAGTCTTTATATTAGACTGGTTGATCTTGTAAACGAAGTTTAACGGACTTAGTTTAGTACACACACGGATAATCTCGCTCTCTTCATTATTTATTGCCAGCTGCTAATTTTCACACCAAAAATATATATCTTATTTAAATCGTCCTACAGTTAGTTTTGATCTTCTGGTGACTTTACTAGACGATAAATGATAGCATCATCTAAAAACTATTGTAATTTCAATTATGTGTAGTACGATCTTCACATTATTCTGCAAATATTAATTGGAACCAGTATAGTTTCAGTACAAGTGCCCAATCACAGCACCCAAGAAACAAATCCAGGACCGTACAAAATGGCGAAATTTGAGGACTGGGCGAAGATTCTCCTCTCTTACAGGATGAAGTCAGCAGATACTTGCAGGAACACTGTGTGAACGAGGGAGATATTCTACAGTGGTGGAAAAATAACTACCAACGACCTCCTCGACTTGCGTGTGTGATAAGAAAAATATTAAATATACCAGCCACTAGTGCCTCTAGTGAGAGAATTTTTAGTTGCGCTGGAAACCTAATTACCGAAAATCGATCACGTCTTAATGCAGACAGGCTTAACGATCTCGTCATAATTAATTCAAACACTAATCAGCAGACACATTACGAATACAGTAGAACATTAACCAGGAAACTATGAGTTTGAGTGCAAATTTACTAATTAAGAGTGCAGTTTTCTTTCTTGTGCTTTCTGGGCGTCAATTTCTGAGATAGAAATTTTGTAATGCATACAGTTCATTTTTATTTTAGACTAAACTTTTTGATTTCAATCATCCCAAGTGACATTTATTATTGTTTGTAAACCATTTTCTGTTACTTGCGTTTGCAAAAGTAGCTAAATATTTTTAGGAGTATCTGGTTTGGCCTAAATAATACTTTCAGGGGAACTGAAGGAAAATTTGTAAATATTTTATATTGAAACGTGTTCTGCAAAATAAAATATTCATTTGTGGATTAAGGCAATACACGTTATGAGTTTAAACTACAATTTATTTTGTTGAGTTCCACACACATTGCGAAATGTAGTTTTATTCCTGTATTTCTATATTAAGGGGAATCACGCAAGCAGGGTCAAGATGCTGAAGACCTAGACACCACAAATGCTTTTAAAATGAAGAGCATCTTTTTCCATGAATGTATTGTAGTAGGAATATAATGGAAACTCTGGGCCACTCTCCACAGCGTCTACGTCTGCGTCATCAGGGTTCAGACTCGTCGTTTAGGTCTGTGTTTTGAGGGTCTACAGTCGTCGTTTAGGTTTGCATCATGCAAATAAACACTCGTCGTCT
The DNA here is from genome assembly GCF_023898315.1 of Schistocerca nitens. Lineage (NCBI taxonomy): Eukaryota > Metazoa > Arthropoda > Insecta > Orthoptera > Acrididae > Schistocerca > Schistocerca nitens. Next base: position 266,201,952 of record NC_064622.1, read on the forward strand.
AAGTCTAATCATGAGGGTCCGAACTATGGTCCCTCATGACGCAAACGTAGACGTCGCGAAAAATGGCTCAGAGTCGCCATTGTATTCCCAGTACTATAGTTTTTAGACGAACTGGATACGAAACAAGTGCTTCGATTTTGTTAAAATGCATTTTGGCAATTTAGAATGATTTTGCCAACTTCGAATGAATTCACAGAACCAGTAAAATACATCCTGGAAAAGTTGTTAAATATTTGTATAACTGGTGTCATACTTGGCTGAAACATACTAAAGTTAAAGAATCTAGACTTACAAAATTTTAATTTGGTTCTCAGTGCAGTACAGTGGTTACCAGGAGCGTAGATAATTTATTCTTCTGGGGAGGGGACAAATCTTCTTTTTAGGGGGTGGAGGTTCACTTCTTTAGTACAATTTCAGTGTTGAAAACTGCAACACAGAGTGCATTGCGTTCCACTAAAACAAAAAACACTATGTTCATGAGCTCGGGGGGAGGGGGGGGGGCTGCCCCCCCTTCCCGTTATCTACGCCACTGGTGGTTATCCATAGCGATTAGTGTACAAAGGAGCTCCATATTCAATGATTTTTCTACTTGCTACACAAACCTGTTTGAGATGTGATCTGATGGTGGTTCAAATTGAGGAAATCCAGTATTGAGAGATTGTGAAGTCTCGAAGAAATCCTTTTATATTTGACAACTAGCTGAAAACCCGGCGTTGCCTGGGCATTTATTTATTCCATACTCTCGTAGTCCATCTTCCCTCCCCTATTTTCTCTCTATCCATAACGACTGCCCTTGCGATTTATCTATCGACATGGCAAATGCAAGCTACATTGGAAATTATAACCGTTTAAAGTCGAATGGCATGTCGGTTGGAATCATAGTGATACATGGAATCAAACTGTCTTCAACTTTGTACTTTCCTTTTAAAATTGTGGCTTCGATTACGTTGTTCTTTATTTTCTTCACCGCAAGCTGGGTGCCATTACAAAGACGTGGCTGGTTTACCTTTCGCAACACTGATTGCAGATCCGACTTAATTGCAGATTGGGAGGCGGTAATCCGGGCAAATCCAGCGAATTTAAAAATTCCGTAGGATGGTTGACTACATCATCTTGGTTAGTAACGGAATAAACCGACTTGTATGTCATCAATTCGCCAGGTATCATATTTTGATTCTGAAAATTCATTTCCGTAACATCAAGGTTTTTTGCAGCCAGCGTAACACGTTCGCTCAACCAAAAATGGTTTGCAACTGTTAAACGACATTTGCTGTGCGCGGATTGTCAAACACGATGACTGTGAATGTGTCAGACATCTCCCAAATTTTAAAAATAACATAGACATTTCGTTTAATATATATATATATATATATATATATATATATATATATATATATATATATATGCACATGGAAATTTTCAAAAACTTTCTCCATGGAAACATGCGTATATGAGCCAACTGTCATGGTAACCCGCAAACGATGTCAAAATCTTTTTTGTAAGGTACTCTATTCCATGCACTGTCCGAAATTTTATGTAGACAGTGATGTTCCTCTTGATGGTCAAGTGTTCAAAATTTCTTCAAGATCTGAATAAAACTGTAGGTTGGTGTAGAAGTGTGATAGTAAAGTACCCTCCGCCATACACAATTTAGAATTTTAAGCAGACAGCGCCCTTCATCCTGCTTTGAATAGCAGGTGTGCCAAATTTCATCAAGATCGGAATAAAAACGTACAATTTGTCGAATTCCGTTAGGTAAAGTAACCTCTGCCAGGCTCCCTACGAAATTTTATGTAGACTGTGACCTTCCTCTTGTTTTTCAAGGTATAGTGTGCAAAATTTCAGCAAGATTGTATGCAATACAAACACACGGACACAAAGAAAACGCACTTTCAGTTTTTCTCAAATTTTCCAATTTTCGGTCGATTTTCCAAAAATTTTATTTCATAAAAACCTTGTCCTGAGAATTAGGAACTGCAAAAAAAAAAAAAAAAAAATTGCCGAATTGGTCCAGCCGTTCTCGAGTTTTATGCTTGGCAATTCATTTTTATTTATATAGATAGTGAGCCCGAAATATACGAGTAAGGGACGAATGTACAAATAAAACCCAATGTTTTTTGACCTGAAATTAATATTTATATATAATGTTGGGGTTTGTCTTTTGGTGCTCAGCTAAAATAAAAACTTTTAATTAAGGTTCATAATACGACACTGACGCGCGCACACTTAACGGCTGCGTAGCGCAGCTCAGCAGTAATATGGGCAGGCAAGCAAGTTTCCCGCAGCCTGCCCGGGTTGGGTTCTGCTTGGCTTGTTTGGGAGTGAAGCAGCCTGCCCGTTCTGTTGACAAGGCGCGGCGGCCTGCCCGCTTCGCCACCGGGCAAGCATGGGCGGGTTAAAAGCGGAACATGTACACCACTAAGTACAGTACATACTGACGAAACTAAAATGAGCTCTAACAGGGAAATTAAGCGTTTCCGGACACATGTCCACATAACTCTTTATTTGTGTGTGAGGAATGTTTCCTGAAAGTTTGGCCGTACCTTTTTGTAACACCCTGTATAGATGAGGAACAACAAAGAGCGTATAACACTACCTTGGGGAACGTCAGAAATCATTTCTGTCTTACTTGATGACTTTCCGTCAATTACTAAGAACTATGACCTTTTTGACAGGAAATCACAAATCCAGTCACATAACTGAGACGATATTCCATAAGCACGCAATTTCACTACATGCCACTTATGTGGTACAGTGTCAAAAGCCTTATGGAAATCTAGATATATGGAATCATTTTGAGATCCCTTGTCGATAGCACTCAACACTTCGTGTGAGTATAATAGCTAGTTGTTTTTCACAAGAACGATGTTTTCGAAATCCGTGTTGACTGTGTGTCAATAGACCGTTTTCTTCGAGGTCATTCATAATGTACGAACACAATGTATGTTCCAAAATTCTGCTGCATATCACCGTTAATGGTATTGGCCTGTAATTTAGTGGATTAGTCCTACTACCTTTCTTGAACGTTGCACATTATTTCCCGTTCCATACACCACCTTCTTCCTCTTCACTTTTTCCGCCGCCACTCTTCGCGCGAGCTGCAAGAAAGAGCAGAAAAACTGTAGGTCGTTGACGTTTATTGGTGCCTCACCCCCTCCCCCCTTTATTCGGGTGCACTCCTCAAATGCCCGCCGCAGCCGTGGTGTAGGAGGAGGGGGGAGGGAGCGACGGGGTGCTCGGGAGGGAGGAATCTAATAAAAGCGCTGCAGGCCCAGTGCTACACTGGCGGCGCCGTAATAATTATGTTTTCCTTTTCTCTAAAAAAGAAGGGGTCGCGCCAAGGAGCGGAAGCAAGGAAGAGGAATCCAATTAAGCGGCGCGGTTATAATCCGGTGCGGTGTAGCCGGCCGTGGGTCGTCGCCGAGGCTCGAGCGGGCGCCTGCGCGCCAGGTGGCTGCTGCGTGCGCGGTCGCCGCCGATGAAGCGCCATTCATTCACGGCTCCGATTCAATTACCGCGCGGGGTCCGGCGCCGAGCGCTGCTAACCAGAACGAAACGTTGTTATTTTCCCAGTCCGGGGGCCGGAATCCAATTAACACGCGAGCGAGTCCGCCGGCCTAGCTGCTCGCAAGCTGCCCCCCTCCAACTGCGCTCTGTTTACTCCTGGTCCGTGTGCACGGCTGGGACCGCTCCGGCAGTCGCCGCCGCTTCGCCTCTGTACTTACCGGAAGAACGCTCCAAACACTGGAGCTCGCAATCACCTCCAGTTTCTGGAATACTTTCATTTTACCGTCGCCTGCAGACTTGTCAGCTCCACTATACAGTGTGTCCCAATTTGTCTCGACCGTCCTAAATAACTTGCCATACCAAACGAATGTTGTCTAGTTACCAAGGGAAGATCAGCCATAAAGACTGCCTTACTAGTAACTCTCTCCCTTACGAAGATACTGTCATGTCGAAATCACAATTAAGTCCGAATCGGAAGGACGGGTCATCCATGAGGTACCGTAAAACGGAGTTGAAACGTCCCCTTGGAAAAATTATTGAATTACATTGCTGATAAACCTCTTACGTTATTTGATTTTCAAACAGCTGAGCAGAACTGAACGTACTCAGACATTTCACTCTTTACTTATTCAGATCATCACTAAACTGACACACAATATTTTTAGCGGAACGCAATCTGACTTTCAATAATCCCTACAAAAGAATGGCCCTAACTAACAATAACCTATACCTTTCATGAATCACTTACCTCACAAAAATCTTCGTTTCTCGAACTAGTGCAATACAGCGAGCGCCAATACTGCCAGCTACATAAAAGATTCTAACTACTGAAGGCACTAACTACTGATAGGCATACTTAGCAAATGAAAGATTTTGATAGAGAACAAACAATGTATTTACCTTAATAATGTTCAAAAGTCATTATATATATAATCAGTTCATGTTATCCAGTATTACAACTTTACTCTTCCTGATGGACACACGTCCAGATCGTCCGCTCTCAAAATTCTGCCATCTCTCTCCCCACACCCACCACTGCTGACGGCTCATCTCCAACTGCGCAACGCTACGCGCTGTTCACATCCAGCTGCCCATCACTACAATAGCGAATATTACAACAATGCCAACTAGCCACAGGCTGCACACAGCACAGTCAGTGATTTTCATATAGAGCGCTACGTGGCGTTACCAACATAAAAACCTAAACAGCCTACTTACAGAGTGAACTGAAACGAAACTACCAGAAATGTTTTATGCTTGTGCCGTGCGCCCGCATTTAATTTCTCATAATTCGTGCGGATTTGGAATCTCTCTGGCGCAAGAGCGCATGGAGCGTTCCTGTCGTCGGCAGAGGGCTGGTCGGAGGTGAAGGTAGTAAAGGCCTGCGGCGACCTGTAGGAAAGGAGAGTGTGACACTGGCGGCGAGGAGCGCAAGTGAGGGGGCGTGTTGGTGTGGCCAAGCGTCTGCCGTGCCCTGTTAGCAAGAGTGGTGACTTTGCTCACTGCGGGTTTGGCGGGGCCGAGTGTTGGTAACAGCTGTGAACATTGCTCCTTAGAAGCCACTTAGGCAGGACGCACAGTATTCGGCGTGTCCTCTGCAACTGAAGTTGCAAACAGTTTGTGTCCATTGTGGTGCCGGGTTGGAGTCCGGTGTGACCTTTGCAAGCACTGGGCACGGTGGCGTCTGCTGGACCCGGGCTTTCCGACTGCGGATCACCTTCATTACATCCTTCTCTCGGCGCCCTGTAAGCAAACGTTTGTCAATGGGCGCTGGATTTTACGAGAAATCATGGTGAGCGTCCGATTAGTGTGCACGTCCCTTGGTGTCGCGTAGTGGCTATTTTGACTCCATATCCTGGTTTCCTGTTGTTATCTGACATCACTGCGGCCAGAGAAAGATCCTGTAAGAACGGGACCAACAACGACTGAAGAGAATCGTTCAGCGTGACAGAAGTGCAACCCTTTCGCAAATTCCTCCAGATTTCAGTGCTGGGCCATCAACAAGTGTCAGCGCGGAAAACATTCAACGAAACATCATCGATATGGGCTTTCGGAGCCGAAGACTCACTCTTGCACCCGTGATGACTGCGCGACACAAAGCTTTACGCCTCGCCTGGGCCAACGCCAACATTAGACTGATGATGACTGGAAACGTGTGGCATGGTCGGACGAGTCTCGTTTCAGATTGTATCAAGCGGGTGTCCGTGCATGGTTACGGAGACAACCTCATGAATCAATGGACCCTGCATATGAGCAGGGGGCTGTTCAAGATGGTGGAGGCGCTGTAGTGATATGGAGTGTGTGCAGTTGGAGTGGTGTGGGATCCGTGGTACGTCTAGATACGAATCTGACTGGTGAGGCGTACTTAAGCATCCTGTTTGATCACCTGTGTCCATTCATGTCCAGTGTGGTTCAAATGGCTCTGAGCACTATGGGACTTAACTTTTGAGGTCATCAGTCCCCTAGGACTTAGAACTACTTAAACACACATCCATGCCCGAGGCAGGATTGGAACCTGCGACCGTAGCGGTCGCGCGGTTCCAGACTGTAGGGCATAGAACCACTCGGCCACTCTGGCCGGCCATGTCCATTGTGCATTCCGACGGACATGGGCGATTCCAGCAGGACAATGCGACACCCTACACGTCCAGAATTGCTACAGAATGGCTCCAGGAACACTCTTCTGAGCTTAAACACTTCCACTGGCCAGACACTTCCACTCCCCAGACATGAGCATTATTGAGCATATCTGGGATGCCTTGCAACGTGCTGTTCAGAGGAGATCATCACCTCATAGTGCTCGTACCGATTTGTGGACAGCCCTGCAGGATTCATGGTGTCAGTTCCCTCCAGCACTACTTCAGACATTAGTCGAGTCCATGCCGCATCGTGTTGCACGTCGTATTGCGACACTTATGCGTGCTGGGGGGGCTGCACGATATTAGGCAGATGTACCATTTTCTTTGGCTCTTCAGTGTAAAATGGTGAGGAACTGTAGCACTTCGAAAATGGGAGTGAGACAAGTTGTTTTTGCAGGAGAGGCCATTTAAAGTAAGCATCCATCCCGCATCCTTCCCCTCCAAGATGCAGCCCTGGTTCCCCACCTGGGAAGCTACTGCCTATTGTAACCTGTTATTCGTAATTAACAAATTAGCGCATCCGTGCCTGCCGAGGGCCGCCTGTGGCAGCCAGCAGCTCGACTGCGCCGCGTCTTTACGGGAGGCGCAGCCGTGAGAAAGCCTCGCCGCAGCTGCTCTCAGGGAGGCCGAGAACTACTGGTGGCGCATTCCACGTCTCAAACCCGGCCGCTTAGGCGATCGCCGGGACTGCAAACAGCGTGGCGGCCGCGAAATTTCATTACAATCCCGGCACTGAGCGGGAAGAGGCGAGGCGCGGCCAGTTTACGGTCGGCAGCAACACTGCCGAGACAAAGGCCCGCCAGTCCCGAGCGCCGGCGGGACAAAGGCGGCTGGAGTTGCCCCTCTCTGCTCAGCGCCGGGCCGCTGCAGTGTTAATTGAATTCTGCCGGACGCGGGAATAACAAAGCACGTGATGCCCGTCACGCACTCCTTCGCAAAACTTGTCCCACTGTCACTGTCGCTTATGGCATGGAACCGGAGTGGTATATGCGCAGAAGCAGCCTCTGGGGCTGTCTCACATCAGTTTCCGACGTCCTTGTAACGTTCCGCCTCCCCTTGTCGCGAAATCGCGGCAGAAATGTCTCCAATGAGACGTGTTAGCTGTCGATCAGTTTGGCTTTTTGAAACGTAGAGGCACCAGAGAGGCTGTTCTGACGTTGCGGTTGGTAATGGAAGCAAGACTGAAGAAAAATCAATACGCATTCACAGGATTTGTTGAGCTGCAAAAAGCGTTCGTCAGTGCAAGACGGTCGAAATCCTGGGATAAATAGGGGTAAGCTATATGAAGGGATGGGTAACATACTATACAACATGAACAAGAACCCAGAGGGAAAAATGAGAATGGAAAACCAAGAATGACATGCTCGGATTAAAAAGGGTGTAAGTCACGGATGTAGTCTTCCGCTCCTGCTGTTCAATCTGTACATCGAAGAAGCAATGACGAAAATAAAAATGTCGTATGACTAGGGCCTCCCGTCTGGTAGACCGTTCGCCGGGTGCAAGTCTTTCGATTTGACGCCACTTCGGCGACTTTCGCGTCTATGGGGATGAGATGATGATGATTAGGACAAAATCTCCGACCCAGCCGGTAATCGAACCCGGGCCCTTATGATTGACATTCTGTCGCGCTGACCATTCAGCTACCGGGGGCGGACATTATGAAAATAAAAGAAAGGCTCAAGAGTGGGGTTAAAATTCAAGGTGAGAGGATATCAATGATAAGATTCGCTGATGACATTGCTATCCTCGGAGAAAGCGGGGAATTACAGGACCTGTTGAAAGGAATGAACAGTGTAATGAACACAGAATACGGATGAGAGTAAATTGAAGAAAAAGTAACGAGAAGTTGCAGAAACGAAAACAGCGAGAAACTTAACATCAGGACTGCTGGTCACGAAGTAGATGAAGTTTAGTGGTTCTGTGCCTAGGCAGCAAAATAATCCGTGACGGACGGACCAAGGATCTCAAAAGGAGACAAGCACTGGCCAAGGGAAGACTACTACTGTAAAACATAGGCCTTAATTTGAGGCAGAAATTTGTGAGAATGGACGTCTGTAGCACAGCATTGTATGGCGGTGAGGCCGGCTGTGGGAAGAACACAACAAAAGAGAATAGAAAATTTGATATGTGGTGCTACAGAAGAATATTGAAAGATAAAGAATGAGGACGGTCTCCGCGGAATCAGCGAGGAGAGGAATATATGCAAAACACTCACAAATAGAAGGCATATCTGTTAAGACATCAGGGGATAACTTTCAGTGTACTAGAGGGAGCTGCAGAGGGTAACAGCTGTAGAGGAAGACATAAATCAGAATACATTCAGCAAATAATTGATGCTGTAGGTTGTAAACGCTACTCTGAGATGAAAATTTTGGCGCAGCAGAGGAGTTCGTGGCGGACCGCGTCAAACCGGTCGAACGTTCTCCACATGCTCTGTACTCTGATTTAAATTACACTATTGGCCTTTAAAGTAGCAACATGATGAAGAAGACATGCAACAAATGTCAAACTGATATGATGTGTGCTACGTGCTTCGACATGCTGCAACGTGCCAGCCTAGCTGCGATCCAATATCCGATAAAGAGAGTCCACTCCTCGAATTGCGTGAATCAGAGAGGTCCTATGAACCCACGTAACTATCACATTTGTTATGCAACGGAAGCACTGAAGATTTTAATGGAGATTAATTGGTTAAATGTGATCTAGCTAGTTTCAAGTAACTGCGTTATTTGTCAGTCCCTACATATGCAATATCTCACATAACGTGGTAAAATTTCCAAGTACTAAAATTGGCCGGCCGGAGTGGCCGTGCGGTTCTAGGCGCTACAGTCTGGAGCCGAGCGACCGCTACGGTCGCAGGTTCGAATCCTGCCTCGGGCATGGATGTGTGTGATGTCCTTAGGTTAGTTAGGTTTAATTAGTTCTAAGTTCTAGGCGACTGATGACCTCAGAAGTTAAGCCGCATAGTGCTCAGAGCCATTTGAACCATTTGAACTAAAACTGAATTCAAGGTCCAGTTTAAACATTGCATTTGTTATTGAAATTCACTTGAGGGCGACAGTGTACAGTAATTCGACATCACGAAATAAAATTGGATGACGACATATTTCAACCACAAACAAACGTTCATAAAACTAATTGGTGAAACCACACTAGTAGGAGTGTACAAGTAGATGAAAACATACAAAGTTCGAACGACAATCACTGAGGTTATCTGCGTGAGTGTTTACACGATTCTGTCTGCGATATTATACAAGGCCCCGACAACATATTTATGTCAGTGTGACTCTGGTGCACCGTACGAAAATTTACAAATATAGAATGACAATTAGCGACTGAACACAACTACTGTTCCGATCGCGCCTAAACTTCACCAAGGTCTCGGAACTCCGCGCCTCAGCAGAAATGCAGACTGCACCTGCATGAGAAGCGTTGCTGCCGCCGTTGGAACCGCCACCATTAATTGAGAGACTGCCAGATGTACCTTGACTCTGTTCTTTTGCTTCTGCCGATTATCAGCGTGAGATTTTTCTATGTCTGAATCGTGCATGAAAGGTCCCTAATGAAAGCCAAGACTCGAGACGACTTCATTCCAAGATTGCCTACTAGAGCTACTGATGAAATATTGATACATCGACATTCTACCAATAGATATATATCGGCAATATTTTCGTCTTCGATATATCGATATACGTAAATCGAAATGGCAAATTGGAGAGCTGAAATGTTTATTCCGTACTATATTTTTTTCACAATTGCCGGTGAACATATCAAATTCTTTTGAAATTGTAGTAGAACTTGATTTTACTTCCATTGTGCGAAGTAGCCTTACTATTTTTTGAGCTGTCGTCAAGTACAGTCTTTCTCTTCGACTGCGTGAAGCAAGTGTAGGTGACAAAGAAGTAGTCCTATTGCACTGAGGGTGGCGGTGTGAAAGGAATACCAAGATTTCCGATGCGGAGAAGTAGCACACCAGTCGCTATTTCTTCACATCGGCGTTCTTCAAAAACTGTTGCTGAAAAAGATGACTATAATCTAAACGACCAGATTGGCATTTGCGGTGGGCGGTGACGTGTGGCCGGCCGTTGTGGCCGAGCGGTTCTAGGCGCTTCACTTCGGAAACGCGCTGCTGCTACGGCCGCAGATTCGAATCCTGCCTCTGGCACGGATGTGTGTGATGTCCTTAGGTTGGTTAGGTTTAAGTAGTTCTAAGTTCTAGGGGACTGATGACCGCAGATGTTAAATCTGATAGTGCTTAGAGCCATTTGAACCATTTGGAAACGAGTGACGCTATACTCTTACGTAATCGGCGCCCGGCGCTGCCAACAGAAACTGTAGCGTTTAACTTTACCACGTAATTTTGACGCTAGACCTGCTAGGTCGCTGGCGTTTGCAGAAGTGAAAACAGGGAAGTTGACATGATGTGTTCAGGCATTTCCGGTATGTGACGAAAGAGATATATTGATAGATTCATTGATTTTATACTGTAAGTTATTTGTGTTGCGCGTGATGCACAAATAGAATTCACACCGTTTAGCGAAGAGTCCATTCTAGGGAGTTTTCAAACGGTTCAAATGGCTCTAAGCACTATGGTACTTAATATCTGAGGTCATCAGTCCTCTAGACTTAGAACTACTTAAACCTAACTAACCTAAGGACATCACACACATCCATGCCCAAGGCATGGTTCGAACCTGCGACCGTAGCAGCTGCGCGCTCCGGACTGCCTAGGGAGTGTCCTAGAAGACGTTTCAGGGCGCTCTGTGACAGATTTTGTAACTTCTTAAGTGACCTCTGTTAATATTAACGAAGCAGGAATGATTCAGACGTAAGGCAGCTGCTGATTTGATAGAAGCAGGATGCACATGTAATTCCTGCTGAAAGCTTCTGCTATCTTCAGGATGTTTCGCTTTCAGGGCAATATTGAGACACTCTGCCCCAAATGGGCAATAATAATAGTTATTTTTTTATTGGTGCTGTTGATCGCTTCTAATAGCATATACGAAAACCATAAATATATTGACACTTAACCTCTGAGACAAAAAGTTAAGAAAACGATGGACACGAAGTAGTTACCAGTATGGGACGGAAATCGGTAGGTACGATTAACGGTTAGGGACTAACAAATGACTACAATTTCAGAAAACATTAGATGATTTGTTCGAGAGAAAGAACTGCACAAATTTAGCAAATTACTTCTGGCCCTTATTCGTCTTGGCACTGATTGACAGAGTTGTTGGATGTCCTCCTCACGGATATCGTACAAAATTCTGTCTGACTGGCGCGTTAGATCGTTAAAATCTCGAGCTCGTTGGAGGGCCCTGCCCAAAACGCACCCAATTAGATTGGGGTAGTAGCCAGCGACCTTTCTGTCCAGAGGAGGATTTGGCAAGCATGAAGACAAGCGGTAGAATCTCTCACTGTGTATAGGCGGACATTATCTCTCTGAAATGTAAGCTCAAGAAGGCTTGCCATGAAAGGCAACGAAACAGGGTGTAGAATATCACTCCTGGTTGCCGGGCCGAATGGCGGATGGCAATCAGGTTGGTATCCGACTACACACGCAACATTATGGGCAGTGCCCTCCTATCATCTCGAGATTTTGGCGATCTAATGCGCCTCCACGACAGAATTTGGGATAACATGTCTCTGGAAGACGTCCAACAACTATCAGTCAATGCCAGTAATTGCTGGCGTAAGAGCCAGAGGTGGACCACCGCGTTATTGACTTGCGCAATTTGTGAAGCACATTTTCTTGAATAAATCATACAATTTTTCTGAAACTATAAACTGTAACACCCCACCTGTCACTTATCTGGTTTTGGCGTGTGTTCACCCCAGCTAATTGACTAACAGATCAACAGCGTGTGCAAAACTGCCGCAATGTCGGATAACGCAAAGAAAGTAATAAGTCCCTGTGACTCCTGATTGAAGTGGCAGTGTTGACATTAATAGATTCAGAATTGATCCCTTTTAATTAAAAAGGGGTGCACATTGATGTTATATTCAGCTATTGAACACCGGATGCAAATGTTGAACATAAAATTAAGAAAGTGACTTGGGATTTCAACTACTTGATCGAAAACAGATGCAGTCGATTAGCACAAATTTAGTTTAACTCACGACCTTCAGTCATCACATTACATGACTCTCCTAACAGGAAGTGGTAATAAATTGCGTTTGCGTGGAGTAAAACGCGATAAATCAAAAGTAATTCCTATCGACTGACCCAGGCGTAATGCGAAGTGCAGGAAGAATTCTACAATACAAGGCCCATTAAACCCTCGTGGAAACTTTGCCGACGTGATCCAACAAATTAATCAGTGGCCTAACTCAAACCGGAGTGGGCGCAATATCACCGAATTCAGCGTGGCGGGGCGGTGTCGTTGTGCGGACGTCGGCCGACCTCGTGGTGCTGCAAGGCTGCGCTCGTCTATTCACTCCTAGCTATCTTGCTCAGTAAATAGCTGAACGAAAACTTTCTATCTCCAAGCTCAATCGTTCCGTTTGCTAAGTCGGAAACTGCAGAGATGCTCACTCTCTCTCATGCAAGCTGAGTCAAGAGCGCCACGAATACGCATATTTTGGCCTCTGTTGACCGCTCCACCGTAGCTTTGCGCGGCTTTCTCGCATGTTTCACTGAAAACGGGACGACGGACATTTATCAACAGGTGTACAAGTTCTCCGTCTGCTTTCCGGTACACCAGCATGGGGTCAACCACCCACTCATTGTCACTCATCTTAAGGCAGCTGGAGGCCGCGCCCCACTTTCTCAGAGTTTGAGCCGTCCTAAGCTGTCGCTTCCCTTCGCCGCTCCCCAGCCCGGCCGCGGTCAGTTCTGAATACTTCCCCCAGTAAATCGACGCGTTTCCACAATGTTTTCATGTCGCGTGAATTACTTTAAAACCATCACCCAACATTAATTATTCCGATACGTCCATACTATACCCTCTACAAGATGCATTGTGCCTTGTCTCTTTTTTGTTCAGCCCTACTGTTCACTCAACGTTAGTTCGGTGGTCTTTAATGACTTCATGTAAGGGGCATAGTTCTTGCCATCTTACAAAACATTTGTTTGTCTGTACATGAAACCTTGCACCGCTTTGGTGCCTGCACAATCGGCTGCTGTATGCGAAGAGTGGACTCGAAGGTGTACAGCAAAATTTTCTCAAATTTCGTTCAAAAATGGTTCAAATGGCTCTGAGCACTATGGGACTTAACATCTGTGGTCATCAGTCCCCTAGAACTTAGAACTACTTAAACCTAACTAACCCAAGGGCGTCACACACATCCATGCCCGAAGCAGGATTCGAACCTGCGGCCGTAGCGGTCACGCGGTTCCAAACTGAAGCGCCTAGAACCGCACGGCCACACCGGCCGGCTAAATTTCGTTCACAGTACTTTATTATAACATCAGTATTAAGTTAAACAACCAATATTTAAATGCAACAGTTACATAAGCTGGTCACAGCGACCATTAAAGAGCATTCATTAATTTTCAGTGAGTGAATTTTTTTGATTCTTACAAGTTATACTATGCCAAGGCAGCAATAAAAGTCAATCCAGGAAAATTTTAAATTTATCACTCAGAGCAAGCAGTATAAAAGATAATGGAAAACTGCCACTTTGGGTAGTTACACAAAGTTCTTGGGTTTACAAATAAATTTAATGAGGCAGAATCAGAGCCAATTAAAGAAAAATCTGAAATTAGTAAACAACATAATTGCATACATCTGATCTAATATCTCAGACAACTACATAAATTAAACAAATTTAACAGATGTACAGGTAAATCCATCATTGTGCTATTGTAGGCCCATTCAGCGTTTAATAATAACGAAAACAATTATATACTTAGAGAACAAACGCAGATAACAAGAACTTAGATGAGCGCAACAAATTCAAAACAAAACAAAATTCAAGTGCACTTAGCGCGTTCCAACCCGTCTTGGAACAGTATTATATCCCTTGCCACACAACCTCAATGCACGAGTCGCACCAAATAAAATACTATCTTTACTCGAAATCACTTGAGAATTTTATACCCAGTTTTAAAACAGTATTATTCACGACTGCCAAATTTTAACCTTGGAATAAAAGACAGTACTTCACTAATACACGCAGCGTACCAAGTCCTTAAGCGAGTCCTCAAGAGTGCTGAAGGTCTCTTACGATAAACGTGATTACAGGAACCGCCTCCAGAGGGCTTACAGTTTCCGTTAATCTCTTAACAGGTACCGGTAGAGTCCACTGAACAGAACAGCAATTCAAGTGCATGCTATCCGGACGGAAAATGTTCAAACCAAGTTACTCATCAGTACATTTTTCTTCTTTTTTCTTGTAGAAGCCGCAAAGCAAATCACATTCGCCATTCTCAAAATAGAATCACAAGACCCGCGCTCAAGCAAGGTGGCAGTTGAAAAAAATTTTTTTTTAGTTTAGCTGACTTGTAACACCAAACTCACTTTCAATAAACAGAAGCCACCTGGCACCTTTCACTGAATGAACAACAAGTGAGCAGTACACAATACCAAGGGTTACACTCTCAGTTTCGCTCACCAAATGAATATGCTCACAGTTTACTTTTTCACCGTTCACCGATTTAGACCAGCCAACGAACACTTAATTGGCGAAGCCGTTCCATCCTCCCCGTGCAGGACATATCGGCGACCCATTTCCGTTCTCTCTCTGTTAGCTCGCACACGTCGCGCAAATTCCACTCCCCTGAACCACTGTCCAACTGCTTACCGCGGCAAATGCGCCGTCAAAGATCCACGCGGCGTGCCGCGATGATCGATATTGGCCAGCCATGGCGCCAGCAACTCATGCGAATCGGCACGGCTCAGTACATGTTCTCCACAGCTACCAATGGTCATCCCAATCTTCTTCTTTTCTTCTTACAGTGTATGAGGTGCGACAGTAATGAGACTGATTTTCTTTGCAAGATGTGGCAACCCTGCAGGCTTGCGTAGCACAATATCTTTGACCTCGGTCTATAAGCTGCTTCTAGTCCAAGCGGCACATCGATGCAACTGCTCAGTCGTGAGCTGTGCTGTAACAAGTTAACACATGTTTGTATCTCTAATCACGGAAATGGAACCGCATAATATTGCGCAATGGTATGCCATTTCTTTTTGCGCTAAATTGGGTGAAAACGCGACGACAACTTACGGTATGCTTCAGAAGGCTTTTGGATGTCAAGAGCTCAAGTTTTTCGTTGGCATCAAATGTTTAGTGAACGCAGAACAAATGTTGAAGATGAAGACCGCAGTGGACGACCATCAACCTCAAGGACGGATGTCACCTTGGCCAGGGTGCGTGAACTCGTACGATCTGATCGAAGATTACCTGTGAAAATGATTGCAGAAGAACTGAACATCAAACGAGAATCGGTTCGTATAGTAATAACTGAAGATCATGGTATGAGAAAGATTTGTGCAAAATTGGATTCTGCATCACGATAATGCGCCATCCCATACTGCTCTGTCAGTACAGCAAGTTTTAACCTCAAAACAATGTTAAGTACTACCACAGCCACCTTATTCACCAGATATCGCTCCGTGCGACTTTTTCCTGTTTCCAAGATTCAAAACGGCGGTCAAGGAACATCATTTTCAAACGACACAAGATGTCCAAAAAGCTGTGACGAGGATATTACAGAAGATGAGTTCCAAAAATTCAAAGGCAGAAGCGCTGGAAAAAGTGTGTGCGATCTGAAGGGAACTACTTTGAAGGAGACAACACTTAACTTGGCTAAAACGGTAAGCAACATTTTTTTTCACATCAGTCTCATTACTTTATTGTCGCACCTCGTATAATACTTTTTTTGTTACTAGTTTGGAACTCTATTCCTCTTATATTGTTGCAGAGACTGTGGGTGAGAGTTGCTTGTAGCCAGTAGGAGGGGCTGCACTCAACTGTTAGAAGTTAACATATTCCAGTCCAGTGGCCGGACCTCGGAATCTTCCCTGATAGTAATTAGATAGCTACAGGGCTTTTAATTATTGACTTTGCATTTGTGAGTAGTTTGCAGACTTACTCGCGGGTCAAAGCGAGACTGGCAACCCATAATTTAAACTGATTTTACGTGCGCAGTAGCGCAGAGAATTAATAACGTTTTCCGATTACATCCCTAGATCAGTGCGTTTCGTAATTTGTGTCGCGCGTAGCATGTTGCCAAGGGGGCAATACGAACTACGGAAGCTCCGATGAAAGGAACGTTTCCAATGCTGTATTTCAGTAGGACTGCTATCCTACTTACTTCCTCTTATTAACGGGGTTTAATTTGGTGCGTTTGATATGTCATGAGGAAATCTCTTTCATTTCAGTCTCCTGCCAACCTGTTCGTCAAAATAATCAGTCCGTGATTTTAACTCCTGATGTCGATGGTGGAGACAGCTATCGAGAACTCGAACATTTTATTGGATGTGGTGCGGATTGTACGCCGAGAAGATTTTACTTGTAAAATTTTCTTAAAAATGTAATCTTCTTAATAGAGAGGTTTTAGCTGCGAAGCGCGTAATAAACAGATACGTAGATGACAAGTTTTGGCAGTTTAAAATGCCATCTGCAGATCATCTATATACATCAATCATAGTGCCACTCCATGTAATAGTGTACTGTCATCTGGTCTTCAACGATTGGTTCCCAGGGCCTTAGCCGAGCGGTCTAAGGCGCTGCAGTCATGGACTGTGCGGCTGGTCCCAGCGGAGGTTCGAGTCCTCCCTCGA
Organism: Schistocerca nitens; assembly: GCF_023898315.1. Lineage (NCBI taxonomy): Eukaryota > Metazoa > Arthropoda > Insecta > Orthoptera > Acrididae > Schistocerca > Schistocerca nitens. The sequence goes on from NC_064622.1 coordinate 266,218,828, forward strand.
GCATGGGTGTGGCTGTTTGTCCTTAGGATAATTTAGGTTAAGTAGTGTGTAAGCTTAGGGACTGATGACCTTAGCAGTTAAGTCCCATAAGATTTACACACATTTGAACATTTTTGGTTCCCAGGTATGTTTATTACTAGATGACACGACACTACACTATACGGAGTAGCACAGTGGTTGTTGTATTTAGATGATCTGAAGATGGCAATTTAAATTGCCGAGCCTAGTCGCCTGTCGTAACAGTATAAAATTTTCTTATTCTTAATACGCATCTTTTCTGAACTATAGCAGTCTCGAGGGGTTCGAAATGTGTGAGGTAGAGAAGCAGTTAGCGCACTGGAATCGCATTTAGGTGGACAATGGTTCTAATCGCCATTTGGCCATCCACATTTAGGTTTTCTGTAAATTCCCTAAATCGCTTCGGCAAATGTCCCGAACGTTCCTTTCAAAGGGCACGGCCGATTTCTTTCCCCATCCTACCCTAACCCGAGCAGATTTTGGCGGAATTTACTCCCTCGTTCGCCTCTTCCAATGCATATTTAAGGTTCAAATGGCTCTGAGCACCATGGGACTTAAAATGTGAGGTCAACAGTCCCCTAGACTTAGAACTACTTAAACCTAACTAGCCTAAGGACATCACACACAACCATGCCCGAGGCAGGATTCGAACCTGCGACCGTAACAGCAGTGCGGTTCCAGAATGAAGCGCCTAGAAGCGCTAGGCCACAACGGCCGGCCATATTTAAGGCCGAGTGCAACAACCTCGATTAAAAGTTAACAGCGGTTAATCGGCATTTAAATCTGTTCAACGCAAAATTCTGACTTCGATCGAAGTTAAACGAGAGAGTTGACCGCAGTTAAATGTGACTATGGCTCGGGCCCCATTTTCTCGAGATGATCAGCTTTTTATAAGCGTACAGTATTCAGACGGCGGCGTATTCATGATATTATGGATGCCATCGAGGAAAAATTATCACATCTTGACCACTGAAATCGCGACCTAAACCATTTTAATGCGGTGGTATTATCCTCCTCAGATGATCAGTTAACGGAATTAATTTGTCGACTAGATTAAGAAGTTTTCTGCGATGTAGAAAAAGAATGGAGTTTATTCAAAACCACTTTAGTCGAAGCGGCACAAAAAGTATGTGGTAGAACATCTGGAAAGCAAAAAGTAAGACAGACAAGTTGGTGGGATGATAGCACAATCCAAACAGTTAGAAGAAAAAATGGAGCATGGAGAAAGTGGTGGAAAACTAAAAACGATGAGGACCATAAAAGATATATAGAGGAAAAGATGGAGTGCAAAGAAATAGCGGAAACATCAAAGAAAAAGGCATGGGCGAGTTTACAAAAAAACTTGAAGAAAATGTGAAGAGCAATAAGAAAATGTTATATAAAATGATGAAAAATAAATGGAAGGCTTCTGAAAGTACCAGTAAAGATGGAAACAGAGGATGGTAGTGTGACTGAAGATCCAGGGAATATAAAAGATTTCTGGAAAGAACATTTTAAGAAACTGTTAAACGCTGAGGAGCAGGTACACGAGAAAACAACAAACAATGGAGAAATTGAGAGAAGTTGGGTAGCAGAATTAGGACAAATTACACGGGAAGAAATGGAAATAACTATGAAGGAGATGAATGAGGTAAAAGCCCCAGGACCTGATGAAGTATCAGTGGACATGATAAGAGCAACAGGCCCAGTAGGAATGCAGTGGCTGTATAGAGTGGTATCAAGTGTGTGGAGAAATAGTACGAGGGCCGTTCAGAAAGTAACCTCCGGTTGATTTAAAAAAATACACCAAGTTAAATAAAAATATTTTAATATATACATCTTACAACTACATCTTTGCACTATTTTTCTACATAGTCTCCATAGCGATTGAGGCACTTATCGTATCTCTTCACAAGCTTTGAAATTCCTTCTGCATAAAAATCACCCGCTTGTGCCTGGAGCCAGCCTGTGACCGCATCTTTGAGCTCTTCGTCGTCATCAAACCGCTGTGACCCGAGCCATTTCTTCAAATGCATGAAGAGGTGATAATCACTTGGCGCCAGGTCTGGTCTGTAAGGTGGATGGTTGATAACGTCCCACTTGAAGGACTCAAGAAGGGCCGTTGTTCTGCGAGCAGAGTGAGGACGGGCGTTATCGTGCAAAAAAACGATACCGGAAGTCAGCATACCACGGCGTTTGTTCTGTATAGCCCGTCGTAAGTTTTTTATTGTTTCACAGTACACGTCTTGATTAATGGTCGTACCACGTTCCATGAATTTAACCAACAACACCCCTTTGGCATCCCAAAACACCGTTGCCATCAGTTTTCTGGCAGAAAAATCTTGCGAGGCTTTTCTTGGTTTGGTAGGCGAATTTGAATGTGCCCACATCTTTGATTGTTCCTTTGTCTCAGGGTTCACGTACTTAATCCAGGTTTCGTCACCGGTCACGATTCTGTTTAACAATGGTTCTCCTTCGTCCTCATAACGTGACAGAAAGTCTAATGCAGAGGCCATTCTTTGAGTTTTGTGGTGGTCGGTAAGAATTTTGGGCACCCATCGTGCACAGAACTTACGGTAACCCAATCTTGCTGTCACTATCTCGTACAAGAGAGTCTTAGAAATCTGTGGAAAACCAGTAGACAACTCCGACATTGAGAAACGTCGATTTTCACGAACTTTTGCATCAACTGTCTGAACGAGTTCGTCAGTCACCAATGATGGTCTACCACTCCTCTCTTCATCATGAACGTTTTCTTGTCCACTTTTAAATAAACGTACCCATTCGCGGACAACTCCTTCACTCATAACTCTTGGTCCGTACACGGCACAAAGCTCACGATGAATAGCTGCTGCAGAATATCCTTTGGCTATAAAAAACCTTATGACAGCATGCACTTCACATTTGGCGGGGTTTTCTATTGCAGCACACATTTCAAACTGCCACAAAAACTAAACTAGCGCAGGTACGACGTTCACTCGACCACGGCTTGATGCCGACTGACCTGTTGAGTGCGTGAACGCACAGATGGCGTCGCTACTCCCCCCACAACCCGCACTGTGACCAATCGGAGGTTACTTTCTGAACCGCCCTCGTACAATACCTGACGATTGGAGAAGAGGAGACATTGTTTCCATCTTCGAAGAAGGCAATAAAAGACTTTGTAAAAACTACAGACGAATAACCTTTGAGTCATACAGCAAAGATTTTTGAAAGAATTTTACTAAATCGAATAAGTGAAAAGACAGAAAAGGAGCTGAGTGAAGAACAGAATGGGTTTAGGAAAGGAAGAAGCACAATCGACTTGATATTTTCTATCCGTCAACTGATGGAAAAAGTTGGGAGTATAACAAAAAGGTGATAATGGTTTTTATAGACATAGAAAAGGCATATGACTCTGTTAACAGGGAAAGACTCTGGGAAGAACAGAAGAATATAGATATAGAAGATAGATACATTAATGTAATAAAGAAAATGTACAAAGCACACAATTGTAGGATTAGAACATCATTGGGGAATTCTGAATACTTCGAAATAAGACAGGGACTTAAACATGGAAGTATTGTATCTCCTGCACTTTTTAATGTTGTGATGGAGGGAATTAATATGGCAGTTAAAGATATAGTAAGAGAAAAAGACAAAAAGATGATTTTTGCACATGATGTGGTAATGTGGGGCGATAAAGAGGTAGATATACAGGTACAACTTGATGCGTGGAAGGAAATAATGAAAAGGTATGGATTAAAAACAAATAAAGATAAGAGTGGAGTAATGGTAATTTGGAAGAGACAAAGGGATCAACGTAAATATTACTTTGTATTCAGTTGTTGTTGTTGTTGTTGTTGTTGTGGTCCTCAGTCCTGAGACTGGTTTGATGCAGCTCTCCATGCTACTCTATCCTGTGCAAGCTTCTTCAAGATTAAGAAAAGGCAAACCTACGTTTCTAGCATTTGTAGACTTAGAGAAAGCTTTTGACAACGTTAACTGGAATACTCTCTTTCAAATTCTGAAGGTGGCAGGGGTAAAATACAAGGAGTGAAAGGCTATTTACAATTTGTACAGAAACCAGATGGCAGTTATAAGAGTCGAGGGGCATGAAAGGGAAGCAGTGGTTGGGAAAGGAGTGAGACAGGGTTGTAGCCTCTCCCCGATGCTATTCAATCTGTATATTGAGCAAGCAGTAAAGGAAACAAAAGAAAAATTCGGAGTAGGTATTAAAATTCATGGAGAAGAAGTAAAAACTTTGAGGTTCGCCGATGAGATTGTAATTCTGTCAGAGACAGCAAAAGGACTTAGAAGAGCAGATGAAGGGAATGGACAGTGTCATGAAAGGAGGGTATAAGATGAACATCAACAAAAGCAAAACGAGGATAATTGAATGTAGTCGAATTAAGTCGGGTGATGATGAGGGAATTAGATTAGGAAATGAGACACTTAAAGTAGTAAAGGAGTTTTGCTATTTGGGGAGCAAAATAACTGATGGTCGAAGTAGAGAGGATATAAAATGTAGACTGGCAATGGCAAGGAAAGCGTTTCTGAAGAAGAGAAATTTATTAACATAATTGATTTAAGTGTCAGGAAGTCGTTTCTGAAAGTATTTGTATGGAGTGTAGCCGTGTATGGAAGTGAAACATGGACGATAACCAGTTTGGACAAGAAGAGAATAGAAGCTTTCGAAATGTGGTGCTACAGAAGAATGCTGAAGATAAGGTGGGTAGATCACGTAACTAATGAGGAGGTATTGAATAGGATTGGGGAGAAGAGAAGTTTGTGGCACAACTTGACTAGAAGAAGGGATCGGTTGGTAGGACATGTTTTGAGGCATCAAGGGATCACAAATTTAGCATTGGAGGGCAGCGTGGAGGGTAAAAATCGTAGAGGGAGACCAAGGGATCAATACACTAAGCAGATTCAGAAGGGTGTAAGTTGCAGTAGGTAAGGTTAGTATTGCCTCACGTGTTCCAACATTTCTACGGAATCCAAACTGATCTTCCCCGAGGTGCACTTCTACCAGTTTTTCCATTCGTCTGTAAAGAATTCGCGTTAGTATTTTGCAGTTGTGACTTATTAAACTGATAGTTCGGTAATTTTCACATCTGTCAACACCTGCTTTCTTTGGGATTGGAATTATTATATTCTTCTTGAAGTCTGTGGGTATTTCGCCTGTCTCATACATCTTGCTCACCAGATGGTAGAGTTTTGTCATGAATGGCTCTCCCAAGGCCATCAGTAGTTCTAATGGAATGTTGTCTACTCCCGGGGCCTTGTTTCGACTCAGGTCTTTCAGTGCCCTGTCAAACTCTTCACGCAGTACCTTATCTCCCATTTCATTTTCATCTACATCTTCTTCCATTTCATTAATATTGTCCTCAACTACATCGCCCTTGTATAAACCCTCTATATACTCCTTCCACCTTTCTGCCTTCCCTTCTTTGCTTAGAACTGGGTTGCCATCTGAGCTCTTGATATTCATACAAGTGGTTCTCTTCTCTCCAAAGGTCTCTTTAATTTTCCTGTAGGCAGTATCTATCTTACCCCTAGTGAGACAAGCCTCTACATCCTTACATTTGTCCTCTAGCCTACCCTGCTTAGCCATTTTGCACTTCCTGTCGATCTCATTTTTGAAACGTTTGTATTCATTTTTGCCTGCTTCATTTACTGCATTTTTATATTTTCTCCTTTCATCAGTTAAATTCAATATTTCTTCTGTTGCCCAAGGATTTCTATTAGCCCTCGTCTTTTTACCTACTTGATCCTCTGCTGCCTTCACTACTTCATCCCTCAGAGCTACCCATTCTTTTTCTACTGTATTTCTTTCCCCCATTCCTGTCAATTGTTCCCTTATGCTCTACCTGAAACTCTGTACAACCTCTGGTTCTTTCAGTTTATCTAGGTCCCATCTCCTTAAATTCCCACCTTTTTGCAGTTTCTTCAGTTTCAATCTGCAGTTCATAACCAATAGATTGTGGTCAGAATCCACATCTGCCCCTGGAAATGTCTTACAATTTAAAACCTGGTTTCTAAATCTCTGTCTTACCATTATATAATCTATCTGATACCTTTTAGTATCTCCAGGATTCTTCCAGGTATACAACCTTCTTTTATGGTTCTTGAACCAAGTGTTAGCTATGATTAAGTTATGCTCTGTGCAAAATTCTACAAGGCGGCTTCCTCTTTCATTTCTTCCCCCCAATCCATATTCACCTACTATGTTTCCTTCTCTCCCTTTTCCTACTGACGAATTCCAGTCACCCATGACTATTAAATTTTCGTCTCCCTTCACTACCTGAATAATTTCTTTTATCTCGTCATACATTTCATCAATTTCTTCATCATCTGCAGAGCTAGTTGGCATATAAACTTGTACTACTGTAGTAGGCATGGGCTTTGTGTCTATCTTTGCCACAATAATGCGTTCACTATGCTGTTTGTAGTAGCTAACCCGCACTCCTATTTTTTTATTCATTATTAAACCTACTCCTGCATTACCCCTATTTGATTTTGTATTTATAACCCTGTAATCACCTGACCAAAAGTCTTGTTCCTCCTGCCACCGAACTTCACTAATTCCCACTATATCTAACTTTAACCTATCCATTTCCCTTTTTAAATTTTCTAACCTACCTGCTCCATGAAGGGGCTGAATTACTGTGAATGGAGAACGCCTGAAAGTGGTAGACTGTTTCACTTACTTAGGGAGTGAAGTATCTAGTGATGGAAGAATAACCTACGAAATTAATAGGAGGTTACAGAAGGGAGGCAATTTCTACTAAACAATAAAACACTTGATTTGGAATAAGGAAGTTCCAGAAAAAGCAAAACTCCGTATGTATAAGAGTTATTACTTCCCTATTGTCACCTACAGAGGAGAAACATGAACAATGACAGAAAGGGACTGAAGCAGACTGAAAGCAGGGGAAATGAAATTTCTCAGAGCAGTTAAGGGAAAAACAAGAATGGACAGAGGAAGGAACATAGATATCAGAAAGGACGTTGAACAAGAAAGTGTGAGAGAAGAAATTGAAAAAAAGAGATTAAGATGATACGGGCATGTTAAGAGGATGTGTGGGCAGAGACTCTCCAAAATGATGGAAGAACTAAAGATGGATGGAAAAAGACACGGTGAAAAACGGGAGTGAGAGTATCTGTGGAAACTAGAGGTGTGACCTGGCAGCAAGTGGAAGAAGAAAAGTGGTGGGAAGACCGAGACAAATGGAGAGAACTCGTCAGCACCCAGACCTGGCAGTAGCTGGAGCGGGATCCGGATATAGATAGATAAACACATTTATGTCATTTGGGATCGAAGGGTAAGTGGGGTTACCAGTTCACTAATCGTTCTGGTTGATACTGCACATCTTCACACTTATAACTGTAGTGCTGTATGCTTTACAAAAGTAATTTTTGCATCGGCTAAAATAACGAGAGAGGTCAAGGAAGCGAGAGACTTCGGGCGGTCAAGGGCGAGCTGGGAGTTTTCTCTGCGGCTGAAGGGCAGAATTTTACGGCTCGACACATACCTGTCCAGTGGAGCGGCTCGGCGAGTGTCACACCCCCTTGTCAGGGGCGCAGCCGAAAATCGAAAGGAGGCAGTAAAGATATCCGTCTAATAAGAATCGCCTGCAGTTTTTTCATCCCAACTGGAATGTGTTTCCAGTCGCCGCACAGGCGCCCAGGAGTCAACAGTTACGAAGTCTTCCCATGCAGAATGTACAGAACTTCCCCGTCGTTGCATCCAGGAGGCCTTGTGACTGGCTAAGCCCTCTGTGCAGACGTTGCTTTAAATTATTCGAGAAACTTCTAGAAAATTTTGTATAAACTGGTTGGGGTTGACCAGCTGTTTCATGTCTAGGAGGGGTGGGAGGAAATCAGGTTCTAAAGAAGGACTCTACACTGGTAAACCAAAGTTCGCTAATATCGAGGCAGAATGGGTCGAGAGACTCTGTTTTGTGTCCAGCCGATACACATCACTCGTCAGAGTAAAATGGTTGAAATGGCTCTGAGCACTATGGGACTTAACATCTGAGGTCATCAGTCCCCTAGAACTTAGAACTACTTAAACCTAACTAACCTAAAGACATCACACACATCCATGCCCGAGGCAGGATTCGAACCTGTGACCGTAGCGGTCGAGCGGTTCCAGACTGAAGCGCCTAGAACCGCTCGGCCACAACGGCCGGCTGGACAGAGTATAATTTGACATATTGCTGATCAAGTGTCCAGAGCACACCCTTAAATTAGGCTGAGAAAATGCCGATTGTACTGTTTGAAGAAGAATAATTTTGTTTCTCTGTGAAGAGAGAAACAAATTGGAGGTTCTCCAGCTTTGGGCAACCCGAAGTGCTCACTTATGACCTCGAACTTGAGTCAAGTGCCTGTTCCTGAAAAGTATGCAAGTACATTGTCTTGAATTCCAAACGGACTCTGTGCTTGAGTTACTTCAAACATAGGAGTTTGCGGTCGCAATCACACGTCCTCTGCGTAGTTAAACTGACATCTGCACATCATACTTCGTCTCCACAGCGACTGCAGCCTTCCGACGACCGGCGCGGCAGACATGGTCTCCACTCGACTATTTATGGTGTACATGTGACACGGCCTGCGAAATAGGGAACCGTAACGATAAATGTGTTCAGCTCTACTAAATAGTTCTCTGAGCTCTCTGTTTTTACTAACAAAGGAGTTAGACAGTATTAGCCATTTAAGTGTTCCTGTCGTGAAAATAAGAGGGCACCATTTTTGTAGAGAAGGTAAGTGTTGTGCCAGTAGAATTAATTGAATTTTATCATTTTACCGTTTCTGTTGTGAAATCTCCTTGATATTTTTTGTAATAAATATCTTGATAGCGACCTATTGTTCTTATTTAACTAGGATTAGTATTAATCCCACTGATACTGAATAGGTTATTTAAGAAGATTTATCATTAAGGATCAATTAAATAATTTATGTGTAACGTCTGAGGGCGGTCAACCATAGGAGAGCTTGCCAGATCACAAGATACTAAAATCACAATCCATCTGTAGTGTTACACCATACTGTGACTGTGGAAAGGGGAAACCATTTGAAGATTATGGTGACATGAAGTTTGAAGAGAGATATCACCTGTCGAAGGAAATCGTGTGATGGTAGTTAAAACAAATTAATGATATGTTAGAATGTCCTACTAGTCGGAATAACTGTATTTCGCCGATCAACAGATATTCACACAGCAAAAAAAGTTTTGCATCACCTCGGTTCCGAGAGTTCCCAAACCGGTACAGAAAATTGGAATAGGGATAAACATAAACTTCATTCCGCCCTTTTTATTGGTCATTAAAACCACACATTGCATGTTGTACGACCATACAGCGAGACCTTCAGAGGTGATGGGTCCAGACTGCTGTACAAGCCGTTACCTCTAATACCCAGTAGCCCGTCCTCTTGCATTGATACATGCCTGTATTAGTCGTGGCATACTATCCACAAGTTCAAGGCACTGTTGGCCCAGATTGTCCCACTCCTCAACGGCGATTCGGCGTGGATCCCTCAGAGTGGTTGGTGGGTCGCGTCGTCCATAAACAGCCCTTTTCAAATTATCCCAGGCGTGTTCGATAGGGCTCATGTCTGGAGAACACGCTGGCCACTCTAGTCGAGCGATGTCGTTATCCTGAAGGAAGTCATTTGTAAGGTGGCCACAATTACGCACCTTACAAGCACTCATCTACATACTTTGCCGTGATCTACAACCACAATTAGATATCATTTGATAGGTTGTGCATCGTATATATGAATATTTAAAGAAGACTTACATTGTCTCGTACGCCTTGTAAATAATTGTTAACGCTTTTGCATGAAAAGTGACGGGGTGTCTTTATTATCAAAACGGCGTAATGAATGATTACCTATACTAGTAGAGGTTGGAACGCCAGTGGAGGTGAAACAGCAGGCGGAACTCCAGCACTGGGTGGAAAAAAGCCCGCGCAGGTGTGCTGGTCCTGCTTGACACAGGCAGTGCCAAGACGGACAGTGTGGACAGCTGGGCGTGGAAACACAATACAGCGGCGGCTGGCCGCTATTGTAGCTCGGCCAGATGGATAATACTTCGGAAACTCAGAAAATCTTGGACGCAACTGAGAGGAAAGAGGAAGCGTCGGCTCGGAAATCACACAGGCTGGGTTCTTTCCGGGGATCTTACTCAGAAGCGTACCATTCATTTTATGAGTGTATGTATTTCCTCGCAAAATTTCTGCGCTGGACGACAAAAGACTAAAATATGATTGTTCGGCGTTCGGAAGAATCTGTAGAGAGGGAGAATATTCCGTGGTTTCGAGAAGATAATTTGCTTTCTGCAGTTACGAGGGAAGGGAGCCGAGTCTTACTAGGAAGCTAGCGATGGCTAATCTAAAACCCGCAAATTCAACTAAATACCTAGGAATTACAATTACGAACAATTGGATTCGAAGGAACACATAGAAAATGTTGTGGGAAAGGCTAACCAAAGACTACGTTTCATTGGCAGGACACTTAGAAAATGTAACAGACCTACTAAGGAGACTGCCTACACTACGCTTGTCCGTCGCCTTTAGAATACTGTTGTGCAGTGTGGGATCCTTACCAGATAGGACTGACTGAGTACATCGAAAAAGTTCAAAGGAAGCCAGCACGTTTTGTATTAACGCGAAATATTCGAGAGAGTATCACAGAAATGGTACAGGGTTTGGGATGGACATCATTAAAAGAAAGGCGTTTTTCGTTGCGACGGAATCTTCTCACGAAATTCCAATCACCAACTTTATCCTCGCCGGCCGAAGTGGCCGTGCGGTTAAAGGCGCTGCAGTCTGGAACCGCAAGACCGCTACGGTCGCAGGTTCGAATCCTGCCTCGGGCATGGATGTTTGTGATGTCCTTAGGTTAGTTGGGTTTAACTAGTTCTAAGTTCTAGGGGACTAATGACCTCAGCAGTTGAGTCCCATAGTGCTCAGAGCCATTTGAACCATTTTTGAACTTTATCCTCCGAATGCGAAAATAGTTTGTTGACACTGACTTACATAGGGAGGAACGATCACCAAGATAAAATAAGGGAAATCAGAGCTCTTACGGAAAGATATAGGTGTTCATTTTTCCCACGTGCTATACGAGATTGGAATAATAGAGAATCGTGAAGGTGGTTCGATGAACCCTCTGCCAGGCACTTAAATGTGATTTGCAGAGTATCCATTAGATGTAGATGTAGATGAAGTGGTCTTCTGTTTTGAGTGCCCGTGTGTGACGGTCGCTCAGTATCAGCTTTTGTTGGTACAGACGGACTTGCTGTCTTTGTTCTCAGGAGAGTTTATAGTTAGAACGGTTAGGCACTGAACTGTTGCGAACTTACACGATTCTGGACTTCGCCTTCCGGTTGGAAGTCGTCGTTGAGTACGCAGCGTTCAATAATTGAGAGCACTTCTTCTGCCTATACTTACGTTGAGACGTTATTTGAACTCTGTCCTTGTGGTTGGGAGTTCGTGTTTCTCATCTGTAGAACACAGACAAGAGAATACAGTATTAGAGTATATTAGTCAGAGGACCGCCTTCTGCCGTCCTAGTGTTTGAAAGAGTTTTATTTTGTGGTTGCAGTTCTTCCATCGTCGCAGATCGTGTACGAGGACCATCACTCCGACGAACCGGACGCAGTACATATGGTGATATTGCAAATTGCTTCGGCTTATTAGGGCTATAAAGCTAAACAGCTGTGATCACGCTAATTTATTTCCACTGAGATTCCATACCATCGTAGATCATCTTTGAAAGTAGTGTATTCTAGTGTTTGGTACGTTGATGATGTCAGTCATTTCGCGTTATTTATGTTAGATCGCGTGGCCATAAAAAGGGGCAGAGTTGGGCAATTGATCAGAAATTTTAGTTATGCAATATAGATATTTATAATAAATGGTTGTTTTTTAATCTACAATGAATGTATAATAAGAAACAACATTTATCATTTAGTAGTATTAGTTGCCTTAATCATTCATTTAAGATGAGGCTGTAATTTATATATTAAAGAGTATTAAGAGGTCTAAGATATGTTTTAGGGGGTAGTCAGACAGAGCCAAATCATCATTTTAGCGTTCAGTGTTTTCCGTTGCGCACATGCATTTTACACCCGCCTGGAGTAGCATCTTGGACATTCACAAGATGTGTACGATGGGGGCGGCGATCTGTTGTCCATGAAGACGAATGCCTCACCAGTATGTTCCGGTATGGTTGCACTATCGGTCGGAGGATTGCATTAACGTATCGTACAGGCGTTACGGCGCCTTCCATGACCACCAACGGCGTACGTCGGACTCACATAACGCCACCCGAAAAGAGGGTGAATATTGTCCTGGGATGCGTTATGCCACACCTGCTTGATCTGTCACATAGTTCTGTAGGATTTGCTGGTTGATGAGTCACATAAGTCACTTCTCGCCCCATCATTTCCCATATGTGCTCGACTGGGGACAACTCCAGAGACTGTGCTGGCATGTCTTGCAGTGTGTCTAAGGCGTTCAGCCTGACCGGGTTTCCTCCAAACATGTCTCTAACGATTGTCTGGTTGAAGGCATATGCGACCCTCATCGGTGAGGAGAACGTGATGCTAATCCTGAGCGGCCCATTCAGCATGTTGTTGGGCCCATCTGTACCGCGCTGCATGGTGTTACCGCGCTGCATGGTGTCGTGGTTGCAAAGGTGGATCTCGCCATGGACGTCAGGAGTGAATTTGCGAATCATGTAGCCTATTGCGCACACTGTGAATCGTAACACGACGTCCTGTGGCTGCACGAAAACCATTATTCGACATATATTCTTACATGGATATGGTGTCTGTTTTCTCGACATGTCCGAAAGAACGGACTCAATTTCCATATAAGTACGAGGCCTGTTCAGAAAGTAAGCTCCGATTGATTGCCAAATTGAAACCACAGTGAACATCAGAAATGTTTTACTTGTAACAATTAGCTACACCTTTCAGCTACTTCTCTACGTAGTCGCCGTTCTGACTTAGACTTTTGTCATAGCGTTGTACCAACTTTTCAATAGCCTCATCATAGAAGGCAGCCGCCAGTGCTTTCCGCCAATTCTCCACGCTGGCCTACACCTCGTTGTCTGTGTCAAAATGTTGTCTTCAAAGACAGCGGTTCATGTGACCAGAGATGAAACTCAGGGGGAGACAATTGCGGACTGTATTGTGGGTAATCTCACATTTCCATTTGAAAACGATGCAGGAGCATCTTCATTGCCCCTGCAGAATGCGGCTGAGAATTGTCTTGAAGAAGAAACAGCACGACAGTTATGTAATGTTAGCTGCATAGCTTCAGGCGAAATTTCTCACCAGGCCCTCGTACTTGGCGGCAGACACTATTTTCTAGACATCTTTACGTACTCAATGCGAGCTCAGAAATGAGAAGAGCGACGTGATGCTAACTGGGGTTATACTAGAGACACTACCCAACACATCTGTGCAAAGCGTTATCGGATTTTCATAGTCGTTTCCATTTCGCGACCGATCGGAGCTTACTTTCTGAACGCCCCTCGTATACAGTTCTGGCAATGCCGGCCATGACCTTCTTCTTCTGTACGGATGCACATATATTCCCTGAACTCTTATGGGACTTGGTAAGAATGTCTTCCACGAGTAATGAGTGTGTTGGGGTGGTAAACTACAAATATAATGTTTGGACATACAAGATGAGAATGTGGGTCTCGCGGGAGGCGTGCGAGAGATAGTCCCTGCAATCGCACTATCCTCTGTGCCCTCGTTGGCTCAGATGGATAGAGCGTCTGCCATATAAGCAGGAGATCCAGGGTTCGAGTCGCGGTCGGGGCACACATTTTCACCTGTCCCCGTTGATATATATCAACGCCCGTCAGCAGCTGAAGGTATTAAATTAATTCTAATTATTCGACATGATGTCGTTGCTGTCAGGGTTCCTCCGAGCCTTAATCCGTACGTAACGGTCATCCACTGTAGTAGTAGCCCTTGGGCGGCCTGAGCAAGGCATTTCATCGACAGTTTTTGTCTCTCAGTATCTCCTCTATGTTCGAACAACATCGCTTTGGTTCACTCCGAGACGCCTGAACACTTCCCTTGTTGAGAGCCCTTCCAGGGACAAAGTAACAATGCGGACGAGATCGAACCGCGGTATTGAGCGTCTAGGCATGGTTGAACTACAGACAACACGAGCCGTGTACCTCCTTCCTGTTGGAATGACTGGAACTGATCGGCTGTCGGACCCTCTCCGTCTAACAGGCGCTGCTCATGCATGGCTGTTTACATCTTGGGGCGGGTCTTGTAACATCTCTGAACAGTCAGAGGGACTGTGTCAGTGATACAATTTCCACAGTCAGCGTCTGTCTCCAGGAGTTCTGCGAACCGGGGTGATGCAAAACTTTTTTTGACATGTGTATTAGTTTAAATTGGCTACATGAAAAACAACTGTGCCGGTCTGCACCATAAACAGTTTCAATAAACATCTGCTGACACTATTCGCACAAGTATCACATATTTTACAAACAGCCAAGTACATCGGTGCTTAAGTAACATAAATAAAAAACATCTTTTCAGTCACGAAGGTAAAAAATAAAATAAAGAGAATATAAAGCAGTTATGTAAAACGTGATCTTTCGGGATTATGTCTTGCTCATTTACAATATAAAACAAAAGCTTACAGTACTGGGGTTATATAATAAAATAGATGCATTTATAAATATCGTATTGAAAATACGAGAAATGAAAACACAAAATAGTCACGGAATTTCGTAAGGGCTTGCAAATCTTTTACAAATAATGCACTCATAAAGAACCCTGGAAGACGCCAAAAAAATTTGACCTTTAGGTAAGACGGACAAACCAAAAAAAGAAGCTTCTGGGACACAAGCACACTCCTTCATGAAGTCTTATCTCATATGTGAAGTCAGATGAGGAGCGTGTAATACAGCTGTATACTATACATGAACCAAGCTTAACATAAGAATTTATACATCTATTGTTTAACGTTTTATAATTTCGTAGCAATTATATATTTTTATTTTCCTTTTCGCCAAACATAAACAAACGGACTAATAGCAAAGTATAAAAACGTATTTGGTTGTTGGCGAAAATGAGTGCATGTGGCAATGATATCACTCATCAACGATTGTATAAGGAAACTTACGTATACAGGCTGCCATATGCAAATTCATATCTCTCTTTCATCTTCTATGCGCGTTCTATTGCAATGCACGGTTGGCTAACGTTGGTTCGCTGACCGGCGATTAATGTCGGTCAACCGCAGAGACATTTTAAACGAATATGACTTATAATCATGATCACAGGATCTTGGTTATGTTGCTCTTTGACCGAGTTTGGTGCACTCAGCCATTACTGATACTGCACACAATTTCACTTGCCTGTCATAACTCTTCTAGCACAAACAGTACGTAGAGGCTGCAGGTAATTCTGAATTCTGTGTGTTAGAGACACACAGGGTGGGCGGTATGAAACTGACACAGAAAATAACTGCCGCAAAAAAATTAGTACATCCTTTTATAGGTTTCCAATTTCCTGAAGATTTGTTGTCCCATCAGTGCATAAGGAGTACATAAAATCATTGTATTTAGAGATGAATAGCACAAACGGCTCTGGGGTATCAGGTATCAACAAATGCTAAAACACCCATATCAGTACATGGTCTGGCCCCGATTAGCGGCAATACAGGCTCTGACTGGCATCCAGTCGATCGTACAGAGGGTGAATATTGTCCTGGGATGCGTTATGCCACACCTGCTTGATCTGTCACATAGTTCTGTAGGATTTGCTGGTTGATGAGTCACATAAGTCACTTCTCGCCCCATCATTTCCCATATGTGCTCGACTGGGGACAACTCCAGAGACTGTGCTGGCATGTCTTGCAGAGCACGTTGAGTTTCATGGGCATTGTGTGGCCGAACCTTGTCCTTTTGGAAAAAGGACGTCAAAAGAAAGGGCCTGGCAACATTCTGCATGTACCGAGCGCTATGCTGCGCTAGTATTAGCCTTAGTCGTAGTAAAGAAGAATTTTGCAAAAATTCAGTAAAGGCGTGGTTGGGTGATGGAGTCTGGGGCCGCTGGCAGTGTGTGGTAATAGTCGGCAGCCAGTAAGCCAGACAGGGCAAACATGGTGCGGAACTGCGACGGCGTTATTGCACGCACGATTTGTTTTGAGTGGCGCAACAAAGAGGCAGAAAACCGCAGCGTTGCTTGAAGTTATTGCGATGTATGAGGTGAGGCAGTAGGCCAGAACCGGGAGTGGCGATGTGTAAGTGGCTGACGTGTGGAAATTTACCCCTTTCATAGTTTCTGCCTCTCTGACACTACATCAGAAGCGAGGGGAAAAGCAGTATAAATAGTAAGGCATTTTTAGCTTGAGGGGTGTGGCAGGTCAGCTGAGAGTCAGGTCGGACCTGTGCTTATAGGGGCCAGTCTGGCAGCGATGTTGTAAATATTCTGTTTACTTTGTTTCTATGTACTTGTTCGGGCTGTATTCAGCCTCTGGGGACACAACACCAGGGCAGGACAGAACGGCAGCCGGGTACTTGGAGATTGCACAGTCTGCATGAAGGAGGGCAGTGAAAGGGGTCTGCTGCGGGTCCAGGACAGGCCACGTTCACTTCCCACCTGGTGTACCGGGGTCTGGGTGAGGCATAGGCTGCAGGAGGTGCAGCAG
Source organism: Schistocerca nitens (assembly GCF_023898315.1). Classification (NCBI taxonomy): domain Eukaryota; kingdom Metazoa; phylum Arthropoda; class Insecta; order Orthoptera; family Acrididae; genus Schistocerca; species Schistocerca nitens. The sequence goes on from NC_064622.1 coordinate 266,235,507, forward strand.
CGCTGGAGCAGCTCCGGAGATGGCGACTGGTGTTGCCATCTGGCAAGCACCACTAGCGGCAAGTTGCAGCACCGCATCCTAGAGGGCGCGGGTTGGAGTCCGGGCCTGTCCTGGGAGCAGCAGTGGCCGAGGGCCATGGGTGACAGACAGAGCAGGCCAAACGGGGCAGAGGGCGTCAGGTACCAGGCACCGTAACAGTCTTCAGAATCACGGGCAGCTACGCGGTGCAGGGCGCGACATCCTGGCGGGTGGCGACTGGGAAGAGCGCGGCCGACTCCCAGCTGAGTGGCCTTGATAACGGGGCAGCGGCGTCAGCATACCAGGAGTTGCTGAGCCGGCTGGACTCGCAGAACACCACTGCGGGCGGCACCCATCGAAGTACTGTAAATTATGTGAATAAAGCAATGCTACCGAATACCGCTGTATTACTCTGCACCTACCCCTTGACACTATTGAACTTGCTTGGCCTACTGACGAGAAGTGGCATGGTGAGTCCCGGCTTCAGCTCAGCCATCTGGAGTCCCGGGTTTGACCATCGACACCCCTCAACAGCTGGTTAGCGTCTCCTCCAGAAACACCACAGATGAACAGAGTTGGAGCTTATTGCACACCAGACCGTAAGGCTCGGGGTGGGGCCAGTGTACTTTGGACAAACTCACTCTACGAGATAGCATACACCAGGTCTATGTTGTAAGTGCATACGACCATCATATGCATGCATGCGTATCTGCTTTCATCGCTGAAGACCATGGTGCGCCAGTTCATCTTCCAAGTGATTCTCTAACGGCACCAGTCGAGCCATGCTTATCAGTACTATGGCATACGTGGAATATGGGCTCTTAGTTCCACTGCTAATACTGGCTCACAGCAGCTCATGTTGGCACTTCTGGGCTGTGGTAGCTGCACGATCTACCACTGCTGCCCTTAAAACACGATCCTGGCGGGCACCCTTGCTACATGGACATGCAGGTGCAAGAATGTTCACGTGACTTGTGATACTAGCATCGTTGCAGAACTGACGCAGCACATTCAGCTCGTGTGGCAGTTCTCCGAAAGGGCCATCCTGCCACTCGGAAGGCTACAATTTCATCCTGTGTCAAACTCTCTCAGTTGCCTGTCGGAAGCACGAGCGCATGTCCGTGGCATGGTTGCCTCCTTGTTTCACATGCCTGCATCACACTGAGCCTTCTGGTTGTGAGTATTCCATCTTACAAGATTGACATGGAAGGTGCTCTGGCAGCTATGCTCGCTTCCCACGCCCGGGTTCCCGGGTTCGATTCCCGGCGTGGTCAGGGATTTTCTCTGCCTCGTGATGGCTGGGTGTTGTGTGCTGTCCTTAGGTTAGTTAGGTTTAAGTAGTTATAAGTTCTAGGGGACTGATGACCATAGATGTTAAGTCCCATAGTGCTCAGAGCCATTTGAACCATTTTGAGCAGCTATGCCACAACGCTATCTGTTGTCGGACTACGTTAAAACCATAATCAGTACATCTACTATCCTCCAGAAGCTTTGAAAGAGTGCAAGACCATGTGAACACCCTAACTTTTAAGACCTTGCCAATTTATTGTTTATTTTTCTTTGAATGCTGTGAAACATAATGTAGATTATACATTACGGATTTGATAAACAATGTGCACGACTTACCACTCAACTACAAGCTTACATCAATGCCACCAGGTGGTAGCAAATGGTTCAAATGGCTCTGAGCACTATGGGACTTAACATCTATGGTCATCAGTCCCCTAGAACTTAGAACTACTTAAACCTAACTAACCTAAGGACATCACACAACACCCAGCCATCACGAGGCAGAGAAAATCCCTGACCCCGCGGGGAATCGAACCCGGGAACCTGGGCGTGGGAAGCGAGAACGCTACCGCACGACCACGAGACCAGGTGGTAGCAGACTGCAGCAAACTTTTTTGTACATTCGTTTGCATAAATCCCGCTAGGCAGTAGCACACTCCACAGATATGCGAATCCTCTCACTATATAGTAAAATTAGATCGGACATCAGTATATTTTGTAGCTATACTGGTTGAAAAGACTATTTTGTAGGATTCTGAATGGAATATAGTACATTTTATCGTAAAGTAATCCTTTTCAGGCGCTGAGAATCATAAAGCACATCATCGTCGATTGTGAGACTGTAGAATTTATTCATACTGTTGACATCTGTTGATCTTGTCGTGGGCCAGATTTATCTGTACTGTACGCCCACATTGCACGTATATCTGAACATTCACGAAAAGCTGTATCACTACTTTCACTGATATTCATTTAAATATGAGAGTTCGAAGACGGCACGGTTTTGGCCCATATGGATCTCAGCGCCTCATTTATATTCTATTCAAGTGACCTTGTTGCTAGGTAGTACTACTTGAGTTTAACTATTTACGAAAAAGGCAGTTTGTGTTTGGAGTTCGTTGTCTGCTGTACACGAATTGACTTTGCTGTGGAGTGTCAATATGATCTCTATTCAACTTGTATCAAGCGCTAACAGAAAAGAAAATTACCAGGAAAAGTTAGCCGCAAAGAAACTATGGAATTCCAGACCAGATCCGTTCTCTGAGAAAGTGACGAAATCAAATTAGCGTGACTACAAGCGAACACTTAATAAGGAAGTGGATAATAAGCTTAAGTTGTTGCGTGGATGCAACGTAAGAATGCCCGATTTTCAGCACAGAAGTTAATTCGTTAACTAATACAGGAAAAGGATCTTGTACATTTATCCTAAAAAAATAAAAAAGCACGAAAACTCACATTCACGGAGAAATGCGAAACGGAGAGTCGCGAAAGCTTAAGCGTTATGAGTACTGAATTATGTACAAAACAGCAAAATTCCACAAAACAATTCTTCCGTTTTTCAGACAGTTATGCATATTATAATTATTATTGACAGTGGATGAAGTTGTATAAGTATATTGATAAGCATATACAGTGGATGCTATTAATTTCGCACTTTCATATTTATCTGAACTTAAAAATTCGTGAACACCCAGCTTGTATACCTACAAGTCGCCACAGCACATACAGTCATCGGATCAAAATCGACGTCATCTTTCGAAGTGTACTATTTTTTCCGGCAGCATTAGCATCCGTACATAGGATGGGTTGCCTATCTTAAGGAAGATAAGGAAACATTTCCTGGGTCAGCCTAATTTTACACTACGGACTATTAAAATTACTACACCAAGAAGAAATGCAGATGATAGACGGGTATTTATTCGACAAATATATTATACTAGAACTGACATGTGATTACATTTTCACGCAGTTTGGGTGCATAGATCCTGAGAAATCAGTACCCAGAACAACCACATCTGGCCGTAATAACGGCCTTGATACGCCTAGGCATTGAGTCAAACAGAGCTTGGATGGCGTGTACAGGTACAGCTGGCCTTGCAGCTTCAACACGATACCACAGTTCATCAAGAGTAGTGACGCATATTGTGACGAACCAGTTGCTCGGCCACCATTGACCAGACGTTTTCAGTTGGTGGGAGATCTGGAGAATGTGTTGGCCAGGGCAGCAGTCGAACATTTTCTGTATCCAGAAAGGCCCGCACAGGACCTGCAACTTGCGCTCATGTATTATCCTGCTGAAATGTAGGGTTTCGTAGGGATCGAATGAAGGGTAGAGCCACAGGTCGTAACACATCTGAAATGTAAAGTCCACTGTTCAAAGTGCCGTCAATGCGAACAATAGGTGACCGAGACGTGTGACCATTGGCACCCCATACCACCACGCTGGGTGATACGCCAGTATGGCGATGACGAATACACGCTTCCAATGTGCGTTCACCGCGATGTCGCCAAGCACGGATGCGACCATCATGATGCTGTAAACAGAACCTGGATTCATCCGAAAAAATGACATTTTGCCATTCGTGCACCCAGGTTTGTCGTTGAGTACACCATCGCCGGCGCTCCTGTCTGTGATGCAGCGTCAAAAGTAACCGCAGCCATGGTCTCCGAGCTGATAGTCCATGAGGCTGCAAACGTCTTCGAACTGTTTGTGCAGATGGTTGTTGTCTTGCAAACGTCGCAACTGTTGACTCAGGGATCGAGACGTGGCTGCACGATCCGTTATAGCCATGCGGATAAGATACTTGTCATCTCGACTGCTAGTGATACGAGTCCGTTGAGATCCAGTACGGCGTTCCGTATTACCCTCCTGAACCCACCGATTCCATATTCTGCTAACAATCGTTGGATCTCGAGCAGCAATGTTGCAATACAATATCCGCAATCACGATAGGCTACAATCCGACCTTTATCAGAAACGTGATGGTACGCATTTCTCCTCCTTACACGGGGCATCACAACAACGTTTCACCAGGCAACGCCGGTCAACTGCTGTTCGTGTATGAGAAATCGGTTGGAAACTTCGCTTATGTCAGCACGTTGTAGGTGTCGCCACCGGCGCCAACCTTGTGTGAATGCTCTGAAAAGCTAATCATTTGCATATCACAGAATCTTCTTCCTGTCGGTTAAATTTAGCGTCTGTAGCACGTCATCTTCGTGGTGTAGCAATTGTAATGGCCAGTAGTGTATTCAACCTGTATCGATAGGAAAGCTACAAGTACACGTAAGTAGCGGCAGGCATCTCTTCTGGATGCTAGCGCTCAGTACGAGAGTAAGTTTTGCGAATGGGCAAGTTATTTTGGACGAGATGTGGAAGTGAAGCGTGCCGAGATTGCAGTCGGCCGTGGGGAACTCCTGTACGTGACGCTGCGGTGCGTCCGCCAGAGGTGTGGGAGCGGGCAGGTGGCGGCAGAGCGACCACCGCAGCAGTAGCAGTAGCAGGAGCGGATTAGCCGCCGGGCCTACCGTGGGAGGGACGCGGTGGCAGTGGCGAGGCGCCGCCGGCGGGACGCTGCACTGGCGTCGCTGCGGAGCCGTCTGCCCTGGGGGGGGGGGGGGGGAGGCAGAGCAACAGAGCGGACTCCGCAACACGGCAGGCGGTCAACCCTCTGCTCCCCCTCCCCCCCCCCCCCCCGCACACACACACATGCTTCACGCGCTTCGGACCTCCCGCTGCTCCCAGGCCGCAGCTTCCACTACTGTCAGCTGGAAAGCACACGCTCTAGGTGCAAGAGCACACCACACTTATGAGTTTTAGTATGAGGGGCGTTCAGTAGGTAGCGTAATACACTGGAAGCTAGTTGGTTCTAAGGATTAGAGTACACCACGCTATTCCCCACTCTTTCGCCTACAGAACCATATTTCTCAACATAATCTCCGTTAATGCGACGGCCTTACGCCACCTTATTGGGAGAGGGGGGTGGGGGGTGGGGGGGAGTTCGGTAAGCCTGCATGGTACCACTGTAGCGGTCGACGTTGTCAGAGCCAGCGTCTTGCTCCATCAAGAAGAAGCCAGCATTGAACAGCCACCCCTGGTCAGTGGTGATGACAGCAGGGCAGCTGAAACGGGATGTCCAACTATCTATGAAGGCACAGGCTGTATCCTGCCATGATGTCACTAATAAGCACGGCCTCCACACATCTTGTAACCTTGTCAATTATAGAAAAAATGTAGCTGGATCATCAGGATTTGAGTAAGGGTCCTACCACGTCCATATTGTTGTTGTTGTGGTCTTCAGTCCTGAGACTGGTTTGATGCAGCTCTCCATGCTACTCTATCCTGTGCAAGCTTCTTCATCTCCCAGTACTTACTGCAACCTACATCCTTCTCAATCTGCTTAGTATATTCATCTCTTGGTCTCCCTCTACGATTTTTACCCTCCACGCTGCCCTCCAGTACTACATTGGTGATCCCTTGATGCCTCAGAAAATGTCCTACCAACCGATCTCTTCTTCTACTCAGGTTGTGCCACAAACTCCTCTTCTCCCCAATTCTATTCAATACCTCCTGATTAGTTATGCAACCTACCCATCTAATCTTCAGCATTCTTCTGTAGCACCACATTTCGAAAGCTTCTATTCTCTTCTTGTCCAAACTATTTATCGACCATGTTTCGCTTCCATACATGACTACACTCCATACAAATACTTTCAGAAAAGACTTCATGACACTTAAATCTATACTCGATGTTAACAAATTTCTCTTCTTCAGAAACGCTTTCCTTGCCATTGCCAGTCTCCGTGTTATATCCTCTCTACTTCGACTATCATGAGTTATTTTACTCCCCAAATGGCAGAACTCATTTACTACTTTAAGCGTCTCATTTCCTAACCTAATTCCCTCAGCATCACCCGATTTAAATCGACTACATTCCATTAACCTCGTTTTGCTTTTGTTGATGTTCACCTTATATCCTCCTTTCAAGACACTGTCCATTCTGTTCAGCAGCTCTTCCGGGTCCTTTGCTCTCTCTGACAGAACTACAATGTCATCGGCGAATCTCAAGGTTTTTATTTCTTCTCGATAGATTTTAATTCCTACTTCGAATTTTTCTTCTGTTTCCTTTACTGCTTGCTCAATATACAGATTGAATAACGTCGGGGAGAGGCTACAACCCTGTCTCACTCCCTTCCCAGCCACTGCTTCCCTTTCGTGCCCTTCGACTCTTCTAACTGCCATCTGTTATCTGTATAAATTGTAAATAGCCTTTCGCTCCCTGTATTTTACCCCTGCTACCTTCAGAATTTGAAAGAGAGTATTCCAGTTAACATTGTCTAAAGCTTTCTCTAAGTTCTAGAAACGTAGGTTTGCCTTTCGTTAATCTTTCTTCTAAGGTAAGTCGTAAGGTCACTATTGCCTCATGCGTTCCAATATTTCTACGGAAACCAAACTGATCTGCCCCGAGGTCGGCTTCTACCAGTTTTTCCATTCGTCTGTAAAGAATTCGTGTTAGTATTTTGCAGCTGTGACTTATTAAACTGATAATTCGGTAATTTTCACATCTGTCAACACCTGCTTTCTTTGGGAAGAAGTCCATATGAACATGTAAAAAGCATCCCTTCGAAACCTCAAATTTTTTTGAAAAGAGGGGGGGGGGATGTAGCATGGCGTCCAACCTTGGCTTGTAGGCATAGGATGCACACCTGGGCCCATAATTTACAGTCCAGTTTGATCCCCGGTCAGACAAAGTGTTCAGTGAGAATTTTGATGGCTGTGCACACACGTGGATGTTTAAGACGATGTAACGTGTCGAACAGGAGGTGTAAAAAATGAGGGACCAGAGGTCATGTCCTGCTAAAAAAAAAGTGTCATGCAGTTGTTGACATGAGATATTAAGGCTAGAAGGCGAGTCAGAGATGACAGTTTGCAGTTCTCCATTAGTGAGGTTGGTCTGTGTATCACTGTGTGCTGACTAGGAATATTGTTTGCTTTTATTTCTATCGACCATGTGATGTCTTGCTGCTTCTGCATATCAAACAGAGACAAACAGACGGAAGTCTGAAGGTGCGAGATCCGGGCTTTAGGGTGAATGAGGCAGAACCGTCCAATCAAATTTTGTGACCTCCTCTCTGGTTCGCAGACTTACGTGAAGCCTAGTGTTTTCATGGAGAGAGAGAAGTTCGTTGCTTTTTTGTGGTGACGAAAACGCTGAAGTCGTTTCTTCAGTTTCCTGAGGACAGCACAATACACTTTAGTTTTTGGAAATTTGTGGTAAAGTCTTATGGGACCAAACTGCTGAGGTCATTGGATCACACACTACTTAATCTAACTTTAACTTTCGATATGGACAACACACAAGCCTATGCTCGAGGGAGGACTTGAACCTCCGACGTGGGGAGCCGCACGGAGCGTGACAAGGCGCCTTCGTCAGCGCGGCTAACCCGCGCGCCAACACACTTCAAAGTTCATCGTTCCACCATGACGGACATCAGACACAGTAACCCCCTCCAGCCCCAGAAGACCGTCACCATGACTTTATAAGGTGTGGGTGCGGCTTTGCACTTTCTTCGAGGGAGAGGTGTTGTAGCGCCAATCCATGTATTGCCTTTTGTTTCCGGTTCGAAGCGATGAACCCATTTTTCATGGCCAGTGATGATGTCCGACAAAAAATGGTCACGATCACCATGGTAAGGCGCGAGGAAGCCGTTTTCCAGTACTTTTTCTTCGCCCTTGTGTATTTGGACGAACCAACACGTAGAGACGACTACTCACCGCTTGACTGAATGTCACCTGGTGGCTTTGCTGGTACATGATGCAGTACGGAGAGAACATAAACGGAGCAGAAACGAATGAGGAATCACTCTAGAGGCAATATGTGCCGCAAGTAAGGAAATTCACTGACATGAGCAACTTTGATGAAAGGAAGATCGTTATGGCCCGTCACCAGGAAACGAACATCTCGGAAATGGCACTTTTGGTCGACGTTTCGCGCGCTACTCTCGTTACCATCTACGGTAAGCGGTTGAGGGCGGTGAAGCCACTAAAGTTGCCGTTACAGGAATCGTTACACGAATAGGTGCCTCAAGGCCACGCCCTGTGCGTGACGTCGTTTACACGCCAAGTCTCTTGAATTGTCCGCTTCATAGCTTTGTGACCATAAAGGGTGTTCGGAAATTCCCTTACAGGTTTCTAGGACTTGTAGAGGGCAGTGAGTATATAATAATTCGCGTAGGAACCCATGTCCGCGAACCTCATCCAGAGATGGTATAGAGCGTCAAAGTTGGAAACGCCGGCGTCCATAAATTATGTAATACAGGATGATTCTGCGATAAAGTTACAGACTTTGTAGGGAGATGGAGAAGGATAAATACACTCCTGGAAATGGAAATAAGAACACATTGACACCGGTGTGTCAGACCCACCATACTTGCTCCGGACACTGCGAGAGGGCTGTACAAGCAATGATCACACGCACGGCACAGCGGACACACCAGGAACCGCGGTGTTGGCCGTCGAATGGCGCTAGCTGCGCAGCATTTGTGCACCGCCGCCGTCAGTGTCAGCCAGTTTGCCGTGGCATACGGAGCTCCATCGCAGTCTTTAACACTGGTAGCATGCCGCGACAGCGTGGACGTGAACCGTATGTGCAGTTGACGGACTTTGAGCGAGGGCGTATAGTGGGCATGCGGGAGGCCGGGTTGACGTACCGCCGAATTGCTCAACACGTGGGGCGTGAGGTCTCCACAGTACATCGATGTTGTCGCCAGTGGTCGGCGGAAGGTGCACGTGCCCGTCGACCTGGGACCGGACCGCAGCGACGCACGGATGCACGCCAAGACCGTAGGATCCTACGCAGTGCCGTAGGGGACCGCACCGCCACTTCCCAGCAAATTAGGGACACTGTTGCTCCTGGGGTATCGGCGAGGACCATTCGCAACCGTCTCCATGAAGCTGGGCTACGGTCCCGCACACCGTTAGGCCGTCTTCCGCTCACACCCCAACATCGTGCAGCCCGCCTCCAGTGGTGTCGCGACAGGCGTGAATGGAGGGACGAATGGAGACGTGTCGTCTTCAGCGATGAGAGTCGCTTCTGCCTTGGTGCCAATGATGGTCGTATGCGTGTTTGGCGCCGTGCAGGTGAGCGCAACACACATGACTGCATACGACCGAGGCACACAGGGCCAACACCCGGCATCATGGTGTGGGGAGCGATCTCCTACACTGGCCGTACACCACTGGTGATCGTCGAGGGGACACTGAATAGTGCACGGTACATCCAAACCGTCATCGAACCCATCGTTCTACCATTCCTAGACCGGCAAGGGAACTTGCTGTTCCAACAGGACAATGCACGTCCGCATGTATCCCGTGCCACCCAACGTGCTCTAGAAGGTGTAAGTCAACTACCCTGGCCAGCAAGATCTCCGGATCTGTCCCCCATTGAGCATGTTTGGGACTGGATGAAGCGTCGTCTCACGCGGTCTGCACGTCCAGCACGAACGCTGGTCCAACTGAGGCGCCAGGTGGAAATGGCATGGCAAGCCGTTCCACAGGACTACATCCAGCATCTCTACGATCGTCTCCATGGGAGAACAGCAGCCTGCATTGCTGCGAAAGGTGGATATACACTGTACTAGTGCCGACATTGTGCGTGCTCTGTTGCCTGTGTCTATGTGCCTGTGGTTCTGTCAGTGTGATCATGTGATGTATCTGACCCCAGGAATGTGTCAATAAAGTTTCCCCTTCCTGGGACAATGAATTCACGGTGTTCTTATTTCAATTTCCAGCAGTGTACATCAGATTGAGGTAAGGATCCTCAAAACGAACGAGTCGAAAGTTAAAAGGAAAAACTGTTCTATTACCTCTGGCAGTGGAATACATGTACTGGTAGTGTTGCTGCTAATATTGTAGGGTCGGCAACATTCAGAGGTGGTAGTATGGGTCAAAGCTAAAAAAAAAAAAGTGTAGTTAAACATGGGCTGCCGGCCGTGGTGGTCTCGCGGTTCTAGGCGCGCAGTCCGGAACCGTGCGACTGCTACGGTCGCAGGTTCGAATCCTGCCTCGGGCATGGATGTGTGTGATGTCCTTAGGTTAGTTAGGTTTAAGTAGTTCTAAGTTCTAGGGGACTGATGACCATAGCAGTTGAGTCCCATAGTGCTCAGAGCCATTTGAACCATTTTTGAAACATGGGCTCTAAAATGCGTACCTGGAAAGGTATGCGCACTTGTTCAGTAGAAGAGATGTATTTCAGGCTAACGAAGATGAACAAGTCCTCATAGTTCCTCAGGTATGCATTTTAAAGCCCGTGTATTTTTTTCTGGTTTTGTCCATAGTACCACCTCCGAAAGCTGTCGACCCTATAGTCTTAACAAGAACATCAAAAGTACATGTATTCCACTGTCAGAAATAACAGAAAAATATTCATTTACATCTTTCGGATCGGTCGTCTACAGACCTGGGGTCCTTTCCTTAAACTGATACATTTATCCTTCTCTACCATCGTAGAAAGTTTATAACATCACCACGGAATCATCCCCCCTTATGCTCGTATACATAGAGTTAAAGGCGTCGCTGTCTATAACTTTGAAGCTCTGTAGCGTTGTTGAATGTCGTTTCCGGACGTGGGTTCGTATTCAAAATATTATGTACTCACTCCGCACTACAAGTCCTAGAAGTCTGTTAAGGGAATTTCGAAATATCGTTTATACACACTGCAGCAACGGTGGCGGTTGCGCCAGCTGCATTTTCTGCGTTCCAATATGATATGATACTGTGTGTTCGCGTGTGGTTTCAGCCTACCGTAGAAAGGCGTATTGATGTGTTTCGTTATGAGAGTAATAGAGGATCGAGGGTCTGAACTGGTCGGTGTGCGTAAACGACAAGACATTCGATAATAAACTAAGATTGTCGTATCGAACGTACTGAAGGTTTTTTTTTCTGATCTGGTCGACAGTGAAGAAGTGAGAAATAATATAAATTTTGCGCAAATTCATTAACTGGCAACAAAACCTAGTGGTATTTCCGAATCGACTGTATTCCGTATTAGCAGTACATTGACGTCAGCAAAATGTCCAGATGTGAGCACCTAACTTGATCCTCTAAGAAAGGAATACAAACGGAAACAAAAATCTACGGAATTTGACGATTTTAACAGAAATTTAATGTCGGGTTACCTTCCATTCGACACTGGACTCGCATTCGGGAGGACGACGGTTCAATCCCGCGTCCGGCCATCCTGATTTAGGTTTACCGTGATTTCCCTAAATCACTCCAGGCAAATGCCGGGATGGTTCCTCTGAAAGGGCACGGCCGACTTCCTTCCCCGTCCTTCCCTAATCCGATGAGACCGATGACCACGCTGTCTGGTCTCCTTCCCCAAACCAACCAACCAACCTTCCATTCGGAAAGTGGCTGGTTCAAATGGTTCAAATGGCTCTGAGCACTATGGGACTCAACATCTGTGGTCATCAGTCCCCTAGACATTAGAACTATTTAAAACTAACTAACCTAAGGACATCACACACATCAATGCCCGAGGCAGGATTCGAACCTGCGACCGTAGCAGCCGCGCGGTTCCGGACTGAGCGCCTAGAACCGCTAGACCACCGCGGCCGGCAAAGTGGCTGCACCCAGCGACTGTTATATTATTTATAAATTATAGAGCGCAGCAATCAGTCGTCCTTTTTTAGATTTTATTACGCAAATCCAGATTTCGGCTAGTAGCTAGCCATTCTCAAAGCACTATTTTCTATTCTCAATGCATTTAAGTTCAAGAACTGTGACTGACGCCCGAACAACAGGGACTTATATGCATCGAGAATAGAAAATAGTGCATTGAGAATGGCTAGCCACTAGCTGAAATCTGGATTTGCGTAATAATATCTAAAAAAGGGCGACTGGTTGCTGCACTCTATACCTTATAAGAAATTTATTGCGTCGAACTGTACTTGGTTACTATGACAAAGGATAGCATCCGACGGATGGAAAAATACAAGACGATCTCCGTGAAATAATTCCGTTCTTCGTCTTCTCCGCTTACTTGGTTTTCGGCTCAGAAAGTGTAATGATGGATGAAAATTATTAATATAATGCAGAGACATTGCAGGAGCAAGAGCAAAGTTTCTGTGCACAGTGCACTTATTGCGTGCCAAGGACAACAGGCTTGTAGTGTACTTCGATAAAACTTGGGGTTCACAAAACCACGTGAACAAATGCGTTTTGCTGTACTTCAGCCGACATAGTAGGCTGAAAATACCTGCAATTACTCTTTTTATAGCGGACCTCGGCGAGTGGGTGATAGGTAAAGCGACGAAGGGTATGTAACGGCTGCAAATAAAAAGATTTCGGGTAGTAGTGGATATTCTCGGTCGTATTAGGGCGAGCCGTCGGAACTAAAATCCTCGCGGCGGCATACTTGTACTTGCGCGGTGTTGCGTTTGAGTCTCTCATATATAAAATGCGTTCATGGATGGCGCTATACAATAATGATGTCTCACATGCAACCAAAATTAATTTTTAGGTTTCTTAACAACTTTCTCGCTGGAAGTTTCTACAAGGTCCAATAGAAGCAATTCCGTTAGCAACTACATTTTCCTCTACACAGGTGGAACACTTCACACATCTTATGATATTTTATTTTTCGTCTCGAAGTGCTTCTATGTTTTCATGATAAAGTGTGTACCACATGCATCTATAAACTTTGAGAATGTTCCTATATCTTTTTCAATCTAAATATGTCAGTGGTTCTGTTCTTTCCACATGTTGAGGTAAAAAATTATTTTTCTTCAAAACTTCTTGTAACGTTAATTTTTACTTTATTTTTTTTTTCGTAGCTGCTGGTGAGATTTTTCTTTTGGAAAGTACACAGTCATATTGTAGACTAAAAATAGGGCCATCTAAGTTTTTTCGAGATTTTCACTAAAATTTGAAATTATCACTGTCGAGTCAGTGAGATGATGATAATGATGACAATGATGTCCCTATTTTCGTGACGGCAGCTGCAGTAGGTGACAACGAGTCGGTCGTTCATACCCCATCACAGAATATGGAGGTCAGAGTTTATCCGCTATCCAAACAGGAATAGGTTGCATTCGATCGATGGTCTCAATATGCATCTCGACCTATGGTAATAATCTAAGTTACCATGGCAGCCGTGAACTACGTGAACATTATTGCGGACCATCTGTATCCGTTCATTGTTGATGCCTTTCGACGGCGATAGACCGAGTAACTAATGAGGAGGTACAGGATCAACCTGGGGAAAAAATAAATTTGTGGCACAACTTGACGAAACGTAGGAGTCGGTTGATTGGAGACATTCTGAGACGTGAAAGAATGATTAATTTGGTATTGGAGGGAAGTGAAGGAGTAGAAATTGCGACGAAATATCAAAAGATGAATGTAGTAAGTAGTTAAAATGGATGAATATTGCACTAGTTATTCGGAGATGATGAGGTTTGCACATGATAGAATAGCGTGGAGAGCAATAAGGGGCCCCCCTGAGTACTTTGCTGCAGCGTGTATGCAACATAGCGCGACTTCGATGCGGGTATATAAGCAGCGAAATGTAGGCAAGGGATTGGTATGGAATTTGTGTCTTCCCGATTTGCGTGCAGCAAATGCAGAGACGTGAAATGTGGCGATGTTATTGCCAAATGCTGAAGGACAGACACCGGTAGACATCCATCGGGGATTGACAAATGTCTATGAGGCAGCATTGTAGAAACCACCATTGTGAAATGAAAACTGATAAGGGATGCTGCTGCTCTATGATTACGCAAATCACCATAACGCAAATTTCGTAACGCAGAAGTTTTGCCAACTCAAATGGGAGACATTCGCGCACCAACTTTATACTCCTATCCCGAAGTGATCCCACGCCGTCTGTCCCTTAAAAAAGGCCTTGGAGGGTCGACAATTTCCGCCGGAGGAGGATGTGCAGCAGACAGTTACTGACCTCTTCGAGCAGCAGGACACATTGTTTTAGTAAACGGGTGTCTTCAACCTGGCGCGTGGGGGGTGACTGCCTCAACGCTCGTGGCGATTTTGCCTGAGTGGCAGGCCGATTCCGGACTGTATGACCTGAGAACACAAACTTTTTGATCGCCCTTTATACGTTAAACCAGTCTTCAGACTGAAGACTACAACAATAACAGGATAATACACTACTGGCCATTAAAATTGCTACACCACGAAGATGACGTGCTACAGACGCAAAATTTAACCGACAGCAAGAAGATGCTGCGATACGCAAATGATTAGCTTTTCAGAGCATTCACACAAGATTGGCGCCGGTGGCGACACCTACAACGTGCTGACATGAGGAAAGTTTCCAACCTATTTCTCAAACACAAACAGCAGTTGACTGGCATTGCCCGGTGAAACGTGGTTGTGATGCCTCGTGTAAGGAGCAGAAATGCGTACCATCACGTTTCCGACTTCGATAAAGGTCGGATTGTACCCTATCGCGATTGCGGTTTATCGTATCGCGAAATTGCTGCTCGCGTTGGTCGAGATCCAATGACTGTTAGCAGAATAGCGAATCGGTGGATTCAGGAGGGTAATACGGAATGCCGTACTGGATCCCAACGGCCTCGTATCACTAGCAGTCGAGATGACAGGCATCTTATCCGCATGGCTGTGACGGATCGTGCAACCACGTCTCGATCCCTGAGTCAACAGATGGGGACGTTTGCAAGACAACAACCATCTGCACGAACACTTCGAAGACCTTTGCAGCAGCATGGACTATCAGCTCGGACACCCATGGCTGCGTTCACCCTTGACGCTGCATCACAGACAGCAGCGCCTCCGATGGTGTACTCAACGACGAACCTGGGTGCACGAATGACAAAACGTCATTTTTTCGGATGAATCCAGGTTCTGTTTACAGCATCATGATGGTCACGTCCCTGTTTAGCGACATCGCGGTTAACGCACATTGGAAGCGTGTATTCGTCAACGCCATACTGGAGTATCACCCGGCGTGATAGTACGGGGTGCCATTGGTTACACGTCTCGGTCACCTCTTGTTAGCATTGACGGCACTCTGAACAGTGGACGTTACATTTCAGATGTGTTACGACCCGTGGCACTACCCTTCATTCGATCCCTGTGAAACCCTACATTTCAGCAGGATAATGCACGACCGCATGCTGCAGGTCCTGTACTGGCCTTTCTGGATACAGAAAATGTTCGACTGCTGCCCTGCCAGCACATTCTCCAGATCACTCACCAATTGAAAACGTCTGCTCAATGGCGGCCGAGTAAATGTCTCGTCACAATACGCCAGTCACTACTCTTGATGAACTGTGGTATCGTGTTGAAGCTGCATGGGCAGCTGTACCTGTACACGCCATCCAAGCTCTGTTTGACTCGATGCCCAGGCGTATCAAGGCGGTTATTACGGCCAGAGGTGGTTGTTCTGGGTAACGATTTCTCAGGATCTAAGCACCCAAATTGCGTGAAAATGTAATCACATGTCAGTTCTAGTATGATATATGCGTCCAATGAATACCCGTTTATCACCTGCATTTCCTCTTGGTGTAGCAATTTTAATGGCCAGTAGTGTAGTATATTTTTCTGTAGCGTCGAGCCTTATGCTTAGTTCGCTGCCTTAATCATGTTTTCCTATGGTAGTTTAAATTTTTTACCATACTGTCTTGTTCCCTGCTAATATGCACTGCTTGTGCCGTCTGCACTGATGGAGCCACTGCGACACCTCACCTGGTACCACCACTCGGATCGCAGACTCTCCAAACACGAGTAAATCACCTCGCTGAGCACTTCCGTCCAGCGTCTCACGGCTCGGACCCAGAGCTGGTTGACTCCGCCGTTCTCACGGTCGCACTGAACACCCGGCAAGCATTCCGGGCCGGAGCGTTAACGAGGGGGAACGGCGTGGAACCGAGAACGCGGGACGCGTACACTCGACACACAGGCTCGGCGCCAGAAACAAAAGGGACCGCCTAAATGACGATTTATTCGCCGCGTGGCCCGGCATTCCCGCCCAGCGCTTGTTTTTAAGGCCGCGGACCAGCCACGAGAGTCTCCCGCGGCGTGCGCAACACGCTGCACTGGCGGGGTGTCCCGGGCCGCGGCGTCAATTACCTCGGGGCCGGCGCACGTCTGAAAGGCTTCCAGTGTCGTCCTCGTTAAAAGTCCAGAATAACGCCTTTGTGCCTCCCTTTCTCGGAACGGGCTGCCCTCTAAGAAAAACGCTAGGCTGAATATTTGGTTTCATTAATGCTGCTGTATAAAGGCTCTCAGGGGGACAGATCCTATTATCCAGGTGGGATGCGCTTCCCCACGTTAGCTCCGGCTGTATAATTTTGTTTCGGGACGATTCAGAGACGGTTTATGAATGAGACGCTAATGATCAGGTCCGAATGCCAAACAAAAAAGTGGGTACCTTTTTATTTCAATTTTTTACTTTTCGCCTCTATACGTCTTCAGTTCAGCCACCCTCTAATACACGATGATCGGAAACAGCAGAGTGTGAGGCACATAGTTTTTTCACTTCATACTCGGTTAGGGTACACTGTCTAATCAAAAGTATATCGACAACACTATGTAATGAGGAACTGACTACTAGATTTGGAAGCAACTAACTACATACAATCTGTAACTAACTAAAAATTGCACGTTTTTTATACACTCAAGAGCCAAAGAACCTGGTACACTTGCCTAATATCGTTAGGGCTCCCGCGATCAAGCAAAAAAGCCACAACACGACGTAAAATGGTCTGATGTCTGAAGTAGTGCTGGAGTGTAATGGCACCATGAATACTGCAGGGCTGTCCATAAATCCGTAAGATTACCAGGGCGTGGAGATCTTTCTGAACAGCACATTGCAAGGTATCCCAGATAATGATCATGTCTGGGGAGTTTGGTGGCCAGCAGAAGTGTTTGTACTCAGATGAATGTTCATGGAGCCACTCTGTAGCAACTCTGGACGTATGGGGTGTCACATTGTCCTGCTGGAATTGTCCACGTCCGTCGGAATGCACAATGGACATGTATGATGATGATGATGATTGGTTTGTGGGGCGCTCAACTGCGCGGTTATCAGGGCCCGTACAAATTCCCAACCTTTGTTCAGTACAATCTCGCCACTTTCGTGAATGATGATGATGAAATGTTGAGGACAACACAAACACCCAGCCATCTCGAGGCAGCTGAAATCCCTGACCCCACCGGGAAGCGAACCAGGGACCCCGTGCTCGGGAAGTGAGAACGCGACCGCTAGACCACGAGCTGTGGACTGGACATAAATGGATACAGGTGATCAGACAGGATGCTTACGTACTTGTCAACTGTCAGAATTGTATCTAGCCGTATCGTTGGTCCCATCTCTCTCCTGCTGTACACGCTCCACGCCATTACAGAGCCTCCAGCAGCTTGAACGGTAGCCTGCTGACACTTAGGGTCCATGGATTCATGAGGTTGTCTCCATACTCGTACACGTCCATCCGGCTCGATACAATTTGAAACGAGACTCGTCTGACCAGGCAGCATGTTTCCAGTCTTCAACAGCTCAATGTCTATCTTGACGGGTCCATGCGAGGCTAAAGCTTTGCGTCGTGCTCTCATCAAGGGTACACGAGTGGGCCTTCGGCTCCGGAAGCTCATATCGATGATGTTTCGTTGAATGATTCGCACGCTGACACTTGTTGATGGCCCAGCACTGCAATCTGCAGCAATTTGTGGAAGAGTTGCACTTCTGTCTCGTTGAACGATGCTCTTCAGTCGTCGTTGTTCCCGTTCTTGCAAGATCTTTATCCGGCCGCAGCGATGTCGGAGATTTGATGTTTCACCGGTGACATGATACCCACGGTACATTCTTGAAATGGTCGTACGGGAAAATCCCCACTTCATCAGTACCTCAGATATTCTGAGTCCCATCGCTCCTGAGCCGACTATAATACCACGCTCAAGCCGTTGTAGCATCAGTAACTGATCTAACAACTGCGCCTTGCAGTTGTCTTATATAGGCGTTGCCGACCGCAGCGCCGTATTCCGCCTTTTTACATATCTCTGTATTAAAATACACATTCCTATACCAGTGTCTTTGCCGCTTCAGTGTAGAAGGATGCGGGAATACGGAGTTGTGAGTAGTGAAGCTGTAACAGGAGAATGGGCCGGTCAGGAGGCCTCAGCAACCTCGAACATGGTGTTGCCATTGGAGGTCAAGTGAGTGACAGATCCATCAGGGACATTTCAGCCTTCTAAAGCTACCTCTGTCGACGATTGCTGATGTGATGTGAGAACAGCTAGAGGAAGACCTACAGAGCTCCTTCACTGACGGACAGGGACCGTCCAGTTTTGCGGAGGTCGGAAATCAAATGAAATCATCGAAAGAAATCGCTCAGAGTTCCAAAGTGCTACCAGTAGTCCAAGTAGCACAGCCACTGTGCCCACGGAGTTAAAATTAATGGAAACAACGGTCGAGCAGCTCCTCATAAACCACACATTTCTATAGTCAGTAAGAAGCGGCGATTGAGACAGTAGAAAGTGCGACGCCACTGGCCAGTTGATGACTGGATCCAATAGAAGGGTCTGGGTTTGGCGATTGTCTGGAGAACCTCAGCTACCATCACGTGTACTGCTAACAGTGAAGTTCAAAGGAGATGGTGTTACGGTGTGGGGGTATTTTTCGTGCTTAGGGTGTAGTTCTCTTGTAAGATGGGAAGAACTATGCCCCTTACATGAAGTCATTAAAGATCACCTAACTCACGTTGAGCGATCAGTAGGGCTAAACAAAAATGACTGACAAGGCACAATCCATCTTGTAGAGGGTATAGTATGGACGTATTGGAATAATTAATGTCCGGTGATGTAAAGTAATTCACACAACATGAAAACTTTGTGGAAACACGTCGATTTACTGGAGGCTAGTTTATCCCAGGGAAGTATACGGAGTTGAACATGGCTGGCTGGGGAGCGGCGAAAGGAAGTGGCAATAGGCAGCTTAGGATGGCTCAAGCTCTGACAAACCGGTAACGGGGCGCGGCCTCCACCTGTCTTAAGATGAGTGACAGTGAGTGGGTGGTTGACCCCATGCTGGTGTACCGGGAGGCAGACGAAGAACTTGTACACCTGCTGATAAATGTCCTTCGTCCCATTTTCAGTGAAACATGCGAGAAAGGCGCGCAGAGCTATGGTGGAGCGGTCAACAGAGGCCAAAATATGCGTGTTCGTGACTATAGCAACTTCACGCTGAATTCACGGTCCGCAGAGTCTGAAGTAATCAGGTGAAGAGCGACAGAATGAAATACGCCGGTCTCCGATGGGAATGTAGGACCAAGGAATTTGAAGTACTTTCCTGGGAGTCAAAATTCCGGAAAAATTGGTGTTTGTGCAGACGCTAACCTTGATGGGTGGCCTGGGAGGAGCTAAATAGCAGAAGTTGAGAGGAAGGGAAATTTTGTGGAAATTTGTTCACTTCCCAGAGGAGGCATTGGTCGGCGCTGGGAAGCGATGCATAATTAACGCGACTTGCGCTGCAATTGGCGTAAATGATTTTGCTGGAGGGGAAACCGAGGCGAATAGCGGACTGGGAGAAGTCTCCGTAGGGGTCTTCCGTTCCCAGTTTGCCTAGAGTGCGGACGTGGCGTTCTTGACTCAGGTTGCCTGAGAAAGACTGAGCATCTCTGCAGTTTAGGTCTTACCAAATGGAACGATTGAGCTTGGAGATAGGAAGTTTTGGTTCAGCTATGTACTGAGCAAGATAGCTAGGAGTGAATAGACGAGTGCAGCCTTGCAGCACCACGAGGCCGGCCGACGTCCTCACAACGACGACGCCCCGCCACGCTGAATTCGGTGATATTGCACCCGCTCTGGCTTGAATTAGGCCACTGATTAATTTGTTGGATCATGACGGCAAAGTTTCCACGAGTATTTCATGGGCCATGTATTGGGGAATTCTTCTCGCACTTCGCATTACGCCTGGGTCAGTCGATAGGAATTACTTTTGATTTATCGCGCTTTCTCCACGTAAACGCAATTTATTACCACTGCTTGATAGGAGAGTCATGTATTGTGATGATGGAAGGTCGGGAGTTAAAATAAATTTGTGCTAATCGACTGCATCTGTTTTCAATCATGTAGTTGAAATCCCAAGTCATTTTCTTAATTAATTTTATGTTCAACATTTGCATCTGGTGTTCAATAGTTGAATATAACATCTATGTGCACCCCTTTTTAATTAAAAGTGTCAATTGTGAATCAATTAATGTCAACACTGCCACTGCAGTTCAATCAGGAGTCACAGGGCCTTATTACTTTCTTTGCGTTATCCGATATTGCGGCAGTTTTGCACTCTCCGTTGATCTGTTAGTCAATTAGCTGGGGTGAACACACGCCAAAACCAGATAAGCGCCGGCCGCGGTGGTCTAGCGGTTCTGGCGCTGCAGTCCGGAACCGCGGGACTGCTACGGTCGCAGGTTCGAATCCTCCCTCGGGCATGGGTGTGTGTGATGTCCTTAGGTTAGTTAGGTTTAAGTAGTTCTAAGTTCTAGGGGACTTATGACCTAAGATGTTGAGTCCCATAGTGCTCAGAGCCATTTGAACCATTTGAAGCCAGATAAGTGACGGGTAGGGTGTTACACTCTCAGTGCGCTTTAGAAAACGCTAAGTACGGCAGGCTACGAAGACATTTCACAGTATAGTATACTGCATACCTTAGAGCCGTGCGGTCTCAGGCGCCTTGCCATGATTTGCACACGGCTCCTCCCGTCGGAGGTTGTGAGTTAACGAGCATTTCGCTCTCATTTAAATATAAGGCCGAAAGAGTCATCCTTCAGGAATTGTGAAACGAACCCTGCCGTCGAGAACCGTGTGCCACAAAGAGCGCAGATTCACCACGAGATGGGGAAATTCACAGGCGTCTATTGTCTATTGTCTATTGAGGCCTAAGTGCTGAAGTGTGCAAGTGAGACAGACGAGAACCTACGTCATAGTGAAACGAAATAGACGGCTTTTGTGGCCAAGGAGACTTAGCAGTGTTAAATATAGCGGACCTAAGATCGGCCATGAAGGCAAACATTTATGAAAACAATTTAATTCTGTAGTAGTGCAGGGAATGAAGCCACAGTAATTTTAATCTACCATCCTAAGAAAATTTCATGGTGATCGCAATAAAACTTGAATATTGATCATATTTATAATAGTTTAGGATTTACTGTTAAAGTGAAATCAACAAGTTCTGTAACAAAGACCTGAGTGCTAAAATCTAAACGCTTTAGTCGATCTTAACGATCGACATTTCATATAGAAGCGCATCATTAAAATGACAAACGTTGTAAATATCAACTCTGTAACTTTGTTTTAAAGAAATAGTAAATTAAAATTATCAGTATTTTCAGTTAAGCATTAGATCATCATTCCCTCCACACCAAACACATTGAACGATGACAGCGTGACACCTTATTATATTCGCTCACATAGACAGGATTCGTCAAGTCGAGTGTTTCACTGTGGTGTCTTGAAACACACGTTTTCCATGCACATGTATTAAGAAATAACACGGTTTTGTAAAAAAATATTAACAATTATATAAGAATTTCAAACATTAGGCTGTATTTTTGTCAAAAAACTGATTTGGCTTTTAAACCATAGATGTCTTAAAACTGAATAAAATGTGATTTGAAAATTTTGTTTCTGCTTAGGGGATGTCTAAATTAGTCTTTCTGCCAATGCAGTTCGTATGATAGATCCCAGTACAGTGTGTCGACATTTTCTTGGCTTGTTTTCCTAGCACTTGCTGGGTAGCGGTCGCTGAAATTCGAGCTGGTAATGTGCTGATTCTTCTCGTAGCCAACTTTGGCAACCACACGGTACTATGCGGAATGAGTCTGACAGTATAGACGTCATTGTTTAATGTTGTGTTTCATTTCCGTGACATTGTGCACCCCCAGATCTGAGACAACAAGTGTTAATCATACACAGCAATGGCTAACGAGAGTAGCCCTTCTTATAGAAGTCGAAAGACTATTGGCTTCGTACTGGTATTTCCTTGTCTTTGGTTGGTACCGATCTTAGCTTTCAGTATTGCGACCAAAGACTATCATCAGTGAACGTATCAATACATTTAACCCATTTCAAATCCATTTACATATTACCGAAATGTGACAACAGGACATGGGGATCAATGTATAGTAGCTACTGAGTCCATACAAGCAAAACAGTTAACAGTCTTCATTTTACCCATCATCCAGCCTGTAGGCACAAGAAATAACTTAAACTTGTCAGTCAATAGCATCAAACAATAAACAAGAAACAATCTGTTTTGCAGTTCATTATTCTCATTTATTTTCGAGTCTTATTTTAAATTAAAGCCCTTAAGCAATATTAATTTAAAACGGCCAATTAAGAAATAATTCAGTTTTAGGAATGTTTCATAGATGTTTAAAAATTTAAAAAAATTTTAAAAACATGAGAAAAAGACTTTCCCGTAAATAATAAATCATTACAAAATCTCGAAAGAAACGGTACCATCGCCAAATCCGTTAATATTCAATAGTAAATAACCTTTTAAGAAAGTAAATCTTTTTAAATATTTTTAAAAAATACCAGACATATACCGGTCCACAAAAGGGGACGTACAATCGGGACCCAGGTGGCCCCTACTTTACGCTTCTACTAGACATTCGCTGAACATACAAGTCACTCCACAGAACAGAACGTGTAACAACAGCAAAATAGAAACCTCCTTAAATAGAGCAACGTTAATCGGTCTTAACCTTGTGACACTCTGAGAAAGCGCAAGGCACAAACTGAATACACATTATTGAAAACACTTTGCTTTTAAGAAAATGCGACCCATTATTCAAAGAAAACACACCAACTTTAGGTACTTAATGCACGGCTGAGAGGTGCTGCACCTACATCTACATCTACATACATACTCCGCAATCCACCATACGGTGCGTGGCGAAGGTGCGAGGTGCCGGGGCTATCAGTGTATTTATCACTAAATTCTACTAGAATCCACATATGTAAATCATGCTCTAAGCCCCCCCTATTCTAACTCCGACTTTTGCTGTTGCACAAGGATAAAAAAAAATACGCGAACTGACTCTAATCAACCCTGCCAGTGGAGTAGAAGAGAGTTTGGCACCTGCAATAATTTAATTTTATAAATAAGTTAAATAAACAAAGGTTTCATTTGCATAGTGAGGAATGATAGGGTTGCTCTATCGATTAACAGAATGAAAGTTCTGTCCAAAATAACAATATGATTTATTAAGACTAAACACTGAATAGTAAAAGAAACACAGGAAAATTGGCTCAAATTTGGAGATTCATACAAACACTGTAAAGGTGAAGTTGTCCCTAAACTAGATCGTGAGGTTTAAGACGAGGTGGTATGTGGAGCCAATTCCTTTCCACTCAAATCTCAAGAGAGACACACAGCTAACCCAACAGTAATTGCTGCTACTCGAAACAGAACAAAGTTAGAAAAGGATGAACAGGCGCGCTCTGCTGAGCTCTGATTGTCACCTAGGAAAATCCCTATCTGCCGGTGCTGCGGACGTACATTACCAAACGGTCTTCTTATCTCCCAGAACACGATCTGGCGTACCGCAGGCGAGGGCTGGTTGCTTCGACGTCCTCGACCGAAAGGCGACTGCCGACTCCCCACAAGAGCACCCGTACAGGCCGAACACAGAACATTTCCGCCCCCACGACAGTGGCCGAGGTTAAACGTTCCAATCAGCAACTCGAAAACCGGCGGAAATTCCACTCCATTGCCGGAGCACTACCATTCCACCAATGGAGATTCTTGGCGCCAATTTCTGTGCTGATTTTGCTACGTCACGGCGCTATGCCCTGAGCAAACCAATCACCGTTACTATTTTGCAGAAAGTGCGGGAATTTTCCCGCCACAACTGCCAGGGTACACAAGTCATTCCCACGCCTCGCTGGTAGCCCGCCAGAAAGCGTTTTCGCTAAGTTTCTCCGAAGTAACGGAACCTCTAGCCCAGCCGCTACTTCACACCCCAGCGGGCGTCTGCAAAGCATTCACTCGACTGCCTCACACACGTCGGCTTAACCCGCCTGTCACCGGACCACCCGGGTGACGAGAGACGCTGCGTGGGAAGTCCGCGTGTGAAGGAATAGCAGCCCTCCACCGCATGCAAATAGAGAGGAGAGTCGTAAGATAGAAATATGAGAGGGGGCTCATGCCACCTCTCAAAGGGTACCTCGTACCACAACTACCATCTTCTCTCCCTGTTCCACTCCCAAACAGAACGAGGGAAAAATGACTGCCTATATGCCTCTGTACGAGCTCTAATCTCTCTTACCTGATCTTTGTGGTCTTTCCGCGAAATATAAGTTGGCGGCAGTAAAATTGTACTGCAGTCAGCCTCAAAAGCTGGTTCTCTAAATTTCCTCAGTAGCTATCCACGAGAAGAACGCCTCCTTTCCTCTAGAGACTCCCACCCGAGTTCCTGAAGCATTTCCGTAACACTCGCGTGATGATCAAATCTACCAGTAACAAATCTAGCAGCCCGCCTCTGAATTGCTTCTATGTCCTTCCTCAATCCGACCTGATAGGGATCCCAAACGCTCGAGCAGTACTCAAAAATAGGTCGTATTAGTGTTTTATAAGCGATCTCCTTTACAGATGAACCACATCTTCCCAAAATTCTACCAGTGAACCGAAGACGACTATCCGCCTTCCTCACAACTTCCATTACATGCTTGTCCCACCTCATATCGCTCTGCAATATTACGCCCAAATATTTAATCGGCGTGACTGGGTCCAGCGCTACACTACTAATGGAGTATTCAAACATTACAGGATTCTTTTTCCTATTCATGTGCATTAATTTACGTTTATCTATATTTAGAGTTATCTGCCATTCTTTACACCAATCACAAATCCTGTCCAAGTCATCTTGTATCCTCCTACGTCACTCAACGACGATAACTTCCCGTACACCACAGCATCATCAGCAAACAGCCGCACATTGCTATACACCCTATCCAAAAGACCATTTATGTAGATAGAAAACAACAGCGGACCTGCCACACTTCCCTGGGGCACTCCAGATGATGCCCTCACCTCCGATGAACACTCACCATCGAGGACAACGTACCTAAACGTACCTAAATTTACTAACGGCAGCAAGCACTAATCAATGGGCGTCGTAGCGAGTCCACCTTTAGAAGCTGGAATAACAGCTCAACTGAGGTGCCTACTACCCCTTACCAAACACAGCTTTGACTTTAGGCAAGGACAGAACGTCATAGACGCCCTTCTGTAGGGCTGATCACTATCGGAGGTAATCAACGACCAGCCGGCCGTGGTGGCCGAGCGGTTCTAGGCGCTACAGTCTGGAACCGCGCGACCGCTACGGTCGCAGGTTCGAATCCTGCCTCGGGCATGGATGTGTGTGATGTCCTTAGGTTAGTTCTAAGTTCTAGGGTACTGATGCCCTCAGATGTTAAATCCCATAGTACTCAGAGCCATTTGTAATCAGCGATATTAGACTGTAAAGAGAAAAACTTCAAACAAAAGACGGTACAAGGAAAATCACAATTTTCAAACCGACCTCCGTATGAATGTAGCCAAACACTCGACGAGTAACAAGAGGCAGACAGGCAGTCTCATTAGCAAGGGCTTACTCCCACAGAAAGAGAAACCACAACGTGTGACAACATTATTTGAGTCTCTGTGACACCCTGCCTGTATACGGAACAGCGGCCAGCTCTCCCACACCTTGTATACGGAACAGCGGCCAGCTCTTCCACACGTCCCTTTGTGCTGCCCTCAGCATTTACCGTGACTCACCGTTCACCCGCGTCCTCGCCCGTTGCGCCCGCAGCTCGTGGTCTCGCGGTCGCGTTCTCGCTGCCCGACCAAGGGGTCCCGGGTTCGATTCCCGGCGGAGTCAGGGATTTTCACCTCCCTCGAGATGACTGGGTGTTTGTGTTGTGCTCATCATTTCATCATCATTCAAGAATGTGGCGAGATTGGACAGAGCAAAGTTTGGGAATATGAACGGGCGCTGATAACCGCGCAGTTGAGCGCCCCACACACCAAACATCATCGTCATCATCATCATCATCATCATCATCATCAATATTCATCATCATCATCGTCCGTTGGGTACTCCTCCTTTCCCTCCGCGCGCATGCGCTGGCACTGAACTTCCCCTGAGTACCAAAGCCGTCCTCTATTCCAGAACTAGGATTTCAACGCACCCTACCGAGCGAGGTAGCGCAATGATTAGCACACTGGACTCGTATTCGGGAGGACGATGGTTCAAACCCAAGTCCGGTCATCCTGATTTAAGCTTTCCGTGATTTCCCCAAATCACTTCATACAAATGCCGGGGTGGTTCCATGGTTCCTTTGGAAGGGCACTGCCGACTTTCTTCACCATCCTTCCCTAATCGGGTGGGACCGATGACCCCTCTGTTTGTTCCCCCCCCCCCCCGACGCCCCCCCGCCCCCCCCCCCCCCCCAAAAGGTTCAAATGGTTCTGAGCACTGTGGGACTTAACTGCTATGGTCATCAGTCCCCTAGAACTTAGAACTACTGAAACCTAACTAACCTAAGGACATCACACACATCCATGCCCGAGGCAGGATTCGAACCTGCGACCGTAGAGGTCTCGCGGTTCCAGACTGTAGCGCCGCCCCCCCCCCCCCCCTCCTCATAAATCAACCAGCCAATCAGCGGACTTTTAAACACATACTCTGGCCGTAAGTACCAGTACGGACGTATCAATAACACTTATGTCATCTTTCCGCGTGTTACGTCTTCTTTAGTTTAAGGGACCGTTGTCACACTGAACACAGCATCGTCTGATTAGCTAAATGTGATCATGTTTCGCATATATTTACGTCACAGTGAGTTTCAAAACGAACTTCGATTTTTCACGTGACTGATCTATTTTTTTCTTTTTCTATTTTTGTACGGACCAACTAGGATCACGTAACAATTTCACTTCCTCTTCTTACTTTGTTGTTTCCTATCTTCTCATTACTCCTTCATCTTCTCTCCGTGTTATCTTTCCTTTCCTTCAGTTCTCGCTTTCTCATTTCTTGTGCCTTGAAAGCCTTCTAAATTTAGTATTTTATCTTTAAAATGTTTTCTTTCTATTATTATTCTTTGATGTTGTTCGTTTCTAGTTCTTTTCTTCTTTCTGCTAGTTTTCCCATTTTAATTCGATTTCCCGGAGCCGCCGGGTAGCGCCCCGGTAGTCCCAGAGCTTGTTACACCCCTGGCTCCTAAGTCTTCTATGACAGGGAGCAGCTACTGCAGTGCAAAGCGAGCATGATGGTTTCGTGTCGCCCTCTCATTCCGTTCATACGCGCTAACTGCATACTAGCCTTGCTTTTGCGTTTTCCTTCTGTAGATCTAACTCTTTCTTTCCTTTTTTTTACAGGTACGTACAACTTAGGATTTGGCATCCAGACGATCGCCTCAGCGAACAGATTTGTATGAAATGTCCCAAGGGAACAATGGTAAGTTATTTGTTTGTATTATTACGTCATCGCTGTTTTTGCATTGACGACCTGCATTCTAGAAGTTGTAGCAGGCTGTGCAAGCTGCTAGTAATTTACAACAAAGTCATCCGATGATAACCTGTCGTTTCGATACCAGAAGCGGCTCAATACTGAATAACCAGAGTAATTAACTGTGGCTCGTTTTTGGATTAATGGAAGTAAAAAGTAGCCTGCAGTGATCGTTACAACACTAAGTAAATGCGACTTTATTTCGGTATCGCTAATAATAATTCCCTGTGGTTCAAGGCCTGCTGCAAGTCTTTCAATTGGTCGTCACTTGCGTGGCCTCAACCTATCCCAGTAACCGAATCGGGGGAAAGGGTGCCAGTGTAGCGTGGATTCCGAACCACGTGTCGTTCCTTTCACATCATTGACATGTAAAGGCCGGGTTAAAGGCGGACTGAAAAAAACCTGTGGCCTCACCAGGATTCGATCACGCGATCTTTCGGTTTCCAGACACGTACTTTACCCTGAGACCGCCAGGCCAGAAGGCGTGATTGTATGCATTCTCATTTATTGTTCCGTATCAGTTGCACATTTTTAATTAGATTACATGTTTCGATCACTCAGGATCATCTTCAGATCTAAGTAGCTGCGTCAGCAATCCGTCTTGTCTACTCAGATCACATATCAGAGTAAGGTCTTAGTTCACATGTAAATAGCGTATTACAACGTGGACCTGCAGCAATTTATTTGAAGGGTGTTAACACTGACAACAGTTAACGTAATCTACATTATTTTACGATTTACAGAGCTTGGCGCACTTGTTTATGATACTGTGTTTCTACATTGAAAAGGCTTATTTTTTATGATGACATGTATGCATGCCGGAGGATTTTAAAATTTGACATGCGCTGAAGCAAAATATAAGTGATGAATTATTTCCATCATTTTTGTAATACACTGCTGTCAAAACGACATGTCTGTGCAGTTCTGCACATATACTCTGTGCTTCATTTTTGTATTTTTTAGCTTTTGTAGTACCAGCTGAAAATGGACCAAAGGCCGAAACTGTTATTGTGAACAAATAATTTTTGCAGTCAACGGCGAATATAACATCCTTTAAAAAGTTTAACATAACTGTGAATCTTCGCCATTAGAAGATAGTTACAGCCATCTTCACAAAACTCACTTCTTATAAGAGCAATATTACTCTGCCGTATAATACGTTACTGAAAAGGTAAAGAAGTGGTGAATTTGTAACTCTGTGTCCAAGCTGTGTGAGCAGACGACATTGTTTAATATCGCCTCCACAATCTAAGGACCCGAATCAATAAAGAAAAAACCATGCCAAATATTTGCCTTTCTCAAACTTAAGATGAATTACGTGTGAGCAACCAATGCAGCGATACATTACCTGAATATCAGGATTGTGTGCTTTGATTGAAGAGTTCCTAGATAACAGAACGCAGCATGTCATTCTCAATGGAGAGATGTCTTCCGAAGTAAGAGTGATTTCAGGTGTGCCGCAGGGGAGTGTCGTAGGACCGTTGCTATTCACAATATACATAAATGACCTTGTGGATAACACCGGAAGTTCACTGAGGCTTTTTGCGGATGATGCTGTAGTATATCGAGAGGTTGTAACAATGGAAAATTGTACTGAAATGCAGGAGGATCTGCAACGAATTGACGCATGGTGCAGGGAATGGCAATTGAATCTCAATGTAGACAAGTGTAATGTGCTGCGAATACACAAAAAGAAAGATCCTTTATCATTTAGTTACAATATATCAGGTCAGCAACTGGAAGCAGTTAATTCCATAAATTATCTGGGAGTAGGCATTAGGAGTGATTTAAAATGGAATGATCATATAAAGTTGATCGTCGGTAAAGCAGATGCCAGACTGAAATTCAGTGGAAGAATCTTAAGGAAATGCAATCCGAAAACAAAGGAAGTAAATTACTGTACACTTGTTCGCCCACTGCTTGAATACTGCTCAACAGTGAGAGATCCGTGCCAGAAAGGGTTGATAGAAGAGATAGAGAAGATCCAACGGAGAGCAGCGCGCTTCGTTACAGGATCATTTAGTAATCGCGAAAGCGTTACGGAGATGATAGATAAACTCCAGGGGAAGACGTTGCAGGAGAGACGCTCAGTAGCTCGGTACGGGCTTTTGTTGAAGTTTAGAGAACATACCTTCACCGAGAAGTCAAGCAGTATATTGCTCCCTCCTACGTATATCTCGCGAAGAGACCATGAGGATAAAATCAGAGAGATTAGAGCCCGCACAGAGGCATACCGACAATCGTTCTTTCCACGAACAATACGAGACTGGAATAGAAGGGAGAACCGATAGAGGTACTCAAAGTACCCTCGTCACACTTCGTCAGGTGGCTTGCGGAGTATGGATGTAGATATAGATGTAGAATATGTTCAAGTTTTTCAAATTAATCTTTGCAAAATCATATTTCCAAAAAACAATGTCCTTTGCGTTTGCATCCCTATGTTCTGCTAGTTATAACCAGACGAGTCAGCAGCTGTCCAACACTCGACTCTCTCATCTTCTTCTCACTGAATGCTACACTGGCAACGACACAGATCACATAGCTTGTTCTCAGAACCTCTGAGGCGTAACGTATCGACTATTCAATACTTCTGTTTGGGAAATATCCAGTTTACATATACGAAGTATGACACACAGAATAAAACGAGATCTCATACCGCTTTTATAGAATACCAAAATTAAGCCAGAAACGTTACAACCTCCGCTAACAGTCTGAGGTAGGGCACCGTGTCGAACGCTTTCCGGAAGTGTAGGAATATGTCATCTGCCTGTTGCTACGCATTCACGATTTGTGGGATATTGTGTGAAAAGGGGGCAAGCTGAGTTCCGCACGAGAGATACTTTCTAAACCCCTGTTCATTTCAGGACAGAAGCTTTTCACTCTCAAGGAAACTGACTGTATTCGAACTCAGAATGTGTTCCCGAATTCTGCAGCAAATCGACGTGAAGGATAGTGGTTTGTAATTTTGCGGACCCGAACTTTTACCTTCCTTATATGCAGAAGTCACCTGCGCTTGCTTCTAGTCGTTTGGGACTTCGAGCTGGACGAGAGACTCGCGAAAAATACAAACTAAGCGAGGGACCAATGCCGTCGTGCGGTAGCGTTCTCGCTTCCCACGCCCGGGTTCCCGGGTTCGATTCCCGGCGGGGTCAGGGATTTTCTCTGCCTCGTGATGGCTGGGTGTTGTGTGCTGTCCTTAGGTTAGTTAGGTTTAAGTAGTTCTAAGTTCTAGGGGACTTATGACCACAGCAGTTGAGTCCCATAGTGCTCAGAGCCATTTGAACCATTTTTTTTTTTTTTACCAATGCCGTAGGGTTGTGGTTGTTGTTGTGGTCTTCAGTCCTGACAAGGGGAGGCCGCCAATTGTGAAATTCAGATTCGCTTCATACTGCGCATAATAAAAGCTCATGGCCAGAGGTGTAATGTGGCAAATCACCAAGATGCACTTCTCAGCCGTTGTCGAGAAAATCGACAGTTAATAGAAACCGTTGCGGTGAAATACTCTCTACGATGTATAGTTTTCTATAGCGTCGTGGCGCAGCGGTAAGTGCTTGGGTTCGTGAGTCAAAGGTCGCCGGATCGAATCTCGCGCCATGCAATTTTTTTTGTAGTATTTGTTTTTTTGTAATTCAAATATATATATATATATATATATATATATATATATATATATATATATATATATATATATATATCATGGCGTCTCTAATTCGAACGTTTGACTTACACTATACGTATTCGTTTCGGAATATCGTTTCTACGTCTTCCGTTAACTACACGTGTAAACATTATGAAGACAATTAATAACATTTGTGAAATACAACTTTGTTTGCAGAAAACATAATCATGTTCGAAGTCGCCAGTTTTTCCACGACAAACGACTTTCAACAACTCATTATATGCAGAATTGTTGCAACTGATTGCCGGGAATTTTATATATATATATATATATATATATATAAATTACAAATAACAAATACTAAAAAAAAGTTGCATGGCGCGAGATTCGATCCGGCGACCTTCGGATTACGAACCCGAGCGCTTATCGCTGCGCCACGACGCTGTAGGAAGTTACAAATCGTAGAGAGTATTTCACCGCAACGGTTTCTTTTAACTGTCGATTTTCTCGACAACGGCTGAGAAGTGCATCTTGGTGCTTTGCCACATTACACCTCTGGCTATGAGCTTTTATTATGCGCAATATGAATCGAATCTGAATTTCACAATTGGCGGCCTCCCCTTGTGAGACTGGTTTGATGCAGCTCTCCATGCTACTCTGTCCTGTGCAAGCTTCTTCATCTCCCAGTACCTACTGCAACCTACATCCTTCTGAATCTGTTTAGTGTATTCATCTCTTGGTCTCCCTCTACGATTTTTGCCCTCCACGCTGCCCTCCAATACTAAATTGGTGATCCCTTGATACCTCAGAACATGTCCTACCAACCGATCCCTTCTTCTAGTCAAGTTGTGCCACAAACCTCTCTTCTCCCCAATCCTATTGAATACCTCCTCATTAGTTATATGACCTACCCATCTAATCTTCAGCATTTCAAAAGCTTCTATTCTCTTCTTGTCCAAACTAGTTATTGTCCATGTTTCACTTCCATACATGGCTACGCTCCATACAAGTACTTTCAGAAACGACTTCCTGACACTTAAATCAATACTCGATGTTAATAAATTTTTCTTCTTCAGAAACGCTTTCCTTGCCATTGCCAGTCTACATGTTATATCCTCTCTACTTCGACCATCATCAGTTATTTTGCTCCCCAAATAGCAAAACTCCTTTACTACTTTAAGTGTCTCATTTCCTAATCTAATTCCCTCAGCATCACCCGACTTAATTCGACTACATTCAATTATCCTCGTTTTGCTTTTGTTGATGTTCATCTTATACCCTCCTTTCATGACACTTTCCATTCCGTTCATCTGCTCTTCTAAGTCCTTTGCTGTCTCTGACAGAGGTACTCTCTGTGAAACGGAAATGGGATTCCACCGGGACCTAGTGACTCATTTGTTCTCAAAACTTTTAGTTACTTCTCTACGCCACATATGCCTATTTCTATGTCCTCTATGCGGAAGTCCGTACGACAGTCAAACGACGATTGTAAGGTGGTCATAATTTCGCACCTTACAAGCACTCATCTAGATACTTTACCATGATTTACAACCGGAATTGGGTATCATTTGATAGGTTGTACATCATATATGTGATATTTAAAGACGACTGATATTGTCACGTACACCGTGTAAATAGTTGTTAACGCTTATTGCTTGAAAGGTGATGGAGTGCAAAACGGCGTAATGAGTGATTACCTATACTAGTGGAGGTTGGAACGCCAGTGGAAATGAAACGGCAGGCGAACTCAAGCGCTGGGTGGAAAAGCACGCACAGGTGTGTTAGTCCTGCTTAACACAGGAAGTAGACAAGACGGTGGACGGTCGGGGCACATGGGCGCTGAAGCACAATAGAGGGACGGCCGGCCAGTTTTGTACCGGGGGCGGAAGGATAACCGGATAATACTTCGGAAACTCAGAAAATCTTGGACGCAGCAGAGGGGAACGAGGAAGAGTCACCTTGGAAATCATGCAGGCTGGGTTATTTCCGAGGAGTTTTTCTCTGAGAAGTGTACCATGAGTATAGGTATTTCCTCGCAAACTTTCCGCACTGGACGACAGAAGACTACATATGGTTGGTCGGCATTCGGAAGAATCTGTAGAGAGGGAGAATATTCCGTGGTTTCGAGAATATGATTCGCCTTCTGCATTTACGAGGGAGGGGAACCGAGCTTTGCTGGGAAGCCAGCGGTCTTTCGTTTTGAGCGCCCATGTCGTACACACGGTCGCTCAGTATCAGCTTTTGTTGGTACGCACGGACTTGCTGTCTTTGCTCTCAGGAGACTTTATAGTTAGAACAGTTAGGAACTGTACTGTTGCGAACCTATACGATTCTGGACTTCACCCCCAGGTTGGGAGACTTCCTTGAGTACGCAACGTTCAGTAATTAAGAGCACTTCTTCTGCCTTACTTACGTTGAGACGTTATCTGAACTCCGATCTTGTGGCTGGGAGTACGCGTTTCTAGTCTGTAGAACATAGAGAGGAGAAGACATTATTATATTATATAAGTCAGAGGACCGTCCTGTGCTGTCCTAGCGTTTGAAAGAGGTTTTATATATATATATATATATATATATATATATATATATATATATATATATATATATATATTGTGGCTGGAGTTCTTCCGTCGTCGCAGACGTGTACGAGAGCCATCACTCTGGTGCGCCGCTCACAGGACATACATTAATATTGCTAATTGCTTCGGCTTATTGGGCCTATAAAGCTAAACAGCTGTGATCACGTAAATTTTATTTCCACTGAGGTTGCACACCACTGTAGATCATCTTTATAAGTAGTGTCTTCTAGTGTTTGGTACGTAGATGATGTCAGTCGCCTCGCGTTATTTATGTTAGATAGCGCGGCCATAAAAGGGGCAGATTTGGGTAATTGATCAATCGTATTAGTTAGGTTCATTTGTATCCCTTTATGTTCATTGGACATTGATATATAAACATTTGTAATATAAAGGGGTTTCAATCTACAATAAATGTATAAGTGGGAACAGCATTTATGGTTTGGAAGTTACTAGTTCCCTTACTCATTCATTTATGTTTATGTTGTAATTTATATCTTAAAGTGCAAGAATAGCCATTGAGAGATCCTAAGCCCGCCCGGTTAGCCGAGCGGTCTCACGCACGGCTTTCCAGAGCAAGAAGGAGCGCCTGGTCCCCGGCACGAATCCTCCCGGTGGACTTGTGTCGAGGTCCGGTGAGCCGGCCAGTCTGTGGATGGTTTTTAGGCGCTTTTCCATCTGCCTCGGCCAATGCGGGGTGGTTCCCCTTATTCCGCCTCAGCTACACTATGTCAGCGATTGCTGAGCAAACAAGTTCTCCCTGTAAGCGTACACCACCATTACCACGCAAACATAGGGGTTACACTCGTCTGGTGTGGGATGTTCCCTGGAGGGGGGTCCACCGGGGGCCAAACCGCACAATAACCCTGGGTTCGGAGTGGGGTGGCGGAGGGGTGAAGTGGACTGCGGTAGTCGTCGTGGGGTTGTGGACCACTGCGGCTGCGGCGGGGACGGAGCCTCTCCGTCGTTTTTAGGTCCCCGGTTAACATACAATACAATACAATACAAGAGATCCTAA
Organism: Schistocerca nitens; assembly: GCF_023898315.1. Lineage (NCBI taxonomy): Eukaryota > Metazoa > Arthropoda > Insecta > Orthoptera > Acrididae > Schistocerca > Schistocerca nitens. The sequence goes on from NC_064622.1 coordinate 266,270,560, forward strand.
GATCTGCTTCAGCGGGTAGTCAAACAGGGCCTAATCTTCATTTTCGCGTTCAGTATTTCAGTTGCGCACATACGTTTACCTCCGCCTGGTGTAGCATATTGGACGGTATAAGTGAAATTTGAAACTTCAGCTTACCTTTTGTTATCTTCTATTGCCGTACCAGACTTGTCGACGAGTGACTGGACAGAAGCCTTCGATGCACTTAGTTATTTTACGTTTGACCAGAATTTTCACGGTTTCTCGGCGAGATCTTCCGCCAAGATATGATGATGGAAGCAAAACAAAGTCGTGAGGACAGCTGCGTTCTTCAAACGCCAGTGAATGGGAGCCAGCGTAGGTATTTCCAGTTCTGGAGATCAGAGGACCGGAAATATGGGGCGATTCAAACCCGTCTGATTTGACTGTAGGCACACCAGCATTCACTGCTAGCGCTGTTAACGAGTCATACAGAAGGGTTCCAGTGGAGTGTGTGAGACGGCTGCATATCTGAGGAGCAGGGGCGGCATTCCAGACCGGTCGCAGCCTCGCCCTTTCTCCAGGCCAGCGGCGCAGGAAGCTGGAATTACAGGCGCGTCCAGCGAAGGCACTCCCACGGCTCCAGGGCCTCTAATTACCGCGTCCGTTTTATCGCGTGTCGCAGCTGAGTTATGGAAGCCGAGGCCGGTCGGCAGCTGAGCGTCTCCCTTTTTGTGGCTCTGTTTGTCTCTCTGGAAGCGTGTGCGATAAATCACCGGGGTGCCATTACTTTTGCGGCACGGTGAGTCCTCCGTGTACTCACACGAGGAACAGGAGTTGCGGGGCTAATAACCAATAACACGGTTACGCTGCTTCGGGCATGTTCATCCAAGACCGAGCAGGAGTGAAGATTAACGGTTGGAGGAGAGAGCGGAGGCCGAGCGGAGAGGGGAAGAACTAGGGAGGGGGAGGTGGAGTGGCAAGGACAGAGAAAGGGATTGATTCGGAGTTAATATTAAATTCTGGTATGATTTATGCGATTTAGTCAAAGATCCTGATGGATTAAAACTCTCTGCTGGGCTCAATCCGTGTGGGAGGTGGGAGGTGTGGGGACGAGGAGGAGTGGGGAGCGACGGGCAATGATCCCACCAACTGAGCTACCCCCTCGTACCCATCACTCGTGTCAGCTGACACAGAGGATTCGGAGCGAAATTCATATTCCTGACCAGCCTTTCAGATATAGGATTTTGTGTGTTGTGGGAGGTGACGGGGGTTGGGGGTGAGGGCAGCAGCGGGCAATGACCTCACCAACTGAGCTCCACCCCCTCCACAATCTGAACATACAGAAACAGTAACGGTGTGTGTTGAGAGACTCAATGCAAGACGTGTCCTACTAGGTGACCACCAGACTAACAGAAATGGACAAACACTTCGTGACGTAATAACGACAGAAAACATATGCAGACTTACTCTCTTCACGCCAACATTCGTAGAGAACAGAAGCCACTCGGTCCCTGGCTACATCCTCTGTAAGCGTCGAGGACTACATGACAGACCCCAGAACTAGCGTCTGCATCACTAGCGACCATCTCCCCATCCTTTCCACAACAACAGCCATAAATCCACCCGAACTTCCCTCCATCATCAGAACCATTCAGACTATGCCAGAACAGACTGGGAAACATACAACAGACTCGTAAAGGATGAGCTAGACACCACTGACATAATAACTGACGAAGACAACCTAAATTCATTTAACATACTGGAAATAGCCCTTCAGTGTGCAGAGGATGAAGCCATCCCCACCAAAACCATTAATATGAAGACCTTGCAGCTCTCTAGAATGAAATTACAATAAAATCAATACCATTAGCTGCTCACAGGCGTTGATATGCATCAACGGGGACAGTTGAAAATGTGTGCCCCGACCGGGACTCGAACTCGGGATCTCCTGCTTACATGGCAGACGCTCTGTCCATCTGAGCCACCGAGGGCACAGAGGACAGTGCGACTGCGAGTAATGGGTATAACGGCAGGGGCACTACGAATGTAGTATGTGGACTGTAAGTTGAGAATGTGGATCTCACGGGGAGCGTGCCGGCGATAAGTTCCTGCTGTCTCGCTGTCCTTTGTGTCCTCGGTGGCTCAGATGGATAGGGCGTCTGCCATGTAAGCAGGAGAGCCTGGGTTCGAGTCCCTGTAGGGGCACACTTTTTTTAACTGTCCCCGTTGATGTATATCAACGCCTGTCAGCAGCTAATGGTATTGATTTAATTGTAATTTCAAGACCATTAGTAGTTGAAAGCCCACCTTAACCTGACATCCTCAGACTAATCAAGAGACAAAAAAATGACTTTACAACGGTGACAAACGTACTAAAAACCTGGACTTAAAACCCACTTGGAACAGACTAAATGCACCATTAAGGCAAAAAGTGTTAGAACATAGACAAACTGAATGGGATGCGAGTTGCTGCAGACTAGTCTACAGGGATTGGAGAAAATTCTGGACAAAATTAAAATACTGACCGGACAAAGATAAACGCACAACAGCAAACCAATCATCAACAACTCCCCGACAACAAACGACCATGAAAAGGCAGAATCATTCCACAGAGTCCTCGAAAAAGCCCATTTCTTTCCTAGAAATGACAAATTTGACGACAGCTTTAAAATTAGGGCAGAAATAGAACTACCAGTCTCATTACAGGTCAAGAATTGCGCCATCTGAAGAAGAAACCAAACATACCCAAGACATCACCGATCTTGAAGTAAGACGGGCAGTAAACCAAGGACGGAACTCAGACCCTGATCATAACGGCCTCAGAAGACTTCATCTCACAAAAGTTCCCCTCACAGTCATCGCACCCCTCCAAACTGCCATATTCAACTACAGTTTAAAAACCTACACCATCCGGAAGGTGTAGAGAGAAACAAAGGCCATAATGATTCCGAAAATTAACGAGAGAAACAAACACCATAATGATTCCGAAAATTAACAAACCCACGACCGACCGCAAATCACACTAGTCAAATCTCACTAGTTGACGTCATAAGCAAAATCTTTCTAAGTATTATAACCGACAGACTCAATAGATATGTTGATAAAATGGACGTCTTACCCCTCTACAAATACCACTCAACCTCTGACCACCTACTAAAACTGACGTAACCAAAGCGATAAACATAGGTCACCGCTAGCTCACTCGCTGTCTTTCTAGGCACAGAGCGTGCTTTTGACATTTGCGGGATGATCTACTATATAAACTAATCACAATAGGCATTCCCCTAAAACAATCCGACTCATCAAATTCCTGCTGGCAAACAGACAATGTAGACTGCATGTGAACAAAGCAACAGCAGATACGTTCACATCCCAAGCAGTAATGGCACAGGGTGGCATAATATCCCCTTTACTCTACTCTCTCTACACAATGGACATACCAACGACCGACAGACAGAAAGAGTGAAAGCGTTCAACTCAGCTTACTGGTGCTCTGCGGCCTCCACTATCACCATGCAAACAGATGACTACCATAACAGTCTACAACTCTGGATGCAAAAATGGAGAATAAAACCGAATGCAAGCAAAACCCAAACCATACTATTCAGATGCAGAAACATCTCTCAAAAAGAGAGACAAGAAACAGACCTCAGGCTCATCTTATCTGACACTCCTCTCATACTGACAGACTCGACCTAATATATCGGAGTACATGAAGCCAAATTTCTAAACATGAAAACTTACACCCAGTACATACTTGACAAGACCCGGCGAAGACAGTCTCCCATCAGACTAGTACTTGGTCGCTCTCATGGTTGTGCTGACACACCAGCCACATAAACGTTCGAAACATTTATCAGACCAGAACTCTCATGAACCACTATCACTAAACTCTTCCACGACAGAAGGCCAAGTCACACTGGAGAACAGAAACCCCCTCCAACATCGTCTACGAAACAGCAGCGATCATACTCATACAAACACGACTCACCGGCTTCAGGGCAAGATATGGCATGCATATACTACACAAGAGACCAGACATGAAGTACATCGTCACCACAATACCGAGAACTAATACAAAACACAAATTAAATATGCATACGACCCCTCCCCCCCCCCCCCAAAAAAAAACAGTAATCAAAAACACACGTAACCTATTCCCACACCTAGCCAAGCAAGAAACAACGAGGTTACAACTCCAACCCAAACCACCCCATCTACTTGAAAGACCCTAACCAGATAACAATGCCCGGCCGAAGTGGCCGTGCGGTTAAAGGCGCAATAGTCTGGAACCGCAAGACCGCTACGGTCGCAGGTTCGAATCCTGCCTTGGGCATGGATGTTTGTGATGTCCTTAGGTTAGTTAGGTTTAACTAGTTCTAAGTTCTAGGGGACTAATGACCTCAGCAGTTGAGTCCCATAGTGCTCAGAGCCATTTGAACCATTTTTGAAGATAACAATGAAGATAGCGACGCAGACCCAGACGAAAACGAAAATGCCTAAACAAACACAAGACAGACGTCAACACTGTAACAACCACCTTCGATTAGGTTAATAGGTCCACGGAAGTCGCTAATCGGAAAAACCAAGAAAAGGACACACATCAAATGGTTCAAATGGCTCTGAGCACTGTGGGACTTAACATCTGAGGTCAGCAATCCCCTAGAACTTAGAACTACTTAAACCTAACTAACCTAAGGACATCACACACATCCATGCCCGAGGCAGGATACGATCCTGCGACCGTAGCGTTCGCGCGGTTCCAGACTGAAGCACCTAGAACCGCTCGGCCACAAAGGCCGGCGGACACACATCATTACTGCTTGAGACCACAGGCAAAGCACAGGAATAAACTCAAAATCTGTAATAAAAACATAAAATGAATTTAAAGCGTATCCATAAGATAGAAATATAAAATCTAAAATCCCTCTCGTATGTATTCTGCACAGCAAAGGCACAAACGCTGGCCGGGGTGGCCGAGCGGTTCTAGGCGCTACAGTCTGGAATCACGCGACCGCTACGGTCGCAGGTTCGTATCCTGCCTCGGGCATGGATGTGTGTGATGTCCTTAAGTATGTTAGGTTTAAGTAGTTCTAAGTTCTAGGGGACTGATGACCTTAGAAGTTAAGTCCCGTAGTGCTCAGAGCCAAAGGCACAAACAATAATTATAAATGCAATAACAAAGACAAAAAAAGCTGAGAAAGCAATCAAAACAAACAAAAAATTGTATATAGTTTTAAGACTAGTTACAGCGAAGCCATAAATTAAAACAGTGGGGGAAAGTTTGTGGAAGGGGGAGAACTAGGGAGGAGGAAAGAGAGAGGCAGGGACAGAGTGAGGAATTGGTTCGGAGTTAAACTTTACTTCTGATATGACGAATGCGATTTAGTCAAAGATCCTGATGGATTAAAACTCTGTAACGGACCGTGTCCATGTGGCAGGTGGAAGGGTGGACGGGGGGCGGGGGGGAGGGGGAGAGCGAGGAGGGAAACGATGGCAGTGTTCTCACCAACTAAGCTACGCAGTCGCATCTATTACCCGTGTCAGGGCTTCAATGTGAAAGCAACTCTCTGTCAGCGTCCAAACCAGGCGCATTGATTGACATAGAGGACTCGGAGCCAGAGTAATATCCCCGACCAAGCATTCAGATATCGTATTTCTGTGTTTCTCGTAAGCAGCTTGAGGCGCGTCCCTTAGGGAAGGAAACCACCGATTTCAAATGGTTCAAATGGCTCTGAGCACTATGGGACTTAACATCTATGGTCATCAGTCCCCTAGAACTTAGAACTACTTAAACCTAAGTAACCTAAGGACATCACACAACACCCAGTCATCACGAGGCAGAGAATACCGATTTCCTTCAACATACTTCTTTCTGCAACGAATAAACAGTATTTCTTCCTTTTTTACCCAATCCGCTGTATTTGTTTCCCGCTAGTAGTAATCTATTTTAAAGCCAAAAGGCTTCGTAATAAGGAACGTAGTGTGGTAATCGATATATTACACATTCATGAATGTAAAAAATGGTTCAAATGGCTCTGAGCACTATGGGACTCAACTGCTGAGGTCATTAGTCCCCTAGAACTTAGAACTAGTTAAACCTAACTAACCTAAGGACATCACACACATCCATGCCCGAGGCAGGATTCGAACCTGCGACCGTAGCAGTCCCGCGGTTCCGGACTGCAGCGCCAGAACCGCACGGCCACCGCGGCCGGCAGGAAGAGTTAAGAAACAGTAGTTGACATATACTGAATGCTGAAGATTAGATGGGTAGATCACATAACTAATGAGGAGGTATTGAATAGAATTGGGGAGAAGAGGCGTTTGTGGCACAACTTGACAAGAAGAAGGGACCGGTTGGTCGGACATGTTCTGAGGCATCAAGGGATCACAAATTTAGCATTGGAGGGTAAAAATCGTAGAGGAAGACCAAGAGATTCAGAAGGATGTAGGTTGCAGTAAGTACTGGGAGGTGAAGAAGCTTGCACATGATAGAGTAGCTTGGGGAGCTGCATCAAACCAGTCTGAGGACTGAAGACCACAACAACAATAGTTGACATATGCTCTAGTGCCATAATTTTAGATAATGACATTAATAATAAACACCTTTGGTAGTTCATAAAATAATATTAAAATTCATAAAACAATAGCTAAAGAAGCCAGAATGCAAGAAAACATAGTGCTGCACATAATCAGCTTGTGGCTATACGGCAGCTTGTTTTGAACAGTAGTGCTACTGACAACATGACTCGTGCATATGATGTTATTTGTATATATTTGACGATTCTTGTGCTGATTTCTGCATTTAACATTTAAAGATGGCACTATGGCTGCAGAACATTAGGACTTTGTTTTTATAAAACAGGTATGCCTCTTCATACTTAAAGCGCACAAATGCATATATTTGTCAGTAGTACTTTTCATTATGGTCTATTTATTGTTTTTAAGCTGTAGACAATCAGCGAGTATATTTCCAGAATGAGATTTTCACTCTGCAGCGGAGTGTGCGCTGATATGAAACTTCTTGGCAGATTGAAACTGTGTGTCCGACCGAGACTCGAACTCGGGACCTTTGCCTTTCGCGGGCAAGTGCTCTACCATCTGAGCTACCGAAGCACGACTCACACCCGGTCCTCACAGCTTTACTTCTGCCAGTATCTCGTCTCCTACCTTCCAAACTTTACAGAAGCTCTCCTGCGAACCTTGCAGAACTAGCACTCCTGAAAGAAAGGACACTGCGGAGACGTGGCTTAGCCACAGCCTGGAGGATGTTTCCAGAATGAGATTTTCACTCTGCAGCGGAGTGTGCGCTGATATGAAACTTCCTGGCAGATTAAAACTGGTAAAGATGGTAGAGCACTTGTCCGCGAAAGGCAAAGGTCCCGAGTTCGAGTCTCGGTCGGGCACACAGTTTTAATCTGCCAGGAAGTTTCAGCGGGTATATTTGTTTGCCCATTTCTGCTGCAGATCTGATGATGGTCATTATAGACCGATCCGGTAATCTGTTAACAAAAAGTTTGTGACCATAGACGTAAATTAAAGGAAACTTGTTATATATGCTATCTGATCGAAAATATCCTGATACCGTCTGTAGGAAGCAATTTACCTCTAGATGACACGCCTGGCGGACCTGCCAGTATAAAACAAGGCGGGGAGTGTTGTGTTGTCAGCAGAGATGTAATGGCAGAATAGGTCGTCCAGGAGGGCCAGGTGGCTTCGGAAGTTGTCCCGTCATTGGCTGTTGCCTGAGTAACAGATCCATCAGGGACATTTCAACCATCCTACAGCCACCCACGCCGACAGTTGGTGATGTGGTTGTGAGGTGGAAACGCGGAACAACCACTGCTGAACCAAGGCCATGCAAACCTCATGTACTGAAGGGAAGGGCCCGTGGAACATGGCAGAGGATGGTTGTAAAAATCGCAAGAAATCAGACGAACGAATCACTCGTGGTTTCCAGAATGCTGTCAGCAGCCCTGCGTAGGAAATTAAAACGAGCGCGGTAGAATGGTCGAGCAGATTCTATAAGCCTCGCATTTCTCTAGTCAGTGTTGCTCCAGGTGGTTCAAAGAGTGATGCCAATGAATTGTGGATTAATGGAAACAAGTGATTCGAAGTGATAAATTACGTTACAATGGCGACTTGTTTCTTGATGACGTGAAATGATGATGAGGACGATACAGCACCCCGTCCTCGAGTGGAGAAAATCCCTGACGCAGCCGGGAATCAAACCCGCTCCCCTTCGGTTGGCATCCAGCCACGCTGACACCACAGATATTGCATGGGGGCTTAACTATAATAAAATGCAAATAATTTTAATTTTTCGTTTTAGTAGCTGTATGTCCGATTACGTAGTCCCGTAAACGGTAGGCCCTGACTAGTATTATTACGCAATCTGACTGCATAGAACAACAACAAAGAATGAAATGGAAATTTTCATTAACACAATTAATTAATTAAGTCCCCAGCAACTATAAAACCTACGAAACCAAAGCACAAGTGTAACTGTTCTGTGTGTGGAAGTATGACTCAACATACGCATCTGGCACGGTTCTTCTTCAATAACACAAGAAATTTTAAATATCATTTATACTGAATTAATTAAAGAAAATAGAAATACTATAATTACGCAATAAACCCAGAATTACACTCTAATACAAGAACACAAGCCAGATGCTTTGTTGACTGAACCTGTAATGACGCATTATTTACAACATTAAAATAATGAAAAATAAATCAAGTTTTGTTACCTTCATATATTGATGAAAACCTCTCAAATCATTACAATATCTCCATTAGAACAACATGTGCTATCTATTCCATCAAACAACTGCATAAGACATGGAACAAACACTTTTCACTACGACATCTCAGCGAGCACACTCCTCCGCTACCTGTCAATAACCACTGCCTACTACGAGTTCTCGACACGCACTGCCCACTACATCTCAATAATCACTGCCAGTGGAGGCGGCGGAACAATACTCTCTAGCGCGATCTCTGGCGCTGTGGCTCAGTGTAGCCACCTTTCAATATCGAAGCAGGCAGTAATAAACAGCGCTTACACAAGCAGCAGGAGGTGATGTGAGCAGAGCAGTCCGGCCCACGCTATAGCACGTGCTGACAACTTTGGAGTAAAACACGAAAGTGATGCCGTGTCGCACATGCGCGGGAAGGTGCGCTCGGCTCAGCCAAGTCATAGATTCGACAGTCGTAATGCACAGTAGAGTGTCCAGTTACAGTAAATTAAAATTAAAAATACCTGCTAGCAAAGAAGGTAGGGGAATATCTGTACAATAAAACACTGATACAGAAAACATATTAATAAAAATGGCGTGAATTCCCGTAACACTGATAGTATACCGTGCGGACAAACATTTGCAGTCATGTACATCTAAATAAAAAGTTAACACACATTACAATTTGTGAATGAAGACATGTTACTGGAACATGTAGCCTCCTATTGAAATGAAAATAAATAAAACAATAGCATTGTCTCCAGCCCATGTCCATAGAAGAAAAAATTACAGTTGAGTTCAAATGGCTCTGAGCACTATGGGACTTAACATCTGAGGTCCTCAGTCCCCTAGAACTTAGAACTACTTAAACCTAACTAACCTAAGGACATCACACACATCCATGCCCGAGGAAGGTTTTGAACCTGCGACCGTAGCGGTCGCGCGTTTCCAGACTGAAGCGCCTAGAACAGCTCTGCCACAACGGCCGGCTGTTGAGTTAACCATCGAGTATTATACACTAGACTCTTGCTAATCCGGCCATTCCTGGCACATATGGTGCCAGATTAGCGGAAGTGCCGGATTATTGAGTGTCTGATATTTATCTTATTCACTTATTTTGTTTTTTTATTTATTTTGAAAACATAGAGGATATAGTGTACTGTACTATATTAAACCGGAGGATACAATTTTAAAACATAGAGGATATACTTTATTAAATCCAAAAATACATTAATTTTCAAAGAAAACTTAGGCCATGAGTGTATACTGTACATAATTATACAGTCGTATCACTCACTATGAAACAGGTCCCTAATTTTTAACTGTCGCAATGATGATACCCGACGGTGGCATAAATTATCACGCATCCGCTTTACAAGCATTACATCGTAACATCGGTACTGCATGTATCTGGTTGTTTAATCTACTCCTAGAAGACCTCGGCAGCTTCAGCATCAGCAGTGGGAGAAATCTTCACGATCTCTCCTCCTGTGTCCTCTTCTTCATCAGTTTCATCATTACTTTCTTGCAAGCTGTTGATTATTTCTTCATTTGTTAAAGTTTGGTCCGTATCACAGTTTTCCTCATTCAGTCACTTAGTAGCATCTTCATCATCAATTTCTTCTCCTCCTGGAAGGTTGTGGAATATGTCAGTGTACAAAGTAATTGATAATTCCGAATTGATTGACTCATCGCTGTCATTCACTACAGGTTCCAACTCGGCATCAATGGATGGCCACAATTTCCTCCAGCTCTTCATTATGGCTGGCTGCGGTGGTCGAGCGGTTCTAGGCGCTTCAGTCCGGAACCGCGCGACTGCGACGGTCGCAGGTTCGAATCCTGCCTCGGGCATGGATGTGTGTGATGTGCTTAGGTTAGTTAGGTTTAAGTAGTTCTACTTTCTAGGGGACTGATGACCTCAGATGTTACGTCCCATAGTGCTCAGAACGATTTCAACAATTTTTTTCTTCATTATGCTAGCGCTCTCCGCTTTATCCCATGCTTCGGCTGCTTGGAAAACAATATCACGTATGTTAATTGCTTTCCACGCCTTCAGCATAGTCTCGATAGAGTCGTTTTCACTTTCGTTAGGCAACGAGACGAGAAGTGAATGTCAATATTGACGTGTAATTGATTCCAAAATTCCCTGATCCATGGGCTGAATTAGGGCCGTCAGACTGAGTGAGAGAAAGAGTGCCTGTACGCACTTTACAACATCTGGAGCATGACTGGGAGCATTTGTCAATTATGAGGATAACTTTCAGTGGAAGCTTTTTCTTCTTTAGTTGTTTTTTCACTGCTCGTGCAAACGTTTCGTGGAACCACCGAGACAATATTTGTCTGTCCATCCACGCTGAGCCCAATACTGCACTGGTAGAGTATTTGAAAATAACGTGGATGTTGGGATTTTCCAATGATCATAAGCGGTAGTTTTTGACTCCCATTTGCATTACAACACGCCATTAATGTTACGCGCTATTTCTGATGCTTGTAAACACGAGTTTCCTTTTCCTTCTTGGCAGCTAATGTTTTTGACGGAAGACCTTGCAAAAGAGTCCGGTTTCATCACCATTAAACAAGGCATCAACAGTTAAATATTCTTCCTCTATGGTCTTCCGTATCTTACTTACAAACTTATCAACATCCTCATCGTTAGCTGAGAGACTTTCCCCGGCGACTGTCATCTGCCGAATGCCACGTCGTTTTTTCCAGTTTGATAGCCAACCTTCGCTCGTTGCAAACAGTTTACTACCGCCAAATTGTTAAACGCAGCGGCTTTTTCCTTTATAATCGGGGCGCTGACTGGAATTCCTTTACTGCGTTGTTGTATGAACCATATATAAACAGCTACGTCGATTTCTTCATTTTCACTCTTTCGCATAAACTTCCGTTTTCTCAACTCAAAAAAATGGTTCAAATGACTCTGAGCACTATGGGACTTAACATCTTTGGTCATCAGTCCCCTAGAACTTAGAACTACTTAAACCTAACTAACCGAAGGACATCACACACATCCATGCCCGAGGCAGGATTCGAACCTGCGACCGTAGCGGTCGCGCGGCTCCGGACTGAGCGCCTAGAACCGCGAGACCACCGCGGCCGGCTTTTCTCAACTCACTATCCATTTGTGTTGAGTACGGTCGAATAACATCTTCTTTCTTTTTGATGTCATAAATAGTTGCTCGTCCAACATTGAACTCAGCAGCAATGGCTTTCTGTGAAGAAACCGGGAGCTATGTAAGATTAAGATCAAATCATGTAGTGCATTAGCAAGTTGCGAAGGGTGCCCGAGTGTTTGGTAAACCAGGAACGTATGCGTGCAGCCTTGTGAATATGGCTGTTGTCATCTTGTAAGACGAGTGTGTCCACAAGCTAGTGATCATGACGATATATAAGGGAGGGCAACATTTGGTCGCGAAAATGTTGAAACTATCATCCTGGTGCATGTATTTGGTATCCCGAATGAGTGGACTTAAATTATGGTGCGAAATACGTGCCCTAAGCGTCACAAAATGACCCCTGTGCTGAACTACGCCCTCTACACTCTGCAGTTTAACGATTTAGGAGTGGGACGTCCGTACACTCGACGCAGCGCATCATTTGAAAAGAAGCAAACCGCAACCATCAGACTACTCAACACGTAACCAGCCTACTACACTGCAGTTCCTGTGTTATTCGCCCAATTGAAGAAGTGTAGTTTTTCCGATGCCTGCAGTTCCTTCACTCTTTCGCTAGGAATGTGGTCGAGATGCACTAGCATTTACCGACAATAGCATCTATCAGATATCATTGGAACAGAGGAAAGATCCACGGGACTGGAAGAAGGCCCAGGTCATAGCAATCTATAAAAAGGTAGAAAATCGGATGCACATAATTACCGGCCAATTTCACTGACGTAGATTTGTTGTAGAATCATGGAACATATTTCGTGTTCAGATATAATGACCTTTCTAGACTCTGAGAAGCTCATCTGCAGAAACCAGCACGGCTTTAGGAAACAGTGGTCATGCGAGACACAGCTGGCCCTCTTTGTGCATGATATACAACAGGCTCTAGATACCGTCTCCCAGGTCGATGCCATATTTCTCGACTTTCGAAAGGCGTTCGACTCAGTTCCGCACTGTCACTTGCTCCAAAAAGTGCGCGCTTACGGTCTATCCGATAACATATACGGTTGGGTAGAAAGTTTTCTAACAGACAGAGAGCAGTTTGTCGTCCTGATTGGGGTGACTTCAACAGAAACAAGCGTAACTTCAGGTGTGCCCCAAGGCAGAGTAATAGGTCCGCTGCTTTTTACGATTTACATAAACGATTTGGTTGATGGTATTGACAGCGGAATTAGATTGTTTGCCGGTGACGCTGTAGTCTACAGGAAAGTAGTATCACACGAAAGTTGTGAACAAATCAACGAGGATTTGCAGAAAATAAATACGTGGTGTAATGGCTGTCAGTTATCTCTCAATATTAGTAAGTGTAACCTACTGCGTATAAAAAGGCGAAAATCCCCATTAATGTACGAGTACAAAATAAATGCCCAGTCTTTGGAGGTGGTAACATCCTTCAAGTATCTGGGTGTGACTATTCGAAATGATCTCAAATGGAATGATCAGATCACACAAGTAACGGGCAAGGCAAACTCTAGATTGCGGTTTATCGGCAGAATCCTGAAGCGATGCAGTCCTTCAACAAAGGAAATTGCTTACAATACGTTAGTACGTCCAGTCTTATTGTTCGTCTGTATGGGACCCTTACCAGTTGGGTCTGATTCAAGAAATTGAGAAGATCCAAAGAAGAGCGGCAAGATTATTGAAGTACATTCAGCCATCGCGAGAGCGTTACAGATCTCAATGAAACTTTGAAGTGGGCCACACTTGCAGGTAGACCACGGGCTAAAGGGAAGGGGCTGCTCACTTAGTTCCGAAATTCAATCTTCGCCGAGGATGTAGAGCACATATTATTACCACCAACTTCCAAATCCCGCAATGATCACCATTCAAAGATAAGGGAAATTACAGTTCGTACTGAGACGTTCAGTCGTTTATCCGTCGCTAGATCCGCGAGTGGAATGGCCGGGGGGGGGGGGGGGGAAGGGGGGGGGAAATATGACTTTGGCGCGAATTGTGCTCTCCGCCACACACCGCTTGGTGGCTAGCGGAGTGTATATGTAGGTATAGCAATTTCTGTCGGGTTTGAAACCGACTGTCATTGAAAAGTCGTGGTAATCGTCACCAATTCTTGTCTGTTATGATTCTTTTACTACTATTTTTATTCCGCCATGTAACATGGCTGTGATTGGAGAACCATTCGTTGCGGACATGAACACGTCACGTGGAGACACTGTGACGTTACTGCCACATATCGCTATGCGATTTGTATTCATTTCAGGCCCAGCATATTTTTTCACTTTATATTGGTGACTGTTGGGCTGTGTGTGGGGAGGAAGGAACTTCGAATTAGGCTGGCAAGGCCTGTTATAGACACAGAGAGCTGTCGGAAAATCTCATTGCGTCAACCACGTCACCGTTGTGGGAGGTCGAAACACGGCGTCAGTCTGAACACTTGGCGCCTTCGCCCTTTGCTTGTTGACATGTGGTGCCAAGGAGAGCGGCTACGTCGCGTCGTCTAAATCTACACCTACATGTATATATATTCCTCAAGCCACCGTGTGGTGCGTGGCGAAGGGTACCCTGTACAACTACTAGCCGTTTCCATTCCTGTTCCACTGGCAGACAGAGCGAGGGGAAAACGACTGGTGGTCCTTAGCGAAATGTATCTTGAGGCAGCAGAGACGTTCTGCGTTCAGCTTCAAACGCCGGTTCTCTAAATTTTCTCGGTAGTGTTCCTCGTAAAGAATGTCGCCTTCCTTCCAGCGATTCCTATTTGAATGCACATGGCTTCTCTGTAACACTTGGGTGTTGTTCGAATCTGCCGGTAACAAATGTAGCAGCTCGCCTCCGGACTCCTTCGACGTCCTCTTTTAATCCGAACTGGTGCAGATCCCAAACACTCGAGCAGTACTCAAGAATGGGCGAAATAGCGTCCTACACGCCGTCTCCTTTCCAGATAAACCACATTTGCCCAAAATTTTCTACTATCCCGAAATCGACCATTCACCTTCCGTACCTCAGCCTTCACATATCGGTTCTATTTCATAGCGCTTTGCAACGTTACGCTGAGATATTTAGACGACGGGACTGTGTTAAGCGTGACACTACTAATGCTGAGTCCGAACATAACTCTTTTGTTCCTCTTTCCTGTTGATTCACATTAACTTACAATTTTCTGCTTTTAGAGGTAGCTGCCATTTACCACAGTACCAACTAGAGAATGTGTTTATGTCATCGTACAGTCACATTCCTGTAGACCACAGCACCATGTGGAAACAACTGCAGATTGCTGCCCATCCAGTCCGCCAAATCGTTTATGTATACAGATAATAATACCGATGCTATTACACCTCCCTGGGGCATTCCTGAGGATACCGCACCTCCTAGAGATAAGTGGGTACGATAATCAGGCTTGTCTGTGGTTGCGTCTTGAGCATCGATGCGCCGGCGCCATTAGAAGCGATAGAGTGGTGCCTCTGTTTTTCGCCCAAAAGTCTTGATCCAACCAATGAGATTGCATCGGCTCCCCAGTGCAGGGAGCGAACAAACTTCGTAAAGGAAACTGTGCAAGGTGTACACAGAAGGAGAGAAGTTTTCTAGCTTTTCCCCCTTGTTTTGAAAATTTTGTGGCAATTGTCAGTCGTCACGTTGTGAACGGTATAGATTCAGCCCCTCCGCCTATGATTTCTGAGAGGTTGGAAGTTGGCCAGGATGGAGGATATTAAGGATTATTATTATTATTATTTGTTTTTGGCGTAGTGAGGACGCTGATCGTCAGAGATAGGAGCTGCCGGCCATTTGTGGCTGTCTGGCAGCACTATGCTGTGTTGGAGAAGATATAAATTTTGTAGTCCACAGTAGCACGATCAGCAGTTCGCTTCTCGTTTATTTTGCATATGCACCCCAATTTGCTGACTTTAATTAACTTGAATTTAGGTTCTTTAATCTTGTATAAGCTAGCTGCACAGATAAGGATGTCTGAGTGATGTAGCTACCATGCAGTCTTCCTTCCATAGGGTCCCTCCCCAACCCTCCTCAGTGTTAATGTTAACTAATTTCTTGACCCAGCCGGAAAGGGTGGCTGAGCGGTTCTAGGTGCTACAGTCTGGAACCACGCGACCCCTACAGTCGCAGGTTCGAATCCTGCCTCGGGCATGGATGTGTGTGATGTCCTTAGGTTAGTTAAAGTAGTTCTAAGTCCCCTAGTGCTCAGAGCCATGTCCGAGGTCAAATTGAAGTTATTTCACTGTTCACGTTTGTTACGTTGACTTCTGAGCATATCAGTTTCTGCTAAAAGCAGATTAATTGTAACGTGCCCTAGTTCCAGTTAAAGTCATAAATTAAAGATTCTGTTAAGGACAATTAACTTTTGACTGATGTTCTTCAACTTCAACATAAATTAAAATTTTGTTAAAAGCAAATCTGACATCCATTACAAGAACTCTAACTTGTCCTGTAACTTTCCTGGTTAGATAGGATAAAGACGACCTGGTACACTATAACTCTGCACTTCACTGTATCGGTGTCGTACACTGCGAAGAGTTGCCAGATTAGGCCTCACGGCACTGGTATTTCGCTTGCTGCAGCAGAAGTAGCATGAGCACACACGATCTACCATATAGTGAGAGACTTTTATCCGTGAGGACCCCCTATCAAAATCAACAAATAGCGCAACTTCTCTCACGGTGTTGTAACGGACATGTCCAAACACGACAGCTATCCTATGCCACTCTATCAAATTTGCAAGTCGACGCGTGTTACTGCGTTCGTCCATACGGCTGACTGGCACACAGGGCCTACACACGACTTGCATCAGCGGTGGAGAATCACATGGCAGTATGGCACCAGTCCCACACCACTCTCAGGGCTCCGAATCGACCAGTTTTTTTTTCTTTTTGTCTTAAGGAGATCATTAAAAAACGGTCGAGACACATTAATGTGAATGCCTGCCAGATGCCTGAATAATCACCTTTTGCAGCGCTGACTTGTAGAAAGAGTGGCATTGAGGTTCTGGAAGCTACGGACACGGATGTGGTGCCTTGCTGACTCCAGTGCCGTGCGTTAGGTTTCATGGTTGAGGCTCCATGACGGGAAGAGCCCTATCGAGGTGATCCCGCAGGTTCTCGACTGAGTTCAAAATCGTGGAATTGGTGGCGGGGGGAGTACCGTAAACTCTTCCTCTTGCTCTTCGAAAGTCGCACGTACTCCTCGAGTTATGTGACACGTCCCGTTGTCCTGTTGGTAGATTCCATCCTACCCAGGAAAAACGAAGTGCATATAGGGCTGGATATGATCCCAAAGGAGAGAGGCATACTTCTATTGATTCAATATGTGTTCCAGAATGACGAGATTACCTAGGGAATGTCACGAAAACATTAATCAGACCATTAACGCTCCCCACCTCCGGCCTGGACCCTTCCGAGAATTGTTGCAGGGTCGTGCACGCCAGCGGCCATCGGTCCAGTGGAGCATAAATCTAAAATGGCCACCTGTCTTAATTCAGTGGACGTCCACTTCTGGTACTGGTGTGGAACTTCCAGACTTCATCGCCGATGAACAGCAATCAACATGCATGGATGAACCAGTCACATGCTACAAAGGCCCATTCGCAGAAATGTTCGCTGAACGATCATTCAAGAGACAATGTTGGTAGCCCCTTCGTTCATCTGGCTCAACGTCTGTTCTTAGCTACACCTCCTCTCCCCAATGGTCGTTCACCCTTGTCATCTACACTCCTGGAAATTGAAATAAGAACACCGTGAATTCATTGTCCCAGGAAGGGGAAACTTTATTGACACGTTCCTGGGGTCAGATACATCACATGATCACACTGACAGAACCACAGGCACATAGACACAGGCAACAGAGCATGCACAATGTCGGCACTAGTACAGTGTATATCCACCTTTCGCAGCAATGCAGGCTGCTATTCTCCCATGGAGACGATCGTAGAGATGCTGTATGTAGTCCTGTGGAACGGTTTGCCATGCCATTTCCACCTGGCGCCTCAGTTGGACCAGCGTTCGTGCTGGACGTGCAGACCGCGTGAGACGACGCTTCATCCAGTCCCAAACATGCTCAATGGGGGACAGATCCGGAGATCTTGCTGGCCAGGGTAGTTGACTTACACCTTCTAGAGCACGTTGGGTGGCACGGGATACATGCGGACGTGCATTGTCCTGTTGGAACAGCAAGTTCCCTTGCCGGTCTAGGAATGGTAGAACGATGGGTTCGATGACGGTTTGGATGTACCGTGCACTATTCAGTGTCCCCTCGACGATCACCAGTGGTGTACGGCCAGTGTAGGAAATCGCTCCCCACACCATGATGCCGGGTGTTGGCCCTGTGTGCCTCGGTCGTATGCAGTCCTGATTGTGGCGCTCACCTGCACGGCGCCAAACACGCATACGACCATCATTGGCACCAAGGCAGAAGCGACTCTCATCGCTGAAGACGACACGTCTCCTTTCGTCCCTCCCTTCACGCCTGTCGCGACACCACTGGAGGCGGGCTGCACGATGTTGGGGCGTGAGCGGAAGACGGCCTAACGGTGTGCGGGACCGTAGCCCAGCTTCATGGAGACGGTTGCGAATGGTCCTCGCCGATACCCCAGGAGCAACAGTGTCCCTAATTTGCTGGGAAGTGGCGGTGCGGTCCCCTACGGCACTGCGTAGGATCCTACGGTCTTGGCGTGCATCCGTGCGTCGCTGCGGTCCGGTCCCAGGTCGACGGGCACGTGCACCTTCCGCCGACCACTGGCGACAACATCGATGTACTGTGGAGACCTCACGCCCCACGTGTTGAGCAATTGGGCGGTACGTCCACCCGGCCTCCCGCATGCCCACTATACGCCCTCGCTCAAAGTCCGTCAACTGCACATACGGTTCACGTCCACGCTGTCGCGGCATGCTACCAGTGTTAAAGACTGCGATGGAGCTCCGTATGCCACGGCAAACTGGCTGACACTGACGGCGGCGGTGCACAAATGCTGCGCAGCTAGCGCCATTCGACGGCCAACACCGCGGTTCCTGGTGTGTCCGCTGTGCCGTGCGTGTGATCATTGCTTGTACAGCCCTCTCGCAGTGTCCGGAGCAAGTATGGTGGGTCTGACACACCGGTGTCAATGTGTTCTTTTTTCCATTTCCAGGAGTGTATATAGTTATATGGATATGATGTCTGTTCTTTCGGACATGTCCATATAAGTGTATAGTTCTGGCAACACCGCCCATGACCTTCTTCTGTGCGGACGCACAAATATTCCTCGAACTCTACATCTACATACACACTCCGCAATCCACCATACGGTGCGTGGCGGAGGGTACCTCGCACCACAAGTAGCATCTTCTCTCCCTGTTCCACTCCCAAACAGAACGAGGGAAAAATGACTGCCTATATCCCTCTCTACGAGCCCTAATCTCTGCTATCTTATCTTCGTGGTCTTTCCGCGAAATACAAGTTGGCGGCAGTAAAATTGTGCTGCAGTCAACCTCAAATGCTGGTTCTCTAAATTTCCTCATTAGCGATTCACGAAAGGAACGCCTCCTTTCCTCCAGAGACTCCCACCCGAGTTCCTGAAGCATTTCCGTAACACTCGCGTGATGATCAAACCTACCAGTAACAAATCTAGCAGCCGGCCTCTGAATTGCTTCTATGTCCTCCCTCAATCCGAGCTGATATGGATCCCAAACGCTCGAGCAGTACTCAAGAATAGGTCGTATTAGTATTTTATAAGCGGTCTCCTTTACAGATGAACCACATCTTCCCAAAATTCTACCAATGAACCGAAGACGACTATCCGCCTTCCCCTCAACTGCCATTACATGCTTGTCCCACTTCATATCGCTCTGCAATGTTACGCCCAAATATTTAATCGACGTGACTGTGTCAAGCGCTACACTACTAATGGAGTATTCAAACATTACGGGATTCTTTTTCCTATTCAAATGCATTAATTTACATTTATCTATATTTAGAGTTATCTGCCATTCTTTACACCAATCACAAATCCTGTCCAAGTCACCTTGTATCCTCCTACAGTCACTCAACGACGACACCTTCCAGTACACCACAGCATCATCAGCAAACAGCCGCACATTGCTATCTACTCTACCCAAAATATCATTTATGTAGATAGAAAACAACAGCGGACCTACCATACCTCCCTGCGGCACTCCAGATGATACCCTCACTTCCGATGAACACTCACCATCGAGGACAACGGACTGGGTTCTATTACTTAAGAAGTCTTCGAGCCACTCACATATTTGGGAACCAATCCCATATGCTCGTACCTTAGTTAGGAGTCTGCAGTGGGGCACCGAGTCAAACGCATTCCGGAAGTCAAGGAATATGGCATCCGTCTGAAACCATTCATCCATGGTTCGCAAGATATCATGTGAAAAAAGGGCGAATTGCGTTTCGCAGGAGCGATGCTTTCTAAAGCTGATGCATGGGCAGCAACTTCTCTGTCTCAAGGAAATTCATTATATTCGAACTGAGAATATATTCGAGAATCTTACGGGACTTGGTAAGAATGTCTTCCACGAGTAATGAGTGTGTTGGGGTGGGACACTACAAATGTAGTGTATGGACATACAAGGTGAGAGTGTGGGTCTCGCGGGAGGCGTGCGCGAGATAGTCCCTGCAGTCGCGCTATCCTCTGTGCCCTCGGTGGCTCAGATGGATAGAGCTTCTGCCATGTAAACAGGAGATCCTAGGTTCGAGTCCCGGTCGGGGCACACATTTTCACCTGTCCCCGTTGATATATATATATCAACGCCCGTTAGCAGCTGAGGGTATTAATATAATTCTAATTTCGTTCTTGTCATCTATGGCCCATGGTGCACCACAGTTACCTCGGAGCTGTTTCTGGATAGTGCCGTTTTGCCATGCGCAGCACGTGAACAGTTTGAAATGCCCCCTTAGAAAAATTATAAATGACTGTGCTTAAACTGACACACAATATTTTTAGCGGAACGCAATCTGACTTTCAATAATCCCTACAAAAGAATGGCCCTGACTAACAATAACCTATACCTTTCATGAATCACTTACCTCACAAAAATCTTCGTTACTCGAACTACTGCAATACAGCGAGCGCCAATAGTGCCAGCTAAATAAAAGATTCTAACGACTGAAGGCACTAACTACTGATAGGCATAGCTAACAAATGAAAGGTTTAGATAGAGAACAAACAGTATATTTACCTTAATAGTGTTCAAAAGTCATATATCAGTTCATGACATCCATTCTTACAAATTTACTGTCTCTGATGGACACACATCCAGATCATCCGCTCTCAAAACTCCGCCATCTCTCTCCCCACATCCACCAGTGCTGGCGGCTCACCTCCAACTGCGCAACGCTACGCGCTATTCACATCCAACTGCCCAACACTACAATACAATTCCAACAATGCAAATCAGCCACAGACTGCACACAGCACAGTCAGTGATTTTCATACAGAGCGCTACGTGACGTTACCAACATAAAAACCTAAACAGACTACTTACAAGTTTACAAACTTAGCCGTTTCGGAAATGCTTCCACGCATCACCCGTAAGCCAGTGATCATGCGCTTTACGACATCAGATAACTCGCTCCGTTTCCGCATTACGACAACGACTGCACTGTTTTTCGTATTCGCCTGCTCCTTTTACCCTCTACTGCTGATACTGGCACCTAGCGTCTGTCAGTAGTTATTGCACGTTGACATGGAATATAGGCGATGGTCACATTAAAGTAACTCGACCGTGCATTTTGGGCAGTGAGCTTAAATGTGGATGTAGCATCGAACGTGGACTCGTATAGGAGTGCAGCGGGGACCGCATTCCAGTGTGGCCTTAATAATTTCCTTGATTTCCCTAAACGAAATTAGACAGAAGCCTCGGTGTTTCCTTCAAAAGTCCATGAATTTCCTTCTCCTAGCCTTGTTCAAATCGACTTTGCGCCTCTTCTCTAATGATCTGGGGGCGTTAAACCCACCAGCTACTCTCCAAACGCGTCCTTTCTAGCAGGCGTTTACACGGCACGAGTCAGGCTGATCTGCACGTCCTTCCGCAGGACACCTCTGCGCGGACGGGCGCCCGCGGGCACCGCTCCTCGCTGACAACAGGCGCAGCGCGGATTGTCTGCAGTGTACTGTCAGTGTCGGCCGCCCCCGCCGGCCGTTTTAAGTTTAATGTGCGGATTAGGCCGGCGCTGGCCGTGACGTGAAACGGCCCACTATGTGACCGTCGCGGCGCCGGCGCCCGCGCGGCGCCACTTTCACACTAAGCGCGGCCATTACGCGCCGCAATAATTTACTCAGCGCTGATGACCGCCCACACGACCGTGTCATCCCGCCGCTGGTCTAATGGCCGGTGCCGGTGGCCTATTGTAATTGTGATGGCGTGTCCGTGCCGAATGGCGTAATTGCTCATTACCGGGCAAGTACGTGCGCGCCCTTACCCAAAAGGCTCTATCTCTTCCAAGCCCATGCCGACCGTGAGTTCAGACGTCAACGTGGCCTTCATCCATCGTTTCAATTGAACTCGCTGACGTGAAATGGATAAAATCGACGAGAATTAACTAAATGAAAAGCAGCGGCATCGAATGGTAAGATCATTAGACTGGATACTGATCATCCCTCTAGCAGCTCACACATTTTTTTTCTCGGCCAGCTTCGGTTGAAAAAATGCGGAATTGGTTGCGGAATATTCCCGATCAGCCCTTATAGTTTCATGAAGTAAAAGATCGTATGGCATGGATGGCTGGGAGACGCCGAAGGACAGCTTCGGTCGCCTAACTACACTACTGGCCATTAAAATTGCTACACCACGAAGATGACGTGCTACAGACGCGAAATTTAACCGACAGTACGCCTTAGATAAGTTCGTACCGACTAAGGTCCAAAGCGAGGGGAAAGATCCACCGTGGTATAACAATCATGTACGAAAGGTACTACGGAAACAAAGAAAGCTTCATCATAGGTTTAAGAGTAGTCGAATCATAGCTGATAAGGAAAAGCTGAACGAAGCGAAAAAGAGCGTAAAGAGAGCAATGAGAGAAGCATTCAACGAATTCGAACATAAAACATTGGCAAACAATCTAAACAAGAACCCTAAAACGTTTTGGTCATATGTAAAATCGGTAAGCGGATCTAAATCCCCTATTCAGTCACTCGTTGACCACGATGGCACCGAAACAGAGGACGACCGAAGAAAGGCAGAAATACTGAATTCAGTGTTCCGAAATTGTTTCACTGCGGAAAATCGTAACACGGTCCCTGACTTCAGCCGTCGCACGGACGCCAAAATGGAAAATATTGAAATAAACGATATCGGAATTGAAAAACAACTGCTATCACTTAGTAGCGGAAAAGCATCCGGACCAGACGAGATACCCGTAAGATTCTACAGTGATTATGCTAAAGAACTTGCCCCCTTTCTATCAGCAATTTATCGTAGATCTCTGGAAGAACGTAAAGTACCTAGCGACTGGAAGAAAGCGCAGGTCGTTCCCATTTTCAAGAAGGGTCATAAATCAGATGCGAATAATTATAGGCCTATTTCGCTTACGTCAATCTGTTGTAGAATAATGGAACATGTTTTATGTTCTCGTATTATGACGTTCTTAGATAATACAAATCTCCTTCATCATAACCAACATGGATTCCGCAAACAGAGATCATGTGAAACTCAGCTCGCCCTATTTGTCCAAGAAATTCACAGTGCCGTAGACACTGGCGAGCAGATTGATGCCGTATTCCTGGACTTCAGGAAGGCATTTGATACGGTTCCGCACTTACGTTTAGTGAAAAAAATACGAGCTTACGGAATATCGGACCAGGTTTGTGATTGGATTCAGGATTTCCTAGAAGAAAGAACACAACATGTCATTCTTAACGGTTCAAAATCTGCAGATGTAGAGGTAATTTCGGGAGTACCGCAAGGAAGCGTGATAGGACCTTTATTGTTTACAATATACATAAATGACTTAGTTGACAACATCGGTAGCTCCGTGAGGCTATTTGCAGATGACACGGTTGTCTACAAGAAAGTAGCAACATCAGAAGACTCGTACGTACTCCAGGAAGACCTGCAGAGGATTAATGAATGGTGCGACAGCTGGCAGCTTTCCCTAAACGTAGATAAATGTAATATAATGCGCATACATAGGGGCAGAAATCCATTCCAGTACGATTATGCCATAGGTGGTAAATCATTGGAAGCGGTAACGACCGTAAAATACTTAGGAGTTACTATCCGGAGCGATCTGAAGTGGAATGATCACATAAAACAAATAGTGGGAAAAGCAGGCGCCAGGTTGAGATTCATAGGAAGAATTCTAAGAAAATGTGACTCATCGACGAAAGAAGTAGCTTACAAAACGCTTGTTCGTCCGATTCTTGAGTATTGCTCGTCAGTATGGGACCCTTACCAGGTTGGATTAATAGAAGAGATAGACATGATCCAGCGAAAAGCAGCGCGATTCGTCATGGGGACATTTAGTCAGCGCGAGAGCGTTACGGAGATGCTGAACAAGCTCCAGTGGCGGACACTTCAAGAAAGGCGTTACGCAATACGGAGAGGTTTATTATCGAAATTACGAGAGAGCACATTCCGGGAAGAGATGGGCAACATATTACTACCGCCCACATATATCTCGCGTAATGATCACAACGAAAAGATCCGAGAAATTAGAGCAAATACGGAGACTTACAAGCAGTCGTTCTTCCCACGCACAATTCGTGAATGGAACAGGGAAGGGGGGATCAGATAGTGGTACAATAAGTACCCTCCGCCACACACCGTAAGGTGGCTCGCGGAGTATAGATGTAGATGTAGATGTAGGAAGAAGATGCTGTGATATGCAAATGATTAGCTTTTCAGAGCATTCATACAAGGTTGCGCCTGTGGCGACACCTACAACGTGCTGACATGAGGAAAGTTTCCAACCGATTTCTCAAACACAAACAGCAGTTGACCAGCGTTGCCTGGTGTAAGGAGGAGAAGTGGGTACCATCACGTTTCCAACTTCGATAAAGGTCGGATTGTAGCCCATCGCGATTGCGGTTTATCGTATCGCGACATTGCTGCTCGTGTTGGTCGAGATCTAATGACTGTTAGCACAATATGGAATCGGTGGGTTCAGGAGGGTAATACGGAACGCCGCGCTGGATTCCAACGGCCTCGTATCACTAGCAGTCGAGATGAAAGGCGTCTTATCCGCATGGGTGTAACGGATCGTGCAGCCACGTCTCGATCTCTGAGCCAACAGATGGGGACGGTTGCAAGGCAACAACCATATGCACGAACAGTTCAACGACGTTTGCAGCAGCATGTACTATCAGCTCCGAGACCATGGCTGCGGTTAGCCTTGACGCTGCATCACAGACAGGAACGCCTGCGATGGTGTACTCAACGACGAACCTGGCTGCACGAATGGCAAAACATCATATTTTCGGATCAATCCAGGTTCTGTTTACAGCATCACGATGGTCGCATCCGTGTTTGGCGACATCGCGGTGAACGCACATTGGAAGCGTGCATTCGTCATCGCCATACTGGCGTATCACGCGGCGTGATGATATGGGGTGCCATTGGTTACACGTCTCGGTCACCTGTTGTTCGTATTGATGGCACTTTGAACAGTGGACGTTACATTTCAGATGTGTTACGACCCATGGCTCTACCCTTCATTCGATCCCTGCGAGACCGTACATTTCAGCAGGATAATGCACGACCGCATGTTGTAGGTCCTGTACGGGTCTTTCTGGATACAGAAAATATTCGACTGCTGCCCTGGCCAACACATTCTCCAGATCTCTCACCAATGGAAAACGTCTGGTCAATGGTGGCCGGGCAACTGGCACGTCACAATTCGCCAGTCACTACTCTTGATGAACTGTGGTATGGTGTTGAAGCTGCATGGGCAGTTGTACCTGTACACGCCATCCAAGCTCTGTTTGACTCAATGCCCAGGCGTATGAAGGCCGTTATTACGGCCAGAGGTGGTTGTTCTGGGTACTGATTTCTCAGGATCTATGTACCCAAATTGCGTGAAAATGTAATCACATGTCAGTTCTAGTATAATATATTTGTCCAATGTATACCCGTTCATCATCTGCATTTCTTCTTGGTGTAGCAATTTTAATGGCCAGTAGTGTAGAAGGCTTCTCCTCGCCTTGGTGAACATAGACGTTTTTCTTCGCGAAGTATGAGAGCTGTGTACGTAAGTGTATCTGTTGAGTGTAGCTGTGTGTATAGTGTAGCGTCATGTTCGTTTTCGAGGTGATGAGAGAAGGGGGACGGTGAAAACTGGTGGCGGCACATATCCTACTCCTCTCGAAGAGTACAGGGGCCCGCCGATGTGGACGTCCGCATCAGACGGATGGATTATCATCAACAATGTGGCACGCCCGCACTTCATGATACTCTGGGGAGAGATTTGGAATTGAACCCAGGATATTTGACGCGAAGACTGGTGGTCAGAGACTCCACGTCATACGCCTGCTGTCTACTCTGCCGTGAAGGCAAAAGAGAAAATGTCAATAGCGTACGCCGTACCTGGACGGTCACCCATCAGAGTACTGGCCCCACCCAATGGTGCTTAACTTCCGTAATGTGACAGGAACCGTCGTAGCCACTTTTTTTCTTTTCTTAACCGCTTTTCTTCTTTTTTATTTTCTTTCTTAATTAGTACAGCGTTCAGCGTTCGTGTGTGAAACCGGTCATCGTCAAAAGAATTGATATTGTGATCAAAGACTGGAATAAAAAACATTTAACACCACTCTAATCTTAGAAGTTGGAAGAAAACTATTGTGGACCTCTCGATTTGGGAATAGCTCTGCGTTGCTCTCCTTTTAGAAACCTACACATCTGGGCGTGAACAGAACTGGATCGCGTGGATGTCACCCATGCGTCCTTTTTCCGGAATTGGAAGGCCCAGGAGTAACCTCGAGCTATGGTACTTCTCTATGTATACCACCAACTTTGATTGCAGACAACCATAGATCATGTTGCGCCTACTGGGTTGTTAACTATGTCCTGCATCTTGCACAGAAGATCTTCTGTTTGGGATACTGGGTGCACTTCAAGTTGCAAGATTTTGGTCAAGAGTAGTGTGGCTTCATAATACTTTTTTTTTGTTTCTTTCGAATGGTAACTGACATGTTTCGTGTTACTGACTCGAATAAATAAATAATAGCGTCGTCGTGCAGAATGGTAGAAAGAAACTGTGTTTGGACGTGCTCAAGACAAATCTTTTACTTGGTTTTTCAACGCAGACTGTCCAGAACGCATGTAGGGATTGATGTACCAGTTGCAGTCATGTAACATGGCATAACAACAGTGGCCACTGAAAGATCTTAATCGACGGAACCCAGAGAAAAGGGTCACAACTTATAAATGACATTGAGTTTCAGATCCAACACTTTCCTGTCAACCACATTTTGAGCAAGCACGCGAAGATAAGTGCATGCAATTGATATTTGGAGTCGGAAACCTCGCAGAGGTCCATTTCTCACAGCAGCGTATAAAACTACAAGACTTCGATCGACCAAACAACACATAAAGTGAACAGCAGCTGAGTGGGTGTGTGTAGTGTGCTCCGACGTGTAGAGACTCTTTTTAAATGATAAGCAGATGTCGAGTGCACCAATGGTTCAATGAGACATCCACCCATAATGTGTGAAGGCTGTAGTTAAAGACGAAAGTGGTTCTGTTATGTTGTGAGGATGCTTTTCACATCATGATTTGGTTCCATTTATTCAAGTTGACGTAAAAATGGATCATGATGTTTATTTAAACATTCTAGGTGCCCAGACGCTACATTTTTTTGTACAGCTTTATGATGAGTATGCTAAATACAGTTCCCGATTCGCCGAACATTCAGGCATTTTGTCGCATCTCGACTGGGACACTAATAGTCCGATCTTCATCTTACAGAAAATATCTGGCACTATTTGGAACAGCGCACAGACAGAAACATAGCAGTCAGTACTCCAGTGCTTGATGTGTCCTCTCTGCGGAACAGAGTCGTCAGTAAATGGCTTCGAGTGGATGTGGCTTGCCTCAAGCAACGTGTGAGCTCTCCTCCTCAGCAGGTTGACGTCTTTGTCAAGGCTAGAGGACATTTTACACGCCATTAGCGTGGAGTCTCCTGCAGTGACTAATTTTTGTGTGATGAAGAACATTCAGAAAACACTGAACTCCAGTGTAATGAATATGTTCCATTCAGAAAACACTGAACTTCAGTGTAATGAATGTGTCGAATCAATGAAAATTTGTGTCGCTCTTGGAGTCATGTCTGAATGTCTTGCTTTTCATTAAGACGAACTACAATTTCAAATATTGAAATAAATTCCTTAAATTCAATTTAACTGAAATAGGTATAGATGTTCTACCTGAAGCGAGATATGAAAGTTTGTGTTAGACCGTAACTCGAACTCAGACTTCCGGCTTATTGCGGGTGGTCAAATGGTTCGTATAAATGGCTCTGAGCACTATGGGACTTAACATCTGAGGTCATCAGTCCCTCAGAACTTAGAACTACGTAAACTTAAGCAACCTAAGGACATCACACACATCCAAGCCCGAGGCAGGATTCGAACCTGCGACGGTAGCGGTCGCGCGGTTCCAGACTGAAGCGCCTAGAACCGCTCGGCCACAACGGTCGGCGCGGTTGGTTACCTTACCACTTAGGTTTTCCGAGCACGCTGCTCAGACCGATCTAAACTTCTATATGCCACACACCTACGAATAAATAATATATGAGAAGAAGTGGATACCAGGTGTAGAAGTATGAAATGGGAGTTTCCCTATAGATGGTGCTAGCCGTCAGTGTAGAGCCCATGAGGCTGCGTCTGCAGCGCCATCTGCTTCCTGTAACAGCTGACGACGAATGTCAACACACAGTAACCCAAGTACCACCCATCGATATCTGTTCCAAACCCGTAAACATGTCGAGTTTTGTGCCTGCGAACTACGATTTGAGAACAGTATTGGTTTTCTGTTATCATTTGAAGAAAACTGCTGCAGAATCACATCGAATGCTTGTCGAAGCTTGGGAAAACACAGTGTTTCGAGTGGTTCAAAAAACTCAGAAGTGGTGATTTTGACGTGAGAAATGACGAGCGCGGGGAACCACCGAAAAAGTTCGAAGACGACGAGTTGCAGGCCTTATTGGACGAAAATGATACTCAGACTCAGCAGGAACTCGCGGAACAATTGAATGTGACGCCGAAAGCAATTTCTTTTCGGTTGAAAGAAAGGGGGAAAATAGCTTTCGCACGAACTGAATGAAAGACAGCAAGCAAATCGTTAGACCACTTGCAAAATGCTCCTCACCAGATACAAAAGAGTCGTTTCTCCATCGAATAGTGACAGGTAATGAAAAATGGACGTATTTTGACAATCCTAAGCGTCGTAAATCATGGGAGAATCCAGGCAAACCATCGACATCCACTACAACACCAAATCGCTTTGGAAAGAAAACAGTTCTCTGTGTTTGATGGTATCAGAAGGGTGTCATCTATTACGAGCTACTAAAACCTGGTGAAACCTTAACACTGATCGCTACCAACAGCAAATGATCGATTTAAATCGAGCATTACGTGAAAAACAATGTGGGAAAAGGCAACACAAAGTCATATTGCTCCATGGTAACGCCCCATCGCACACAGCAAAACGGGTCAGGAAAACAATCGAGGTTTTCAGTTAGGAAATACTACGGCATGCGGCTTATTCTCCAGACTTGGATCCGTCCGATTATCACCTGTTTGCATCACTGGTGCACACTTTCGTCGAACAAAGCTTCAATTGGTACGAAAATGTACGTAAATGGCTCTCTGACTGGTTCGCTTCAAAAGAAGCTTGGCATTCATAGCCTGCCGGAGAGGTGGGAGAAATAGGCTATATAAACAGCAATGGAGATTATTTTGAATAAAATATTGTTTATCAGTTTGAAACAAAAGACGTGTAAGTATTACAACCAAATTATGGTTTCATGCAATTCTACACCTGGTAGGTCGGTCTGTCCGGGAAGTGTGCTCGGGAAGTCTAATTGGTAGGGCGACCTCTTATAATAGGCGGGAAGTGCGGGTTCGCGTCTCGGTCTGGCACAAACTTTCATATGTCGTTTTAGATGGTACATATATACTATTACAGTTAAGTTGAATTCCAGGAATAAATTTCAAGCTTTAAGATTAGCATACCTCCCTTGTGGCAGGGTAAGCAGCGATCCTCCATCGATCTTTAGTGGCCCTGTTCCGGACTGGAGAACCACCTGTATTTGTTGGGAAGTAACATGAGAACACATCAGTGACGATGAAAGATCGAGACAGGCCTGGGCGGTGTGCTCAGAGAGGTACAAAAAGCATTGCATGACCAGAACATTTTAGCTTCGCAACAGTCTCTCATAGACAAAGTTTTCGAAAGAAGATACTAGAGATCAAAAATGCATAAACATAAAGAAATATTTAATTTCCAAAGAGAATCTTCAGTGAAAGAAAGGTTAATTTCGCAGAACACATTCAAAGAAAAATTCATTCGGCAAAGAATAATTTCTAGTGGAAAATAAAAAAAGAACAAATGTAGGAATAGTGTGAATAAGAAGACAAAAAATTCGGATTATTGTTGACGGAGAAGTACCGTATCATTACCATATAAATATTAATGTATACGCACTGAATGATATTCTATATACATTCTTGCGGAAGTTTTATTTGTATATGTGCTGTTGTACAGTTGCCATAGCTGCGGGCATAGCTCAGCAAAGCTTCGTTGCGGCGCTCCACCATACCATACTGTGAAACCACACATGTGTGTCGATCAGTTCTTCATTAGTTAACCTATCCACATGGCTGTACATCACTGTTAACATACGACTAATTCTACTGGAAAACAAACTCGAATCAGAACCGAGCAGTACTGAATACAAATTTATTTCCAAACAAGACACAAAGTGAACACCAGATTTTGCACTGCTACGCAGATATTTCGTAGTGTAATACATATGCGACGATAAATGTGTATAAGAAATATTACAAATGCTATTAATTTATAACGAGCTACTGGACGCCATGGGTTCCTTACATCAAAATACCAAGGAAATATCCCAGAACGGCCTTTGAAACTTGGCTGGTGGAGTTCGGGTTCACACTGCATAGCGGTCGCCATCTGGTCTGTCACCCGCTAAGTTTCGTAACATTGTTTCCCCCAGTTGCTACAGGCCTTGCAACCACTTCAATTTCCGGAAAAATAATCTTGGTCTGCGCAGTCGATCGACGTTCTATATCCGCCGAACAATTCTATCACAGTTTCAGATACTGAACCAGAAATTAGTAGGAAACTTTACAGGTACAGAGATTTCACACTGAAATCTGTGTTTGAACACATCAGCTAGTTTTAGAGATCCAGGTATCCACCAACAAAATAACGTTCTTCTACATGCTACATAGTATCCATTCGCGTGTCAGCTAAATCATATATTCCCTGTCATATATTCCTTGTCCCCCCCCCCCCTCCCATCCCTTCAATATTCTTGGTAGAACCAGTAGCAAATTGTTACAACAGTAAATAAGTAGTAAAAAAATTCGTAAAGAGATACTGTCTTTGCGGACTCTGGGGTGGCCAGAAAGCGTCACTGCCTCGAAGTCGGAGATCACTGGTTTGCGTCTCAATTTGTTCATGGTTGTATTTTTCAGTATCCGTTACTGGATGTCTGTCCTCCCTAAAGCCGAAATAATGACAATAATAGCACGCAGCATCTCAACATGAAAGGCCAATATTCACATTGTATGGAACTGGGGACCTAGAAATGACAGAGAGGCTTCGTCCCCGCCGTGGCCCTCAGTGGTTCACAATCTCACAACAGGCCACGGCAGTCCACTCACCCCACCGCCGCCCACTCCGAACCCAGGGTTGTTGTGGGGTTCGACCACCAGTGGAATCCCCGGGGAACGTCTCACACCAGATGAGTGTAACTGCAATGTTTGCGTGGTAGAGCAATGGTGGTGTACGCGTACGTGGAGAAAGTGTTTGCGCAGCAATAGCCGACATAGTGTAGCTGAAGCGGAATAAGGGGAACCAGCCCGCATTCGCCGAGGCAGACGGAAAACCGCCTTCAAAACCTTCCACAGACTGGCCGGCACACCGGACCTCGCCACTAATCAGCCGGGCGGATTCGTGTCTGGGACCGGCACGCCTTCCCGCCCGGAAAGCAGTGCGTTAGACCGCACGACTAACCGGGCGGGCAAGTATATTATTACACAGCCATCGCGATAATAGAGCGGAAAGTAACCGCGGACGTTGCTTCACGTCGTAACACGTACGACACCTTGTTGTTAGCTCCTGTTACTTTGGAGAAGCGAATAACAATGAATGTAGTACAATACCTGCACGAACGGTGTCTATATTCTGTCATACGTATGAGGAAATGTCTCGACCGCACATTTCTTAAACTATCGATTGTTCGTGACTGCATCTTTACTGGTCACCGAGATCATCAAACTATCACCGTTGCATTTTTTTCGTTTGAGATTGTATGAAGAAAGTAGTGTGTGTAAGAGATACAAGTTCACTACACGAACAGCCTAGGTCGCACTATAGGGACTGATGACCCCATAAAAGAGCATACCAATCTATTAAAACAAGTAGTGCACTATGTTCATACAACTATACAAACTGCGTAGTAAGTGGTAGGTAGACTTCGTCAAAATTTATCTTAAACTATTTGTAACATAATGATGAAGAGGTCCCATACTCCAAGGAGCGTAGGGACGATGTGGGAGACCCGCACCGCCGTACTAGGCAAGTTCCTAGCGGAGGTGGGTTGCCATTTCCTTCCTCCGACTGTAATGGGGATGAATGATGGTGATGAAGACGACACAACAACACCCAGTCATCTCGAGGCAGGGAAAATCCCTGACCCCGCCGGGAATCGAACCCGGGACGCCGTGCGCGGGAAGCGAAAACGCAACCGCAAAGAAGTAGTTTAACACCAGGTCGCGCTGGAAAGAAATGCCTCCGAATATTTTATGTGAAAACTCTTGAAGCTTTTTAAATAAAACATCTCTGTTCTCTATGTCTAATATGCACAGCACTGTGCCGCTAGAGGGCTCTGAATTGCAGCGTCTGGTATGGCGGTGTGTAACGTTATTATGTCGGTGCGCGAGAAACAGCGTGCTGCAGTCGAGTTTCGAATTCGAAGACTTCGTCCACACAAGGAGCACCCTCTCCTTCAGCATGACAATACCAGACCACATACGAGAGGTGTGACATCTGCAACAGTTTGATGCCTTGGGTTCACTATCACCGATCATCCTCCATACAGACTCGATGTGGTGCCATCCGATTTTCATCTGTTTCCGAGGTGCCGGAGCTAGCAGTGTATTTAACACTAAATTCTTCTAGAATCTTTATATGTAAATGACGCTCTAAGCCCCCCATTTTCTAACTCCGACTTTTGCTGTTGCACATGGATTAAGAAGAAACGCGAACTGACTGTAATCGACCCTGCAAGTGGAGTAGAAAAGAGTTTGGCACCTGCAATAACTTAATTTGATAGAAATTAATTAAATAAAGGAAAGTTTCATTAACGTAGT
The DNA here is from genome assembly GCF_023898315.1 of Schistocerca nitens. Lineage (NCBI taxonomy): Eukaryota > Metazoa > Arthropoda > Insecta > Orthoptera > Acrididae > Schistocerca > Schistocerca nitens. Next base: position 266,303,952 of record NC_064622.1, read on the forward strand.
GAGAAATAAAAGGGTTGCTCTACCGATTAACAGAATGAAAGTTCTGCCAAAATAACAATTTGATTTATTATGACTAAACTCAAAATAATAAACAAAACACATGAAACATTTACAATACATCAAATTGGATACTCAAATAAATGCTGTGAAGGTGAGGTTGTCCATAAACTAGATTGAGACATTTATGACCAAGTGGTATGTGGAGCCAATTCCTTGCAACTCAAATCTTAAGAGAAATACCCAGCCAACCCAACATTAATTGCTGCTATAGTAGTGAGAACGCAGGCAATGAACATCCAAGACAGAACCACGTAAGAAAAGACGGGAACAGACGCGCTCGGCTGAGCTCTGATTATCACAGAGCAAATTCCCTAATCTGCCGGTGCTGCGGACATACATTACCAAGCTGTCTTCTTAACTGCAAGAACACGATCTGGCGTACCAGAAGCGATGGCTGGTTGCTTCGACGTCCCGTCGTGGTGATGATAATGTCGCGAGTATAGCCCGAAACAAATTATTCTGGTCTGGTTGTTCCAGACTAAAGACTTCCTATCAATGCAAATGCGCCTCTGAAGGAGACGAAGAAGGCTCGCCACACAATTACTGACGGTACAGTGATTGATTTTAACAAGCGAAGTCACACAGTAACTCTGATACAGTCAACTTTAGCCAAAACTGCTCAAGACAGACAACATAGGCTGCTTGTACGCAGAACAATCAATTGCCAACTGTACTCGGAAAGTTACGTTGAAGACGAAACTTTAGCAACTTTGTCAAACAGTTACAATTAAATGAAAGTAAGACAGCCAACGGAAGGCAGGCTCTCCAGAGTAGCGAGAGCTCAGTCTTGTAACCTATCCCGACCGAAAGGCGAGAGCCGACTCCCTCAATAGCACCCGTACAAACCGAACACAGAACATTCCCGCCCCCACGACAGTGACTGTGGTTAAATGTTCCAATCAGCAACTCGAAAACCGGCGAAAAATTCCACTCTATTGCCGTAGTACTACCATTCCATCAATGGAGATTCTTGGCGCCAATTTCTGCGCCGATTTTGCTACGTCACTGAGCTATGCCCTGAGCAAGCCAATCACAGTTACGATTTTGCAGAAAACGCGGCAATTTGCCCGCCCCTTCTGGCCCCTCTGGGCGTGTCGCTCCCGCTCTTATAACAATGTCGGCGTCTGGAAAGCATCCCCTCGACTCCCTCACACCCGTCGGCATAACCCTTTCAAGATCAGCATAACCCGCCTGTCACTGGACCACCCGGGTGACGAGAGATGCTGCGTGGGAAGTCCGCGTGTGAAGGAATAGCAACTTTTCACCACATGCAATTAGAGAGGAAAATAGAATTACTCAGAGTAAGATAGAAACATGAGAGGGGGACTTTATTTTCATAGTGTTTAAACGGTGTAAGCGGAGGGTAGGTTGTGGCTCCATCAGAAAAGTCAAACATTCTACAGTGACGGAGTCAGCAAAGCCGTCTTGCGTTGGGTTCAAATGGTTCAAACGGCTCTGAGCGCTATGGGACTTAACATCTGAGGTCATCAGTCCCCTAGAACTTAGAACTACTTAAACCTAACTAACCTAAGGACATCACACACATCCATGCCCGAGGCAGGATTCGAACCTGCGACCGTAGCAGTCGCGCGGTTTCGGACTAAAGCGCCTAGAACCGCACGGCCACCGCTGCTGGCGTCTCGCGTTTGGAGAAATGTGTTCGTTGCCAGGGTGATTATGTTGAGAAATAAATATGTAAACATGAGAAATAAAGATGCACAATGTTATTAATATTAATATTCAGATAAAAATTCGGAGTCATTACTTTTCAACAAGCTCTTGTAGATTCCAGACAGACATTTGCAGAAAAAAATCTTAAGAGAATATACAGGGTGACAGTTATTGAGCTATACGAAAGAAAAGTAAATTAGTTACAAACTATGGCGTGCACACACTTTATTCAACATGTAAACCTCAGTACAGATATTCGGATTTAGGCTATGACATGTTCGATGTGCCTGCCATCGATTCGATATGCTTGCCACTATTGGCGATGATGTGGCGCAGACCAATACGGAAACTCTGCATGACCTGCTGAAGTGTCGGAACATCGATGATGTCGATGACCTCCTGAATGACTGTTTTCAGCTCAGTAATGGTGTAAGTAGGCTGTTGAGGTTTTTATGTTGGTAAAGCCACGTATCGCTCTGTACGAAAATCACTGACTGTGCTGTGTGCAGTCTGTGGCTGGTTGGACTCATTGTTGGAATATTCGCTTGTGTTGTGTTGAGCAGTTGGATGTGAACTGCGCGTAGCGTTGGGCAGTTGGAGGTGAGCCGTCAGCAGTGGTGGATGTGGAGAGAGAGATGGCGGAATTTTGAGAGCTTGCTATAAGCGGACGATCTGGGTGTGTCCACCAGAAAAAGGAAATTTGTAAAGATGGATGTCATGAATTGATAGATATACTCGTATATATGATGACTTTTGAACACTATTAAGGTAAATACATCGTTTGTTCTCTATCAAAATCTTTCATTAGCTAACTATGCCTATCCGTAGTTAGTGCCTTCAGTAGTTAGAATCTTTTATCTAGCTGGCAGTATTGGCGCTCGCTGTATCGCAGCAGTTCGACTAATGCAGAGTTATGTGAGGTAAGTGATCAATGAAACGTATAGGTTATTGTCTGTCAGGGCCATTCTTTTGTAGGTTTTTTTGAAAGTCAGATTGCGTTTCGCTAAAAATATTGTGTGTCACTTTAGTTATGTTCAGAATAAGTAAAGAGAGAACTGTTTGAGTACGTTGAGTTTTGCTCAGCTGTTTGAAAATCTAATAACGTAGAAGTTTACTAGCACAGTCATTCATAATTTTTCTAAGGGGACTTTTCAATGGGTTTGGCACTATTGCTGTACACCTTGTCTTTAATATAGTCCCACAAAAAGGAGTCGCATGTGTTCAGATCCGGAGAATATGGCGGCCAATCGAGGCCCATGTTGGTGGCCTCTGGGTACCCCTGAGCCAGAATGCGGTCTCCAAAGTGCTCCTCCAGGACATAAAACACTTTCCTGCTTCGATGGGGTCGAGCTCCGGCTGGCATGAACCACATCTTGTCGAAATCAGGGTCGCTTTGGATAATGGGGATGAAATCATCTTCCAAAACCTTCACGCATCGTTCGGTAGTCAGCGTGCCATCAAGGAATATCGCACCGATTATTCCGTGACTGGGCAGTCATCCTTTGAGGGTGACGAAACTTCTCGATCGCGAAACGCGGATTCTCAACACTCTAATGCGCCAGTTTTGCTTATTGATGAACCGTTCCAAATGAAAGTGGGGCTGGTCGCTAAATCAAACGATGCATGCGCATACTAAATCCCATCAAGCCCCTCGCACAGCTGCGCAGTATGAAGGTCCTAAGGCAGAAATTACGACGGTTTTATTTCATGTAGTTCAGTCATTGTCACTCCGTAATTAATCCACAAGAAAAGAGGTTTACAAAACACTTACTTGTTGGTTTGTTGAGTATTGCTTGTCAATCTGAGACCCTAGCTAGACTGCATTAATAGATAAGGTAGAAAAGGTCAGAGGGTTGCATAGTCAGCGCGAGAGCGTCACTGAGTTACCGAAGCTCCAATGCTCGCGGCTACAAGATAGGCACTGTGAATCACGGAGAGGTTTACTGTTAAAATTCCGAGAGTGAACTTTCTGGGAAGAGTCGGGGGCGTATTACTTCCTCTCACAATGGTCTCGTGAAAAGCCCACTACGGGAAAATTCGAGAGGTGGCGTTAATACGATAACTTACCGAAAATCATTCTTTCTATGCACTATTCGCGTTTGAAACCGGGAAGGAGGACTGGATAGTGATACCAGAGGTACGCCACACGCCGTAGAACACTACCTGACAAAAGAATTAAACACTCAGATAATACGATCGGATGTCAATGTAAGTTCCTCAATGTACACGCCATTGGCTGCAGTCGTAATTGTCTCTGACAGGTAGAACGGCCATCAGAGCGCAGTAGTGTTGTTCGTGTTTATTGTTGTTAGCAGGACTGGGTCTATTAGGATGTGAACAGCGTCGAACGTTGAGAGAAGTCGGTGAAGGACACTGAGATGCCGCGTACTCGTACGAGGCGGCGTTATCAGCAACCGACTGAGTATACAGGGTCACAGTGTGGTTCTAAATTTGGCCGGGTAATCGAATCATACAGTATCCAGATTTCTGGAGCATTCGGACGTGACACTGGCCCAATGTTGGACTGCGTGGGAACGTGAGGACAGACTTACTTGTCGACCATTACCGTCCACCACAAGGCGTCCCTGCCTAGGGCGCCGTTGACGCCACAACACAAACGGCTGCATTTGGAGTGGTGTCAAGCCCGGCACGCAAGGACTGCTGATGAATGTGTTCAGCGATGAACTACGGTTCTGTACTACCTCGGATGACCGTCGTCAATGGGTATGACGGCGACCTGGAGGGGCTGTAACATTCTTACAGTTTCTTGAACAGCCACAGTGGTGTTACTCATGGTGTCACGGAGTGAGGAACCGTGGAGTATGACTTCAGGTCATGACCAGTAGTGACTTAGGGAACTCTGGCAGCACACTTGATACGCCATGGACCTCCTGCATCCTCATGTGTTACCACTCATGTGGCAGTATCATGGTACCATTTTTCAACAGGACAAAGCTCATCCAAACATGGCACATGCCACTATGATCTGCCTGCTTGTACTCCTGTGGCTAGCGGACATCCCCAGATCTGTCCCCAATGAAACATGTCTGGATCCAGCTTGGACGTAAACTCCACCCCAGCGCCATTATCCAGGATGTCAGGGTCCAGGTGCAAGATCTGTGGGCGAGCTTGTCTCAGGAGAGGCTAGAATGACCATGACGTTCTTGCCACCCGCATCAGAGTAAGCGTCCAGGCTGTAAAGTGGCGCAACGTTGTATTGATGAGTGGTCTCATTGATGTCTCTTTCTTATTAGATTGCAGTCGATTTTGCGATCACGAAACATCACAGACCATTTCAATCTATGAAATTTCATTTCGCTCCTTCCTACCCTTCTGGGTGCTTTCGTCTTTTGTAATTAAAGCCGCTTGTAATTCCTACACTACTCGCCATTAAAATTGCTACACCAACAAGAAATGCAGATGATAAACGGGTATTCATTGGACAAATATATTATACTAGCACTGACATGTGATTACATTTTCACGCAATTTGGGTACATAGATCCTGAGAAAACATTACCCAGAACAACCACCTGTGGCCGTAATAACGGCCTTGATACGCCTGGGCATTGAGTCAAACAGAGCTTGGATGGCGTGTACAGGTACAGCTGCCCATGCAGTTTCAATACGATACCACAGTTCATCGAGAGTAGTGACTGGCGTATTGTGACGCGCCAGTTGCTCGGCCACCATTGACCAGACGTTTTCAATTGGTGAGAGATCTGGAGAATATGCTGGCCAGGGCAGCAGTCGAACATTTTCTGTATCCAGAAAGGCCCGTACAGGACCTGCAACATGCGGTCGTGCATTATCCATCTGAAATGTAGGGTTTCGCAAGTATATAATGAAGGGTAGCTCCACGGGTCGTAACACATCTGAAATGTAACGTCCACTGTTCAAAGTGCCGTCAATGCGAACAAGAGATGACCGAGACGTGTAACCAATGGCACCCCATACCATCACGCCGGGTGATACGCCAATATGGCGATGACGAATACGCGCTTCCAATGTGCGTTCACCGCCATGTCGCCAAACACGGGTGCGACCATCATGATGCTGTAAACAGAATATGGATTCATCCGAAAAAATGACGTTTTGCCATTCGTGAACCCAGGTTCGTCGTTGAGTACAGCATCGCAGGCGTTCCTGTCTGTGATGCAGCGTCAAGGCTAACCGCAGCCATGGTCTCCGAGCTGATAGTCAATGCTGTTGCAAATGTCGTCGAACTGTTCGTGCATATGGTTGTTGTCTTGCAAATGTCCCCATCTGTTGACTCAGGGATCGACACGTGGCTGCACGATGCGTTGCAGCCGTGCGGATAAGATGCCTGTCATCTCGACTGCTAGTGATACGAGGCCGATGGAATCCAGCGCGGCGTTCCGTATTACCCTCCTGCACCCACCGATTCCATATTCTGCTAACAGGCATTGGATGTCGACCAACGCGAGCAGCAGTGTCGCGATACGATAAACCGCAATCGCGATAGGCTACAATCCGACCTTTATCAAAGTCGGAAACGTGATGGTACGCACTTTCCTCCTTACACGAGACATCACAACAACGTTTCACCAGGCAACGCCGGTCAACTGCTGTTTGTGTATGAGAAATCGGTTTGAAACTTTCCTCATGTTAGCACGTCGTAGGTGTCGCCACCGGCGCCAACCTTGTGCGAATGCTCTGAAAAGCTAATGAGTTGCATTCCACAGCATCTTCTTCTTGTCCTGTCGGTAGCACGTCATCTTCGTGGTGTAGCAATTTTAATGGCCAGTAGTGTATATTACTGGTATTGAATGACCGGGTGTAGAACAGGAAACCGTGATTTGCAAGGCTGCGTGCTGCGCAGCGCTGCCGCACCCTGCATCGGCTGTGGCCTGTTACACGCCCGGCTCTTACAGTGTAGGGTCGGACTCTCCCGGCTAGGCGTTCAGCGGCGTGTGACGGACGGCTGGAGCCGGTGTCCGCCGTCCGGTCCAGAGAGGGCGCATAACTGCCGCACATCCATCACCGCCGCCCGCTGTCGATGCGTCCGCCGATATCGACGCCGCGAGGCATACCTCGCTCAAAAAAGCCGCCAATGGCTGCGCTGCGCGGCGCACCGGCCGGGGAAGCCCCGACCCTCGCTTCGGCCGCTCATTATGTAATTACGCGCCTCTACTCCGCAGGGAGGGGCTATGCGCGCGCGCGCGTGTGTGCGCGCCCGTGCATGTGTGACTGATGCCTGCTCTTAATATGGAAATTGGCCTTCATTGGAGGAAAAGAGAGAGAGTCGGGGGCCCCTGAATTGGCCGCGCGCCGCACGACCTTGTGCCCAAAAAACGCCTCCGCCCCGGTAATGTATACGAAAATATCTTATTTCCGGTAATCGGCGCTAAACGCGGCAATTTTTGCCCGTCTGTTTACCTTTCTATCGACTGGCGGCTGTAAATTGGACGGCACGCCCCATCCTATAAAGGTCGGGTCTCATCGTTTCCAGCTTAACAGTCAGCTTCGGTCATCTGTTTCCTCCAGAGACAAGGACAGGTGCGCGCTTCTGACCTCACTCGCTCTGTATGTCCACTAGGTAAACAATGACTCTTCTCTAGCGCGGTTTGCTTTGCAGTGTGGTCTTTTTGCGCATTCAACGCCATAGAAGTGTCTGTCATACCCATGCATCATCACGACCTGTACAGCCAATATTTCCCCGGAATGGAAAGAAATACAGGGTGTATCAAAAAGAATTATCTTATTTAGCACGTCTATACTTGTGAACGTAATAAACACAAACGGGGAACTCAAAAAGCTTTTTAATACTTGTTTATAGATGTTCAGTATGCCCCCTTGAGATGCACGGCACATGTGAGTGCGGTATTCAAATTGTTCCCACACTACAGCTTCCACACCTGCCGTTGTGCGATGTCTTATCTCATTCATTGTTGTTGGTAATCGATGCACATTAACAGAGTCTTTTATAAACTTCCACAAGAAATAATCACACACAGTCAGGTCCGGTGACTTTGGAGGCCAGTAATGTAAGGCTGAATCATTTACTCCAGTGCGACCAACCCATCGTTCAGTAATCCTTTGATTTAAAAATTCCCGCACCTCTAGATGCCAACTTGGCGGTGTCCCATCTTCTTGATAAATGATGCTGTTTGACTCAGTCTCTCACTGTGAGAAAAGAAAATTCTGAAGCATATCGAGATATGTGCTTCCTGTAACAGTGTTCTTGGCAAAGTAAGTGGACCATGTACTTTTCCCGTGAAACCGGACAAAACACATTAAATTTTGGATAGTCCTTATTATGTTGTACAACTTCATGTGGTTGTTCCGTACGCCATATTCTCACATTATGACGGTTCACCTTTCCATTTAAATGGAATGTTGCCTCCTCTCTAAATACTTAGCCTGGAAGAAAACTGTCATCCTCCGTCTGCCAAGAACGAAATTACAGAACTGCACACGTTGTTGTTTGTCACCTTCACGAATAGCTCGCAGTAGCTGAATTTTGTATGGTTTCATGTGTAAACGTCGACGCAACACACGCCAGACTGACAGGGGGGCATGTTGAGTTGTCGGGCTGCACGGCGAACGGATTTCTGCGGACTCCTTGTGAAACTATGGCGGATGCGTTCGACGTCTGTGTCGGACACTCGGGGACGGCTCGGCGATTTGCCTTGACACAAACAACCTCTTCTCGAAATTGTTCATGCCGTCGTCTAATTCTCTGTTATGTAGTAGGATCCATACCATACCTTTTAGGAAAGTCACGTTGAACATTTATTACTGACCCACACTGCGCAAAACGTAGAACACGAAGCGCTTTCTTTTGTCCCGACACCATTTTGACTAGAACTGAAGTGGGAGCGCACTGCTGCCACCTAGTGGGAACCGTGTAAAACTCGAGTGTTTGCTCTTTCCAACAGTACATTGCTCACGCACATGTATAATTTTTGTTTTAAATCGGATGATTCCTTTTGATATACCGTGTACTACTTACATTATCCATTATTTTCCAGCTGCAAAATTGTTATGGTGATTAATATTTTGTGTCGAACAATGCAATCTTGACATCCACGTAACTGTACGAAACCAGCCATATCCATATTTTTGCCCGTCAGGTCCGTTACAACGAACATGATACGTAGTTACGGATACACTCCGACGAGACAAAGGCCGCTGGAAAGAGTTAAATGTCTGTGTGGAACGATCAGCTGGGCTTTCGTGGGGCCTGTGGTAGTAATCGAAGGCAGTATGACGGTTGTGGATTGCGTGAACGTAATTTCTGACGACCTGTGTGACTTCATATTTACGTCTTCCCAACGGCGATGATACCTTCCTGCAAGATAACCGTCAATGTCACAAGGCAAGACTCGTGCTGAAGTGAATTGAGGTGTATGATACTGAACCTACGTTAACGTCTTGGGCACCAAATTTGCTTGATTTGAACCCAGAGTAAAGCCTCTGGGACGCTTCCGAGTCCCAGTTTACGATAATTGCGAGACCTATGTGTATGTATTTAGAAAGGGAATGAACACATTTCGTACGCGCGATAGTATGGTAGACACCTCTCCTCTTCCACGATGACCGTCTTCAAATCTTATGCTGCCATTATCGGGAGAACATAAATAATGTAGGGTGGAGGGTGACAGGGGGAGGGGGAGGGGGGGGGAGAGGGAAGGCTACGCAAAACTACGCGGCGCTGAAGTTCTTACGAATTACGTGAGTCCACTATCTACAAATAGAGGGCGCTTTTCAGCGCTGTAAGTGTTGTACCAATCAGGTTTCTTAAAATTATTTTATAAAGATGCAAAAGCCTGATGTATGACTAGTTACTAGTTCTCCCTCCGTCCCCTCTCTTTTTCTCTAGGTCTCACCGGTTTAGCATTCGCGTTCGCACCGGTGTGGCTTGCTTTTCTTGTAACGTTGTTTTGTTAACTGAAGATCAAGGCTATTTTTTAAAAGTTTTTGATTTGGTTTGCCGGCCGAAGTGGCCGTGCGGTTAAAGGCGCTGCAGTCTGGAACCGCAAGACCGCTACGGTCGCAGGTTCGAATCCTGCCTCGGGCATGGATGTTTGTGATGTCCTTAGGTTAGTTAGGTTTAACTAGTTCTAAGTTCTAGGGGACTAATGACCTCAGCAGTTGAGTCCCATAGTGCTCAGAGCCATTTGAACCATTTTGATTTGGTTTCTCACTGTCAACGAGCACACTGTACGTGATTACTACGTGTTTTATATGGAGCATAAGCCAGGATAATTTTATATGTACAGTCAGTTGGGGTTCCTAATTGTCACATCGGGGACCCTGAAAAAATCCACGTTTATTTCTGGTGCTCCGCAATAGCTTCGAACAACACCACGTGATCAGTTAACTTGCACTGTACACGCCATATAGCGGCGAGCTAGGTAATTTTGTAGCGAGTCTGCCGCCACTATGCAGCGCAGTACTGTGCGGCAATGTTGCGAGTCATGTTTGCCGCCGACATGCAAGGACGGCTCGACGATTTTATTAACTGTGTGAATTTTATCAGCTGAATTTTTATCAACATATATATGCCTGGGGAGTGTCTTTCGTGCTTCGACTCTATTTAATGTGACATGGCAATTTTATGACAAGTTTCACAAGGTACGTGCAATTATATATATTTTATACAATCCGTGATATGAATTGTAGCCTCCATCCACCCCCACATTATTATCTTTATGTTTTGCCCTTAGATCAGATGATGGCAGCAATAGTCTGCTAAAAGCAGTCATCGCGGAACAATAAAAGTGTCGACACTGCGATCGAGGTGTACGAAGAGTGTCCATTCCCTTTCGAGATACATAAACATAGGCCTCGCAATCATCGTACACTGGGGCCGATGATCTGTAGGCGTGGAGCTGGCGCTCGATAGCTTTTACATAGGATTGAAATCATGCAAATTTGGTGCCCAAGACATTAACGTAAGTTCGGGATCATATTCCTCAAACTACTTAGCACGAGTGTGGCCTTGTGACGCAGATTGTTATCTTGCAGGAAGGTACGATCACCGTTGGGAAAACGTAAATATGAAGGAACGTACGTGATCAGAAATTATTTCAGTAATTCAGAACGGAAGACCAGCTGATCGTTCCTCATAGGATATTAGCTGTTCCCACCGGCCTGTGTATGTGGCGTGGTGCCTGTTTCGAGCAGTTGTTCGCCTGAAAGACGGCGTATCCTTACAAAAACACATACCAGGTAAAACAGGAAAGGAGCGTCACCTGACCAGGTGAACGAATCCCATTCATCCTAGTCAAGTCTCCTACGATGCCATGTTCATTGTAATAAAGAGTTGTCAACACGTAGGGGTTATCTGCTGCGGAGTCCCATATTCAAGAATGTGAGGTGAAAGGTGTGCTCCGAAACACTTGCCTTCACCAGCAAGTTACTCTGTTGTCAGATATGCCACAAATCGCCGCCTGTCCTGCTAGGGCTCTGACGACGTCGCAGTTCAGCGCCCTAAAACACTAATTATCGTCATCTACATATACGTGGATACTCTGAAAATCACATTTAAGTGCCTGGCAGAGGGCTCATCGAACCACCTGCACAATTCTCTATTATTCCAATCTCGTATAGCGCGCGGAAAGAATGGACACCTATATCTTTCCGTACGACCTCTGATTTCCCTTATTTTACCGTGGTGATCGTTCTTCCCTATGTAGGTCGGTGTCAGTAAAATATTTTCGCATTCGGAGAAGAAAGTTGGTGATTGGAATTTCGTGAGAAGATTCCGTCGCAACGAGAAACGCCTTTCTTCTAACGATTTCCAGTCCAAATCCTGTATCTTTTCTGTGACACTCTCTCCCATATTTCGCAATAATACAAAAAGTTCTGCCTTTCTTTGAACTTTTTCGATGTACTCCGTCAGTCCTATCTGGTAAGGATCCCACTCCGTGCAGCAGTATCCTAAAAGAGGACGGACGAGCGTAGTGTAGGCAGTCTCCTTAATAGGTCTGTTACATTTTCTAAGTGTCCTGCCAATAAAACGCAGTCTTTGGTTAGCCTTCCCCACAACATTTTCTATGTGTTCCTTCCAATTTAAGTTGTTCGTAGTTGTAGTACCTGAACCGTGATTTTAACTTTCAAAAACTTTTCTTAAGGAAAATACTATATTTACTGGCGATTCATCAACAACATTAACACATTTAATCACACTAGGTGAGCGTGTAAGTAGTTGCCAGTTGTAAGTAGGCTGTTTAGGTTCTTATATTGGTAACGCCACCGCCACGTAGCGCTCTATATGAAAATCACTGGCTGCGCTGTGTGCAGTTTGTGGCTGGGTGGTATTGTTGTAATTTGCTATTGTAGTGTTGGGCAGTTAGATGTTAACAGCGCGTAGCGTTGCGCAGTTGGAGGTGAGATGTGGTCGATGTGGGGAAGTGAGATGGCGGATTTTTGGGAATGGATAATCTGGAGGTGTGTCCATCAGAAACAGTACATTTGTAACAATGGATGTCATGAACTGCTATAAATATTATTGACTTTTGAACACTATTAAGGTGAATACATTGTTTGTTCTCTATCAAAATCTTTCATTTGCTAACTATGCCTATCAGTAGTTAGTGCCTTCAGTAGTTACAATCTTTTATTTAGCTGGCAGTAGTGGCGCTCGCTGTATTGCAGTAGTTCGAATAACGAAGATTTTTGTGAGGTAAGTGATTCATGAAAGGTATAGGTTATTGTTAGTCAGGGCCATTCTTTTGTAGGGATTATTGAAAGTCAGATTGCGTTGCGCTAAAAAAATCTTGTGTGTCAGTTTAAGCACAGTCATGTATAATTTTTCTAAGGGGACGTTTCATGCCAGAAAGTAACTGATAGAAAATTACTTTTAACAAATGTGAATTTTATTCCCAAAAGCTGTTTCAAAAACAGATTTAAAATTATAAGCAGAAAAGCACCCTCGAAATATCAAGTTACAATTCGACAATTTTGGAGGCAAAAGAACAATATTAACAGTAGGAGCCTTCCGGCTGAGATGCTTGCCTGCTCCCTTTCAACACGACCGTAGTCACGACCAGTGTAGTCTTTCAGAGGTTGTTGTCAACCTCTGAAAGACTACACTGGTGCAAATCTGCAACACACCAAATTACTTTAAACTAAAAATTTTAACAACTCACACAAACACATAAACTATACACCCCCTAAGAGGGATGGAAATGGTACAAAACACTCACATTAAAATTATTTGCCACCGAAAGTGCAACTTGTTTTTAAAGAACTCTTACGGTGGAAGGATGGCCACTTTATATACTAAAATGAGTATTTAAATAAAATCCATATAATGCAGCCTTACATAAAATGTACAACAGGCTCTACATTACACATATACCATCTCGCAAGATGATAGGCAACATACAAACATATTTCAAGAATTCGGTCTTTAAACAATAAATTCGATAACACCGAATCCGACAATCATGACAGAGGCAGCTATTAACGTATGGCAGATTGACAGGGAGATTACCGAACAACCCGAACTGCAGGTTGCTCTAACCCGCCCCTACTCAACAAGGGAAAAACGGACCACCCAATTCATAAATAACCACCTTTCCGCGGGTGGGCAAACGCTGAAGAATGGTGGGACGACCCCAAAACAAAGCGGCTGGTGACCTTACCAAGAAAACAAGTAGAATTTAATAAGTAAATGAAACAAGATATCTCCAATCACTTAACTTCTAACAAACTGCGATTTCTGGCGATGACCTGGCGCAGCACGCTCAACGCTCTCCCGAACCGTCCGCTGCCAGCCGCTTCAACGGACGCAGGAAGGCGCGCCGATCTCCCGTCTCACGGCGTCGCAGCTCGCACCGGCCAGACAGATGTCATGGGTTGACTCCTGTTGCTCTCGTGTTGGCCGCGAAGCCACTACGCCTCGCTATACGGCGCGGCCCACTGGACTCACGTGATGACCTCACATGCGCCGACGCTCCAGGCGGAGACGTCATCGTGTGTCCCAGTGCGCGACCGACCAACCGATCGATCCAACCGCCAATGCCCACTGCCTGAGCAAACTCGAGCAGACTGGCGGCCTAACACATACTAGCACTCCGGACGACCGACAGACACTAACCGCCTCACCAATGCGGACGAGAGACAGACGCAGACTAACTTGGCTGACCAACTAACCAGACTCTGCGACTCAGACTCACTCCGCCTGACCAACTGACTAGACTCGGCGAGACTGACCGACTGCCCTGGTTGACCAACTGCCTCCGACTGACTGACCGACTCAGACTGACCCCTGCCGAGCTCATAGCGCCCCTTAAATGCACGCGAACAAGCAACTTTTGCCCTTTCCCACCAGAGGAAGACACTGCCCTGGTTGACCAACTGCCTCCGACTGACTGACCGACTCAGACTGACCCCTGCCGAGCTCATAGCGCCCCTTAAATGCACGCGAACAAGCAACTTTTGCCCTTTCCCACCAGAGGAAGACACTTACGCTGCGATTGCCACAGCGGCGCCACCGCCAGAAACGGAAGGCGACTGCTTTACACTACGCGCTGCGGCGCGCTCTTCAAAACAGCAAATTTTACGACGGCTCAATACCTAGGTATTTAGTCGAAATTATGGCTTTTAGATTAGACTGATTTATCGTGTAACTGAAATTTAACGAGTTCCTTTTAGCACTCATGTGGATGACCTCACACTTTTCGTTATTCAGGGTCAACTGCTACTTTTCGCACCATTCAGATATTTTTTTTCTAAATCGTTTTGCAGTTTGTTTCGATCTTCTCATGACTTTATTAGTCGATAAACGACAGCGTCATCTGCAAACAACCGAAGATGGCTGCTCAGATTGTCACCCAAATCGTTTATATAGATAAGGAACAGGAAAGGGCCTACAACACTACCTGTTGGACGTGCTGCGTCAATTGGGCAGCGATGCCGGTGTCAGTGGTGACGTGAACATGCTTACACGCGTAGACGACGTTCTGGACGTCCACGCAGCACAGACGCCCACCAGGATCGTCGTATTGTAAGGGCAGATGTGGCAGATCGTACAGCTACCACACACAGCTCAGATAACATGGCTTGTGAGCCCAGATGTGTCAACAGGAACTGTTGCGAAGCAGTTGGTAGCAGTGGGACTACGGGCGCCCTCACCTCTAGCTCATCTTCCACGCATGCCACAGCATCGACATGCACGGAGCGATTGGAAAATGGAATGGCACGCTGTTGTTTTCAGCAATGAAAGCAGATTCTGTCTGCACGCAAGTGACGGCCGTTTGCGCATACGAGGTGTGGCTAGAAAAAAACCGGACTAGTACTGGTGAAACAATAAAACGAATGCAATAAGGCTGAAAGTCGCGTGGCCTGTCACGTGACTCTCGCTCCGCCTACTGCTCGAGTTTCATCTGCCTCCTGCACTCAGTCTGCCCGTGGCGTCTGTTTTTAAGTGTTTGAGTTAACAGGAGTTGACAAGGAAAGTGTCGAACAAGTTTACCGATTTTTTCAATGTTTGCATCAGTTTTTGCTGACAATGCTCTGCCAGTGCGAGTGTCATCACTGGTGTCTTCGCGGCCATCTTTAAATCGTTTAAACCACTCAAACACTTGTGTTCGCGATAAACAATCATCGCCGTACACTTGTTGTAACATTACAAACGTTTCACTTGCAGATTTTCCTAGTTTGAAACGAAATTTGATGTTAACACGCTGTTCTTTCTGTACACTCAACATTTTCCGACGCACAGACAAAACGTCAACTACTTAAAACAGACGCCACGGCCAGACTGAGTGCAGGAGGCAGATGAAACTGGAGCAGTAGGCGGAGCGAGAGTCACGTGACAGGCCACGCGACTTTCAGCCTTATTGCATTCGTTTTATTGTTTCACCAGTACTAGTCCGGTTTTTTTCTAGCCACACCTCGTACAATGTAGCCTGGTGAGTGCTGTCTCGTAGAGTGCATTCGTCCAAGACACACTGGTTCCACCACAGGCCTTATGGTCTTGGGGTGCGATAAGGTGCAACTCTCGTTCACCATTGGTGTTTCTGGAAGGGACGCTAAACAGCGCTCGGTAAGTGCAGAATGTCGTTAGACCCATTCTTTTGTCTTTCTTGCAACAGGAAGGTGATGTGTTCATCGAAGAGGACTATACTCGCCCACACATTGCCCGTGAAATTCAATGTGTTCTGCAAGATGTGCAGCAACTTCCCAGGCCAGCACGATCTCCAAATTTGTCTCCAGCCTAGCACGTGTGTGATACGATGGGACAAGAAGTGCCTCTTGTGACTCATCAGCCAACAACTCTTACAGAACTATGCGAACAGGCCGAGGCATAACGTATCCCAGGACGGTATTCGCCATCTGTACGGTAGACGGTAGACTGGATACCAGAGTCAGCGCCTGTATTGCCATTCGTGGAAGCTACACCACGTACTAATACGGGTACTTCAACATTAGTGAATGCCTGGTCCACCTAACGCTTGTGCTGTTGCTCTGTAAATGTAATCATTTCATGTTCTCCGTAAGCATAGTTGCATAAAATAAATCTTGAGTGAAATGGGAACCTCTAACACGTTTTTTTTTTTCTTTTTGTCGGCAGTATGTTTTCTGGTGCTGTGAAGGTTGTTATTTAGTTCAAAATGGTTCAAATGGCTCTGAGCACTATGGGACTTAACGTCTGAGGTCAATAGTCCCCCAGAACGTAGAACTACTTAAACCTAACTAACGTAAGGACATCACACACATCCATGCCCGAGGTAGGATTCGAACCTGGGACCGTAGCGGTCGCGCGGTTCCAGACTGTAGCGCCTAGAACCGCTCGGCCACCACGGCCGGCTGTTATTTAGTGGCAAGTAGAGAGATGATACTGTAAAATAAAGAACAACTCCTTTGTTTGCGAAGGTACTGTCGTCTTAAAAAAGATTAAGGTTGTGGCTGAAAGGGATATCCGCATTGACAAAAAAGGTTTTTTAACGCAAAAATGTGTAGCTGAATACATGTACCTATGTAAGTAGATTATATTGAATTACAGTTACGTTCGAGATCATGTTCTCTAATCGGCCGTATGTTTTTACAACAAAGACACAACTGTTACGTTTGCTAAATTAGGTAATTGCGGTGTTCTTTCCAGAACCATTTTACATTTTTTATGTGTATAATGCAAATAAATAAAAACCCGCATCCCATGAAAATGATCCGAGAGGAATTCTTTGCCTAACCTGAAACTTTCCACTGCAATGTGCTTTCTTTTACTGTCTACGTGTTTGGAATAGTGTAGTCGGAGTACTGCATTGCACTTTCTTTTAGTGTCTACACGTTTGGAATAGTGTTGTCGGAGTCATTGTGTGCATTATTCTTCAACGTTAAATTGCTAATATTGTCTCCAATCCCAAGCGAGTGTGGCATTCTTTTACTATCGCGCGTCACTCTACGCGAAAGAGCTTTTCTTTTTACTCTGTAAAACAATCTACAGAAGATCGAATAACGAATAAAATAGTCGTCAGAAAGATTGCATGGGATTTCTTTCTTCTTGATGCAAAATGCGTGAAACTTCGTAAGGAATTACTTTGCGGCAATGATGATACTGAATCTGTGACACCTTTCTCTGAACTTGAACATGATACAATTTTCTATGTTTCCGTAGCATCAAGTGACAAGAGTTTTTTTTTTAAAAAAACTCAGACTAATTACGAATTATCTTAGGTTTACTATGATTCACACACGACTTTCTAGTTTAGAAATTTTGTCAATCGAAATTTGTGTAGATAAAGGTACCGGTTTTGTTGATGCACTTTCAAAATTTACAGCACAAAAAGTCTGAGTGATAGGGATTCTAAGTTACACATTAAAATCACCTAACATTGAGAATGATGATGATATTTGGTTTGTGGGGCGTTCAACTGCGCTGTTATCAGCGCCCGTACAAAGTCCTAATTTTTACACAGTCCAATTTTTTTCACAGTCCAATCTAGCCACTGTCACGAATGATGATGAAAATGAAAAGATGAGAACAACACAAACACCCAGTCCCCAGGCAGAGAAAATCCCCAACCCGGCCGGGAATGGAGCCCAGGACCCCGTGATCCACAGACGTAGCACTGAGATTTATGGTTATCTGTATTGCTTCATTAATAAACAATGACATTGTGTTATTTATAAAAATGCGTTTTGCTTATACATTTATAAAGACTGTTCACAACACAGTTAACATTATACTTTGCTTGCTTAACCCCTTGTATTTAAAAATTGCTTCCCCCCCCCCCCCCTCAAAAAAAGGGTGTTATGTTTTTTGGGGTTGATAGGGGATGGAGTGCGTGTCTGGGAGAATGAGTGTGGGGGAAGGGAAGTATGTATGTTAGGGGGGTTTATGTTTGGGGTGGGGGAATGTATTGGGGATGGAGTGGGGGGGGGGGAGGGAAAGTACGCATTTGTAGGCAGTGTGTATGCATTTGTGTGTGTGTGTGTGTGTGTGTGTGTGTGTGTGTGTGTGTGCGTGTGCGTGTGCGGGCGCCCATGCGAGTGTGTATGTGAGGAAGAAAGAGTGTGTATGTAAGGAAGAGAGTGTGTATGTAAGGAAGAAAGAAAGAGAGACAGAAAGATAATGCAGGAGGAAATAGTAGATAGATACATAGATAGCTCGAATATATTTGGGTGTCAAGATTTTCAATTACTGTTAACGTCCACTCAGTCTGCGAGGAGTAATGTTTGAAATATTAGACACTTTTTTGAGAGTTGTGTAAAATCCAGGATGTGTTTCAGAGCATAAAGCCTGTCCTGAACATAATTCACGGAATAAATGGCTTATTAGGAACAGCATCCACATTAGCAGAGAGCATTTTAATCAAACCGGCCAACAGAATGGAAATGTAGACGCAGAAGAACCCTTCGTGATAGACTACAGAGTATTCGGAAATTCGCTGTGCGTTCCAGTTTAGACCTCCGGCCTTTACGTAGCAACGAACAGCGCGCCGTTTACGCTTTTGAGCAGAAATTAAATTACATTTGAATTGTGAAAGAATTCTCGCCCATTTATGGCGTGCAAGTTTAGAAACTCGATTGCTCGTTGTTCATTGTCCAACTTTTATTCAGCGCGGCCACTTATTTGTTAACAAGTAAATTGCACTGAATTCGTTTGCGAATGGAACTTTTTCTTCCTTTTTGCCGCACACATTTCAGTTTCGCCATCTGCAGCGCGTATAAAAATTTTCAGTTACTGTTGGCAATGGCTAGAAGCTACCAGCACACAGGTCATCTGAATAATAAAGAGAGAAAGAAACAGCTCCTGAAAATTATCGCAATGTAGTTTCAAAAATACGGAAGTCGTTGCCGAGAAATTATATTGTATTGCTGTAGTCTACTAAAACAGTACACGTATCAGAAACGAAAACAGAAGAATTATGGGCTATTGATTTGCCATGGTTAATGCCTAGAGAAGTAACAGTCACGTTTTATTGAGATAACATGACTATTTTCCCCGGAAAAAAAGTGATAAAGATCATAGTCGAAATACATTACTGGCCATTAAAATTGCTACACCACGAAGACGAAGTGCTACAGACGGGAAATTTAACCGACAGGAAGAAGATGCTGTGATATGCAAATGATTAGCTTTTCAGAGCATACACACAAGGTTGGCGCCGGTGGCGACACCTACAACGTGCTGACATGAGGAAAGTTTCAAACCGATTTCTCATACACAAACAGCAGTTGACCGGCGTTGCCTTGTGAAACGTTGTTGTGATGCCTCGTGTAAGGAGGAGAAATGCGTACCATCACGTTTCCGACTTTGATAAAAATCGGATTGTAGCCTATCGCGATTGCGGTGTATCGTATCGCGACACTGCTGCTCGCGTTGGTCGAGATCCAATGACTGTTAGCAGAATAAGGAATCGGTGGGTTCAGGGGGGTAATAAGGAACGCCGTGCTAGATACCAAAGGCCTCGTATCACTAGCAGTCGAGATGACAGGCATCTTATCCGCGTGGCTGTAACGGATCGTGCAGCCACGTCTCGATCCCTGAGTCAACAGATGGGGACGTTTGCAAGACAACAACCATCTGCACGAACAGTTCGACGACGTTTGCAGCATCTGTGTTTGGCGACATCACGGTGAACGCACATTGGAAGCGTGTATTTGTCATCGCCATACTGGCGTATCACCCGGCGTGATGGTATGGGGAGCCATTGGTTACACGTCTCGGTCACCTCTTGTTCACATTGACGGCACTTTGAACAGTGGACGTTACACTTCAGATGTGTTACGACCCGTAGCTCTACCCTTCATTCGATCCCTGCGAAACCCTACCGCATGTTGCAGGACCTGTACGGGCTTTTCTGGATACAGAAAATGTTCGACTGCTGCCCTGGCCAGCACGTTCTCCAGAGCTCTCACCAACTGAAAACGTCTGGTCAGTGGTGGCCGAACAACTGGCTCGTCACAATACGCCAGTCACTGCTCGTGATGAACTGTGGTATCGTGTTGAAGCTGCATGGGCAGCTGTACCTGTACACACCATTCAAGCTCTGTTTGACTCAATGCCCAGGCGTATCAAGGCCGTTATTACGGCCAGAGGTGGTTGTTCTGGGTACTGATTTCTCAGGATCTATGCACCCAAATTGCGTGAAAATGTAATCATATGTCAGTTCCAGTGTAATATATTTGTCCAATGAAAACCCGCGTATCATTTGCATTTCTTCTTGATGTAGTAATTTTAATGGCCAGTAGTGTTTGTACTGACGGTAGTGAAAAATGTAATACCCCTAAAGAATGTAGAGTAGAAGGATGTGTAACATACACTGTTCAAAAGAACTAGTCGAACACGTCAGAACCCGTCGGCAGAACCCGTCCGATATGTTAAATGTATTTTGATACTGGCAGCACCTGTGGTATTATTGCATGGCTTTGGGCTTTTGGTTTCAACGTAGACAAGAATTAAAATCATTCGTGATCTACTGGCTGTGTTATGCATTACACTAACACGTTATCCCTCAGAAGAAAGAAAGTACCGGTGGCCCGGTGCTTTCTAGTTAGGTACACAGATGCAGTTGTCGTTTTTATTCAACCAAGTACATGCAATGAGATATCTTGAAGGAGTGCAAGTTGAAAGGATGGACTTACAGTCGTGTTGCTGCAGATGCCAGTGCACTACCATCTATTATGCATATGTTGTGGATCAGCCGGAGGGAGACAGGTCATACGCAAGGCGAGTTGGACAAGGTCGCCGACGGGCTACAACGCCACGTGAAGACCGATATTTGGATATTTGTGCACTGCGTCGTCGTAGGGATCGCACCAGACCACTATAGGACGATCTCAGAAGGAAAACGGAAGCCGCTGTGTCCGATCTGGCCGTAATGAACAGTTTACTAGAAAGGACGTTACGACCAAGATGTCCTGTTCGAGTACCCCGCTTGACACGACATTTTGCAGTTCGCCTTAAGTTCTGCTGTGCAATGTCATCTGGAAACTGCGTCACTGACGAAGCATGTTATTCGCACACGAGTCTAGATATCCTCTAGATAGGTAATGGTCGTGTTTGTGTGCAGAGGTCCCTGATGAACGATACCTGCCAATTGCTGTCCAGGAAATCGACAGATTTGCTAGATACTGTGATTTTGTGGGGAGGCTTCGGTGGTGATAGCCATACAGATCTCGTCGTTGTCCATGGACGCCCTACCGAAAGGAAGCACACCGAAAAGATCCTGGTGCACCATGTGCTGGCTGCTGCATGAGGTTGTGGCCCTGGATTCCTTCTAATGCCAGCTCCCATTTGGCGGCGTCAGCAGGGATGTCTTGCAAACCATGGACATTGAAGTAATGGAAAGGCCAGGCGTGAGAACCGATCTGAACCCCTTCGTGGATATATGGGACATGCTTCGCGGTCGTCCTGTTCCAACATCCAAGAATTGTCATGGGCTTTTTTTGAATAATGGGAAAGGATACTATACGGTGGCCTCTATAGACTTAGAGCATGTCACGTACATTCAGGCAGTGATAAATGCATACGGTTGGCATACACGTCACTGAAGCTCTCAAAGTCCAATGACTGGATGAATGTTTCCACTTCGTTTTCAACACCTATCGGACATTTAAGTTCTTTATATGTAAACAATCGAGGCTGTGATGATGCTTCGTTGTGTACTTAATTTGTAAAAGATAAAGGTGTAACTTGATAAGATACCCAGTCCTCAATTATTGCTGAATGGAGAATGACAGACGCTCAAAATCATGTTCGCTTAATTCTTTTGAACAGTGTTCGCCATCTTACCTGAATGGTAACGTGTTTGCGTACCATGCAGTGGGCCCGGGTTCTATTCCCGGCCGGGTTGGAGATTTTCTCCGCTCGTAAACTGGGTGTTTTCCTCATCATCATTTCATCATCACGAACACGCCTGAAATAAGACTTGCCCGTCAGCGTCCAAACTTACCCGGATGGGGCCTCCCGGCCATCAATGCCACATCATCATTTCATTTCTTTTTGTTTAACAGTGTAGTATACCGGCAAGAAGAAAGAGAAGGAAAGAGTCGTGTGGCATCGTTGGCTGGGAGTCTACAATTCCACCGCCTAATAGAAACATATTTTCTCCCTACAAGCACAGTGACCCTTTACCGCTTCATGTGTGAGGGTTGTGTCTTCAGTGTGTTTGTTGGACGCGGGCGATTGTAACAGATGTGAGCAGTGTGGGTATTTTATGATTATGATAGAGGGGAGATGAAATTTGGTGCCGGCTCAGCGTGCTGCTGTCGAGTGGTATCAAAGGGGCCGCCGAGCTTACCATCCTCATCTGACACACAGATCACCATCAACAGTGCCATAGGCCCTCACTTAGTGGGACACTGCGAAGAGGTTTCGAAATTAATCCAAAGTCTGGTTATCAGAAATGTTCCACCACCACCACCACCACCACCACCACCACCACCACTCTCCTCCCTGTTGGTGCCAAAGCTGACCGTGAAATTTTCTTGTAGCATCAGGATTCCAATCAGCTGCCATTGACTCGAGCGCCAGCGCACAGACCAGACTGCAGAGGAACAAATACTCCCATCTCCTCCCTCTTGCCGGTGAAGGCTGACAGTGAAATTTTCTTGTACCACCAGGATTCGAATAGGGTGCTGTTGAACCGAGCATCAGCGCACACGCCACACTGCAGAAATACATGTACTCCCATCAGTAAGGGGCTTATTTAAGCAGTCGTCATATTTTTACCGAGCTGCGCGAGGGGGGGGGGGGCGGGGGGGTTCACAACTAGGTTTCGTTGTTAGTGAGATTGGAACCCTCCAACCGACTATAACGAGAAAAGGATTCAACAAGCGACATCAATGCAGAAATTTTAATTTTTCAACTTATCATGCCATTCATGAGTAGATGCAACTGTTTGTAAAAGCGACCCCTATATCAAAGATAATGCCGGGGTTGTAAAAGGTTTCCCATATTTCACGCTGTTAAAGACTGCTGGAAGTAGCGGGAACAGGCTAGAAAATACCAAGCCAAAAAACCATGCACCACGAAATCGTCAAATGGATGTACATGTAGACACACAAATAATTCAAATTCAAGAAAAATTGCACGATTTATTCAAAAGAAAGAGATTCACAAACAGAGCAAGTCAAAACGTGTTGCTCCACTTCTAATTCTTGTGTAAGCAGTTGGATATTCTGCTTGGTGTTGACTGACAGAGTGGTTGGGTGTGCTCTTAAGGGACATCGTACCAAACTGTTCAGTTGGCGTGTTGGATCGTCAAAACCACAAGCTGGTTGGAGGGCCTTTATGCTCCTAAATTTCTCAATTGGGGAGAGATCCGGCAACCTTGCTGGCCAAGGTAAGGTTTGGCAAACACGAATACAAGCAGTAGACACTGTCACCATGTGCGGGCGGGCATTATCTTGCTGAAGTGTAAACCCAGGATGGGTTGCCACGAAGGGCAGCAAAACGGAGCATAGAATATCGTAGACGCTATAACCGTGCCGCGAATGACAACCAAAGGGGTCCTGCTATAAAAAGAAATGGCATCCCAGACCATTACTCCTGGGTACCCGACCGTATAGCGGGCGACAGTAGGGTTGATACTGGTATGAATATGGTGTCTGTTCTTTCGGGCATATCAACGGGGACAGGTGAAAATGTGTGCCCCGACCGGGACTCCAACCTGGGATCTCCTGCTTACATGGCAGACGCTCTATCCATGTGAGCCACCGAGGACACAGAGGATAGCGCGACTGCAGAGACTATCTCGCTCACGCCTCCCGCGAGACCCACACTCTCACCTTGTATGTCCACACACTACATTCGTAGTGTCCCTTCCCAACACACTCGTGGAAGACATTCTTACCAAGTCCCGTAAGCAGAAGGTCATGGCGAGTGTTGCCAGAATTATACACTTATATGGATATGGTGTCTGTTCTTTCGGATATGTTTGAAAGAACAGACGCCATTGATGACCTGCAGCCGTCTAGAACGAAATTAAATTATATTAATACCTTCAGCTGCTAACGGGCGTTGATATATATTAACGGGGACAGGTGAGAATTTGTGTCCCGACCTGGACTCGAACCCGGGATCTCCTGCTTACATGACAGACGCTCTATCCATCTGAGCCACCGAGGACACAGAGGACACTGCCCCTGCAGGGACTTATCCCTTGCACGCTCCCCGTGGGACCCACATTCCCATGTCCACACCACTAAATTCGTAGTGCGCCTAATAGATGTTTGCCCATCACACACACGCACCGAGGACACACGGGAAGCGTGCGCGAGATAGTCCCTGCAGTCGCACTATCCTCTGTGTCCTCGGTGGCTCAGATGGATAGAGCGTCTGCCATGTAAGCAGGAGATCCCTGGTTCGAGTCCCGGTCGGGGCACACGTTTTCACCTGTCCCCGTCGATACATATCAACGCCCGTTAGCAGCTGAAGGTATTAATATAATTCTAATTTCGTAATAGGGTTGATGTCCCAACGCTGTTGAGGTCGTCTCCAGGCGTTTCTTCGTTCGTCATCAAGCCTCAGCTCGAAGCGGGTCTCATCACTGATGACAATTTTACTTCAGTCAATAGCATTTCAGGCCGAATGTGTTTGTAGAGACGCCTTGGACAGCAATAGGATACAATCGCGAATTTTGCCCGCCCTATGGTCCGACAACCAGGAGTGCTTTTTCTTTTCATAGCAGGACATATTGAACAGCACTGCTTGCCAGATGGCTGCAGTGTTTTCACTGCAGAGCTTGTGGCCATACCTCGTGCTCTTCAGCACATCCGTTCTTGCTCTGGCGAGTCAGACAGATAATAAGTATACTGTGTGAATCGTAACTTGTAATTTATAGCAGTCCTTCAAAAATTCCGAGTCTCTTTGTTTTCATGCTACCTTATGCACCGAAAGTTAGCAGACAGCTGAAAAGTATAATGTGTGAATCCTAGCTTGTAATTTTTAGCACTCCTTCAAATTTTCGGGACTCTTTTTTCATCCTGTCTCATGCTCCGAAAGTTAGCTTAGAAAACTGGATATTGATATACCTAAAAATACAAGCGTTTTCGCTGAAAAGTAAAGTTAGGTCCGCGCCTGCCTGGCTGTAAGATACGTCTCGCAGGCTTTCTGATGCGGAAGTCATGTCTTACATCTACATACATTTTTGCAAACCCTCGTTGCCAGTTTTGTAAAGGCCTCGTCGCTATTGCTGTGGAGGCCGGTTTTTCACTGTTGTTACGTTAGGCCTAATTTTTGAGTTCGTGAAACGGCTTCTGGTGCAGTACACCACTAAGAAAATTTGCGACTGCAAAATTCTTTCTCACGTTCGACCGTTTTTGGTCTTCATTGGTTGGCCTCATTACGCCACCGGCTTTGTCGATCACTTACAAATTGCAAAATTGACTTTCGTGTAAATTACACCTAACAATTTTATGAATTTTAACAGTGTAAAACAAACAGTGACATCGTTGTATTTGTCAGGCCTTCTGATTACGAAACTATTGTGCATGTAAGCGCTTAGCGTAACGTTTACTAAAGTGTTTTCCTTTCATAACCCTCACTGGAACGTATAATGCTAATGATATAGCCGGTTATATTGGTGGCATAATAGCCTAATCAGTAGAGACTAAAAGAAAGTCTAATATCGGTAATAGTTCGCGTGGAAAGTTTTGTACAGTGGTTGGAGTGTCACGAACAACATACCAGAAACCCTGACTGGTCAGGAATGAGCGAGGAGGTGGAAGTGCGTATGAAGCTCACTATCGTAAGTTTTTCTTGATTAAATCGAAAACCGTGGCCTCCAGCGAAAACGTATCCCAGTACAAAATTTAACTACTTTAAATTTCCTACGAAAAGGTCCTAGGGTCCTGTTCATTTTTTCTGTAGGATTCATAATTTGTGCATAGCGAGCGAAAGAATTCGAACATTTCGCGTGTGGTTTACAAAAGCCAGGTATAACGTTGCAGGTTGCATAAAACGACATTGATATGGGTAATTTACCACTCCGTACATAAGCCCTAAAATCACAATTAATAAATCTGAGGAACTGAAGAATAATTATGAAGTGAACGTAGTGATTTTCGATTTACTATTTAATCATGCCAATCACGTTGAAAAATAAAGCATCTCGTGAAAATGTACTTCACGTTAAGAGCGCCAGCTTTAAAATCCAAATGAAATGACGCACAAGAGCAACGTTAATAATTAAATAGCACCACGCTACTTCTCTAATGACACATCTACGCAATGCATTCATTTCCACTACCTTTATGAATCGCAACATAAAAATGTTCAAAGCAGGGAGATACCTGGCAGAGCTACAGGTTAGAAGCAGTGCACTTTGACACAGTGACCAAAGCATTTTACGTGTCAAAACAGTATTTCACAAACATTTTACTCACTCCACTGTTCAGTACTTTGCGCTCGGGCATTGGGTGGCTGCACTAGGGCGGGGAGAGTGACAAACAACCGGTAATCGTGAAAATTTAAAAGCTGCACTTTCAGAAGGTCATAACGGCGTACTATCGTCATTAGAGGTAATGAAAGGAGAAAATATAAAAATGCAGTAAATGAAGCAGCAAAAAGGAATACAAACGTCTCAAAAATGAGATCGACAGGAAGTGCAAAATGGCTAAGCATGGATGGCTAGAGGACAAATGTAAGGATGTAGAAGCTTATCTCACTAGGGGTAAGATAGATAGTGCCTCCAGGAAAATTAAAGAGACCTTTGGAGAAAAGAGAACCACTTGTGTGAATATCAAGAGCTCAGATGGAAACCCAGTTCTAAGCAAAGAAGGGAAAGCAGAAAGGTGGAAGGAGTATATAGAGAGACTATACAAGGGCGATGTACTTGAGGGCAATGTTATAGAAAGGGAAGAGAATGTAAATGACGATGAAATGGGAGATACGGTACTGCGTGAAGAGTTTGACACAGCACTGAAAGACCTGTGTCGAAACAAGGCCCCAGGAGTCGACAACATTCCATTAGAACTACTGACGGCCTTGGGAGAGCCAGTCCTAATAAAACTCTACCATCTGGTGAGCACAGGCGAAATACCCTCAGACTTCGAGAAGAATATAATAATTCCAATCCCAAAGAAAGCAGGCGTTGACAGATGTGAAAATTACCGAACTATCAGTTTAATAAGTCACGGCTGCAAAATACTAACGCGAATTCTTTACAGGCGAATGGAAAAACTGGTAGAAGCCGACCTCGGGGAAGATCAGTTTGGATTCCGTAGAAATATGGGAACACGTGAGGCAATACTGACCCTACGACTTATCTTAGAAGCTAGACTCAGAAAAGGCAAACCTACGTTTCTAGCATTTGTAGACTTGGAGAAAGCTTTTGACAATGTTGACTGGAATACTCTTTTTCAAATTCTGAAGGTTTCAGGGGTAAAATACAGGGAGCGAAAGGCTATTTACAATTTGTACAGAAACCAGATGGCAGTTATAAGAGTCGAGGGGCATGAAAGGCAAGCAGTGTTTGGGAAGGGCGTGAGACAGGGTTGTAGCCTCTCCCCGATGTTATTCGATCTGTATATTGAGCAAGCAGTAAAGGAAACAAAAGAAAAATTCGGAGTAGGTATTAAAATCCATGGAGAATAAATAAAAACTTTGAGGTTCGCCGATGACATTGTAATTCTGTCAGAGACAGCAAAGGACCTGGAAGAACAGTTGAACGGAATGGACAGTGTCTTGAAAGGAGGATATAAGATGAATATCAATAAAAGCAAAACGAGGATAATGGAATGTAGTCGAATTAAATCGGGTGATGCTGAAGGAATTAGATTAGGAAATGAGACACTTAAAATAGTAAAGGAGTTTTGCTATTTGGGGAGCAAAATAACTGATGATGGTCGAAATAGAGAGGATATAAAATGTAGACTGGCAATGGCAAGGAAAACGTTTCTGAAGAAGAGAAATTTGTTTACATCGAGTATAGATTTAAGTGTCAGGAAGTCGTTTCTGAAAGTATTTGTATGGAGTGTAGCCTTATATGGAAGTGAAACGTGGACGATAAATAGTTTGTACAAGAAGAGAATAGAAACATTCGAAATGTGGTGCTACAGAAGAATGCTGAAGATTAGATTGGTAGATCACATAACTAATGAGGAGGTATTAAATACGATTGGGGAGAAGAGGAGTTTGTGGCACAACTTGAGTAGAAGAAGGGATCGGTTGGTAGGACATGTTCTGAGGCATCAAGGGATCACCAATTTAGTACCGGAGGGCAGCGTGGAGGGTAAAAATCGTAGAGGGAGACCAAGAGATGAATGCACTAAGCAGATTCAGAAGGATGTAGGTTGCGGTAGGTACTGGGAGATGATGAAGCTTGCACAGGATAGAGTAGCATGGAGAGCTGCATCAAACCAGTCTCAGGACCGCAGACCACAACAACAACAACTTGAGGAAAAGATTTTGTACAGAGCCTAAAGGCTTCTATTCCAACCCAAGATAAGAAAAATGAAGGACAAGATTCACCTTGAATGCTGTATGCAGGAAAGTGCTGCTCGAGTTGCATTTCATATTCGTTCCATTGTCCTACTTCGGCGCTGAATAGGTACAACGTTATCAGGGTCCTATATATGCGTGTGTAGTGCAATCCATCGATTAGTGGCGAATGATTGCGGAACGTGCGGAGTGCCCACTGGCGGTTAATTTGGAGGTACCTTAGGTGACTGGCACAACGGAGCAGCGCTATGGTAGTGTCATGTGCGATCGATGTTTAACACGGCCAGTCCTGCTGTTTGCTTGCGGGATTTGCGTATAGCGGTATTACAGTTGAAGGCCAACCGATGAAGGGAATGGTCCCACCAGGAATTATTTCAGTGGACGGAGCGCAAATTGCGCTTATCTGCCCTCCACCCCCCCCCCCCCCCACCTCCGTTTACATGAGGAAAGATTCGGAATTATATGTAATCTACTGTATGTGAGTACCCCCTCCAAGCCCGCCCGGTTAGCCGTTCGGTCTAACGTACTGCTTTCCGGGCGGGAAGTCGTGCCGGTTCGCGGCAAGAATCGCCCGGCGGATTAGTGTCGAGGTCCGGTGTGCCCGGTAGTCTGTGGATGGTTTTTAAGACAGTTTTCCACCTACCCCGGCAAATGCGGGCTGGTTCCCCTTATTCCGCCTCAGTTACACTACGTCGGCGATTGGTTCAAATGGTTCAAAAGGCTCTGAGCACAATGGGACTCAACTTCTGAGGTCATCAGTCCCCTAGAACTTAGAACTACTTAAACCTAACTAACCTAAGGACATCACACACATCCATGCCCGAGGCAGGATTCGAACCTGCGACCGTAGCGGTCGCGCGGTTCCAGACTATAGCGCCTAGAACCACTTGGCCACTCCGGCCGGCCGTCGGCGATTGCTGCGCAAACACTTTCTCCACGTACGCGTACACCATAATTACTCTACCACGCAAACATTGGGGTTACACTCGTCTGGTGTGAGACGTTCCCGGGGGGGGGGGGGGGGGGGGTCCACCGAGGGCCGAACCGCACGGTAACCCTGGGTTCGGAGTGGGGTGACGGGACTGCTGTAGCCTGTTGTGGCGTTGTCAACCACTGAGGGCTACGACGGGGACGAAGCCTCTATGTCGTTTCAAGGTCCCCAGTTCCATACAATACCATACAATACCCCTTTCGTAACACCAGTGTCGAAATAATCTAGACGTAAACACTGTAGTTACCAGATTTATTGGTGAAGGTATTTCTTGCTAGCTACTGTAGAACTGGGTCAACATTATCTATGTCCAGCCTCTCCTTGGGTGACGACACGACTTCTGAAGCTAATAATCTCTACTGAAATTACCATTGGTTTAGTCAACTTACAGGTAACCTTCAGCAAGTCTATCCCAATAAGAAAGCTGTCGCCAAAAGCTACTCGCAAGTAGCTCTCAAGCCACCTATTTCAGAACTGCTGGTAACATAGCTATGGTATCAGCCCTGCCCTCTCCTTCTGTACTCTCCCCCCCCCCCCACCCCCCACCCCCACCCTCAAATTCAGCAACACTTCCAATTTAATCTGCAGACAAGGTCTGTTATCTCGCTCAGCTGCAGTCATGGTCCCGGCCGCTAGTTGGATGTCGTTTCGTCTCGCCCCAGTTCAAGAGACTACTACTACTACTACTACTACTACTACTATTACAACAACAACAACAACTACTACTACTACTACTACTACTACTACTACTACGCCGCCGCGGTATGGCGGTCGATCAAGCACTACCGCAGAACACAGAAGTATCCAGAAGTACCTATACTCTGTGGGCCAAACCGCTCCTTATACAGCATATGACTCGGTGGTATTTTCCGAAGCAGCCGCGGGAAAATTCAAATGCCATGCTGGCACCATCTCATCATAGTTACCTAAACAATAATATTAATTTTAATGCTATAACCAGTAATACGATGGCGTTATTAAGATTAAAGTTATTTAAATATATGTAATGACAATGTGAATTACACTGAAGAGCGAAAGAAACTGGTACACCTGCCTAATATCGTATAGAACCCCAGCAAGCTCGCAGAACTGCGCCACACGACGTGCCATGTACTCGGCTAATGTTTGACCTGGAGGGAACTGACACATGAATCTTGCATGGCTCTCCATAAATTCGTAAGAGTACGAGGGAGTGGAGATCTCTTCTGAACAGCACGTTGCAAAGCATCCCAGATATACTCAATAACGTTCATGCCTGGGGAGTTTGGTGGCCAGCGGAAGTGTTTAAACTCAGAAGAATATTTCTGGAACCACTCTGTAGCAATTTGGGACGTGTGGGGTGTTGCATTGTCGTGTTGGAAATCCCCAAGTCTGTCGGAATGCACAATGGACATGAATGGATGCATGTGATCAGAGAGGATCCTTACGTATGTGTCAACTATCAGAGTCGTATCTAGACATATCAAGGGTCCCATATCACTCCAACTGCACGCACCCCACTCCATCACAGAGCCTTCACCAGCTTGAACAGTCCCCTGCTGACATGCACGGTCCATGGTTCAAATGGTTCTGAGCACTATGGGACTTAACATCTGAGGTCATCAGTCCCCTAGAACGTAGAACTACTTAAACCTAACTAACCTAAGGACGTCACACACATCCATGCCCGAGGCAGGATTCGAACCTGCGACCGTAGTGGTCGCGCGGTTCCAGACTGTAGCGCCTAGAACCGCTCGGCCACACGGCCTGCTACGGTCCATGGATTCGTGAGGTTGTCTCCATAGCTGTACACATCCATCCGCTCGACACAGTTTGAAACGAGACTCGTCCTACCAGGCAACATGTTTCCAGTCATCAACAATCCAGTTTCGGTGCTGACGGGCTCAGGCGAGGCGTAAAGCTTTGTGTCGTGCAGTCATTAAGAGTACATTAGTGGGCTTTCGGCTCCGAAAGCTCATATCGATGACGTTTCGTTGAATGAATCGCACGCTGATAGTGTCTGGAAGAGCGAGTCAAGCGAGAGAAATGCAGGCAGAATGGACCAGGTAAGTGATCTGGGAAATGGGGAAATTCTATGTGGAAAGAAGGTTATTTTTTGGTAATTGGTTGGGGATTGGATTAACCACAAAACTTTGAAAACTTAACTCTATCCGAAGGGGCCTCGGAAATCCCAGCGGTATCGACCGACCGCCGTGTCATCCTGAGCCGGTAGGCACCACTGGACGCTGTTATGGAGGGTCACGTCGTCAGCACACTGCTCTCCCCGCTGTTGTCAGTTTTCGTGCCCAGAGCCACCACTCTTCCATCAAGTGGTTCCTCAATCGGCCTTCCAAGGACTGAGTGCACTTCAGTTGCAATATCGTTACCCTTATGTTTCTCAAAACTAGTGAAATTTAATAAACAAAAACGATAGACTCGTAGGGTAACGATGAGAGATTGTCATACTAAAAACTAATACAGTGAAAAGTATGTAAATAATTAATAAGAAAATTTAAGCGTTTTGACCCGAACGTGCCGACCAACTGTGGAGTACGTGATTGCTTGCCTTGCAGTCCTGTTAAAAGTGGTTGCAACTGCACCCACTGCGTGACACGGATCGCTCCTTGCCTATTGTGCAATGTAACGGTCATCTGCTGCCGTAGTTGACCGTGGTCGGTTGCCTCTACTTCATGAAGGAATGCCTCTGGTTCGGAACGCTCCCCGTTCACGTAAAACAGGGCGGTGACCATTAGCGAACTCCAGTGTTACAGTCGTCACACTTCGTCCGTCTTCCAGTTTCTCGATGGCTTTCCCCATGTAAAGTCATTCAGATGTTGTTTTCGTTCCACGTTGTAATAAAGAACACCACCACAGTTCATCGTACGCGGTCGCTTTTTGATGCACACTGTCCATTACCGTTCCTTCAACTACTTCGTGTTGCGGGGCCGGTGGGTACTTTTTGTACACGACTCGGAGACCTCTGGAAACATGCTCCCGCACTTCGGTTTATTTCCATCGAGTACGTAATATGTTGTGTTACTTTATCTACCTCGTCCTTAAATTTTTCAGAGCAGTGTAGAAAGCGATCTCCTCTCCTGGGCCTATTTCATTCCTGTTAGCCAGCTTTTGCTTTTAATTCTACCAGTTCAAAAAGTAATTACCATTGGCTAAAATGTGTTTGTCAGTGTTCCCTAAATTCCTCTACAGACGCATTCCATTCAATCCGCACGGTCAGGGCTAAATGCTCTTTTCGGAAAATGGATCGTAGGGTCGTAAACTTTTACAGCCACCACTTTGCTGAAAGGTCCAGTTCGTCCGCCTGGCTGCTCTGTTCCCGATTCATTTACAGGCAATCGACATCTCGTCCCCTTCATTTTTCCCGGACAATAACCAATGTTCCTGTGGGTCATGCTTGTACAAATAATAGCTATATTCCATTGTGAAGTATGTCGCACATTTGTGCCGTAAGATAGCCGCACTCTATCATTGCTTTACTCAGAATAAAGGCATTAAAATCTTTACAAATGGACCGATCAAGGTGACGCATTCGTTACGAAACTGGGCTCTTATTCGGGAGGACAGCTATTCAGATCCTCGTCAGAGAATGCAGATTTGTTTGATACGAATACCAGGATGATTTCCTTGAAATGACGCGGCCTGTTCCCTTCCCCCGCCTTCTCCAACTTGAACTTGTGCTGCGTCTCCAAACACCTCGTCGTCGACAGGCCATTAAACACTAATATTCTTTCCTTCCCTGTAAATGCGATTAAATTAATTAAATTTTGTTTTTCTGATTATTCTATCTTATATTATTTTTTCATTTTATTCGTCTGGTTCCATAAGACAAAACTGAAGCGCAATTCTCCGCTGTCATGGAACGAATCAGTGCATGATAACAGATCAGAGACAATCAGAAAAGACATGACAAATACAAAATCCAAAATTAAAATTTTTGGTGAAAACTCAAAGGCTTTTGAAAGCAAAGCAGGTGTAAGACAAGGAGATGGACTGTCCCTATTGCTACTCAGCTGTGTACTAGAAAAGGTAATCAGGGAATGGAGGAAAAGAAGAAGTCAGTATTTAAAAAAAATTATTTTTGGAAGAAAAGTGGGTAGTCTAAGTTTTTATTGTTTGTTTTTTTGGAGACGTTTTTGTCATTTAACTGAATCTATAGAAGATACAACAATGCATTTAAATCTCCATCAAGAGACAGCTTCAAAAGACGGTCTATGTATAATTTTTGAAAAAAAAAGACTATAATGTATGACAGATGCGAAGCAGACACCGAAATACACGAAAACTGATAACGTATAAATAAAACAGACTACAAAACTCAAGTCCCTAGGTGAAATAATACAACCAAAACCTTTGACCAAAGAAACTATCTTAGCAAAGACAAGGAAAATGGATGTGGCGTTTAGACTAACGAAAAGCATGTGTAACAGGACATGTATTCTCATAAATGCAAAACTCCAGCACAACTACTACTGATATTATACCAGGTTGCCTTGATGCTTCAGAATGCCTTTTGTTAAATGCACCTAAACACTTAGGCGAAATAGAAAAGAAGTAAAGGAAAAAAAAATCAGAAAAATCTTGCGACCAAAGTACGAGAATGGGAAATAGGAATTACGAAGTAATGAAGATGTTTACGAAAAAATAGAAGCAATATTTGACACTACGAGGAAGAGAAAAGTTGCATTCTATGGAAACCTAAAAAGGTTAAATGAAAAGAGGATAACAGAAAGAATTGTTAACTTTTTTGACGGAAACCCAGAAACGTGAATGACGTGGAACAAAGAAGTCAATAAACCAAGTCCGAGAGAAATGGAAATAACGAAGGAAGAAAAAGGAGCTAGAGAAAAGTAGAGAGCAAAGGCAATAATTTCCAAGGTCTTCCAGGAGAAAACAAAAAAGTAACAAGACAGGCGCAATACGAACAGAAGAAAGAAGAGAAAAATCTAGGGAAAGAATGAAAACCACTGGAAAGAAAGAAAGGACGAAAGAAAGAAGACGTAAGTTTAGTGGGGTCCTTAGTAGATCAAACCAATAATAATAAAAAAAAACAAAAAAAATGTAGATGAATCCTATGCAGATGAGAAGCTGCGAGTTTAAACAATAAACACAGGAATTAGCTTCGTTTTTCCAGGAACTCCCAACACAATAATAGGAAGGATCCATGTGGAAATTGTTCAGTTTCGACTTGAATGAGCGAAGTTTACTGCTAAGATTTTAATTCTCGTGATGGGCTGTTGAAAATTAATACGGCATAGTACAGCACGCCTTTATGCACAAGACTCTAGGGGGTGCGATCGAAATGCATATTGGATTAATGCGTCATATTAACTGAATGAAAGCTGATAATTCTCGAGAATAACCTCATATTGTTAATAACAAACGACATAAAAGAAAATAAATATTGAGAGACCAATGTCAGAACTGCCAGACTCCCGAACAGGAATCGACAAGAGGTTCGCGAACTCACACCGCATATCTCCCGAACTGTCCGTTTCTGAACCAAAAATACCCTTTGTGAAAGAACAGTTGCCCCAGAATATAATGCCGAATGTCATAAGCTAAGAAAAATAAGCAACATAAACTAGTTTTCGTGTTGGACCTCACTTATTGCAGATACTGTTCTAATGGTATATATATAACAGCTTTCATGTATATAACAATACTGTGAACATGGGCTTTCTACAGCAGTTTGCTTTCGATCCGAATGCCTAGAAATTTCAGTTTTTCAGCCTCACATGATCATTCTGTGTAGTAAAAATGTCAGTTTTAGTTGAACTGCATGTTAGAAACTGCAAACGAGGAGTCTTATTGTGATTTAGCATCAATTTATTTTCTACAAGCCATGAGTTTATGTCCTGAACTGCAACATTTGACACATTGCCTATGTTGCACTGAACATCCATCACTATCAAGCTAGTGTCATCAGCAAACAGAAATATTTTAGAATCAACTCTCGTACTAGGAAGCATACAACGGCCTTGCCGCAAAAAGTAACACCGGTTCCTGTCAGATTACCGAATTTAAGCGCTGTCGGGCTGGGCTAGCACATGGATGGGTGACCATCCGGTCTGCCGAGCACTGTTGGCAAGCGGGGTGCACTCAGCCTTTGTGAGGCAGACTGAGGAGCTACTTGATTGAGAAGTAGCGGCTCCAGTCTCGTAAACTGACATACGGTCGGGATAGCGGTGTGCTGACCACATGCCCCTCCATGTCCGCATCCAGTGACGCCTGTGGTCTGAGGATGACACGGAGGCCAGTCGGTACCTTTGAGCCTTCATGGCCTGTGCGGGAGGAGTTTAGTTTAGTTTACTAGGAAGCATATAATTTATGTGTATGACGGACAGTCAAATGAAAACCGAACACCCGTGGTTGGAATGATACCGTTCAAAAGCAGTCACCAAGCGCTTTAGGGGAAATCAAATCCTGTTTCGTAGAACGCGGATTCACTGCCGCACCCACTGTTCCAACTCCCCGTCCGATTGCAACCGACGTCCACGCATATCTTTCTTCAGGTCTCCAAAGATGTAAAAGTTCACATGGTATAAGACACGGGCTATACGGAAAATGTTGCAGTGTTTCCCAACCAAATCGCTGATGCGCAGCCGTCGCCTTATTGGCAGTATTGCAGTTTTCGTGCAACAGGATGATTCTGTTCGCAAGCGTTCCTGGGCGCTTTGACTTTATGGCGCTGTAACCTCCCCCTCACTTATCGACCTTAATGACAGTGAAAAATTAAACCGCGTGTACCTAATGGAAATTTGGGAAAAGCAATCGTCACCGAAGTTAATCTGTCGGTAAAGAGGGAGGAAAGGGTTACATCTAAATGAAAGGAAAAACGCAAATGAAACTGGTGGAAATTAATTTTGAAAAGGGGTAAAGTTAATAAAGAAAGTAAATGTGCGGCCGTTACGTTAACAATTAACTAGCGGTAATTAGATATTTGAGATTTGGGGGAAATTACGGTCGCCAGTCCTAAGGACAATTCCTATAGTAACTGAAAAAGAAAGGTTATTACACATATAATTAGCACTAGAAGCGTGGCAACTGAAAGGTTGACACGTGTAGTGTGAAAACTGAAAGTTTGTCAGAAGTAATAAATTTCGCTACACTCTGACTTAATTTAGCAAAAGAATTAATAAAACCGGAAAATCGAAAGTTAATTTAGTGACTGAAGTTAATAGTGAGCTTTCTTTCTGAAGCACATCGAAATTCAGTAAAATACGGTTAGTCTTGGGCTACCTCAACAATCATTTCAAAAGCTACTTGAATCTACGCAATTTAGAAATAAGAGATTTAACTTTGAACTTGTTTTAAATGATTCTGAACAATTAACAATAGTAAAATTTAGTACGTACCAAGCTGAGCTGCAGTCACAGGTAACTAAAATACGGTAACAAAACTCGCACTCTTAATTTGTGCTTGTGCAATCTAAATATTGTAGCCAGCTATGAATACCTTAACTGAACTTTGAAATTAAAGCAGTGAAATCGAATGATGCTGGCGTTTGAATTTCAACGACACTCGGGTTCATTTCGGAAAAGGAAGGGACCCTGCTTGGCAATGCAATTGGGACAATGAGCAACAAATGTTCATGCTCAGTTGCTGTAATTTTGTGATGCAACAATTTTAAAAGTTTGAAAAGCTGAGGTCTGCCATACAGTTCTAAAACTTTACGTGCTTCCAGTCTTCCTTGTTGGTTGATCGAAGGTTTGAAGCCGTCGATCGAGGAGGTGGCGACAGTCACTCATTGTCGGCCATCGCTGTTGCAGGAGCTGGATGTTGGCGCGCCTTCTTCTCGACACGGTCACCAGGCGAAACGGGCTCTTGATGTGCGCCAGCTAATGCTTCCCGTACGCGACACCATGTCAGAAACTATCATCGCAAGTCGAGCGCAATTACATGCTGCCAAACCCCGAAAGCGCGGCAACTCGCGGGAGCATCACACAACACACCTGCTCCACTGCACCACCCCAGCCAGACTGTCTGCCCGCGATCCACGCGGCAGCGTTAACACTACCAAAGATCCTAAACACTTTGGTTCTCCACGCGACCTATCGATGTAATCTTTCGATTGCATAGTTTTCCCTAGGCAAGACCCAGCGTAAAAATACAAATAATATTCACAAAACAAACCAATTATACATCGACATAAATGCATAAATATATATGTATACAAATAGTAAAACAATTACAATATATAAAGACACAGAAATGTCATATCTTGAGGTAACAAAACAAGGAAAAAAAATTATAGTACAATAGATGGAAATAGGAGGATATGCATTTCCGGCGTTACAGCGCGTCGCACACTCTGCAAAGCATCTTCCTAGAGGAGCCCTTTGATTGAGGTTCCACGCTCGAGGAACTCTACAGGCAGAGAGCTCCTGCAGTCGAAGGTGGTCATCATGACCTTGTATTGTATTGTATGTTAACCGGGGACCTAGAAACGACGGAGAGGCTCCGTCCCCGCCGCAGCCGCAGTGGTCCACAACCCCACGACGACTGCCGCAGTCCACTTCACCCCTCCGCCGCCCCACACCGAACCCAAGGTTATTGTGCGGTTCGCCCCCCCCCCCCAGGGGGGGGTCGACCAGACTCCCCAGATATGATCGTTATTGAGCTGGGATGACTTGCAAGGTGCTGTTCAGAAGAGATCTCCACCCCGTCGTACCCTTACGGATTTATGGACAGCCCTGCAAGATTCATGATGTCAGTTCCCTCCAACACTAATTCAGACATTAGTCGAGTGCATGGCACGTCGTGTTGGGGCACTTCTGCGTGGTCGCGGGGGCCCTACACGATATTAGGCAGGTGTACCAGTTTCTTTGGCTCTTTAGTGGATTTTCCTGTGTGGCCCCTTTAGCACCACGTAAGTTATTCCTTAACGTGTTTGTACATATCATCTCATCACGACCCTTGTTGTAGTTAGTGGTTTACACGCATTCCTCTGTTCACCATTTCTTCGGAGGACCAACTCTTTTTCTTAAGTGTTATCAGTCAATTCGCGATATTACGTTTGTTTTAGAAGGTAGTTACGCTAAAAATAAAAAAGACGCTGCCTCCCAATTTTCTGTGTGTCTCCGGGACAAGAATGAGATGGAAATCACTGAACATTAATTCCTCTGTACAGGCTTTGCCTCGGGCCGGTTTAATTTTAAAGCAATTATTGGTGGTTACCAAGATGACGGCGT
Organism: Schistocerca nitens; assembly: GCF_023898315.1. Lineage (NCBI taxonomy): Eukaryota > Metazoa > Arthropoda > Insecta > Orthoptera > Acrididae > Schistocerca > Schistocerca nitens. The sequence continues at coordinate 266,342,731 of NC_064622.1, forward strand.
CCGTTAGAGAGGCTCCTTGGATTGAAAAGGACGTCAGGAACTCATGGATACATCTCTGGAAAGTAGATGGCGGTTAGGACCAGCCAGCGAAGGGTAGGCTTACATATCCAGAGCGTTCCCTCAGAACTTGCTGGTAAGACGCGCTGCTTTTTGCAGTAGTGGTGACAACAGAAAATAGTGCCTGTCCTGACAGTCTGTTGACCTAGCGACCATGTCCATCACAGAGGACCGTTCGGCAACTGCCAGCCGCTAACAGCAGAACACAGACGCTACGGCCTAGACGCTAGGTGACGAGCCACCATGCTCCTCTGTTGTTCCTCAGAGCTAGCAAATCTCCCTCACGCTCGCTCGTCTGAACCTTATAGGGGCTTCGTTGATTACATCTTTGTAACTTTAATTGTAATTGGTGCTTGATAACATGTCAACTTTATATCGGACAAGAGTGCACTCTTTCCTCCCAATTTATGTGGTCAATATTCGTTTTTTATTGCTCTGTGAATTTCGAATGCAGAATTTACTGCAATCAAGGAGTCGAATTTGTACCCTCCCCGTTGTTATGACTGTGGTACTGCCTTCCCCGTTCACCTGCATCCCCGTGATTGGCTTTGAGAATGTGGTGACGGCATTCACGACTCCAGAGAGTACCGCACCACAGTCGATAAATCGCGATCGAAACACTAGTAGCGCAGCGGCTATATGGATTGGCAGAACGAACTATACCGATGTCCGCCAGGGGTCGCAGCTGCCAACCGATGGGCATCACGTGTGTGGATAGCAATTGGTCGATGCCTCGTGAAATACCGGAGGACTGAGCTACGGCGGACAGTTCTCTTCAGCGCGCCGAATCGCGTACATGAGAGTTGGCAATACTCTCTTAGGATTTAAAGGTTGGCTACAGCGCGCATACACAAACTCTGGAATGTAAGATATTGTTGCCGCGCTTCACAGCGCACGGATTAATCAGTGACAGTTTGGAAGCCAGTGTAGAAGCCCGCCTGCTGTGGTGAGGGGTCGTCGCCGAGCTGCCGTACTGCCGTGTCCGCCAGCAGCGACACAGGATTTGGTATTTAGTTGATATTTTTTATAATTTGCAGCGCGCTTATTAATTTAAAGAAAAGGGTTTGTGTATGTGCGTAGCAGCAGACGATAATTTTGATAATAATAGGAGTTCAATTCTTAAGGGAAACCATTGTTAAGCGAATAGATTAAGTATTGTTTTTTGTCATTGATTTCTTTTGTAATTGTCAGGTAATTGTTTCACTATGTATTTAATTGAGAAGTATTTCAGTCTGTCTTAAGAGTTTGATTAATTTGTAATATTGCTTTAATGCCACTGGAGGCAGATTTACATACGAAGCGATTGTTCAAAGAGCTTCTAGCGTTTTGTTAATTGAATGAAAAAGAATCACTTTCACAATATGGTTTTTGAAAAAAGGAATTACTTGTTTGGGTAATCATTTATCGAGGTTAGATTTGACCAAAACCTTTGTGTTGAATTATATGTAGTTGTAGTAAGCAGCAGCAGCCGCAGCAACAGCAGGAGTCGCCATACAGAACATGCATTGCACTCAGCGTGAATAATAGGTTTTTTATGCTTTTGTTAAATAATGGAATGCAGCAGATCAAGCAATGGCAGCAGAAAGACCAAGTAAGTTGTTTGTTGTGCACAGGACCAATAAAAAAAAGTTTAGGCGATCTCTGTAATAGTAAAGAGTACAAGCATGAGATTTTCAGTAGAAAACACGAGATAAGAAGAAAGAGCTCCCGTCTTTCATACAGTCTCCAGTTACCGCTGAGTCTACAAGCTGCAGTGTTCGTCCGTCGTCTCCGAGACTTAGGCCTCGTAGGCATCGTAGGTCTGTCGTGGAATTTAAGTAGTCATCACTCAGAGGTACTCACAGGACTTTAATATTTCAGAGGGCTTGTAACAGTTTCAAACGTCTAATTGTGCTGGACATTTCACAAGAAGAAGCATCGTTTAAGGGGAGTTGGAACTTCCTATCCCGACAATGTGAAACTTAGCGACTTGGCATCCCTGTATTTCAGGAACCACTGTAGCCATTGACATGAAACTTTGTCCAGGAGGACAAAGGTAGTGTACTGGTTTCTCATCAGCTGACAGTCTGTGGAAGGAGGCCCATACTGCCTGCTTCATTTTCAACAGATCCTCAGTATTATTTCTAATGGCCACCCCATAATACTGCTGTAATTCATCAATAATTTTGTTTTTCAGCCTGCCTCTTATGGTTTTACCATCAGAAAGTTTCTTGCCTCTCAAACTTTGTCACAACTTCCTCAACCTGGTGCCCATCCTCTTCTGGACATGACCTCCATCCTTCTATATAAAAATTGGCCCATTTTGTTATATCTTGAAATAAAACACGTAAACATTTTACCATTTCCAACCAGTGCAGATTATAGTTTAAAAAAATAAAATAAAATACTTCCCATGTGAGTTTATATCATTTTATTCAGAAAATTGCAAATTTTATAATGAGATAAAAATCCTAAAATGTGAAAAAATTTCCGTTCTCACTCCCTTTAAGTATTTATTCATGTTTAATAAATATAATTTTTCACTAATTGTTGGTAATCTTTTTGACTGAAGGTAACCTATGCCATCTTCCTTTATTCACAACAGATAAACCATTGTTTAAAGTAACTGCTTGATTCACACCTGCCAGTGGGACTGAGCAAGATCCACACAGTTGTTGTTGTTGTGGTCTTCAGTCCTGAGACTGGTTTGATGCAGCTCTCCATGCTACTCTATCCTGTGCAAGCTTCTTCATCTCCCAGTACCTACTGCAACCTACATCCGTCTGAATCTGCTTAGTGTATTCATCTCTTGGTCTCCCTCTACGATTTTTGCCCTCCACGCTGCCCTCCAATACTAAATTGGTGATCCCTTGATGCCTCAGAACATGTCCTACCAACCGATCCCTTCTTCTGGTCAAGTTGTGCCACAAACTTCTCTTCTCCCCAATCCTATTCAATACTTCCTCACTAGTTATGTGATCTACCCATCTAATCTTCAGCATTCTTCTGTAGGACCACATTTCGAAAGCTTCTATTCTCTTCTTGTCCAAACTATTTATCGTCCATGTTTCACTTCCATACATGGCTACACTCCATACAAATACTTTCAGAAATAACTTCCTGACACTTAAATCTATACTCGATGTTAACAAATTTTTCTTCTTCAGAAACGCTTTCCCTGCCATTGCCAGTCTACATTTTATATCATCTCTACTTCGACCATCATCAGTTATTTTGCTCCCGAAATAGCAAAACTCCTTTACTATTTTAAGTGTCTCATTTCCTAATCTAATTCCCTCAGCATCACTCGACTTAATTCGACTACATTCCATTATCCTCGTTTTGCTTTTGTTGATGTTCATCTTATTTCCTCGTCCTTTCAAGACACTATCCATTCCGTTCAACTGCTCTTCCAAGTCCTTTGCTGTCTCTGACAGAATTACGATGTCATCGGCGAATCTCAAAGTTTTTATTTCTTCTCCATGGATTTTAATACCTACTCCGAATTTTTCTTTTGTTTCCTTCACTGCTTCCTCAGTATACAGATTGAATAACATCGTGGAGAGACTACAACCCTGTCTCACTTCCTTCCCAACCACTGCTTCCCTATCACGTACCTCGACCCTTATAACTGCCATCCGGTTTCCGTACAAATTGTAATAGCCTTTTTCTCCCTGTATTTTACCCCTGCCACCTTCAGAATTTGAAAGAGAGTATTCCAGTCAACATTGTCAAAAGGTTTCTCTAAGTCTACAAATGCTAGAAACGTAGGTTTGCCCTTCCTTTAATCTAGCTTCTAAGATAAGTTGTAGGGTCAGTATTGCCTCACGTGTTCCAACATTTCCGAGGTCGGCTTCTACTAGTTTTTCCATTCGTCTGTAAAGAATTCGCGTTAGTATTTTGCAGCTGTGACTTATTAAAATGATAGTTCGGTAATTTTCACATCTGTCAACACCTGCTTTCTTTGGGATTGGAATTATTATATTCTTCTTGAAGGCTGAGGGTTTTTCGCCTGTTTCATACATCTTGCTCATCAGATGGTAGAGTTTTGTCAGGAGTTCCAATGGAATGTTGTCTACTCCGGGGGCCTTGTTTCGACTCAGGTCTTTCAGTGCTCTGTCAAACTCTTCACGCAGTAGCGTACCTCCCATTTCATCGTCATCTACATCCTCTTCCATTTCCATAATATTGTCCTCAAGTACATCGCCCTTGTATAGACCCTTTATATACTCCTTCCACCTTTCTGCTTTCCCTTCTTTGCTTAGAACTGGGTTTCCATCTGAGCTCTTGATGTTCATACAAGTAGTTCTCTTACCTCCAAAGGTCTCTTTAATTTTCCTGTAGCCAGTATCTATCTTACCACTAGTGAGATAAGCCTCTACATCCTTACATTTGTCCTCTAGCCATCCCTGCTTAGCTATTTTGCACTTCCTGTCGATCTCATTTTTGAGACGTTTGTATTCCTTTTTGCCTGCTTCATTTACTGCATTTTTATATTTTCTCCTTTCATCAATTAAATTCAATATTTCTTCTGTTACCCAAGGATTTCTACTAGTCGTCGTCTTTTTACCTACTTGATCCTCTGCTGCCTTCACTATTTCATTCCTCAAAGCTACCCATTTTTCTTCTACTGTATTTCTTTCCCCCATTCCTGTCAATTGTTCCCTTATGCTGTCCCTGAAACTCTGTACAACGTCTGGTTCTTTCAGTTTATCCGGGTCCCATCTCCTTAAATTCCCACCTTTTTGCAGTTTCTTCAGTTTTAATCTACAGTTCATAACCAATAGATTGTGGTCAGAGTCCACATCTGCCCCTGGAAATGTCTTACAATTTAAAACCTGGTTCCTAAATCTCTGTCTTACCATTATATAATCTATCTGAAACCTGTCAGTATGGGACTGCTTTTGTTAGGTTCCATTTGTTTTTGGAAGCGGTGGCCAAGAGAGCTACAGAACCACACATTTAAATTTCTACATCTTTTGTACCACCACATTCTAACGTTAGCATTCTTCTCCTCTCCAGTTCTTCCAAGATCCATAACCCACTTCTCTACAATGCTTTGCTACACACGTACATCAGCAGAAATTTCTTTTCCAAATTATCGAATAACCTTGTAACAGACGCAGTGATGGCAATATTCACAAGTAATATACACAAAAAGTTAAGGACTGTCAAACTGTATCCTTAAGTCTACGTTTTCACCTCACAAAAAGCCCAGTTGCAGATCAGAATTACTCACATTTCGTTTCGTCCCTCCCTTCTGGGTGCTACACTTTTCAGGCAGGCTAACGATTGGTAGTTGTCTTGTTGAGATGGGAAGCACCAGTTCCTGTTTTTCGATGTTTGCAAATTAAACACCGTTTTTAAAAAGTCCACATTCTGCAAAATACAATATTTTTTTATTCTTTACTCAGTATATGTTTCGACACTTATATGACATCTCCAGTGGGCCTCATGGTATTTCTGGAACTGCGCTAATTTTGAAGATGGGATTGTACAGGTTGGCCTGTTGTTATGCATTTTATGACTCGACAGGATGTCATATTTGCCATCATCTCCAGTTTCATTGTGTGTTTTCTTTATGGGTTGTGATTATACAACTGTTTTTCCACAGTTTTCCACATGACTCTCACCTAATATCGTAAATTAAAATACACGAAACGAAATTTACGGAAAGTTGTGTGACCAAGCTAGCTGCAGTGTTTCCTTAGCTGTGTAATAGTTAGTTCACGCGCCTATTGGTTCGCACTTAGCTGACTTCATGATGGCGAACGAGGGGACTTGTAACCGAGTGATGGCTAGATGTGTGCGGAGTGAGTACTGATTGGACAAGTCTCGTAGTGTTTGTAGTTGTCCACGGCTGTCGATGCCGGCGACAATGATCTTCCCAGAACAGAAGTATTAAGAATACACATCGTAGAAAATAATTACTGCTTGCACATTTTCACAGACTGAGTGTGCCCACGTGCCGGACCCTCACTATACGGTTGTGATTACGCGCTCTGATATTGCGCGTGCCGGCCGAAGTGGCCGTGCGGTTAAAGGCGCTGCAGTCTGGAACCGCAAGACCGCTACGGTTGCAGGTTCGAATCCTGCCTCGGGCATGGATGTTTGTGATGTCCTTAGGTTAGTTAGGTTTAACTAGTTCTAAGTTCTAGGGGACTAATGACCTCAGCAGTTGAGTCCCATAGTGCTCAGAGCCATTTGAACCATTTTGATATTGCGCGTGTCGTTCATGCTGACCCCGATTGTAATGATAACGGCCATTACATCACCACAAGACATTCTGGTCACGTGTCGCTTAGAACTACTCCATTCAGATCGGCGACATCAGCGCTCTCTCTTCTTGAACACTGCAGCTACACCTAAATCAGTTGCTCGTAAGTGTATGCGTTCAAAAAGTTTATCACAGAGCTTTCGCTCGCACGTCTCAGGAAAATGAATCACGCCAGTCATTTTGGGCTGATGGAATCGCAGTTAAGGGAGTAATCAAGAAATGTGAACTGCCACATATAACAGAAACTTCTTGACTGTCCCACACAGCCACAATAGCCATTCACTACGGATGGTCTCTCGTTGTTGTGGGAAACTTGTTTTATGGGTAATCCTAAGGTCACAATAATCCATACTGGTCGCCCGTTATTTAGAGCAGATGTTCACATAGGACAACCGTGTTACCTTGAGAGGTGGCATGAGCCCCCTCTCATATTTCTATCTTACGATTCTCCTCTCTAGTTGCATGCGGTGGAGGGTTGCTTTTCCTTAACACGCGTACTTCCCACGCAGCGTCTCTCGTCACCCGGGTGGGCCGGTGACAGGCGGGCTCTGTGGAACTGGAGAGAGTTAAGCCGACGTGTGTGAGGCAGTCGAGTGAATGCTTTTCAGACGCCGACATTGTCAAGAGACACGCCCGCTGGGGTGTGAAGTAGCGGCTGGGCTAGAGGTTCCGTTACTTCAGAGAAACTTTGCGAAAACACTTTCTGGCCGGCTACCAGCGAGGCGTGGGAATGACTTGTGTACCCACGCAGTTGTGGCGGGAAAATTCCCGCACTTTCTGCAAAATCAGCACAGAAATTGGCGCCAAGAATCTCCATTGGTGGAATGGTAGTGCTCCGGCAATGGAGTGGAATTTCCGCCGGTTTTCGTGTTGCTGATTGGAACGTAACCACGACCACTGTCGTGGGGGCGGGAAGGTTGTGTGTTCGGCCTGTACGGGTGCTCTGGGTAGTCAGCAGTCGCCTTTCGGTCGAGGACGTCGGAGCAACCAGCCCTCGCCTGCGGTACGCCAGATCGTGTTCTGGGAGATAAGAAGACTGTTGGTAATGTACGTCCGCAGCACCGGCAGATAGGGATTTTCCTAGGTGATAATCAGAGCTCAGCAGAGCGCGCCTGTTCATCCTTTTCTAACTTTGTTCAGTTTCGAGTAGCAGCAATTACTATTGGGTTAGCTGTGTGTCTCTCTTGAGATTTGAGTGGAAAGGAATTGGCTCCACATACCACTTCGTCTTAAACCTCACAATCTAAGTTAGGGACAACTTCACCTTTACTGTGTTTGTATGAATCTCCAATTTTAGCCAATTTGATGTTTTATATTTCCTGTGTCTCTTTTACTATTCTGCGTTTAATCTTAATAAATCATATTGTTATTTTGGACAGAACTTTCTTTCTGTTAATCAATAGAGCAACCCTATCATTCCTCACTATGCTAATGAAACCTTTGTTTATTTAACTTATTTATCAAATTAAATTATTGCAGGTGCCAAACTCTCTTCTACTCCACTAGCAGGGTTGATTAGAGTCAGTTCGCGTATTTGTTTTATCCTTGTGCAACAGCAAAAGTCGGAGTTAGAATAGGGGGGGCTTAGAGCATGATTTACACATGTGGATTCTAGTAGAATTTAGTGATAAATACACTACTAGCCCCGGCACCTCCCATAATATGGCGACCCTTGGCCTCGGATCTTTCCTGTGAATCTCTGATAAACAAACAGGATTCTTAGTAGGAACATTCAATTTTTTTTCTCTCTATTTTTTTTAATGATTAATACCCAAGTTTTTTTTGGTAGTTCCGCGTTTAGTTTTAAGTAGCGGCGCATGACTACAGTTTTTGTTTTCAGTGTATATATTTTTTGTTCATTGTTTTTTTTGTGTTTCGCTGATGTGGTGTCTGTACCGCATCGCACTTTGTCGGATTTGTGTGCGGTTTCTGTACCACATCAAATTGTGTTTGTGATTACAGCGTTGGAACAGCGTTGTTGAAATTTTATGTTTATGTGTAAAAAATATATGGAGTAGATTAATTTTATTGTGCATTTTAGATGAATTTGTTTTTATGAATGATAACGAGAAGTAAGGCACGACTATTATCGGGCGAAGCTAAAACAAAAGAGGATAGCATAATGGATAAGGGGCAGTTTACTGACGGGAATAGGTTCGGAGATGAGATGGGCACATTTTTAGCAGGACAGGACGCCAGGGGCATTGATGAGGAAGGTGATTTGGACGCGATCTCAGAGCAGCGTTGCGGCCGTGATTATGATAGTGAAGTAGAGGATGAAACAGAGACAGGCACACAGGTCGAGACGGTAGCAGAAGTTTATAGTCAAACGAACGAGTGCAGACAGAGGCCAGCTCGGTCACGTCAGAGCTCTAGCGCCCAGGTGTCCAGAGTTACATCGCCCATGTTTGAAGAGGATCAAGAAGATGACGTAAACCCAATACTGAGCTTCCTACGATCAATGAAAGAAGAAGCTGACGAACAGCGTAAGAAGCAGGAAGAAGCTGACGAACAGCGTAAGAAGGAGAAGGAAGAAGAGGAGAAACAACGTAAGAAGGAGAAGGAAGAAGAGGAGAAACAACGTAAGAAGGAGAAGGAAGAAGCTGACGAACAGCGTAAGAAGGACACGGAGGCAATAATTTCGCATATAGGGGAAATTCGTGGGGAATTATTAACAATAAAGAAAGAATGTGGAGAAGCAAAACAAATGTCAATGGTAGCACAAAAAGTAGCAGGCCTAGCCAAAACTGCAGCAACAGGGGCAATGAAAATCGCAAGAGTAACTCTTAAACTCGCAGGGCGCTTGCGACGTGCGACACAAGTCCACTCGAAATCCCTAGCGGCCTTAAAGACTCAAGGTAATATTGCGGTTACGAACATCACGAAACGAATGAAAGAAGTAGAGAGTCGGATAGCAAAACTAGAGCGAAATGGGCACACGAGCACTGCGCGTTCGGATACCAATGATGGAGCACACAGGATTGTATCTCCGAGGAAAAGCCCGCCGTGCTCTAGCCCAGTGACAGCGTGCGGAACAAACAATGCACACGCAGAAACAGCGAGTAATAGCTCCAATAATTGCAGCCCACTTAGAAGAGTGAATGCTGAATGCCACTTCCACTGTGATACAGACGTAGCACATCACAGTTATCAGCAAGATAGATCAGGACACTCCGCAGACGTGCAAGTATCGGAAACGTCTGACAACACCAGTGCGAGGATCGGACAGAATTTTGATCACAATCACTTCCTGTCGATACTCAAATTCCAGAAGTTCAAAGATAATGGAGGGTCGATGCATCCGAAGAGCTGGGTGATGCAATTTACTAATTCATTACCGTCGTCATGGCCAACCCAGGCCAAATTAGAATTCATGTGTGGACACATCGAAGGCCAAGCCGCGGAAAAGATGCGGGGCGTGGCAGCGACGTGTCGGACTTATCAGGAATTTGTTGGTGCATTCCTGCGGACCTACTGGTCAAAGGAAACGCAAGACAGGATTAAAGAGGAAATAATATTTTGTCCTGAACTGGAAGTGTCCGGGCATAAGAGCGCAACCAAATTTTTTGATGACTTACTCAAGAAGAATCAGTTTTTAGATAGTCCATACAGCAACGGAGAAATTATTAAATTTTGCTTTTCGAAATTGCCAGTTAGGTATCAACAGACACTTGTCGGGAAGTGTGGATCTGACATAGATGCATTCAAGAGTCTACTGCGCGAACTCGAAGTAGTCTTCGATAAACAAGACGCAAAGGACAGGAAGAAGGCGCAAAATAACAAATACCACGGGCCAGCAAGGGAAGACGACAACAGATCGCATAATCGCACTGGTCAGTTAGGAAACCAGCGTTACCGAGATCAAGGTTACGCTATTCAAGGTTATGGAAACCAGAGACACGGAAACCAGAACGTCAGGGAACAGGGTCAATCCAGACAAGCAATCTGGGACAGGAGGAATGACGAACGGCAAAGCGACCGTAATTGGAGGGAGCGAAATCAAGGACAACAGGAGAACCAGGAGATTGAAATTAGACCTCCAAATCCTAATGCACGTCAGAGGAGGGGGAGTCTAAGAAGGGATTGACGCTAGTCCATAGGACTCCACCACTTCTCTCACATAAAGGAGTTCGTAGAATAGTAGTAGTGTAAGAAATGTACATAGTAGAATAGGCAAAGATATGAACCTTTTTTTCGGGGAACAATAATCGTTACATTAATAGATTAAGATTGCTAAAGTATTAACACGCTGCGTTGTCTTGCATAAGAATTTACTGCTGCTATCCTCTTTTTGTTTATGTTCGCGATCTCCAATGTCGATGGAGTAGGAGACACTACCTTTTCATGAGCAATGTTTTTGTCCTTTCCTATCTGGTGTCCATGTTGAGGGATAAGGATGAGTGACGAGACGTCGCACAAACGGGCGCATACAAGAACGTGCTCTTAGAAGCGTTCTGAGAGGTCGTGATACGCTCCATAGCGGCCACAACCAGTTCGTGAGACGTTCATACCAATGCTTGCAGGCACGCGTCAGTGCACTGCACGATTGTGGTATATTGCGCGATTTCGAGGGTGAATATGGGCAGTATAGTTTTTGCAGAGCTGCGCCGGTATCGTTGTCTTGCAAGTCGGGGTGAACCTGTGAGCATTTGACTCTAATGGTGCCCTAGACGAGAGAAATGAGGGCATAAAAGCCTACCATGCTAATGTGCTGGTTGGGGATTTAGCGTGCTGCTCGTTTTTGTCACAGATGAATCACCAAGGAATTGTACTTGGATATTCGAGACATACTGTGTAGCTGGCGTGTGTTGGGTGTCTGAATCCTCAACAGGAACCAGTCCTGGCTTGGTCATATTACATTGTTTCTGGAAAGGTGTACTTCGATCGCGAAAAACCGCTTCACATAGAGAAGGAAGTTGCAACTATAAATTTATTGTCGTGTATAGCCATGGCTAACCCAGTCTCTGGAGTTTCAGTGAGGCGTAATGAAAACTCGGAGGTCATGTCGTACGGCGCGCACATCACTGTCGTCAATAGCGGCGAGCAGCAAGACATCTCAGCGTAACAGGAACTATGTAAGGGTATTGTATAAGGTAAATAAAATAAATAAATAAATAAATAAATAAATAAATAAAATAAAATAAATAAATAAATAAATAAAAGGGAAAGTACGATACTAGGATAAGTTAAACTGTAGGATTTAACAATAACTAGATTAATATTGTGGGGGTTTTCTACCACAAGTGTGGCGCGCGCCTGTTGAGTTGCTATTTTTCAGGTCACCAAACCACAAACCCGAGATGGAGGGACGACGGGCGAGCGAAAGTAGCGTAGTTGCATGTTCTTTATAGCACAGTAAAACTTAGACCTGCATAACAACATAATTTAATTAAAAGACGTAGAATGTAGATCGTTGGGATATGGTAGTTAATTCTTGAAGCATGTCTACTGTCGATCTATATAATTAATAGTAATATTAGTGCGGGCCCGCACATTTAGTTGTTCATCCATTACAAAGCATCAGTTATCACACACCATGTACTTACTGAGATCGGTCTCTACACGTATATCAAAATAAATTATTTCCATGTCTAGATTAGATGTTATAATGATTGCCATAGATTAATAACTATAAAAGTAAAATAAGAGTGTCTGAAATGACAGACCATCAATGTTTCATTAGGTAAATTTATTATAACATAGAAGGTCATGGGAAAAAGTTAGGCATAAGACTTTTGTAAGAATTGTACAGATGACGAGGAACGTGGCAATGCAGAGGCCAGCCAGCGCAAAAACAAGAGGTCTTCGGCTACCTGCTAGAGGGCGAGCGTCCCGTCCTACACGCTGACAGTCACCCGGCTGCCTACCTGAGGGATTACACGGGACCCTTGCCCCGCCACAAGCGAAAGTGGGGCTGGCCGTTGACCCTGACACGCGACAGCCTGCTAGCTCTCCGGACGCGGCAGCCGCTTGGAGGGATTCCCTGCGGCAGACCACGTTGTCGTGAGTACACGAAGAAGATCACATATCGTGTCAGAACCTGCGCCTCATGTGCCTCAGGACAGAAAGGGACGCTCTATACTCACCTGTTTGGGTTTTTACAACTCACTAGCATTGGCCGATCTGCATACACAAAGCAGTATCGTGCCACACTAACAAATGTATGGTCTCATGTCTTACTTCTCCTCTCTATTAGAGAGCAGTTTTTAACAATAGTCGCTCCTAGTTCGATCCTGTATGGATGACCTCACACACTTGTGGAGTCACTCCACGTGCCATCATCCCTCGTCGAACTGCAATATTGGGAAACATAAAGTTCTGTCCAGCGAGAGAAGAGACCTAGACTAGTGATGTATCCCAACGAGTAGACCTCAGAGACAATTAATCGACGTGAGGAGAGCCTATCACTGTGTCTTCCTACCATACGGCCGTGATCATATGCGTGGGTCTGACTACAATCTCAACAGCGTACTGCAGACACTCCAGAACTCCCTATTGCTGTTGCCACAACGTAGCAACTACAACCGACGTTTAGCCTTATGTGATGTCAGTACAGTGGAATCAGTGAAGTGCCACGGATATTTCTAACAATGTGATTTAGTGCCTCATTCTCAGCACAGTCGTGAACTTTGTGCAATGTGCACGCACAATTTGATGCCCCATGAACCTTGTTTTTTTTGTTTTTCTTAAATTTCTTTCTCTTATGTTGTTTCTGTAATGTATGTTATACCTTGTATGCGTTTGTGTTTTACACTGTAATTCTTATTACAGATTACTGTATTGTTCTCCACATCATGTTTTTTTTTGTATTTTGTGTTTATTGGTGTGTGTATGCTAACAGTGTGCCTGAAGTCCCCATAAACTGAAGCAGATACCACCACTGTCATTGTGAATGGACCATCAGTTCAGGGAACATTTTGTAAAGGTTATTCTTGCTGCAGGGAGACAGAATGAATCGGAGGTTGTAACTAGATTCTGAAAACTCACAAAGAGATTGTTAACTTAAATATTATCATGTGTGAGTGAGGTCAGGTTAGTTTAATGATTAAAATTGTTGTAACATCTTGGGCATTTAATTGCGGAGCACTCCAACTCTGATTGTAAAGAATAAACTGCTCCATATTTGGCTCAGATGCCCGGGCCATGTTTAGAGCGTGAATGTCTGCGTGAATCGGTGTTTGGAAGGGGCTCCCTGGGTATGGATGTGTGATGTGAGTGTTAGTGTTCCATATTAAGAAGGTGAAGTTGGCTACATCATAAATAATCCTCCCTCTATGAGTTGCATTTTTCAGTTGCAATGATCTTTTTTATAGAGTGCGGTATGTGGAGTCACTTTGTAAGATTGTTCTTGGGCGATTGACTCACTACCTTGCTCCTAAGTGAGCCAACCGCTCACCAATTACAATCTAAAATGGCGTAGGGGCAATGAGAGGTTGCATGAGCCCCCTCTCATATTTCTATCTTACGATTCTCCTCTCTAGTTGCATGCGGTGGAGGGTTGCTTTTCCTTAACACGCGTACTTCCCACGCAGCGTCTCTCGTCACCCGGGTGGGCCGGTGACAGGCGGGCTCTGTGGAACTGGAGAGAGTTAAGCCGACGTGTGTGAGGCAGTCGAGTGAATGCTTTTCAGACGCCGACATTGTCAAGAGACACGCCCGCTGGGGTGTGAAGTAGCGGCTGGGCTAGAGGTTCCGTTACTTCAGAGAAACTTTGCGAAAACACTTTCTGGCGGGCTACCAGCGAGGCGTGGGAATGACTTGTGTACCCACGCAGTTGTGGCGGGAAAATTCCCGCACTTTCTGCAAAATCAGCACAGAAATTGGCGCCAAGAATCTCCATTGGTGGAATGGTAGTGCTCCGGCAATGGAGTGGAATTTCCGCCGGTTTTCGTGTTGCTGATTGGAACGTAACCACGACCACTGTCGTGGGGGCGGGAAGGTTGTGTGTTCGGCCTGTACGGGTGCTCTGGGTAGTCAGCAGTCGCCTTTCGGTCGAGGACGTCGGAGCAACCAGCCCTCGCCTGCGGTACGCCAGATCGTGTTCTGGGAGATAAGAAGACTGTTGGTAATGTACGTCCGCAGCACCGGCAGATAGGGATTTTCCTAGGTGATAATCAGAGCTCAGCAGAGCGCGCCTGTTCATCCTTTTCTAACTTCGTTCAGTTTCGAGTAGCAGCAATTACTATTGGGTTAGCTGTGTGTCTCTCTTGAGATTTGAGTGGAAAGGAATTGGCTCCACATACCACTTCGTCTTAAACCTCACGATCTAAGTTAGGGACAACTTCACCTTTACTGTGTTTGTATGAATCTCCAATTTTAGCCAATTTGATGTTTTATATTTCCTGTGTCTCTTTTACTATTCTGCGTTTAATCTTAATAAATCATATTGTTATTTTGGACAGAACTTTCTTTCTGTTAATCAATAGAGCAACCCTATCATTCCTCACTATGCTAATGAAACCTTTGTTTATTTAACTTATTTATCAAATTAAATTATTGCAGGTGCCAAACTCTCTTCTACTCCACTAGCAGGGTTGATTAGAGTCAGTTCGCGTATTTGTTTTATCCTTGTGCAACAGCAAAAGTCGGAGTTAGAATAGGGGGGGCTTAGAGCATGATTTACACATGTGGATTCTAGTAGAATTTAGTGATAAATACACTACTAGCCCCGGCATCTCCCAACCTTTCAACATTTCTTCTACGAATTCCCCGTTACTTCGCATTTCGTGCTCACGCCAGATTCATTGCTTTTATATATATATATATATATATATATATATATATATATATATATATATATATATATATATATATATATATATATATATGTCTGGGGCGCCACTGGCTTCTTGCACCTCTCAGTTCTTCCTTAATACACACGCATCGTCTTCTCTGCACGTCCAGGCCATAAGCTTCCTTAAAATCTGTTAAGCCCCATACCACACCATTGACTCGGTTATTCTTTTGTACATTTTGATCTTAGTTGTCCTTAAAACAAGCTTACAACTGAATAATTTGCTCGTACCAAGAGCAAAATATGCTCTGTTGCAGACTTGCATCGCGACCAGCATTTCACAATCCCTTGGGTTTCTATGGTGTAACAGATCTCTCAGGTTACTTGTAGCTTTGTAGTCTCTAAGAGGCTATTTCCATCAATTTATGATTCGCCATTATATTTATTGCTTCTTCCCTATGAGGTATTGTTTCTCCTGCTTTGTCTCAAGGTCGATTTCTTTGGCCTTCTCTGTTAAAATTTGCAACATATGCTTGTGATCTTCTTTTATCCTGTCTGTAAGTGTCACGTCATTAGCGTAGTTTAGGATATTTATCTTTCGTCTCGTCGATCTCTCGTGACGAAGTTTGTATTTCCTTTAACATGTCCTCTAGGACAAAATTATTAATGGAGAGGGGGCACTTCTGCACTGCCGAATACAGCTCCAGTGCACCATCTCTTGCATCATTGCTTCTCTCTTAAGTTATCATATGCTTTCCTGAAACCAGTAAAACCCAGTGTGGCTCTTATCTTTTTTCAAGTATAGCAGGTTGTCTGTTGTCGACATTACTAAAGCCATACATTTCAAAATCAAAAGAATTTTCGCAAATGGTGTGAGACGCTTCAGTAACAGGAAGCGTAGATTCATAAAAGCCGTACCAAACGGCTTAATATATCTGTAATTAGGGCATATGAACGCATCTCCTTTCTTGAGGTTTGGTTGTGTGGTCGATAGTAGGGAAACAGGGGAAAATCTGAATCTAGTTGTTAAATAGGTATTTGATCATGTCCCTCTTCCTCTGGAAGGAGATTAGAGTATTTTAATCATTGCACGACACCACTCGATGCCACAATTTCAAATACAAGTTGAATTGGTGGTAGGAATATGCAAAACATGTACATACCTGCAATGCTTTTATACAGGGAACAGCAGACTGTTCTGAAGGAATTCCAGCCGACGTACGAGGACCGTCGGCGACTAGTGCACAGCAGTTCCTTAAAAAATCTCTCTGTGTTTTCAGTCGGCCTTTAATTAAGTTCGTCAGAAGGTCAGTAGCAAGGGTGAGTGTTGACCCAACGCCGCATGAGTGCCCCTTGATCACAATAATTGATTACTCCGCTCACAGGGAACATGGCGACGGGACTTCCCCGAGTACGAGGGGCTCGTCGCAGTACAGCGCTGTGGCTCCTTTATTTTGCGCGTGAGGCGCGCACACACACACACACACACACACACACACACACACACACACGTCAGGCAGCCCAGAGCTCTCTTGTCCACCCTTGCAGACCCTGACGGAAACTTTGTTTGCGTTTTTGAAAATGTAATTCCTTTGTTTATCTGCGGGTGCGCTGCGCGCTCGCCTGCTGTTGACACAAGGCGGGGCACCGTGGGCAGGTTGGCAGCACTGCGGCCAGGTACCGGACGCTCACGGCTGCTGGTTGCAGCGGCGGGAAGGGAGAGGTAGGCGGAGGCAGCAGGGGAGGTTGCTTGCTTGCTTGTCCGCCAGCGGACAAATTAGCAAATGTTAATTTAACGAATTTACGGTGGCCAGCTTAGCAGTGGCCGAGGGGTCCCGGTGGTTATGGAAGAGTAAACAGTTTTCAAAATTAAAAGGTTTCCTCTGTTACGCGCGGACTGCCTTCCACCCCTGCCAGAGAAGCTAGAAGCTGTGGCCAGGGCGAACACCGACGCCATCTTTCACCCTGGTGTTCCTTTCCCCTCGCTCGGAAAACTGTTCATTAAAGAGTGCTGCCAGGGATCAGTGCTAATCGCCGCAACTTCATCTCGTGCCGTGCGAGTGTTATTTGGTGAGTGAATACCAGTAGCTTCGAATAATGGCAGCTATGCACTGGGAACTGTGAGGCACAGCTGTATGAGAATCGCCTGCCGACAAATTAAAGCATAGAGTCGTGTGGAACAGTTTGCTGGGACATGTACAAGAGTGATTCAGCCTCGTAATCCCGGGCGGTGTTTGTCCAATATGGCAGACAATCAAGCAAGTTTTAAATCGTACCTAAAATCATTTCTTCTGCACAACTCCTTTACTCTCATGGGCGAATTTTTATTTAAGAAATGACAGCTTGTAAAACAAAGAAAAAAATCTTTTACGTGTACTTTTACGAGTAGGAGTGAAAACTGTGTTAATTAATGTTGTATTTAGCCTAGTGTGCCATTCAGTAGCTTGTAAACGGCCAGCATGTAATCACTCACTGAAATTCAGTATATCCTGTCATGAAAGTCAGTCGTCATCTGTAATTCCAATGACTCCTCATAGGGCTGTTATTCACAGTAATTACTTGTAACTGTAATCATTTATGTATACAATCCTGATTGCTTGATTCCAACGGTTACGTATGGAGGTGGAAGTGTGATGGTATGGGCAGCAGTATCATGATATTCTGCTGGTCCCATCGTTACTCTCAAAGGCCATGTTACAGCCAACGATTATTTGAACATTTAAGGTGATCAGATGCACTACATGATCCAAATGTTGTTCTCCAACAATGATGTCATATTTCAGGACGATAATGCACCAATTCACATAGCCAGGACAGCACAATCGTGGTATGAGTATTATCGAACCCTTGTGGGCGGTATTGCAGCGCAGACTCCTGAGCGGATTTCCACCGTGTTAAAAGACGTTCTGATCGAAGAGTGGCATAGCATTCCACTGGATACTATACAATCATTATATGCGAGTGCAGGCTTTCCCGGCGAATTTCATATATGAAGTCTTCACCGGTTGTCACCCGAGTAGCATCGTCGGCTGACAACCCGCGAAGACTTCATATATATACAATCATTATATGCCACTATTCCAAGTGATTTCCCTAGATCACTTCAGGCAAATGCCGGGATGGTTCCTTCGAAAGGGCACGGCCGATTTCCTTCCCCATCCTTCCCTAATCCGAGCTTGTGCTCCGTCTCTAATGACCTCGTTGTCGACGGGACGTTAAACACTAATCTCCTCCTCCTCCTCCACTATTCCAAGAAGAATTTCAGCTGCCGGCCGGAGTGGCCGAGCGGTTCTAGGCGCTACAGTCTGGAACCGGGCGACCGCTACGGTCGCAGGTTCGAATCCTGCCTCGGGCATGGATGTTTTTAATGTTCCTAGGTTAGTTAGGTCTAAGTAGTTCTAAGTTCTAGGGGACTGATGACCTCAGAAGTTAAGTCCCATAGTGCTCAGAACCATTTGAACAATTTTTTTTTTAAATCTCACCTTTATTACGGGCTGATGGGGGTCCTACCCCTTATTAATAAATCGTTCGCAAATAAGTACAGGTGTTTACATTATTTTGACTATCCCCTGTAAGTAAGACGTGAAATTAATTTCATGTTGCTTTTTTATAATAAAGTATCACAAATAAATTCTAAATTACTGAAATGTGATAACTATCTACTTCCGAATGTCACCCCCCCCCCCTCTCAACCGTTATTTTTCTTCCAGTGCGGTCCAGGTAAGCTCAAATGTTGGACATCCGTGAATCGGAACATGTACCAAGTTTCGCTGGCTTGCGATACTTACAGCCTATCTCTGTGAGTAGCTGCACTTTAAGTACAACTCTCCGTCCGAACAGGCCACGGAAGGCCTAACGGTACCGACCGACCGCCGTATCATCCTCTCAGCCCAGGGGCGTCAGCACACCGCGCTCTCGGCCGCTGTCAGTTTTCGTGACCAGAGCTGCTACTTCTCACAAGGGGAGGCCACGACGTTTGGAACGCGGATTTACTGCAAACTTCGTACACTCGTAGTACTCCTTGAGGACAACAAAATGTGTAAGCAGTAACGCGTACTTCTCAAGCGTTATTGAGAAAATCGCAAGATAATTTCTGTCGTCTAATATATATACCTGTGCGTGACCAGTTTTACTAAGAAGCTGCGGTAGCCGAGTGGTTGAAACAAAAAGAAATCCATAAATACAAAAAATTTAAAATGTTATCAAAAAAATCAAAGAAATAAATACATAAAACAATATAGACCAACCCACCACATCCTCTTCCTGATCCTTCGATCCTCGAACTCGAACACGCTGCTTGGGCGTGGCGGCGGGATGGCCAGGCTTCGGGTGTCGTCGACCCCTGCCTACCCGTTGTCCTGCTCCTGCAGCGGTTCCTAAAAAAAAAAAAAAAAAAAAAAAAAAAAAAAAAAAAAAAAAAAACTCGTAATCGATGGATCGAGTCCCGTTCGTCAGTTTTTTTTCGAAGACAGTCATTTTCTTTACTATTTATATTACAATTGATATAATGGAAAAAATACGTGTAATCGGATGAATTTTTATTAAATTTACAATGTTATTTAGCAGTCTACAAATTTTTATCACAACAAATAGTATAATATTCATAACTATCGACTAGTAAACGACCATACACATAAAGTGATACTGAAAATGTATGCTTGTCCATGATTTGAGAAATCCCTTATGCCTGGAAGGAGCCCGAAACGACTTGTTACATCCAAGTTTTGACCGGCTCAGACGGCTTTCCAAATATGTAGAATTAATCGTCGCCTTCGACATTACGAGTACAAGTTGCACGACGATATTTTTCGCAAAAACATGGAAAACAAAGTTAAACGGCCCCAGCTGCCTTGAATAAACGATAAGTTTCCGCATACGCAAGGTCTTTTGAGGTTTTCCGTGAAAAAACAAACATCGTTAACATTTTCAAAAACCTCTCTTTCAGCCGATAATTTGGAAGCAAACCATGCATAACGCAGCATTTCCTTAAATATCGGCGCTGATAATTGGTAATGCACTATCGAGTGTATTTTAATAGCGTCTTCATGAGAAACGGTTTCACGTTGTCTTCCGATTAAATACGAACAGCTTTGAAGACACGGTCAAGCATACATATTCACTATCACTTTAAGCGTTTGGTCGTTTACTAGTCGATATTTGATGCCAAATAACATTGTAAATTTAATAAAAGTTCGTCCGATTACACGTATTTTTCCCATTATATCAACTGTAATATAAATAGTAAAGAAAATGACTGTGTTACAAATAAAAAAAACTGACGAACGGGACTCAATCCAGCGATTCAGCGGTAACGTGGGCTTGAACGCTAACCACACGGCTGCCGCCGCTTCATGGTAAAAATGGCCACGCACAGGTATATACAGGGTGTTACAAAAAGGTACGGCCATACTTTCAGGAAACATTCCTCACACACAAAGAACGAAAATATGTTATGTGGACATTTGTCCGGAAACGCTTACTTCCCATGTTAGAGCTAATTTTATTACTTCACTTCAAATCACATTAATCATGGAATGGAAACACACAGCAACAGAACGTACCAGCGTGACTTCAAACACTTTGTTACAGGAAATGTTCAAAATGTCCTCCGTTAGCGAGGATACATGCATCCACCCTCTGCTGCATGGAATCCCTGATGCGCTGATGCAGCCCTGGAGAATGGCGTATTGTATCACAGCCGTCCACAATACGAGCACGAAGAGTCTCTACATTTGGTACCGGGGTTGGGTAGATAAGAGCTTTCAAATGCCCCCATAAATCAAAGTCAAGATGGTTGAGGTCAGGAGAGCGTGGAGGCCACGGAATTGGTCCACCTCTACCAATCCATCGGTCAGCGAATCTGTTGTTGAGAAGCGTACGAACAATTCGACTGAAATGTGCAAGAGCTCCATCGTGCATTGACCACATGTTGTGTCGTACTTGTAAAGGCACATGTTCTAGCAGCACAGGTAGAGTATCCCGTATGAAATCATGATAACGTGCTCCACTGAGCATAGGTGGAAGAACATGGGGCCGAATCAAGACATCACCAACAATGCCTGCCCAAACGTTCACAGAAAATCTGTGTTGATGGCGTGATTGCACAACTGCGTGCGGATTCTCGTCAGCCCACACATGTTGATTGTGAAAATTTATGCCGGCAGGGGTGGCCGAGCAGTTCTAGGCGCTTCAGTCTGGAACCGCGCGGCCGCTACGGTCGCAGGTTCGAATCCTGCCTCCGGCATGGATGAGTGTTGTCCTTAGGTTAGTTAGGTTTAAATAGTTCTAAGTTCTAGGGGACTGATGACCTAAGATGTTAAGTCCCATAGTGCTGAGAGCCATTTGAACCTTTTTTTTTTTTTTTTTTTGAAAATTTACAATTTGATCACGTTGGAATGAAGCCTCATCCTTAAAGAGAACATTTGCACTGAAATGAGGATTGACACATTGTTGGATGAACCATTCGCAGAAGTGTACCCGTGGAGGCCAATCAGCTGCTGATAGTGCCTGCACACGCTGTACATGGTACGGAAACAACTGGTTCTCCCGTAGCACTCTCCATACAGTGACGTGGTCAACGTTACCTTGTACAGCAGCAACTTCTCTGACGCTGACATTAGGGCTATCGTCAACTGCACGAACAAGTGCCTCGTCCATTGCAGGTGTCCTCGTCGTTCTAGGTCTTCCCCAGTCGCGAGTCATAGTCTGGAATGTTCCGTGCTCCCTAAGACGCCGATCAATTGCTTCGAACGTCTTCTTGTCGGGACACCTTCGTTCTGGAAATCTGTCTCGATACAAACGTACCGCTCCACGGCTATTTCCCCGTGCTGATCCATACATCAAATGGGCATCTGCCAACTCCGCATTTGTAAACATTGCACTGACTGCAAAACCCCGTTCGTGATGAACACTAACCTGTTGATGCTACGTACTGATGTGCTTGATGCTAGTACTGTAGAGCAATGAGTTGCAGCCCGCATCTCGTGGTCGTGCGGTAGCGTTCTCGCTTCCCACGCCCGGGTTCCCGGGTTCGATTCCCGGCGGGGTCAGGGATTTTCTCTGCCTCGTGATGGCTGGGTGTTGTGTGCTGTCCTTAGGTTAGTTAGGTTTAAGTAGTTCTAAGTTCTAGGGGACTTATGACCACAGCAGTTGAGTCCCATAGTGCTCAGAGCCATTTGAACCATTTTTTTGAATGAGTCGCATGTCAACACAAGCACCGAAGTCAACATTACCTTCCTTCAATTTGGCCAACTGGCGGTGAATCGAGGAAGTACAGTACATACTGAAAAAACTAAAATGAGCTCTAACATGGAAATTAAGCGTTTCCGGACACATGTCCACATAACGTTTTTTCTTTATTTGTGTGTGAGGAAGGTTTCCTGAAAGTTTGGCCGTACCTTTTTGTAACACCCTGTATTTGCCGACCGAAATTATCTTGCTATTTTCTCAGTTTACGCTTGAGAAGTACGCGCTACTGCTTACACATTTTGTTGTCCTCGTGGAGTACTACGAGTGTAGGAAGTTTGTAGTAAATCCGCGTTGCAAACGTTGTGGCGTCCCCTTGTCAGTCAAGTAGCTCCTCAGTTTGCCTCACAAGGGCTGAGTGCAGCCCGCTTGCCAACAGCGCTCGGCAGACCGGACTGTCACCCACCCAGGCCCAGCCCAACAGTGCTAAACTTCGGTGACATGACGGGAACCGGTGTTACCATTGCGGCAAGGCCGTTG